>NC_138548.1:58038595-58723595 GCF_964273705.1 Natrix helvetica
TGGCAACATTGATCAGAAATCTCTCCTCCCCGCCATCTAGATTATTCCCTAAAATAGAAGAGTTAAAAGGATGAGAAATGGCAGTGCATATTTCTTGCAGTGATCCAGTTAGATAATTGAAAAATGGACTGCTGCAAGTAACTGCTGTGTGAAGGCCACCACTTACTTGATTTTATAATCTCTCTCTCCTCCCCCTTCCTTGTTAATGCAGCTGAGACCAAGCTGTGTGAACAGTGTTGTGTTGCCTGCAGAAAAGTTCAAGGAGCCAGTGCTAATTATATCTACTCTTGCTGTATCTTGCAAGAATTTGGACTGGATGCACAGGCTCTGCTGTCTCTGCCACATTGTCTATAGGGAGAGGAGAACAAGCTAGTAGAACTGATTATAGTTGTAAGAAGTCACTCTTGTAGGTGGCTTTCTTGGATGGTGCAGTAATTATGGTTTTGGAAGATAGGTAGATATTTGCCACCAAGGAGGAAAGAGTGGAGTGAAACTATGGCTCCTGTACACTATCATTTTTATCACTTAACTTTCTTATTTTTAAACCCTGAAATATAATTCTCATTTTTAAGGTGTTAATGGTAAGACTTAATCAGAAACCAATAGAGTATTTGTTTTATCTCTCATTTGAATTTGCTGAGTGCCTATTAACACAGTATTGATATAGTTGTTTTTGGGGGAATGTGTCCCATTGAATCAAAGAGAACATATTCCAAATAGACATATAGGGTGGCTCTCTTAAATTCATCTTATTTTGAGTGCCATGGCTATTCTACTATACAAGCATGCCAGTTCAATTTGTCTGGCTGAAAAAAAGGCTCTGAAAAAGGCAGTTCTGTGGCTTCACCGATTCCTTTAAAGGAATAAATGTTGACCAGTGCTTAATTTTTATGATGCAAAGTTTTGTGTTCCAACTTGTTTAAATGGAAATCTCCTAATATAGACGTCAATTTTCAAACATTTCTTTAGCATATGCTTAGTTCAATGTTATGAAAACTGTTCCACTTCACTGGGTTCATATATGTACCTATTTAATAAATGGCTTAACTGATCATTTTAATTTCTTCCATGTTGCTTTTCTAATAAATTGAACTTGATAATTCAGCTATTTTCTAGATGTCTTGCTCCTTAGATGTGTCAGATAATAACCAGGAAGAAATCCTTGGCATCTAACTTATTCCCATGGAGACTCATTTCTTGGGTTATATTTTGGATTCTGGAGAAAGACTTTTCATTTTTCCAGTTCTTAGTAAATATTTTATCTGTGTATTTCCTGGTGTGATGCTGCATTATTTGATTTTCATTGTATGAATATCATATAGTCTTGCATTTTATATGACTAACTTTTTTACTGATGAATTTAATATGTGAAAATGCAGGAGATTCAAGCTAAAAGTAAGATATCATTTATAAATTTATTATTATAAATGGAACACCAACAGATGAATGCATGGAGATGTGGTGCCTTACTCCTTCACTGTAAAGTGTCATGGAGAGGTCAGTTTGAAAATAAATCCAGTAAGGTTAGGAACAGAGAGACACTATTTAAAGGAAATGTTGAGCATCTTTTACTGGTTTTATTTCAAATGGAGAAGTAGAAAGGTCAAACTCTCTAAACACCTAAAATTGAGCATTTCAACCAGATAACATTTTAAAGTCTGTGCATCAGTATTCAAAAACTTCATATACAGAGCTTTAATTGGAAGCAGCTAATTTTATTCAGAAAAGACTGGTAACCCAGTAATCAAAATTACCATGAATTGAATATCAGATTATCATAGGACAGGTCTTTATGAATGTGAAAGTGGATATCAGATATATTTTGGGCAGAAATATAACTGTAGGCTATGAATGATTTCATTTGGAATATGCTGGAACACGTGTTGTGAGGATTAAATGTTCTTTGTTAATGATTAAAAAGGCAGGCTGTTTGTTGCTTTACTAAAATCCATGTAGTTTAGCAGGTGCAGGGAAATTAGAGCCTGTGGGAATACTAGATTTTATTTGTCTCATCCGGGTTTTTTTTCATTCTGTCTGCTTTTTCTTTTGGAGTTCCAGATATATATTTGTATCTTTAAACATGGACCTAGAGTATTTTAGTTGATTTAGTAACTAAACCCTTAGCATTGCAGTCCAATTGATTTATGATTCAGCTACATGGGGATTACTGAGAAAAGATACAAATGTTTAGCATATAAAATGTTCATATATTTATCTTTAATGTAAATTCCTGAAGGGTACTGAGGATATGTAGTGATTATGCTAAGCTACTAAGATCAGAAGGGCAGGGAAAAAACAAACAGTGAAGTTTTTCTACTGGAAAAATAAGTGTTTTGGTTTTCCACATTAAATAAAATGCTAAGTGCCAATGAACCTATTCAGTTTAGTGACCAAGACTGAACTATACTTGTAATTTTGACCCAGGAACAGTTTTCAACATTCTTAAGCAATATCCTGTTTACTGGAGGAAGCTTAAAATACAGATGCATTTTGCTTGTGGAATCACTGTGTCACTTATCAGTGTGGTGTGTGAAAATTCTGTCTTGCCTGACAACTAGAAAATGTTATTGTTTCACTATACAAAGGGAAAGAGAGTACTTATGAAAATAAAGACTACTATATAGAGAAATTAGTAAATGTGTTTTTGACAAATGTCTTAGCATGAGAAAGTTTAGTGCATGTTTGTTGATTTAGAAAAAGTATACGATAAAATGAATACAACAGAATTCAGAAATGATTTGCGTGAATAAGGACTTAAAGCTATTGATAGATGCTGAATGTGGCATGATGATGGAAGTAAAACATGCATAATAATGAAGGCATCTTAATAATTCAACATTGAACAGAGAGTAAGACAAGGATGTCATGGTGGTTATATTTAGAGATAAATGTATAAGGAATACTTGTCATGATATTAGAAGTCTGTTGGCTGGGCATGTGAATAATTGTGTACATTTGTGTGCAAACAATATTGAATGCTTGGCTGAAAACCTGAATGCTTTTGCAATAAATGTTAGATGTATTGTCTGATATGTCAAGGACTATGAATTGGAAAATTAAGATAACAAAGCCCAAGACAAGGCTTTGACAAGGAAGATGGAGAGAATGATGGCAGGTAATGCATAAATGTGAATGAATTGGTACATCTCTGTACAGTATGTACAAAAAATGGGGAGAAGACATGCAAATGCTAATAGATAATATGTTTGGTACAAGGAAAAATATTTAATGAAGACATGGATAATGGCTGTGAATAAGAATGTGCTTCCCTGCATTTTAGTATATCAATGTATTTCAACCATGGCAATGATATTTCAACTCCTAGACTAGTCCAGTTGGCCTACAGGAATTCTTAGAGCTATTAAGTTTGAAAAACACTGTTACATTGTATGGAAATTGGATCTGAGTGTGTTGTGACAAGCATAAAAGAAAGTTGGTTAAAGAACAGTGGGGATAATGGTTGAATGTGAAAAAGAATGTATGAAAGAAGTATGTGAAGATGGCTTGTTATGTAGAGGGAAAGGATGATGATCAAACTGCAAAGCAAATGCATGAAGAATGAGTAGTGGGCTTAAAGGGAAAATATAGGTACTGTATTTTTCGGAGTATAAGATGCACCAGAGTATAAGATGCACCAAGATTTTGAAGTGGCAAATTAAAAAAAAGTTTTTGCACTCTGCAGACCTCCCAGAAACGGCCCGTTTTTCGTGATTTTTTTGTCAAAAAAAGGGCATGCATAGCCTTTAGGAGGCTTATAGAGTCTCCTGGGGGCTGGGGGGAAGGGGTGTAAATGAGTAAAAGGCCCATTTTTTTGTGAAAATGGGCCCGTTTTTTCTCCAAAAAAGGGCATGCGTAGCTTTTAGGAGGCTTATAGAGTGTTCCTGGGGGCTGGGGGGGGGAGAAATGAGCAATAAACAGCCTGTTTTGCACTCATTTCTGTCATCCCCAGCCCCCAGGAGCTCTCTGGAAGCCTCCTAAAGGCTATGCACGGCCATTTTGGTGAAGGGGCGGGATTTCAAGAGGCCAAAAATGCTGTATTCAGTGTATAAGACGCATCCAGATTTTCATCCTCTTTTGAGGGAAAAATATCTTATACTCCGAAAAATACGGTAATCACAGATGATGTTGAAGTTGAAGATGAAGTTCAACAAAAAGTGTTTAGAGAACAAAAGGCATTCTATAAAGTGGTTAATACATGTATATGGAAGTAAGAATGGTTTGGGAGATATAATACATGGTTTTAGTATAAACCGGGTTTGGCTGTGTTTTCTTTTCTTAATATGGCTTCATTTCTTAACCTTTATTTATTTTAGTTTATTATTTTATTTCTTCTTCCTTTTCTGTGCTTTTTATAACATTTCTTACACTGAGAGGTAATAGAGTATTGGATGTATATATGAACATACAATTTTATGCAACCTACTTTACTCCTATGCAAATTTGTGCCTTAAGCCTATCTAATCCAATATATATTTACCTTGATTGAACTGTATCTACACACACACCTAATATAATTTAGAACTAAGCATTATAAAAACCAAGAGTTGTTACTCATATAGCTATCATTTTTTATTCATAATATTCAGACCCTTGTGGCGCTTCTTTACTACTGGAAGGGCAAGTGAAAATCCTGTGCACTCATATTAGGATAGGGATGTATCAAATATTAGAGATCATGGAATGGGAGGAAATATCTGGATGTAGAGCTATCATTTTGTGCTTAATTTTATATAAAAGTGCCTAGATCTGGATCATGAAACCCTAATCTAAACTAAAATGATTTTTCAGCAAAATCAGTAGAATTATTTCCAGTCCATATAATGGCTAGAAAGTGAGAAAAAATATGTTCAAACATTTTTTTAAAAGAGCTGGTATTGAATAAGCAAGTGCTGCTTACTGCACAGATAAATTTATGAACTGTTTATATATTTATATTCACTAGAAATTATTTGGATTCTCAGCCAACAAAATGCACACATGCCTTCTCTCAAGCAACATACTCCTTACACCATTTAAATGTATTCCTTATACGTTTGTCCATATACTTATTAAACAAGCAATAATTGGAGCCATAGAGACTGCTTTCCACTGTCCATCATGGCTTTGAACAATCAAGGTTTTCATATAGCACTTTTTAGTAACATAGCAAGTGTAGATTATGTTACAGTGTTGTATCTATGCAACATCATTCTTTCCTTATGTAAGAACAATGCTAGTAGGTTTTGGATATCTTAGCCAGTATGCCACAAACTTAATCAAATCCCTGTAGTATTGTTTTTTAACATAGAAACTGTCTTTGGCTCTAAAAAACTGCATGCAGCATCCCTCCAACATGGGATTTCTACTTCCTTTCCCAAAAACGACCGTCCGAAAATAAAAATACTCAGCTTCTTCTGAACTATCAAGCCACTTCACTACTAGCATTAGAAGAACTGCAATGTACAGTTACACAAATAGCAGCAGCATCCATGGAGGGGCGTGTGTGTATGTGTGTGTGTATGAGAGAGAGAGAAAATGGCAAACAACTCATCCTTTATGTAAATCCCTTGACATCCTATGCAAGCTTAGATGGGACAGAGCTTCCATCACAATTCTGCTCCAGATGACTTGCAAGTTTTGCTCCCTCCCTGACAACGGCTGCTGACAAGACAGTATAAAAATAACTTTATATAACAGTAAACTAATGAACTCAGTATGGTGAATCTACCTCAGGACACTGCAACCTTCATAAATATGAGTCAGTTGCAAAGCTTCTGAATTTTGATCAATTTTGACCATGGGAATTCTACAACGGTCATGAGGGTGAAAACGGTCATGTCATTTTTTTTGAGTGCTATTGAACGGTCACTAAATGAACTGTTGTAAGTTGAGAACTAGGGGACTGGAGACTAAAACATATGAAGAACAGTTGCAGGAACTGGGTATGTTTAGCTTAATAGAAAGAAGGACTAGGGGAGACATGATAGCAGTGTTCCAATATCTCAGGGGTTGCCACAAAGAAGAGGCAGTCAAACTATTCTCCAAAGCACCTGAGGGTAGAACAAGAAGCAATGGGTGGAAACTAATCAAGGAGAGAAGCAACTTAGAACTGAGGAGAAACTTCTTGACAGTTAGAACAATTAATCAGTGGAACAGCTTGCCTCCAGAAGTTGTGAATGCCCCAACACTGGAAGTCTTTAAGAAGATGTTGGATAGCCATTTGTCTGAAACAGTATAGGGTTTCCTGCCTAGGCAGGGGGTTGGACTAGAAGACCTCCAAGGTCCCTTCCAACTCCACTATTGTATTGTATTATTGTATAACTGCCTGTAGTAAGGAGCAGAGGTGATTTTCTGCCAGTTCGCACTGGTTCAGGCGAACTGGTAGCAGGGGCAGGAGGCTCCACCCACCTGCCCAGACATCATCATGGGTGCTCTGCGCATGCGCAAAAGCGCCACACATGAGCAAAGTGAGCGTGCACGCACGTGCTCTCCCAGTTCCGAATCGGTAGCGAAAGTAAGAGGATTTCATGCCTGGTAAGGAGTTGTCCTTGAAGACATCTGGAAACTGCAGCTGGTCAAGAATGCAGTAGCACTTGTACTTTTGGATGCCCTACTGTTCATCTGAGTAACTCCACTACTGTGTGATCTGCATTGATTTCCAGTTTCTTTCCGGGTGCAAGGTACTGGTTATCATCTTTAAAATCCTACATGTTGCTTGTAGGACTGCCTTTCCCTGGCGGTATCTGCCCATCCTGGTAGGTTAGCTAGAATGAATGCACTTTGGGTCTCTTCCCTTAAACTTGCCACCTGAGGGATCTTAGAGCCAGGCCTTCTTGATGGCCACCCCAGTCCTTCTGAACAGCCTCTCACTAGAGATCAGGGGGATTCCTCCCTGTTTCAGCTTCTGGAGGGCTGTGAAGAGCTGGTTCTTCCCCCAGACATTGAGCTAGAAGGTGGGAAAAGATGATAGATAGAAGATAAATTGGATAGAAGATAAATTCAGTGATAGATGATAGATAGATAGATAGATAGATAGATAGATAGATAGATAGATAGATAGATAGATAGATAGATAGATGATAGATAGATAGATAGATAGATAGATAGATAGATAGATAGATAGATAGATAGATGTAGGAAGATAAGTAGGTAAGTAGGTAAAGAGATGATAGACAGATGATAGACAGATAGAGACTGATTGACTGACTGACTGACTAGATGTAGAAAATCCACACAACTTTGTCAAAATGCCAGGTTTTTAATATGTAAACAAATCAGACCAGGATAAATCACTTCAGAATTTCTATCACCTTTAATATAGCATAATAGCTGTACAATTTAATTCATCTGAATGTCTCTGCTACAACTAAACTTCCACTCATTCTGTTTCCCTCTTCAGCTCCCTCATGAACTCTTATACTCTGCTCTAAAAAGTTTGAAAATCCTTTGGAACAGATTTGAATACACAGCACAAATGCAGTAGAAACAGTTTGTGTATAAATTCTGCTCTTAATTTTTTTTCCCGGAAAAAATAAATTACGGTACCAAATAAATGAGCGTAACTTTGATGAAACTGATCTTTATCTATTCAGTCATCTCTTTCAGATTTATATTAAAATCTAGAAGTAAAGAATTCTATGAGCTCCAGACTTGTTCTTAGAAGATTTTTACATTTTGATATACAAGTCTACATTTAGAATTATATTATGTGCAAAACTCTTTATATGTTAAATTAAGGGACAATTATTTTAAAACGATGTAGTAATATGAAATTGCACAGGAGATATATGTGAAATCGTTTTTAAAAGATAGGGGGTTGCTCAATTTTTTTTCTGTTACTATTATTTTTTGTTGAAATAATAGAAATAATAGTAAGACTACAGTTAAATTTTTGTAGGAATTCAGCTTTCATAGGAATCATTAATTTTTTAAATAATTAATATAGCAGAGATACCCTCAAACTATTGCTAATTTATATAAGATGATTAAATATGCAGAATGTTGGAGAATATGCATAGCTGATGATAAAAATGCTTTGAATATGTTACCAGTTATCTAAGTGTAAAGAAAGGAAGAAGATATGTGAAGTTGTTTATTAGTTAATTTCCTTCATTAAATATTGGCACAAGAAATCAAAGATTGTACTAGGTATTTTATATATGATAAATAAATATGACATTTATTTATCATAATGCTTACAATCTCAAGAAACATGATGTACCTTAGCTTAAAAATGCTAACTAATAATACAAATATTTTAAAAAGATATACAGGTTGTGCTCAGCTTACAACCACAACTGAACCCAAAATTTCTGTTGCTAAGTGAGAAATTTGTTAAGTGAGTTTTGCTCCATTTTACCATTTCTCTTGCCACATTTGTTAAGTGAATTACTGCAGTTGTTAAATTAGTAATACGGTTGTTAAGTGAATCTGGTTTCCCCATTGACTTTGCTTGTCAGAAGGTTGCAAAAGGTAATTATTTGAGCCCAGGACATTGCAACTGTCATAAGTATGAGTCAGTTGTCAAGCATCCAAATATAAATCACATGATCATGGGGATGCTGCAACAGTCATAAGTTTGAAAAACGGTCATAAATCACTTTTTTTTGTAACTTTGAATAATCACTAAGTGAACTGTTGTAAGTCGAGGACTACCTGTATTTAAATATTGTTGCAAATCCATAATAAATCTATGCAAAAACATGTGGGGTTATGCAATCTGAAAATGGTGCAACTACCCTATGACTCTATATTGTCTGCCCTCTTGTGCATATATTAAAAGATGAGCCAACTAACAACCAGCTAA
The DNA here is from genome assembly GCF_964273705.1 of Natrix helvetica. Taxonomy (NCBI): domain Eukaryota; kingdom Metazoa; phylum Chordata; class Lepidosauria; order Squamata; family Natricidae; genus Natrix; species Natrix helvetica. Next base: position 58,047,381 of record NC_138548.1, read on the forward strand.
GTTCCTGCTCCAACAAGGGTATTTTTGCAGCATTTTCTCTGGAGCTTCTAGGCAGAGTGGCTTTACAATTGGAGGACTCCTGATTCATCTCAGTTCTTATAATCTCTAACAGTGTGCCATGTTGCAAAATGTAATAGGCCTTTTTACTATCTCTTTCATTTTTCAGAGGTGGTTGAACAACTAGCTTTTCTTTTCTAGCCCCAGTCATTGGTTTGGTCTCCTTGACTTGCAATAAGAAATGGAGGACGGCACTAGTTGGAATGTTGATTCTTCCATTTTCCCAATAACTACCTTATCTGCCAAAGCTCTGAGAATCAGCAAAGAAAAATTGCATGGAGACTCTAGCAAAGGGTGAGAAGAACAATTGTCCATCATAATGGAAGTAGCCAAGATGAAAAAGTGAGAGCTTTACATTATTATCAGTCTAGTCTATCAAATGATTTACATGTTCTATTATATAATACCATCTACCATGTACATCTTTTGCAAGAAGATTTAAATAATTCTCTGCAATGGGTTGGGACATAAAATATCACACAGTTATAAAAAAACTGATTAAGTGACATGTTTCTCTAAAGTGCTTAATATTTTGCACCTTCAGCAATATTTGGAGTTAGATTCTGAATAATACTTTGGTTCTTACAGCAATTTCCCATTAGAGAATATGCAAAATAAACTTATCAAGGGGTCAAGAAGAATGTGTTTGACCATACTATTGATTTGAGGTGGGCTGCAGAGTTATTCCCAAATCTGCATGCCACTTTATTATATTAGTTATCCATAAACATTGCCAAGTTTATGCTGCTCTATCTCCCATTGAGTTTTAATTGGTTCCATGATTAAACAGAGACACTTTTTATTTCCCTAAAGCACATTGCAATTCATAAATATATATCTTTGGAAAGACAAACTAGACAGCCCAGAAATGTACAAAATGATTTGACATGAATAGTATATTAGCTGTCACTATGAATATTTTATATATGAAATGGATGTGGTAAAATCTCATGAAGCTTGACTCTATTAGAATGAATGTTGAAATTGGGTCATGTTATTCTTCTCTGGAGGATACAAATCAATGACTACTTGGTATTTCAGTTTTTCTGCTATAGGAACAATTTATTCTAAATGTGTCATTATAACAAATGCCTTCAAAATATTTAACTTTTTCTTCTAATAAAATACATATAAGGAATTCATGTATGCATGAACTTTTCGTGCTGACATTATGCAAGAATTATAACAATGTAATATTTCACATTGAGTTACATACTTCTATGTCATTAGCAGAAAATTAAAGGCACCATTAGGACTCCGGTCCAGGGACTGAGGGAACAGGGGAATATTGAGTGCCACAAACAGCCTATCTAGCTGCAATTTTCTTTATGTAACCCTTATTCCCTGCTGGACTAATTTATTGATCCAGAATTCTTCCTCGTGGTTGATTTCCTTTGCTCTCTGTTGCTGCCTGCTTCAGGACCGTGGATAGCTCAGGGCCTTGATTAACTCAGGATCTGGATATGCTGACTCAACCTGCAACTGAGGAGCCCTCCCTTCAGTTAACTTTAATTGATTTTATTAGCAACTTATGAATGGATCATTAGCATTGATAAACTATGGATGATTCCAGTGAAATATACTGGTAAATTACCAGTACTTGATGTATATAATTCTATATGTACATATGCTCATTAATACATACCTTGGACTTTTCTCCCTTAATTTTCTTTTTTCTTTTCCCCAAGTTTTTCTTACCTTTATTATTTTGACCATTGCTTATTTTTCTTTCTCTTTGTATTTACATTCAGTAAAAAGCCATTAAAACTCATACAGATTTTTGTTTGAAAAAAATAACTAGAATAATAATAGGATATATGGGTTAGGGTTCTTCATCCTGGACATCTGCTTGAGGGAACCAAAATTGGTTAGATGGCAAGCATGACATTGTGATGCATAGCACATGTGCGTGCATGCAAAATCAACACATTGATGCTTCTCACAATGGTTGTTGTGGTAGAACTAGTTTATTTTATATACTGTTGAGTATTGTTCTCTCCTATAATTAATAATGCTTTGTTTTTAACTGTCTTGAGACATCTGGAAAAATGCTGCAACATTGTTCAATAGATGACTTTCCATCTCAAACCCCAAATAATCTAACTTTGATGTTTTGGCAGATAGTGCCATTGTAGCACTTAGTGGTATTGTGCTATTGTATGTTAAGCAATAGCCAGGCAATCATTTTGTTGGCACAGCACATTTTATCTAAGATTTGTAACTAATGTAACCATTCACATTTCTCGTTAAAACCTACTTGCTTTTATGATGTCAACAATTATTGTACTGAACGAAGTGAGTCAGCATTAAGCTTTTTGTGAAAACATGCACATGGTAACAAAAACCTGACTTCTTTCATTGTTAATGGCCTATTTTTAATCTGCGTAAAATATAGGGGAATGTGGTCTTCACACTTTTTGTGAGCAATACTGCATCCATTAAATGTTGAATGCACAATATGTTCACATTAGAACGATGGTTCAGGCTTTGGAGCTGCTTCTCTCAATGGACTTTACAATGGGCAGATGAAACTACAAGATACAGTTTTACTCTTAGCTAAACGGACTTTCAAAACATTGTTTTCTACAAAATATATAAAACAAAATATAATGAAAACCAACTGTGAATACGTTACTGTGCTAAGAACATGTCATTCTGCCTATTCCCAAGAAAAATGTATTTTGTGAAATTTGGCACATATTTCAATTGCCTTTATGTTTTCCTTCTGTACAATTTCTCAAAAGGAGTCCACAATCCTAATAAGTGTTTCCAATTTTACTGCCACAATACCCACTCGTATTGTTTTATCTTTAGAGATGCTAGTTTTTCACTGTAGAGATAGGAATTCAATAATGGCTTTCACCTGCCCATACCTGATGAGTCATGATCTGCCATCTTTTAATTCAATATTGGCAATTCAGTTTTTTTCCCCTTCTTGCTCAGATGTCTCTTGGATAAAATGTTGGTTTTAACCCACAATGTAGTTCAAAACACCCACTTGTTAACATGTCTTTGCATGATGACAAATGAACAAGCAAATATTTGGGTTTTTTTATCTCAACAAATGTCTAGGCTATGTGCAATTATATGCTTTTTCAATGTCCTTTAAAGATCAGAATCAGTCAAGCAATTGCAGAAGAACAATAAAAAATGGATTACAAATAAGTATTAAAGACATCTATTTATTAAGCTAACACTGAATTACAGCATTGCTGGAGGAAGGTCACAACGTAAGAGTACTGGATAGATACTCTCTTAAGGAAATAAGTGATCTGAAGTTGAAATGCTGTTCTAATATTGTAAAACAATATTATAAACTGGTGCAGTAGTGCTTCTGCCCTAAACAATTTGATGCTTTTCATTTCAGTGGCAAGTTAGAATTTACATGGAAAGGGAGCCTGAAATAAGGCAAGCTGCAATTAGTAAATGAATTAAAATGCATATCAAGTTAATACTCCAAAGTACAGGCTAAAAGCATGATTCAAAATCTTGCATTTTGGTGAGTCTTATAATAAATACTAAGGATCAATCTTTTGACATTTATGAGACTGCAATCCTGTACATCTTTTATGGGAAATAAGTCCTGTTACCACAGTGAGTTACTTCTGAATAGACATACATAAGATTGATTTTTCCTTTAGGTCCACAGATTATGAATAATTATTTTCAGAGTCCCCCCCCCCCAGCTTTTTAAGTTTACTTTTTCAGATAGCTTTGTCAAACAATGTAACAATGTAACAAAGGTTACAGTGTTCAGCCTATTTGAAGAGACATTTGCATTTACGCTTATTTTTGTCTTCTGTTTTAGTTCTTAATTTCCCCTTTTTTCTGATTAAAGTGGAGGCACAATTGAGGCAAAGAATCAAATTTCACTGAGAGAAATGCAATGCTTGAACTATTGTTGAAGTTCAAGAAGTTGTCATAACCTCTGCAAATTATCAGAAAAAAATTGAGAAGAATTTATCATGGAAATTGGATTGTAAAAAAGATAAAGAAAGTTGAGCATAAAATTATGTTTTCTCAACTCATCTTGCTTTAAACTTTAATGTTTACTAACACCATCATACAAAAAAATATACTCTTATTTTTAATAGGTTATTAGGGAATCATGATTGTAGTTTGAATGTATTGACTCGAGAATGATCTGTACTTTATGAATACGTATTTTCAAGCCAATATGTATCTATTTTTATCTCAATTTTTATCTCAGTTCCTTTTAATGGTCCTTCTGTTAATCAAATGGAAAAGATTTGGAATAGTATGACCACCATTTCACATCTGTTTTTTATTTGGGCATTATTTTTTTAAAAAAATCAAACTACATGATAAATCTAAAGCAAAGGATATTAAGAGTTGTATATTAGCCATCATTATTTTTTATAAAAACACTTTTCCAAAGCATATACAATAACAGTATAGGACAGGAGACAAAATACAAGAACAAAAGGACTTCCTTCCCAAACTACAGACATTCTCTGACCAAAGAAAGTGCTTTAAACAGATATAAGCATCATGAATTTGTATATTCCCAAAATCTATTTTAAGGACTGTCTTATAGAGAATTGTCTCCACAACACAGACGCTACATAGAATTAGAAATATAAAAAGAAAATTTATTTATTTTACATTTGAAAACTGGCTCCCAAGAAATGTAACACACAGCAAAGTAATTTAAACAAGTGTATTACCTTATTATAAATTAAATGAAGAATACATTTCATTGGGTAGAAGTGGGAAAACGAGGATTATCTGGATCTTCCCCAAGCCCCACTCCAGCACCTTGTTTTTATTTATTTCTTTTGTAGGATCTGTTCCTGGCTGTTTTATAGAGAAAGTATTTAGTCAGATGATGCCATTTGTACTAAACTAATCATTTAGTCATTTCATTGTTCTTGAACTCTTTTTTTAAAGTCTCCATCAGTTATGGGAAATATGCATCCTAATTCTAAAGGGACTGAATGTGACTTGAATCAAATTGAATCTTTATTACAGTCAAATAATAAATAAAAACCCTAACAAAGATTGTGACTCAAGTCTAGAACTCCACTGTCAGCGCTATATATTATGATTACAGTGGGAAGCCCTAGAGGTCTCCCATAGGATTTATGCTTTCTAGAAGAGAACAAAGGTTGCACACCTCCTGGTTGTTGAATTTGAGGTCCAATTAAAAGAGCATAACATATATCAAATCAATGCTTTGCATCTCCTATGACTTTTCCTTGGTTGATTTTGAAACTGAAGAGATAAGTCTAAATGATGTTGAGCCAAATCTAGCAAATCATATTGCTCATAATCATCTGAAGTGGATTGATTCAACAGTGTAAAAGATGGGTAAATAAGTAAATAAATAAAAAAAATCTTGAATTTGGCTACATTGTTGTTATTTTTTTCATTTTGAACTGCTTTTGAACAGTTAGAAGGGTACTTTTGACTGAACTTTTCAAGCCGTTTAATAATTATTCCTCTAAAGACAGATAGATATTTTTTTCTGAGGTAACCATTGGTGAGTACTTTGAGAACTGCAGCTGAAGTAATTTTGATGTCTCACAGAAGGCTTTTTTTTAAAAAAAAAAAACCCACCCCTCCTCAGCCTCCCATTCACAAACTGCTCTTTTCTCCTTATTTCTCTCCTTTTGTGGTTTGTAACAAATATCAGCCCAGGACTGTAACTTTGCTGTTTTCCCCTCCCCTTGATTAAAAAAAACGCTAAACCAAACACTTGCTGGGAGTTCAGGACTCAGATCTTGACAATCATCTGGGAAAGAGTGGCTGGCTGGGGGCTTTCTTCCTTATCAACGGCCAGCTGCTGCTTTCAGATAACAAAAACCCCGCTTGTTTTCTACTGGACTGGTTTCCTTTCCCTCTCCAGATGGATCGCCATCTCTCCCCATCCCCAGGCTTGCTCAAAGCCAGTGAACAGAGATTGGTCCCCGCAGCAGGGACCCCAGAGGGAAAAGATAAGATGATTCCTTTCTATTAAGCTGATGGAATAGTTAGCTTTCTCCTGGGGCTGCCAAGCAGATCTAATATTTTGTACTGCCTCGGGATCATTTGCTTCCTGCTGGGGAAGTTCTTGGAAAGGGTGAGAAGGATTTTTGCCAACCTTCTGGCAAATCTGGAATTATTCCCCCCCCCCCCCCCGCAAAAAAAGAGAGATGAACTGTGGAATGATTTAGCAATAAGGCTCGTTGTAAAGCTAAGCTTGTATGTTTTCAATACTGCTGGTTGGCTCAGGCGAACCACTGATTACACCGTGTGAGCTTCTCGACAGTGAGTCCCAGTCCCAATTTCTGAAACAACACACTATCCTCCCGCTACCATCAGGAATACCCACAGCTTTACAGGGGTATGTTTTGAGCCCATCCCAGGCATCTCTTTATGCTGCTTGCAAAACATAAAAGCAACCTAGGTTTGGGTTTTTTTTTTCGGAAGCCAGGGGAAAAAACCCTCCAGCAGCGCTCAGCAACCTTTCACGCGGGACTTGGATATCGCGGCCGATCCAGTGGTCCTCAGCCTGATGCCAAGCCCAGACGCCTTGGCCAATAAAGAAGAGCAGACTCGCGGGCCCCGGACCTCAAAAAAAGCTCTAGACTAAGACTCAAGGCTCCGGAGACTAGGCAAGCGGAGAGGGCTGGAGAACCGTCCAGGCTGCCCAAGATCTCATCTTTTAACAGGGAAGATAGAAGGAGCGTCCACCCGAGTGGCCCCGAAACTGAAGATGGCCAGCGGGGGAGCAGTCTTTCCCTGGGGCCGCACTCTTTGCCTCCCTTCCCAGCTTTCTCTTGGCCCGATCTCCCCACGCCCCCTTCCACACCGCTCGGCCCGGGCCCGGGCGAGTCAGAAAGCTGCCCTCAGAGGGTTGTAATCCTGGAGGTGCAAGTCCCGTTGCGGTACACGCTGCCCGACTCTCCGAAGTTGTCGGCGGGAAAGTCCTCCACGCTGTAGGCCCTGCTCTTGAGGGCGGTGGCGTAGTAGTCGACTGGCTCCTCGGCGGCGTTGTCCATCCAGCTAAGGCACAGGAGCCTCTGAAAGGAGCGCTTGAAGTTGTCCGAGAGGAAGCCGTAGAGGATGGGGTTGGCGCAACTGTTGGCGTAGCCCAGGATGACGGAAAGCTGGCTGATGGTGGCGTCGTCGGGCTCGACGAAGAGGTTGACCAACTGCACGACGTAGAAGGGCATCCAGCAGATGACGAAGACGGTGACCACCATGAGGACCATGAGCGTGATCTTCCGCTCGGAGCGCTTGCGCTGTTGCCAGCCGGCCTTGAGCGCCACCACGCGCATCTTGGCGATGATGAGGATGTAGCAGAGGCTGATGGCCACCACGGGGAAGAGGAAGCCCATGAGGAAAGTGTAGACCACGAAGACCACCAGCCACTTCTGCTTAGGTTCGGGCATCATCATGTTGCAGGCCACCGTGCCGTCCGTATTGGCCTCGGTCCGGGAGAAGATGAGGATGGGCAGGATGATGACGAGGGCCAGCCCCCAGACGGCCAGGTTAACCATCTTGGCCACCGTGGGCCGGCGGTAGCGCGACGCCTTGATGGGGTGCACCACCGCGATGTAGCGGTCCACGCTGAGCACGGTCAGGCAGTAGATGCTGGTGAACATGTTGACGGCGTCCACGCTGAGCACCAGGCGGCAGAGCAGCGACCCGAAGGGCCAGTGGTGGAGCAGCGTGGAGGTAACCAGGAACGGCACGCTCAGCATCAGCAGCTCGTCCGCAATGGCCAGGTTGAGGATGTAGATGTTGGTGGCCGTCTTCATCTTCGCGTAGCGCAGGATCACGTAGATGACCATGGAGTTACCGCACAGACCCACCAGGCACACCACGGAGTAGATGAAGGAGATGAGGATGGCGCTGCCGCTGCCCGGCGACTCGCCGGCCCCTCCGGCCCCTCCGCCGCCCCCGCCGCCGCTCACCGTGCCGTTGGGGCCAGCGGGGCCGGAGGAGTTCCTGCCAGCCGCTGACGAGTCCATGCCTCCAGCAGCGCCCGCCACCCGCCTGGCGCAGGGGCCATCCTCCGCCCCGTCGGCCCGAGCTCAGGATGGCGGGAGAGGCGCGAGTGCCCGGGCAGCCCGGCGGCAGCTCAGCATCCTTTCTCCTCCGGGCGCAGCCCGAGGGCGAGCGCCGCCGTCCTTTCCTCCTGTCACAGCCCGGGCGCGGGAGAGCGGGAAAAAGGGACGGAGCTGCTCGCCGCCTCCAGCCCAACTGGCATTAGTTGCAGCTCGTCGGCTCGCAGGGATGATTAATAGGAGGCGAGCGGCGCGTCAGCACCTACGAACAGCGAGAGGGAGAAAAGAGGTGGGAGGAGGAGGCGGACAAGGCGGGGAGGGCGCCCCCCTCCGCCTCCCTCCCCCCTCGCTTCCCGCCAATCTGCTCCTGCAAGAGAAGACTTCCCTTGCTCACACGTCGCCTCCTTGGAGAGCCAACAAGTGCTCTACAACAGCTCCCTACGGCTGGAGGGCCGGTTCGTCCTGCTTCTGGCGAGCGAGCCCAAGGCCGAGTGGGAGCTCGGAGGAGAGCGTCTTTCCCCCCCCCCTTCGGAACTTTTGTTTATTCAAAACACTTATATAGCCACCCATCATACATCTATATTCGTATTCATTAATTTGTCAAACATGTACAAGATAGCAGATGTTAATATAAGCATGAGCCAAAGGAATGAATCTACATAAATGGGGACAGTAGGACAGGGACGGTAGGCAGACTGGTGCGCTTATGCACCATACACATATATTCTGTATACTCATACATATATTCTGGGTGGCTCCCAATCAACTATTGAAACAACACCAATAAGAAAAAACAATACGTACAGATGTGAAAACCAAAAACGTTAAAAAACCATGAAATGGATACAAATAAAAGGGAACATTAGGACAGGGACGGTAGGCAAATTGGTGTGCTTATGCACTCCCCTTACAGACCTCTTAGGAATGGGGTGAGGTCAACAGTAGACAGTCCAAGGTTAAAGTTTTGGGGGTTTGGCTCACCAGGATAAAACATTTGGGCAACCGTCAAAAGAAGCTTGCTGGCAGCCAATTTTATTAAAGGTCCTAAGCTTTTGTGAACTGTAACTGTGAGGATAGGCTACATTTTCTGCCCTCTGTCACCACAATTCCTTCTCTCTCTCTCCCTCTTCCTTTCTCTCTCCATCTCTCTCTCTCCCTCTCCCTCCCTCCCTCCCTCTCTGCCCCTCTCCTTCTCCCCTCCTCCCCTCTCAGGGAGCCCAACCTTACCCAGAATGTCGTGCTTCCCCCAGAACTGCAGGTGATCTCTGTTCTTTGGCTTAGACTATCACATGTTGGTGGTGATTTGGAGTGAGCCAACTGTGTTAAGCATTGCTGAGCATGTTGTTGTTGACATTTCTGTTCAACTGACTGCCCTTTCATTCCTTCTGGGTGTTGAGAGCAAATGTGTAAACAAGAAAAGGCAACAGAAAATAAAATCTATCTGTCCTTTACCTTTGCTTTGGACACAACTGCCTTTGCTCAGCACATAATTACTGGTTATTTCAATAATCTGTTTTCTGGGTTCACACAATCGACTGAGCAATAAATTAACAAAATGGACTGGGTTTACAGCACATCCTACGATGTGCATACACAAACAAACTCAAACTAAGGTTAAATTTAACTAGACATCAAATATGGGTAGCTGTTCAGAGTTTCTTATAAGGTGGTGGATAGATACATGTTTTAAATAAATAAATATTGTGCAAACAATAATATTGATTCTTGTGTGACTATGGTTAGCTCCAACAATCAAATGAAGAAATTGCAATGAAACCTTTAAAAGATAAAAGATGACAAGCACTATACATCAAATGAAACAGAGTGAGGGGTCTCACGCTCCCTTGCTAAAGTCTTGGATGAACAGCTAGGTCTTTGCCACTTTTTTGAACCTCAATAGAATGAGGACCACCCGGATCTTGGGGAGGGGACACCTCATTCCAGAAGGGATGCACTGCTACAGAATGTAGATGCTAAGTTTATAATTCCTGGATAACCATCTTGTGAACACAGCTTTCTCTTTTCCAAGAGCTGTGATGGTGCAGTGGTTAGAGTGCAGTACTGCAGGCTGCTTCTGCTTGATTGCTGATTGCCAGCAGTTTGGCAGTTCAAGTCTCAGTGGCTCAAAGTTGACTCAAGCTTTCATCCTTCTGAGGTCAGTAAAATGAGGACCCAGATTGTTGGGGGCAATATGCTGACTCTGTAAACAGCTTAGAGAGGGCTGTAAAAGCCCTGTGAAGCGGTATATGCTATTGCTATTGTTATATACGTTGGTCATTGCAGCTCTAAGAATTAAGACCTGGAAAGAAGCAGGGGAGAAATTTGTGAGATACAGATGCCTTTAATTGCTGTCTCAGCCATGAAAGATGCTTCCATACTGCCCAGCAGTAACACAGAACGAAAAGGAATCATATTATCTCCCTGGGAATTCCAAAAGTGGATAATTGCTTGAAATTTTAACTATCCCTTCCACACAGCCCCAATATAGGAGAATGGTACAGGTCTCTGTCAGAGATAATTGAAACATAACTGGACACTTTTTCCCAAACAGAAAATAAAAAAAGAGATCCTTAACAAAACGAAGGTGGTTTGTTTGTTTGGATGAAGCTATATCAGAAAATGAATGTTTTCCAGCTATAAGGCAGTTGACTGTTTCAGGGTATAAAATCTCAATTTATGTTCTAGGATAAAGAAGAACCCCCAGATATGGCACTTGTTTAAGAAAATAATTGTGCATTACAAAGAGAGCCAGGGTTTTTTTTTGTGTGTGCTAAGGATGTGTGCTAGATCCTGCTAGGTCTGGAAGAAAAAATGGACTCCTTTGATTTGCTGTGACTCTGCCTGAGATGAAGTGGACTTTCCTCCCTCTTGTATAATACTTAAACTGGCTTCTTCACAAAACCAGCAAATTGCCTGAAAAATACTGCTACATTGCTATAGATTTTCATAGGTAACAAATGCCAGTGTGGAAAAGGAAAAGGGATGAGAATTTTCACTCACATAGTTCATCAAAAGCTCTGGAATCAGTGTTTGGGAGAGGTTGAGTTTATAATCTATAATAATCTATAATCTATATTGCATAATCTTATCTGTTGTTTCTTTCCAGTGGACCGCCGAGTCTAAACAATAAAACTTATAGTGATGATTTCATGTTTGCTTTAGCTTGTTCTCCCTCATGTCATACTCATACTGATAGCATCTAACCTGAAAGGTGAATGGACTCAAGTTATAGTGGTAATGAGTGCATCATTGCAAGACTTCAAAGCCCAGGTTAGAGAATCTGTCTCTGTTGTTGCTAAGAATCAAGAATGACTTGATGACACCTAATCAGTCCATCCATATAGATCTCAAGATCATTTTAGGTTGAAATTGAAATTTTCTAGGATTTCCAGTGAGAATGGAAAAGAATTGAGATAACTTTCTTGCTCTCATTTGCCTCTAGATAGCAACTGCTGCAAACAACCTTTGAATAGCAGAAGGGGGAGTACAGTATTAAGAGAGACAGCAAAAAGAGATAAAGGAGATGGAATCATGGAATGTGAAGGGTATTGTAGAATTTATCTTGGAAATTGTATAGTTGAACCTCTAGACGGGTGCAGGAATCTTCTGCTACAGTATCCAACTTCTTTAAATACTTCTGATGAAAGTCTACTCTTCTTGAGGCAGAGGAAAAATTTTTTTTGCATGATGTCCAACCAAAATACAATTCATCATAGTTTAGGCCTATTGTCCCTTTTGTTTATTCAGGGTCAGATTGTATTTGCCCTTAAAAAAAAACTGCACTATACTACTAGTAGGTCATGTTCAGCTTCTGATCCAGCAAGGCACTAGATACTTTTCATATTTCTCACTATGGTCACCCATATCCTAGGCTCATGTGTTTTATTGTTCCCACCTAGATGTAGGATAATGGATTTATCCACATTGAGATTCATCTTGCTGATTACTGCTTGTTGTTCTACCTTGCCAATGACCTCCTGAATCCCAATACTTAGATGCTTGCTAACCTTCATATCTTTGTGTCATTTGTAAATCTGATAATAATTTATAACCCCATATTTTCATTTATTTGTTTAGATTTAGAGGCTACAAATCCAAAATGCAGAGTTAAACCAGCATAAAATATAGGGGCAAATACAAAGATTGAAGAAATATATTGAACAGCACATAGTCTAGAATGAAGCCTTATAGTTTTATAATTTTTATAGTAGAGTCACTGTCATACAGCATATTGCTGTCATACAGTAATATGGCGCAGTTGACCAACCAGCTTGTATCCTAATGATAGCCTAGCCCACTTTTTGTTATCTTTGTAGTAGAATCCTATGGGAGGTTTGAGATAAATTCTTGACTGAGATCAAGGTACAGTACAACCATCATATTCTTGGGTCAATCATAATCATCACTCTATCAAAAAGGAGATTGGGTCAGTACCACAATGATCTGCCTGTAATTTTATTTTTATTTTTTCTCCTTTTTGAAGGCAAGAATAACATATTCTTACCAATGCTCCTCCTTTTATGTTGCTAACCTACACTAAGAATTAGGTAATAATGTAAAGTAACTTAGGAAACCATGACAGTTGTAAGCCTCTGAAAATGGCATAGGTGGAACATAGCTATGCCTTTTTGTAGACACAAGAATCCTTTCCATCCCCTATAAAGGGACAGGCTATAAAAATGCCACAGAAAAGTGATTCCCCTTCATAAGTTAAAATGGTTCAGAAGAAAACCCATTTTGATACAATTTGGCATGCATTATATTTACATGAATTTCTCTTCTCCCTTCCATCAGCTTTCTTTTACATTGACAGACATCACCTTAAAGAAGGTATGGTACAATTTACCAACTATAAACATTCAATTTATTAGACCAGAACAGAATAACAGAGTTGGAAGGGACCTTGGAGGTCTTCTAGTCCAATGCCCTGGTCAGGCAGGAAACCCTATACCATTTCAGAAAAATGGTTGTCCAATTTCTTCCTTAAAACTTCCAATATTGGAGCATCCATAACTTCTGGAAGCCAGTTATTCCACATTAAATGTTGTAACTGTCAGGAAATTTCTTCTTCGTTCTTCGTTCTAGGTTGCTTCTCTCTTCTCTCTTCCATCCATTGCTTTTTGTCTTGCCCACAGGTGCTTTGGAGAATAGCTTGACTCCCTTTTCTTTGTGGCAGCCCCTGAGATACTGGAACATTGCTATCACATCACCTCTAATCCTTCTTTTCATTAAACTAGAAATACCCAATTCCAGCAAATAATAATAATACATATTATGGTATTATGAAAAGAAAAAAATATGTCTAGAACTGTAATTTATATTAAAGAACTGATTGTACTATAAATCTTTTACAGTATTTTAAATTGATGTGCACCTATCCATTATCTTTATACCTACTCACCTCTAGATGCATTATCAATGCTTTTCTTTTCCTGGATTTCTTTTTAAAATTATGCTTCTATTATGACTACTTACAGTTTATGAATCACACACTGAACCCGATATGGTACAGAAGGATTGTGTACGCAAGTGTTAAGCCCAAATTTATACTTTTGAAATATGAAAACATCTGGTCAAGTATATTCTTCAATCACTTTTAATGTGCATTTCAGTTTTCCTGATGCATACAATTGAGAGAAAGCAAAAATAAGAATAGGGCTATTAATATTCCTGCTGTATCTCCCAAACTTTAGTTAGTAATTTAATATTATTTAATTAATTAGATCTACTCTGCTCAAGTTAATCATAATTAACATTAACTTTCAATCAGGTCAAAAGGAGATAATTTAATAAGTGCTATGGGTAAGTGATAGGTTTTAAAAAAATTATTACTAAATTAAAAAGTTATAAATGAACTGACCTTGATGATATTCAGAACCCATGATGCATCCTACTGAAGCATGAGACAATATTCCTGTTTCCTTCTTTGTCAAAGCCCGTTTGTATAACATTACACATAGGGAAGGCAATTATGATAATCACACTGTAAAATCAGAGGCAGGATACTAGAAAATGCTATCAAAACTCCGGATGGCCTAGACCAGTGGTCCCCAACCTTTTTATCACCACGGACCGGTCAACGTTTGATTGTTTTACCACGGCCCGCTGAGGGTGGTTGATTGTTTATATTTTAGATTGTTTTGATTTAATAATTTTAATTTAATTGTATTTAAACATGCCTTCAAAATAAAATACAGTTACACCCAAAAATGAATATGAAGTGATTTAACATTTTAACTCACTAGAACGCTAAATCAATGAGAACCCTGAGCTTGTTTCTTTGCAACGAGACGGTTCCATCTGGGGGTAATAGGAGATAATGACACCCGAAGTGTGTTGCTTATGTCCAGTTTATTCCGTTGTTTTGTTTTGGTTGCTGTCACTGCAGAAAACCCCGCTTCACACAGATAGGATGTCAAAAATGGCAATAAGGATTTAAGCGCTGTGGTGGCAATCTCAGGGTATTCCGCCATGACTTTAATCCAGAACACTGGCAGAGTTGTTGTCTCTAACCTAGTTTTAAGGCCGCCATCATTTGCAATCTCCAGCAGTTGATCTTCTTCTTGCATAGACATGCTAGATTCGCCTGGTTTGTTGACAAATGGGTCGCGGATCCATTCCTTATCAGTTCGTGGGTCTTTTGTGGTTGGGAAGTAGCGCTCGAACTCTTTTAAAAACAAAGACAGGTGATCGTGCACCAACTGGGAGAATGAATGCTCAGTCTCAGTCTCACCTAAAATCCCCGCTAATGTCTGAAACATGTCCAAAATGCCTCTGTTCACGCGCCGTCCTCACAACTCCAGTTTGGCTTTAAATGCAGCTACTTTTCTGCCAACTTGAAAACAGTTATCATTTTCCCCTGAAGGGACAGATTGAGCTAATTGAGCAGGCTGAATATGTCATACAGGTAAGCCAGTTTTGCGACCCATACCTTGTCACTGAAATGTGCTGCCAGCGGTGACTTCTTTTCTGAGAGAAATCTTTGCAATGGCTCTCGTAATTCAAATACTCTGGTTAGCGATTTTCCTCTGGATAACCATCTTATTTCTGTGTATAAGAGAAGGCTTCTGTGCTCTGCGTCCATCTCCTTACAAAGCTGCTCAAACAGGCACGAGTTAAGGGCGTGTGTTTTGATGTGGTTAATAACTTTAATGACATCAATCAATACGCTGTTAAATTCCGGTGACATTTTTCGGCTTGCCAGCATTTCCCTGTGAATGATATAATGCGTAGATTCACTCTCAGGTGCAACCTCCTTAATCCGAGCAGTTAAACCAGACAGTCATCCGGTCATGGCAGCAGCTCCGTCTGTGCATATGCTGACACAAAAGGACCATTTTAGTTGTCCTGATATATAACCATCCAGTGACTTGAACAGTTCTGCTCCTGTGGTGTTGGTTGGCAAAGATAGTGCACATAAGAAATCCTCATGCACATCCTCCTGATATAGATATCGCACATAAACAAGTAGTATTTCCTTGTTGTCGATATCTGTAGATTCGTCAACCTGGAGTGCGTACCACGGTGATGTATTAATCCTCTCCAACAATTGTGCCTCAATGTCTTCAGCTATTTCCTCAATGCGCCTAGTCACAGTGCTAGCCGACAAAGGCACATGTGCTATCTTTTCCACAGCAGCCTCTCCTAGAAGTTCACGGCAAATGTCTTTAGTGGAAGGCAAGATAAATTCTTCACCGATAGTGAATGGCTTTTTAGCCTTAGCAATACGGTTAGCCACCAAATATGATACTCTCAGTGCATTCTCCTTTATTGATGTGGTGGCCCTAATAAATTTCTTCTGTCCTTCGTGTTCCTGGTTTTTTCTTTCAAAATATTCCAGGGCCTTTTCTTTTAATCCAGGGTGCTTGGTGTTCAAGTGGCGAAGCAGTTTTGAAGGTTTCATTGCCTCATTAGAGAGCTGGTCACCGCAAACTATGCAGAGCGGGGTTGGTGTGTGGGAATCACCTGTCCCAATAAATCCATATTTCAAGTAGGACTCATGGTATTGTCTGTTAAAAGTTTTACGTTTCTTTGATGTTGAAGGCTCTTCTTCTGTCTCTTCACTGGGCCTTTTCTTTTTCCCAAGGAAACTTTCTAACGACGTCTGTTTTGTACTCATTTTTGCTAATTTGTGGGTTAAATTTGAGGAAACACAATATACACGTACACCAAGCACTGTTAAACATGAGAAAGCACCGGTGAATAGAGAGAAGAGTGCCCCAGTATCATGATATTTTGGGCATGCACGGTATTGGTGTGGCTTTAGGTGACGTCTCTCAGCTCCCGGTTAACCTCTCATCCATGGAAAGTCGAGCAAACCCGAGAGAAATACACCACAGTAAATAAAATGGAAATAATTTAATGTTCCTTGGGCGGCCCGGTACCATTTGACCCACGGACCGGTCCTGGTGGGGACCACTGGGTTGGGGACCACTGTCCTAGACCATTCTACCTTCAGTTTTGCTGGACTTTATATATATTTTGTGGAGTCTTGAGTTTATACCAATAGACCTGCTGTTATCGCTTCTTATGTGGCAGAAATATTTCCCTATATTAACAGATCATTAGTTTAAAGCATGTATTTCCACCATAGTTAGAAGCCAGCACAGTCCTCTACACACAGTTAGAAGCCAGCAAAATCCTCTACACTCTAGTGCCTAATCATTTCCTAAAGTCCTCCTCCTCCTCCTCCTCCTGCTCCAGGGCAGAAATTCTGGATACATATCTTCCAAACCTCTAAAAACACACAGCAAAGGGCAAGCCTGGAGAAAAGCTATCTTCTATCTTTGCAGAAAGTCCAGTAGAAACTTGATTTCTGAGAAATTAAAAGTAAGAATGGAGAATACTATATAGGAACAGCTGTCTGAATAAACGAAACATATATTAAATAGTTTAACAATTAACCTTTGTTTTACTGCCTTCTAGTTTGTTGTCTGAGTACCTTGTTTTCTGGATCTTCCAGTTTTATATGGTTATGGTAATTGTTTCTGAAGGGATATTTCTAAATGTGCAGATTATGACAGTGAGAAGATTGGCACTCAGGAATGTTCCCTTACAACAGAAATGGATATTTGTCATCAAAATGTCACACCCGAACACCATTGCAATGCTACATCTCACATTAAATTGCTACTATAAAATATATAAAAAGAAAATTTCAATTTTTTCCCAAAATGCAAGTATATTGGAATGCAGATGAAGATCCTGTCACATGTAGATGAAATGAGAGTTAGATTGCAAGAAAATAGAGATGCTAAAAGAGTTGGAGTTTAGCTGGCACCGACCACTGTTGATTCCATGATCACACCTTGTAAAAGGAGAGTTCCCTAAGGAGCCTGATGCAAGGAGAAAGTCTTAGTATCTTCTAAATTTGTCTGAGTACCACCAGATTTTAGGATTTAGGTGGTGATATGCATACAGAAATCTATGCTAGCGAGGTGGATTAAAACATATAGGATGCAGACTAAGGGCAATTGTACACTGCAGCCTAAACTGCTGGTTTCCTGTGTTGCAGGCAGGCAGGCAGGCAGGCAGGCAGGCAGGCAGGCAGGCAGGCAGGCAGGCAGGCAGGCAGGCAGGCAGGCAGGCAGGCAGGCAGGCAGGCAGGCAGATGTTTGACATTTCTTTTAGGGATTACCACCCTTTCCTCTGCTTTCCAAATGATTGTATACATTGATAGCTCTTCCCGCATGATATTCTTTGATACTACAGACCTCCCCCCACCCTCAATGGTTCCAATGTCGCAACAGGGGAGAAGGTTGCCCTCTAGTTTCATTCTTCTGTGGACTAAGGAAACCTTGTATCAGGGAAAAACTGTATAAATCAGTGTCAACAACACTACCTTAAATATATTTTACTTAAAAGAAAATCTCTTAACTCAGGTTAAGCATACATCAAAGAGCAACCATAATTATACTATTCATTAGAAGAATCTTTCTGTACAGCAATTAGAAATACGTATTTTATATACCCACAAATCCCCAACAGTTCCACTCAATTAACAATCAATCCAACATACAATGTATCTTCATAAATAGCAGAACAATATGCATCCCATATAGTATACTAGCCATATATAATGAACTGCTTCAATATTTCTTGGGTCACATCCATCAATTTTAAAGAATAAAAGGAACATTTTATTTATAAAGTGTGCTTCTCTCCTCTCTCTCTCTCTCTCTCTCTCTCTCTCTCTCTCTCTCTCTCTCTCTCTCTCTCTCTCTCTCTCTCTCCCTCCCTCCCTCCCTCCCTCCCTCCCTCCCTCCCTCCACCCTTTCCCTGTCTCTCCCTCCCTCCCTCTCCGTGTGCTTGTTCGTACATGTGTGTGTACAGGATGTGAGACAGCAAGCGGCAGAAATGGAGGCATACCCTACAAGATGTAAAGAGATGCAAAGATTGAATGAAATGATGAACATCTAGAGGCAATGGAGAAAACATGAGATAATAAAAGTTCATTGATTTAACAGACTGACCAATTAAAGATGATATTCAAAAAAAAAAAGACAGCTGCTGACCAGTAGAAATCCTAGCAGCCCAGCAAACTCAGCAACCCAGGATGAAATGGATGCACAGAATAGTGACCAGCCAGTGGGGAAGAAGGGGTGGGTCAGGGATTGCAACCAATCAGAGCTATGGCTGCTGCCAGATCAGCACAAAGTCCTGCAGTTTTTGGGAAACATATGGCAGACTGAGACAACTCTGCAAATCAGAACCAAGAACTGTGGTAAAGACCAAAGAGTGGCAAGTAGACCAGCTCTTTGAATCGCTCCAGATGGGTGACTGCCCACTGATGTTCCAGATAGTTGCTTCCTGTGAGGAGACCACAACCCAGCATTTTCCGGCAGGTTTTGAGTACCAGGAGGCAAGCGACTAGCCATCTTGCTTAAACCACAATTGGTGCCTTTAAAGTATTGCATACTTCCTTTTCTAATCACATTTGGAAATTACTTCTTGACTACATTTCAGCTATTATAAACCTTTGGATCGTTTGATCAGTCTGGAAAAAAAGTGTGAGTCTGCCTTTGATTCTTTAATTTTCTAAAGAAAATTTTTCACTATAAGTATAAGAATTTTTAAAAATTGAAATAAACAACAAAAAAACTAATAAAGCCTTTGATTTTAGAAAGTTATAAATGGATTAAATGTCCAGATAAATTTGAACTAAGATTCTGGAATTTACAAAGAATCCTTTCAGTGGGAAAGTTGACTTGTATTGAATTTTTCTATGATGTAAAAGAGATAAAAAAATTTAAAAGCCGGACACTAGAGGGAACTTTTAATCAAATATAAAGGGTACATAAACCCGATTAACAGATGCAGGATGATTCAAAATATTCTGACGTTGGAAATATTGAAGGATAATTTTGAAAAAAGGAACCAGAACTTAATATCAATAGTGTCAATAACAATGTTTGCTTCTGTGGATAGACTATGTCCAAAAATGTTTTTAAAGAAATGGCAGAAGAAGAACCAGTTTCGTCTGACAAGACAGAGACTGATTTGGTATCAAAAGTGGATCTATAAATGACAAGTTTAAAATATGAAATGGAAAAAGAAGTTTCATTTCACACAAAAGAAATAAGTTATCAGCCTTCCCAGGCAAACCAGACTGGAAACCTTGCTAATTCTATGTTATTGTAAATCTTCATTAACAAAATCTTGCAAGTCTGAAAGTACAAATTTCATTTTGCCCATTTTAACTGCCTGATCAATTAGGCAAATCCCTCCTAAGTTCCTTGTTCTGATCATTTCCTTTCTCACTTAACCTATCATTTCCTTGGCAGCATCTTTCCCTCTCATCTCTTAACGTCATTTTCACATACCATCACATCATCTAAGGTTTTAAAAATTAAAAAAAAATGAATTACCAATAACAAACCAAGAGGATGACCTGGATAATTCTTTCACATTCAATTTTCAAAAATGGTTTGTTAAAGCTTGGATGAATCTTATGAGAGAAGGTATGGAAGAAATGAAAATACTTCAGTTCTATGACATTATGGAAGGAACATTTGTCCCAAAGGTGCTTTTTTCAAAAGCCAACTGGACTTTTAAATCACTTGCCTTTTAAAAAAGCACCTGTGAGACAACCATGACCTGGATTATTGAGAATCTACATAGACAAAGTTGATTTATGTGATCAAAGTTAAAATAAAGGCATTATTTCTGATAACTCTTAGTAAACTTTGTTGATACCAGGATTTAAATGACAATGCTTTATGGGTTTGTTTTGTAGATTAGAGATGGTCCATGAAATAAAGAGATCGTTAGTTGTTAAGAGGAAATGAAAAGTTACTAAAATATTTTTGTGACAAAGATTGGAAATCACTTTATACATTTATTTTCTTTTTCTTTACTATATTCTTCCTTCCTTCCTTCTTCTCTCTTTCTGTCTGTCTTTCTGTCTTTCTTTCTTAGTTTTTACTAAGTAATTATATTTTTATTAACATATTTAAAAGACAAGAACATCGGCTTTAAAAGGGTTAAAAGGCTCAAGTTGGAAAACAGAAATTTTGAAATGAAGCTGGAAAACATGGATGCAAAGTGCATTTGCAATGGACTGGGAGTGGGGGGAGGACAACATCTGTTATTGTGTTCAGGAAGAGATGAGTGGCCTCTACTGGTGATGACTCAAATTAAAACTGTGGCTCATCCCTAAGAGGCAACTGGGACAGAATAAGATTCACAATGAAGGATATTGAAGTGAGGGTCATGATGAGGTCAGAACAAGAAGCAATGGATGGAAACTGTTAAGTAATTAAGCTCCCCGTTGGAAGAGCGAGTATGCCGAGAAGCATAATGAGAGTGATATGGAATAACATGCACAAACCAGCATACAGAGACACTGAATAGTATAAAAATATAGTAGTTTACTATGTAGAAATATAGAGGTATTCAGAGCCCGGTTAACAGTCCAAGTCATACACGGTTCAGTAATTCAGTTATCTAAATAGTCAGTCTAACACCCAAAGTATAGCTAAACAGTAGCAAACCACAATACCTCAAAATACATCTGATCAGCTTCTAACAAAACAGAGATCTAACAGCCATTCTGGCTCCCTCTTATGGCTGCTTGAGGTAACAAACCAATTACATTTCTGAAGCATTTAAAGTAACAAATACATTTTGTTACAATCATGGCTTATATACATTGCCAAGCCAAGCCTAGGGTTACATCCCTAACAGAAACTAATCAAGGAGACAAGCAACCTAGAACTAAGAAGAAATTTCTTGACAGCACAATTAACCAATGGAACAACTTGCCTCCAGAAGTTGTGAATTCTCCAACACTGGAAGTTTTTAAGACAAGATTGGACAATCATTTGTCTGAAATAGCATAGGGTTTCCTGCCTGAGCAGAGGGTTGGACTGGAAGATCTCCAAGGTCCCTTCCAACTCTGTTTTTCTATTCTACTCTGTTCTAATAAATTGAATGTTGATAGTTGGTAAATTGTACAATACCTTCTTTAAGGCGA
The DNA here is from genome assembly GCF_964273705.1 of Natrix helvetica. Lineage (NCBI taxonomy): Eukaryota > Metazoa > Chordata > Lepidosauria > Squamata > Natricidae > Natrix > Natrix helvetica. The sequence goes on from NC_138548.1 coordinate 58,068,927, forward strand.
TGTCTGTTAACATAAAAGAAAGCTGTTGAAAGGGAGAGAAGAAATCCATGTCAATATAAGACATGCCAAATTGTGGCAAAATGGGTTTTCTTCTTAAGCATGCTAACTTATGGAGGAGAGCCACTTTTCTATGGTATATTTATAGGCTGTTATTCTGTTCCGTTCCATTCTGTTCCGTCCCATCCTGACCCATCCCATCCCACTCAACCAACCCCACCCCACCTTAGCCCACCCCACCCTCCCCTCCCCTACCCCACCATATCCTATCCTATCCTATCCTATCCCATCCTATCCTATCCTATTCTTTAACTCTGATTAGACCAGTCACAATGCCCACTATTGCTTACCAGGATCCTAGGAATATATAATGAAAAATGCTATTCAAGACATTATTTACCTAGGGAGATGTCAGTGATGCAGTTAAATATTTTTCCAGGTGACCAGATGATTTTTATGTCCATTAAATTTTATTTAAGCTGGGCACAACAACACTTGCCCAATTTTTCCACCCTTTTTCTTCTTGCAATTAATGGTACAATGTAATTTATCCTTTGTTATTTTAGTTGACTACAAATTGGCTATTGTAAGTTATGAATATCAAGTGGACATATTCATTTTCCTGAATTTTTTATAACTATACAAACTGCTGTACTTTGTTGTGTATTATATCTTATCTGTCCTTGTAATAAATGTATAGTAATAGAGCACTGAACTCTATTGAACTCAGAGTAATTAGCAGTGAACTCAATGAGATTTTCTTTGAACAAACACCTATGCAATTCTTATGAGTGACTAAGATTAGGATGCTTTGACAATCTCCCAACAATTTTGCTGAGGACATATATACTGCATATAGTTGAAACCTTTTCGATGGTGGGGTCTAAACTATTCAATGAGGCATTTAATATACATCCTTAAAAACTGAATTTAGTTATAATTATAGGTGGTGGCTCCCTTCTTTTTCTCTGCTGCTGTAGTTACTGTGACATTTTAAATTTGAAAATTAAAGTATGCTAATACTGTACATAAACCATATCTTAATTCTAAAGAAGCCCCGAGGCAGAAGAAAACATTTGCACATTGTAACACATATACACTCACTTTACAAAATAAAGGTTCATAATCGTTATTGGCTGGCTCTGTTGAGTGACCTGAAACAACGTCTTCTATATTAATTAGAATTTTCTGAATTCAGTTATTGTTAATCACAGACATTTAGATTCCCTGTAACACATTTCAAAAGCATTTTTGGCCCATGTCTTCTTTATCAAGAAGCAAAGCCTCATTACCAGCAAAATGGCTCTGATTATCTAGAGCTGTGATGGCAAACTTATGACATGCATGCCACAGGTGGCACACAGAGCCATATTTGCCGGCACAGCAGCTCTCAGCTCCGGCACGCATGTGCACATTGGCCAGCTGATTTTCAGCCTTTCGGAGGGCCAAGGAAGGCCATTTTTGCCCTCCCCAGGCTTCAGGAAATCTTCCGGAGTCTAGAGAGGGTGAAAAACAGGCCCAAAGGCCAACTGGAAGTTCATTCCTGAACTTTCGGTTGGCCCATTGGGCCATTTTTTGCCCTCCCCAGGATTCAGGAAAGCCTCTGGGTTTGCACATGCGCAGGTGGGTAGGACACGTGCACAATAGCGCGCACACACACAATTTTGGGGTGCCTTTAAAAAAGGTTAACCATCACTGTTCTAGAGTATAATACTTAAGAAATATCAATTGTTCTTAAAGAGTAACAGTATATGCCCCTGAGAATAATAAGAATATACTGTAATATAAAAATGGGCCCAATAGTGATTGGAACCGTGTTAAAACTTATCCCAAAGAAATTCTAATTTTTAACTGTAACATATCACAGCAAGATCAAATTAGACTTGTGGTTTATGTGGTAGCAGTACTGTCTTTCTTGAATTGCTAATTTTACACACTGTCATGCCCCAGCATATAACTTTTATATACTGTTGTTACTCTCTAGCCTCATCTAGTGGCCGGAGGGACAAATATGCCCCAACATATGATATTTACATAGTATTGTTGCTCTCTAGCCTCATCTAGTGGCTAGAAAGACAAATGCCAAGTATATTGTTTGAAGCTGATTCCACCCATCATCCCGCACTCTCAAAACAAGTGCATGCTGGGAAGCCAGACTCCATTTCCTTTAGCATTTGGAGAAGGCAGAAGAATCCATCTTAATCTGTGGCACATGGTCATCCAAGGACAAATCCACATCCCACACACAGAGCATCGCTGGTGAGATTTAAATTGCTTGTATTTATTGTTATGTTCAGCATAACAATACTGCTTATCTTGTATTTGGTTCTCATTGTATGTATTCCTATTTTCCCCAGTTTCACCATATCCTGTTCTTTCAATAAAGCATCCAGATCTATGCACACGGTCTATTTTATTGGAGGATAGGTGCCTTTAGCTGCATGTCAAGCTGCACACAGACAAATGTGAAGTGAGGACAGACCACACAGATTTGACGTTATAATGAAATGTTTCCATATTGTTTTCCATATGAAGGTAATAATCATAAAGGTTTAGCAGTAACTACCTAAAGGGTTGTGCTTGCCTTCTCCACTACTTTCCTTTTTAGCAGTTGACATCCTCTATGAGAAGAGTCCTCCTATTGCTTCACAGTCTCTGCAGCCTTCTTATCTCTGAGGAAGTTCTTAAAAATTCTTGAGTATGTGCATTTGGCAGATAATTAGAGAACCATATAGGCCGCTAAAACCATTGGAATTTTTTTTAAGTAGTTAACTTGGATAAGCATATTCCTCAGAGACATCAGTAGTCAGCATGGGTTTCTAAATGATGTCAAACGTCAAAGCATAATTTAAGGATAGTTTGGGGCAAAGAATTAATAGTGCGATAGAAGTATAGATTATCCACCGCTTTCCTTCCTAATTTGCCAGCAGAGGATTCATTCAGCCTCAGAATCATTTCTGATAACTGAGCTAAAACAGAAGGCTGAATAAGAGGTATCTTAAAGAGCCCTGCTGGCACAGTGGTTAGAATGGATCACTGCAGGTGACAGTGTCAGTACTTCTGCTGACAGCCAGCAGTTCAGTCCTCACCGGCTCAAGATTGACTCAGCCTTCCATCCTTCTCAGTTCGGTAAAATGAGGACCCAGATTGTTGGGGGCAATGTGCTGACTCTGTAAAACAGCCTAGAGAGGGCTGTAAAGCGCTATGAAGTGGTATATAAGTCTAAGTGCAATTACAATTGCTAAGGAAAAAAAGAACATAGTTTATATATTTTGTTATACTATTCTGCATTTTAAGCTTTTTAGCATGCATCTCTCAATTTCTGAAATATTCAGTGTTTGGGTTAGGATGAAATATATCCGTAGGATTATGTGGCATGATGTTTCTGGTATGAATCATCCAATCCTATCCCAAAAGTGATTTTTCAAGAGGCAACCTTTGGGACAACCAAGACCGGGATGACTGAAAATCTCCATAGAAATCCAATCCTAATTCACTGGGGTGGAGTGATATGTTCTATGTGAATAGCTCCAGTAAGGAGCTATTAAATAATAATGTCTTCAAACCCTGAGATTTTTCCTCCAAGTTTTTTTTTTTTTTTTGGTCTATTTTTCTTATGGCAACGACAGACTGAGTTAGTCTCTGCGTTTTATTGAAGGAGAAAATGCTCAAAATTCTAAAGGAATCAGCGTCACTTTATTCTATTCAACTTTCTGGAGGCTGATAATAATTGGCTATATCAGCACTGGTTGCAGAACTGACGATTTGAGATGTTTCTCTTCATTTCTGCTTGTTATTGAATAAGAATTCAGCACTGCCAGTACATTTTAATTATTGTTTCCTTCAGAAACTTTGGTTTGCTCAGACTACTTAACTCACAGTAGCTTTGTCATTGACACCAATTTCACCTGTATTTCATGGTAGTGTCTGATGAATGCTTTATAAATTCGTAAACAGGTAACAGATTAATTTTCCTCTCTCTATACGTGTTAATAACTCCTGTAGCTTGTGCCTGAAGTAATGTACACAATGTTTGGAAGGATTGTTAAAATCTATCCCACCAAGAGTTCTTTTAACATTTTGTTTTTGATTGCATGACGTTTTTCTGTCAACACAGAACAATGTCCTCGCTTGGTTAGCCTTCTTATCCTCAAATGCCTTCATTTTATTGTCCAGATTTTTATTATTTTGACAGTTTGACTCACTAATCAATTTCAGGAAGTCTGAATCAATGCCGCTCCTCCTCATTAATTCACACATTTCAAATTAGCTCTTAGGCTGTTTTCCTAGGATAAAACCCCAAAAGTAATTTATGGGTTATAGTGATGAACTTAAACGCTAAAGAGATGTTCTCACTACAATGCAAAGATGTTTAGTGTCTATGGAATCCAGTGGTGGGTTTCAATTTTTTTTAGAAGCTATTCTGTAGGTGTGGCCTGCTTTGTGGGAGTGGCTTGCCAGGCATGTGACTGGATGGGAGTGGCTTGCCAGCCATGTGACCAGGTGGGAGTGGCTTGCCAGCCATGTGACTGTGTGGGAGTGGCTTGGCAGTCATGTGACTGGGTGGACATGGCCAACTTGTAAAATATGGTGAAATTCACTTAATTGCTTAGCAACCAAAATGTTGGCTCAGAAACTCATTTGAAGCATGCAAGTCTTAAAGCTGTCACGTTACAAGACCTTTGCACCCCTAACCCTTTAGAAAAAAAAAACCAGGGGTGTTCAAATCTGACAGCTTTAAGACTAGTAGACTTCAACTCCCAGAATTCCTCCTCTCCCTCTTCATCTTGATGATGAGCGGACGGGCGGGGGGAGGGAGTTGGAACCGGTTCTAAACGGCACTGTAGATTTGTGGAACTTCTTCTATAGAAGAGGTTAGAACTGGCAGGAACCCACTCCTGATGGAATCCAAGGATACTTCAGATGCAAAAGAAAATCCAGGTTTGAACAAAACCTAAGGAAAAGCAGTAGGCTTTTCTATTTTGATTATACTGTCCCTTCTTACAGAAATATTTTCCCAGACATTTTTGGGTTTTGCCCTCCATGTGTTTGTTTCAAACAACCAATAATCAGCTTTTGGTTTAAAAGAAAAAAGGTTGTTACTAAAATGCATATGGCTTCTCATGGCAACTATCCAAGTTATTTGCAGTGGTGCTCTGTAGAATCAGTTTCATGCATTCAAGGTTATGCTTGTCGGCTTGTAATAAATGCCTTCCTGTTTACTATATTGTAAGGTGAACAAATTTGCTGGGTCAGTCTACTAACTTGCTACTAAAAAAGGACAGGTATGACATCTCCTTTCTTTATTCTTTTTATTTGAACAGCTTGACTTTCCCGAGTTGGATGATTTCCAGCAGTGTTACTTCATTATTCTGGGTTCTGGTTTTATGTACAATAGATTTATGTATCAATATTTTCTTTGCCAGGGCAATCAGATTTGGGCTGCAAATATCTGGAAAGAGATTAGATGGCAGCAACTAGCTGTTTTTATATAGCACTGAGTTACCTGTGTTCAGGAAATGGCAAAAGCATAAGGTGATGTTTTCTTCAATAGTCTTAAAATCTTTGCTTTGGAATCCAAGGGAAGTTTATAACTAGAAGCCTGATATAATGTGGTGGGCACTGAGGATTTAGGACACTTAGAACTGCAGGCATAGATGCCTCCAGAGCAATCTTTCTGTTAGAAGGTTTCAGACCTTGAATGCATGAAACTGGTTTCAGCCCAGATTCAGTATAAGGCTACTGAATCTGGGCTGGAAAAAAATCAGATGATCACATAATCAGGAAATAGAGACAATTTTGATAATCTAAATTCGGCAGCCAAAATACAGAGGAATCTAAAAACAAATCCAAGCACTCTAACAAATACTTCCTAACCTATGAACACTTACAAACATTATTACTGGACCCCTCTCATCCCAGCACCCGAGGGAAGAACCAGCAGTTAAGACCTTCTGAAAAGCTAGGAGAATAGGATCTTGCTGCTGGATCTCAAAGGGAAGGTATCAGTGGTGGGTTTCTACTGATTTGCCCCATATTGGGCGAACTGGAAGTGGGGGTGGCAGAAGGCTCAGCCCACCCGCCCGGAAGCTTCTGCGCATGGACAGAAGCATCACGCGAGCACACGAGCAAACAGGTAGTAAAATAAATTGAAATCCACCACTGGAAGATATTCCATCATATGATACAAATGGGCCTTCAGCCAAGAAGATTGTTGTAATCTTTAACTTTTAATCTCTGATTTTGAATTCTGTTTTTACATCATTTAGTTTTGGCCATTTTAAAGGAACAAATAAGGTATCTTTATATAGGCCTTGCAAAAAAAAATGAGTAAGGATTCTTATGCATTGGCACTTAGTGCTGATTGCTGTCTATATTTCTTTTATATTGGTTCAACATTTGTATAAGATTGATAAAGAGGCTCCTGAAAATTCTAGTAGCAAAAATTGAATCTATTCCATTGCTTTGATCAATATGCTCTCAGATCAATAAAAGCAAAGAACGTAAGTGGTAAAGTTTATACTTTAGCGATTAATGTGATTGATAGCATAACTATCCAGTTAACTTAGAAAGTAGAGTTACATCAATGCCATATGAAGCCAGATGACATTAAGCACAAGAATGCTCATATTTACAAAGACAAATCTGCATAAACCAGAATATGAAATGGGCCACACTTGTGCTAACAGTGTACCTTAGTACTGTTACAAAATGTTTGAAAAACTGAAGCTGATCTATGATAAGGATTGTATTAGTTTAAATCATCTCTATTTGTATGAACACAAGAGCTCATGCTGAAGGAACATAATGTCCTTTCATACACATGTCCCAGTTTTTTTTGCCTCATGAGATTCTGCAGTTGTTTCAGGCTTATATTTGGTTTAATGAAGAAAATCACAGGAGATTTATAGCACTTGTAATGTTTACGTTTTATTTACAAATAAGCAAACTGAGCAAAAATAGACATTCACAGACTAATTACCTCAAAAAAAAAAAAAAAAACCTCTGAAGTATCCAGATATCCTGTTCTCTGATCTGGTTCCACATTTGTTTTAATTCTAGAAAGACTGTCTGCATTTACATAGAACTGAATAACATCATCCCCTAAAAATGGGGAAGGGAAAAATGGAGATTTGATTACCCCCCCCCCTTCAAGTCAGTATTACTGACTGCTAACTGTCTGTAGAAACTTTTGCAATTTTATTGGAAAGGCTTTGAAAGTGGTTGGCCATTAACTGCTTCCTAGGACTGAGAGAGAGACATGGAAAGCTACCCAATTGATTTGTGCCTAAGGCAAGACTAGAACTCCCAGTCTCTTAGTTTTCTAGCCTGGTGTCTTAACCCCTACACCAAACTATTAAAACTAATCAGTTTTAATAATATGAATTAGAAGGAATATTAACATTGATGTTCAAGTGGTAAATAAAGATAAGGAGGAACACTGTAAAATAATCTGCATTTGAGTTATAATCCTGATGCTACATATTCAGTTATTTGTTCAATTACTTTTTATCAAATTTATACCTATCCTTTCTCCAGGATGTCAAATTGTACTATGTGGCATTCCCTCTCATATTCCCCCCCGCAAATAATCATGTGAGCTAGAAAAAGAGAGAGACAGTCAAAGTCACCGAAACTACTTCCATGGATTTGCAGCTGAGTCCCATGACTTCATAAAGACATTACCAGAATGTGACATTGCTAAAATAAGCTAAGATGAGAAACATTGGAAAAGAAATAAAAAAATAGCACATACATGTCCATAGTTAGGATCATGTATATGGCTCTGCATCTCAAAAAGTATAATTGTAGAGGAGGGAAAATGCAAAGAAGATAATCCCAAATTATGAACCACTATTCCATCCCAAAGCAGTGGGTTTCCATTTCCATATAACATTCTATGGAAATGAAAGGATTTGAAGAAGCAGATTAGAAAAAAGTATTGATACTTTCAACTTTGGAGTCAGAGAAGATTCCTGAAAATATTAGGGATAGTCAAGAAAACAAACTGATCACAGAACAGATCAATCTAGAATTCTTTCTCAAGGGACAAAGGATCAAGCTCAACTCATATTTTGGATATATTTTTTAAAAACCTAGCTTTCTTGAGAAATCTATAATACTGGAAATGGTGGAAGGAAAGAGAAGAGGATGACCAACAGCAAGGATTTAACAGAATAACAGAGTTGGAAAAGACCTTTGAGGTCTTCTAACCCAACCCCCTGCCTAGGTAGGCAAATCTATACCATTTCAGACAAATGGTTGTCCAATCTCTTCTTTAAAACCTCCAGTGGTGGAGCATTCACAACTTCTGGAGGTAGATTGTTCCTCCGATGAATTGTTCTAAGTGTTAGAAAATTTCTCCTTAGTTGTAGTTTGGTTCTCTCCTTTATTAGTTTCCATCCATTGCCTCTTGTCCTGCCTTCAAATGTTTTGGAGAATGTTTTGGAGAATAGGTTGACCTCCTCTTCTTTTGGCAACCTATTAGATATTGGAACAGTGCTATCATGTCATCCTAGTCCTTCTTTTCATTAACTAGACATACCCAATTCCTGAAACTGTTATTTGCATATTTTAGCCTCCATCCCCTAATCATCTTTGTTGCTCTTCTCTGCACTCTTTCTAGAGCCTCAATATTTTTTTTATATCATGGTGACCAAAACTGGATGCAGTATTCTAAGTGTGGTCAGTACTAACACTTCACATGATCTTGATTCTACCCCTCTGTTAATGCAGCCTAGGATTGCATTGGGTTTTTTGGCAGCTGCAACATGCTGCTGGTTCATATTTAAATGTCCACTAGACTCCAACGTCTCACTTCCAGTTAATACTATTAAAGCCAGGTACCATGTACTACATTTAGTTTTTCTTGCTTAAATGTAGAGCCTTACTTGATTGTAGTAATGATGAATGCACTGTTGGAAGACACTGTTGGAAGACCTGAAAGTTGGGACAGATACTAATAGGAAGATGCTATGGTACTGTGGCCTCTCCCCTGATTTTTTGGTTACTTTGGGGGGGGGGGGGATGGCCGAAGTCTTTCAACTGATTCCTCAAGTCCTTTTTATGGTCTCAGAACCACAGAGAAAGAAAAAGTGAAATATTTTGTAACTCAAATTTAATATAATGAACAATCCAAAGCAAGTTTTATATACTTTAAATATACTAAAATAATAAAGAGTAAATACTATACAGGCTAGACGTAACAAGATCATCTACATAAAACTCGATCACTAGGTAGTCTATCACATAGCTTACCAGAAGTCACATGTGCTTTGATGCACTAAGGTCATTCTCAACAGCCTTTTGTACAATTGCAGCTGTAAATTAATAAATGAATAAGGTCTGAACCTCATGCTCACAAATCTAAAAGAACAAAGACAAAACCTGTTCCAAGTGACCTTATATCGACTACTGCATTAATGATCCTTCAACATGCCAGTTGATGAAATTACCAGAGCCAAGTAATACTGTGTGTTTTACATTATTCAGAAAACTTTTTTTTCTGGTTTCATATAGATTGCATTCGAATTTCTAACGGATAAATGTAAAGATTGCTCTTAGTAAAGTAATTGTATAACTCCATTAACCCCTCTTCTGTCCATAGCAAAATCTCCTTCCATCTGGAGCCCACCATGTAGTCTGTAGTCCCAGCATAATCAGAAGGCCCTACGCTGACAAACATTAGCATAATAATAAATTGTAGAAACTTTATACATTCATTCCTGGGTGCAAGAGAAGATGGAATGCCTCTTCAAAAGTGATGCCCAGGATTCTACCATTTAAAAAAAAATTAAATATGATGCCAATTATTCAAAAGATTATTTCCAATTAAATTTAAACAGTGATTTAAAAATTGATGAGTCTGATCATCTAATTAATTAATTAAATATTGCTGTGTTGCGTTGCATGTAAGAAAATAATTTCCCCATTTTAGCAACTTAATCTAAGCTTTCAAAATGTGCATAATAAATCCTAACATCAAAATAATTATTCCTATTTTATGGCTACCTCATTGCTTGCTGGGAATTGCTTGAGTCCCACTGTATCAAACTGAAGGGCTGATTGTAAAATGCTCTACAAGGCAGTTTTTCTCAGATAATAGAAATGAGACAGAATTATAATTAGAAATATAATTGATTGCTGCAAAAAATATTCTGCAAGCTTTAAACTCCTGCAGATTTTGACTGGTCTCAGATATAAGTGTATTTAAAAAGTAATGCTATTGTTATGTGAATACCCTTTGAGGTTTTGTTATCTGGCTGTTCGAAAAACAATTAGTTTGTTAATTCAGACATGGTCATGAAAATGTGTTTTAGATGTTGCTCATCATCATTTCCTCGTTGATCCAGAATAACACTATATTTAGAAATTCCCAAATGAGGCTAATTACCAACCAACTAACTCCTATAAGCCCAGCTTCTTATTGATTTTGTCCCAGGATGCTATTCCTGAAGGCAAACCACATATCCACAGTGGAAAACCTTCACTCATGCACCATTAAGTCCCTGCTATATATATAAATAAAAAACCACAACTCAAATGCATACAACTGCACATATTCAAAGCATTAGTTTAAGAATTACGTAAGTCAAAAAGGAAGAGTGGACAATTCTGCCAAGTGTCTTGTTCAGATTGAATGAGATTTTCATGCTGAAATTGAATGAATGATTAAATTGAATGGATACTTATTATAACTCTTGTACTGGGTTGTAAATGATATATTTTGATCCAATGAACAGAATATTTTTGTTAGTTTCTTGTTTATGTACTTAGTAATACTATAAGATACAAAAACACAAGATAAAACAGTAGGAAAGATAGGGGAGTGGGATGGGAAGGAAAAAGTGTAGGAAAAAGGGAAAAAAGAAAGGAAAGCCGTTGACTTTTAACTCCCTTCAGTGCAGTAGAATAAGACAATAACATCAAACCTCAACTTTTCACTTTTACACAATGGTATAAACTAGCCATTTTTATAACAACAAATCTATCCAACCTGTAAAACTCCAAATCAAAGTTTCTTTTTTTTTAGCTCGAGCACAAAGCACATACTTACCGCAATAGCCAAAGGTTTAAGAATTAAGTCAAAAAGGAAGGGTGAATGTGGCCAACTCTGCCAAGTGTCACACTCAAATTGAATGATTTTCATGCTGAAATTGAATGAATGACGAAATTGAATGAATACTTATTATAACTCTTATACAGGGTTGTAAATGATAAGTTTCGATCCAACGAACAGAATATTTTGCAAAGCCATGCCTAATCATCGCTTGTCTTAAAGGATTTAATTCAAACCGAATCAAAAGCCTTTTGTGCAGTTGCAACAGAAACTGCAAGTACAGCGGAATCAATTCTATCTTTAGCTATATAGAACATGTCTATTAAAAATAGATTATTTGATGCTTGTTGATTTTTAATGAACCCAGAAGGAGAAGGATGAATTATATGCAATGAAACCTTCTGCAACTGCCTAACTGATAAGTTAGTTAGGATCTTGATATCCATACTAATTAACAAAATAGGCCAATGACTAGCACAAAATGTGCATCTTGACGTGGTTTTAAAATCAACCTTATATAAGCATCATAAAATGATAATAGCGATCTATCAATATTAAAGCCTTAGACAAATCTTATAGTAAGCGGACAACAAGGCTGCAAACAGTTTATACCATTCTACTGAGAAAAGATCTGGACCAAACCTTTTGCATTTTGCAAAAACCGAAACAAATCCAGTACTTCCCAAAGGAACTTTGAAAATGACTGTGATAATGGCCGAATACCTACCTGATTCATATTGAGTGTCATATTGGTAATATAATGAAGTCTATATCTGTGATGGCACATGTGGCACACAGAGCCATATCTGCTGGAACGGCAGCCCTTGGCAGTCCTCAGCTCTGGCATGCATGCGCGTGCCAGCCAGCTGATTTTTAGCCTTCCGGATGGCCCAGGGAGGCCATTTTTGCCCCTCCCCAAGCTTCAGAAAAGCCTGGAGAGAGCGAAAAAAAACCCCCTCCAAATGGGGGTGGCTGGTGCATGCGCAGGTGGGTGGTGCTCACGCACACAATAGCACACGCACTCACAGTTTTTGGCACACCTTTAGAAAAAGGTTAGCCAGCACTGGTCTATATACAAATACTCCTTGCTTAATGACCTTTTATTCCAGTGTTTTTCAACCTTGGCCTACCTGAAGATGCGTGGACTTCAACTCCCAGAATTCCCCAGCCAGCAAAGCTGGCTGGGGAATTCTGGGAGTTGAAGTCCACGCATCTTCAGGAAGGCCAAGGTTGAAAAACACTGTTTTATTCAACAACCAATTGAAATTAGGATGGTGCTGAAGAAACGGTGGTTATACCCGGCCCTTGAAGTTGCAGTCAAGAGGTCAAAATACAGGTGCGTGGCAGGCAGCCCACTAGCGTTTACAACTGTAGGATATGATTCACTTCCTACCCGCCTGCCTATCTCCCTTCATCTTGTTATATGGGATTTCGAGCTTCATTATTTAGCTTTTTAATAAAGGTGATATTAATATTAACATCCAGTTTGATGAAAAGAAGGACTAGGAATGACATGATAGCAGTGTTCCAATATCTCAGGGGTTCCCCCAAAGAAGAGGGAGTCAAGCTATTCTCCAAAGCACCTGAGGGCAGGAGAAGAAGCAATGGATGGAAACTAATCAAGAAGAGAAGCAACATAGAACTAAGGAGAAATTTCCTGACAGTTAGAACAATCAATCAGTGGAACAGCTTGCCTCCAGAGGTTGTGAATGCTGCAACACTGGAAGTTTTAAATAGGAGATTGGATAACCATTTGTCTGAAATGTTATAGAGTTTCCTGTCTAGGCAGGGGGTTGGACTAGAAGACCTCCAAGGTCCCTTCCAACGCTCTTATTCTATTCTAATATTTTAACATGTCATTCGTGTCTCCTTTTGAAGTTCATGAAATCATGTTTTCATTTTTTAATTTTTTAAAAATTATGTATACATTAACTAGCCCTTTCAGCAGCTAAACAATAGCAACAATATTCTAGAGGCCCTTTAATACACTTGCAAGTATTAAGAAAGATACAAATTTACCTAGGAAAGGAGATAATGCAATCCATGAATTTGCCACTTGTGGAATTGTGGATAAATATTTTTGTATTGTTTAATTCTCATTGTTTATTTTATTTATTTATTTTATTTCTTGGATTTCTAGACCGCCCCCTCTCCCAAGAAGGGACTCGGGGCGGTGTACAGTTTAATTAATGTCCCTTACTGTTTGATTCTTTGAAGGAATCAAAGGAAGATTTCTTTGAAAAAAAATGAAATGTTAACATTACCTCTGATATTCTCAGATGTAGAAAAGGAAAGAATCAGGAAAAATGCATAGCGTTGTATTTAGAGAGAATAACTACATTTGATTCTTTGGAAGAATATAGGTTACTGTATATTAGCAGTACAAAAAGAAGCTTTGGAGGATAGCTTGACTCCCTCTTCTTTGGGGGAACCCCTGAGATATTGGAACACTGCTATCATGTCTCCCCTAGTCCTTCTTTTCATTAAACTAGACATACCCAGTTCCTGCAATCGTTCTTCATATGTTTTAGCCCCCAGGCCCCTAATCATCTTTGTTGCTTCTATTTTTAAAAATAAAAAATAAAATAAAATATTAATAAAAGAGAAGGAGGGGAATCTTCATGTAGCTTCAAAGCCTTTCTGGCTTTCTTCTCCATTCCAATCCCAGAGACATGCGCCATCTGGTCAGGTCTTGCACATTCCTGCCCATAACAGGGTCATGAAATGCCACATTGTAATAAAGACCTTGGGGGTGATGGTTGTTTGGTGGGACCTTCTGCAGGGAACCTAGCATTGGGTACTGTGGACACTGACCACCCTTGAGGAATTGCCTGCTGTGGTTCTGTCAGCTTGTAAGAGATTTGGATATCATCTTGCTTGGTGTGTATACTTTTTATGTTATGCTTTTTACTCTGTTTGCTTGAGCTAGTAATAAAGCTTACGAATCCCTTCATTTACTGGAGGGTTCATTGTGCCAGAATCCAAAAGCACCAATTGCCTTGGCATCTGATTATTATCCTGACACTTGGCAAAGCCTCAAACAACAGGTTTGTTTGTCCCAGGAAGATCACGCATGGAGAAAATGACGGGGAGAAAAGAAATGGGTGGTTTAGTAAGGCAATCTGAGAAGAAGAATAAGGAGATGGGGATTAAAGTGTTACAGAAAGATGACTCAAAAGTAAAAGAGAAAGGAAGCAAAGCATTAATGTCAGAGAAAGAATGCTTACAAGTCAGACTTTTTGTTATTAGAACAATAAACATGTAATAGTATGCAGATGATACTCAACTTTATATCTCCAGCACTTTTGATCCAAGTGATGCTGTCACTTCCCTCTTGTGGTGCCTGGAGGCTGTGGGGGCTTGTATGGGGCAACAGCAGGTGTCACCTGAATCCTGACAAGGCCAAATGAATTTGGGTGCATGGAGCTTTGATATCTGGGACTCTAACATCTTTAGTTCTGGATGGGATTGCCCTAGCCTTGAGAGAACTGGTATGCAGTTTGGGGATTCTCCTGGATTTGTGACTCCCGATTAAAGAGCAGGTGGCATTTGCGGCTTTGAGAGCCTTTGCACAATTCTGTTGTGTGCCAGTTGTGTCCTTTCCTGGAACAGGAATATTTATGCTCAATCACTCAAGCCCTGGTGATTTCATGCTTGTGCTATGCACATCTTGAAGAGCATATAAAAACTACAACTGCTGCAGAATATGATATTGTGAGCAGTTGGGGGGGGGGCTAAAGTGGCTCATGTTATACCACTGTTCTGCGAGCTGCACTAGCTGCCTATTTACTTCTGGGTGCAATTCAAGGTGCTGGTTATCACCTTTAAAGCCTGCATGACATTGGTCCAGGCTATTTGATCAACTGTCTCATCCCAATGGGACTGGCCTCCCCACTTGTGTTGGCAGAAGGGCCTACTATGGATCCCATCAGCCAAGAAATTTCAGCTGATGAGATCCAGGAGAAGAATCTTTTCTGTGGTGGAGTCTGCCCTTTGGAACATCTTGCTTCCCGAGGTGAGATCTGCTCTCACCTTTCTGACCTTCCATAAGTGCATGAAGACTAGGCTCTGCCAGTTGGTTTGGAGTCCAAATGAGGGTGGATTAGGCTGCAGGTGGTTGACTGATTAAGACCCCACCAGGTACATCTTGCTCCCTTCCTCCCCATCTTTTTAATTATAATATTTTTGCTATTAGGAATATTAATTATTTATGGTTTTACTGGCTTTTACTGTTGTAAGCTGCCCAGAGTCACCTCAAAGTGAGATGAGCAGCAAACAAACAAAAATGAATGAGTAAATAATAAAGTTATCTATATAAATATCTTACAACCAATATTTTGATATTATACACTATATATCTATATTTAAAATATAAATAAGTTTGTGTGTGTGTGTGTGTGTGTATAAAACATACTTATATGACTTTATTAATACTGTCATTTGTATAAATTAATCTCATGTTTCCTTATATTTATCCATACAAAGTCTACATCTAAAGGCAGTCTTCTCATAGGTAGCAAGTATAACCCAGTCTTCAATTTATTGAGTAACTGAGCCATATCTTTATCTTTCTAATGTTGCAATATCAATCTTTTAGCTATAAGGGCATGAAGAATCCATTTACATTGTCCAGTTGTCAAATTACATGCAAGAGGTATGTAATTCAAAAGAATATTATCCTTTGAAAATCTCAGTTTGTAATATAATCACATTTATATAGTCCACTACTTTCTCCCAAAAGTTAGTAAGTGTAGAACATTATAAAAAAAAACATAGGTTTTAAAAAAGCATTGTCCTTATTACATCTCCAACAAATTACCATCCTAGACAATCAATTTCTATACAAATGTAATAAGAGTACAGTGAATTCTAACTATATTTTTTGGTATTTAAGTCATAGATTAAATCCCATTTACCATCTAGTTATAGAAATTATTCTCCCATTATCTAGACCAGTGTTTCTCAAACTTGGCGACTTTAAGTCCTGTGGACTTCAACTCCCAGAATCCCCCAGCCAGCATAGCTGGCTGGGGAATTCTGGGAGTTGAAGTCCACAGGACTTAAAGTCGCCAAGTTTGAGAAACACTGGTCTAGACAGTATAGAAACATGATATACTGGGCATATTTTTAATACCGTATAAAAAAGCTGTGGTAGTGTAGTGATTAGAATGCAGTATTGCAGACTGACTCTGCTCATAGCCAGGAGTTTGAGCCTGACCGGCTCAAGGACGACTCAGCCTTGAGTCAGCCAAGGTCGGTAGAATGAGGACCCAGATTGTTGGAAGCAATATACTGGCCCTGTAAACTACTTAGGGAGGGCTGTAAAGCACAGTAAAGTGGAATATAAGTCTAAGTGCTATTGTTATTTTTCCCCACTAATTTTTAAAGCATGTTCCTTTTCTTTTTCTGTTATTGTTTTAAAAGCAAATTAAATTTTATTTAAAAAGTCAGTCAATTTAAGAAAATAAAAGGAAGGTTAGAATGAAAGCAGTTCCCTGAAGAAAATATGAGTGGTAAGAAAAACTAGCTGGTGTTCCTGCTGCATGCGTGCCTGTATGTCTGTGGAGATGCTCAGTCATTGAGGTCACAGTTGTCCCAAAGGTGCTTTTTTTCAAGAGGCAACTGGACTTTCTGGTTTTTCTTTGAAGATGTTTCACTTCTCAGCTTCTTCAGCTGAAGAAGCTTCTTGGATGAGAATCGAAATGTCTTCAAAGAAAAACCAGAAAGTCCAGTTGCCTCTTGAAAAAGGAAATACCTTTGGGACATGCATGCCTATAGTTTGGCCGATGAATCAGCTTGCAAGTTCTACATGTGAAGCTGAGAGCAAGCCTGCTACTCGGGTATTAGATAGAAAGGACATCTGGAGTGAATGGGATGAGTTTATTAAGATTGTATCAGCTTAGGCTCAACTCTGGCCTGGAAGCAAGAAAGCCTTTTGCAAGGAACATAAACATAGGAACCTACGTATGTTGAATAGTAATTTCCCCACAGACCAAGTACTGACCAAATGTGAAGGATCCAGCAAGTAGTAGCAGTGAGTTTACAAAGGAACCATTGGTTAGAATTCTTGTCAAGGGAAGAATTGGACTAAATTGTAGAAATACTGCATTTATATAGACTATCTGGTTAAAAAGGTAATTGATCCTATAAGAAAATTGATGGAAGCCAGCTGGTAATTCTTCAACTAACACGGGACTCTGAGGAATGTTCTGCTTTATTTCCATCCAATACAACTTCAAATCAATGTATTGTTATGAATAATCAGCTTTACCTTATTATTGCATGGACCAATTTTAAAGAACAGGTCAGCATGACTACTTGCACTTAAAATAATAATCACACAATTCATAACCAGATATGGATAAATACAATAACAATTTTACAGAGTGATAATTATTGAACTCAATGACCTAGAATCTCTCTGTCCAGAAGCTAGCATGCTGTATCCCTCACCAATTCAGTTTTCTTAAAGGGGCAAGAAAGGTAACAGATATGAAATTGTCACAGATGGCTGGGAATTTTCTTGAGAACAGGTCAAGATTTGGAATTAGTCACTGTGTAAAAAACAGGGTTACCCATAGAGTAACATAATTTAGCCTTGGGCTAATGGACAAATTTCTGTTATTCTTAAATGGATTGTTAAAATGAACTAATGTCAAACCATGATTTAGGAAATTTAAGTTCAGTCATGATGCTAGAAGCAGGTGGGAGCCAGAGATTATAAGCACTTTCAACAAACACAAATAATCTTGCAAACAGACCACAACTGGTTAGTATTATTGTTTAATGGTCTCTTTCATGTCAGCTCTGCAGTTATTTAAAGATTTTTAGCAGACTGGAAAAACCAGCTAAATACAAATAAAACATTTGGCCTGTTTCCCAGTAAATAAAAAGATGTGCAATGGATATGTTTTATATAAAGAAAGAAAGAGAAGTATAAAAAACAAGAAACAAAATATATTATCATCCCAGGGATACATGCATATACAGGGGGAGATGTTTTATTAAACTTTGCTATGTCTATCCAGCTATAATAGCTCAATATCAGTCTCAGGGATGATTCAACCATATTGGAGAAATCTGCTGAGTGAATTTTGCTTCAGCCTGTCAGGAAAATCATCCTAAATACATGTTAGATACTTCATCCCTCATCTACCAAGTTGTTTCTTTAATGGTTCAGAATAGAAGAGTGTTGGTGTCTTACGTTCCATCTCTTCTGCTGTTGTGAAGATAAATGAATTGAAGTGACCAAAAACCATTTTCTTTCAGGCTGTCCATGCTACTCCCAGTATTGTTTCCAATGGATACCAGTATATACATAATGTAAATTGCTGTTTGGTGTTCCTATCTTTCTCTTCCTGCTTCCCCCCCCCCCCCCCCCGCATCCCACTTTTACCAGTTGCCTGTTTTTGATGTACACTGATCTTTTATAAATAAATATCAAGCTCTTTTTATTTTTTAACCAACTGTACTGAGCGCTGTGTGCATTTGCTCTAATCTGAATGTAGGAACTCACATTTTCAGTGCTTGGTGAACTTACACTGGAAATTCCCTACAGTTATTTTCTACCTAGAATAAACAAAATATATAATTTCAAGTCAGAAACAGGATGTTTTTGCGAAATTCTGACCTAGGATTGGAATAATTTTGCTTATACTTTTCCGGGAACAAGAATTTATTCGAATCAGGTTGTACATTCCTGTTTTGGATGGAATTGCCTCAGGGCTTTGGACAGTGTGGTAGGAACTGTATGCCAAAAACAGAAGCAAATGAGGCAAGTACAAGGAGTTCATAAAGCTAAAGCTAAAATAAGTTACAGGTGCTCCTCATTTAATGACCCCTTGAATTTGTGACAAGGGGTAGTTTTGATTATTTGTCAAAATTATTGATGCAGCGTCCCCTTGGTCACAGTTTACCATAAGCAAAGTCAATGGGCAAAGCCGGTAGGAATTGGAAGTTGTGATCACATGAGGTCCTTACTTAATGATGTAATCAGAGACTGCAGGAACTGCAGAACTGTAGAACTGTGATGTGACCTTGGGCTTTACAACTGCCTCCATTGAGCAATGAAAATTCTGGTCCTATTTACCATAATTAACAGAGGATTTCCTGTAAGTGCAATTAAGATTAGGTGTGTTCAAAACAACCACAGTTTCTCTGTGTGTGGCCCTTTATGATGCTATTACTCTAGTCCCAGCATGCTGCTGCTTTTGCTGCTCATCTGGTTGACGTGTTTTGCATTGTTTGAGAGCTTCTTCTGCCCTTCCGTTAGCCAGAAATGATACGAGAAGCAATTCTGGTAATTGAAAATTCCGCAGAGCTCCTGAAGTGCTACAAAATACAGAAAGTGCCAATCCTTTGCTCTTTTGAAGAAGGGAAATAAACTGTACTGGTAGTCCTCAACTCATAATCTCAATTGAGTCCAAAATTTCTGTTGTTAAGTGAAACATTTGTTAAGTGATCTTTGCTCCATTTTATTCCTTTTCTTGCCCCAGTTGTGAAATGAATAACTGAAGTTGTTAAGTTACTAACATGGTTGTTAAGTGAATATCGCTTCCCCTTTGACTTTGCTTGTCAAAAGGTTGCAGAAGCTGATCAAGTGACCCCCGGACATTGCAAGTGTTGCTAAGGGACTGAATTTTGATCGCATGACCATGGGATACTACAATGGTCATAAGTGTGAAAAACAGTCATAAGACCTTTTTTTTTTGCAATGCCATTATAACTTTGAATGATCACTAAATGAACTATTGTAAGTTGAGGACACCTGCATTTATTTGTAAAGTAGCTTCAAAGGAAGCTACTTTAAAGCAGCTTCAAAGTTCACTCTGAAGTTCACACAACCCTGGTTTCTATAACTGCTCCTCAAAGATGATTAGGGGACTGGAGACTAAAACATATGAAGAATGATTGCAGGAACTGGGTATGTTTAGCTTAAGAGAAAGAAGGACTAGGGGAGACATGATAGCAGTGTTCCAATATCTCGGGGGTTGCCACAAAGAAGAGGGAGTCAAACTATTCTTCAAGGCACCTGAGGGTAGAACAAGAAGCAATGGGTGGAAACTAATCAAGGAGAGAAGCAACTTAGAACTGAGGAGAAACTTCCTGACAGTTAGAACAATTAATCAGTGGAACAGCTTGCCTCCAGAAGTTGTGAATGCCCCAACACTGGAAGTCTTTAAGAAGATGTTGGATAGCCATTTGTCTGAAATGGTATAGGGTTTCCTGCCTAGGCAGGGGGTTGGACTAGAAGACCTCCAAGGTGCCTTCCAACTCTACTATTGTATTGTATTGTATTGTATTGTATTATTGTTTAATAATTTTCTCCTTTTGTTACATTAAAGATTACAATTCAGTGACAATTTGGAAAGGTTAGAGGAGGCATTGGGGACCAGGATCTGACTGTCCTGGCTAAAATCCTAAGATAGTGTGTAAGTAAGATGTAGTTCCTTAGTCTCAAAACTGTATCAGTGGTGGGTTCCTACCGGTTTGGACTGGTTCAGCCGAACTGGTAGTGATTTGGTGGCCTGGGTTGTTGGAACCGGCAGCGACCCAGGCCTGCCACGCCCCCAAACTGGTTCTCTGGCTGGCGTCGTAGGCACTGCCACTTTTTTTCACTTCTGCGCATGTGGAGAACAATTTTTATTGCATTGTGTATGATTGCATCAAGACGCGTGCGCAGCACACCGACAAGCAAACTGGCAGGAGTGCCTGCCAGAACCCACCCCTGAACTGGATCCACAATATTTGAACTTCAAATCTTTGGGGAATATCTCTTTCTATTTATATTTCGCATTTATACAAAATAGCAGTTTTGCTTTATTATATGTTATTTTGGATGTTTGATGTTGTTATTAGAGACTTGACATTGCATGTCCTTTTTCCTTCTGTTTTCTGCCATTGATATCTTACTAAACTGAGGTATTTTACTAATGCTTTACAGTGTCTGATTTAGAACTGGCAAACATGCGATTAATTTCCTATGAATTGAGAATCTATATTCAGTATGAAAAGCTACTGTGATGCCAAATGTTGTTTGTACAATGATTTGAATCATTTCATGAATCTCAAAATAAGTACAGGACTGCATGTTGAGTGCCTTTAAGAAAGAAGAGTCTTCATCTACTTCTATATGGTACTTTCTCTTGCTCCAAAGTACAAAAGATGAAAGCCTATCAGAAAATGAGGAGGTTGGAAAAGCATCAGGAACCAATATTTCCTTTAAAAAATCCTGTTTCAAAAAATATACTTCTGTTCCTTAAGTGTTTCGGAAAGCTACTTTTCCTTATGTATAAAATACAAAATCCCGTTTACAAAATCCTGTTTACAAAATAAATCCTGAATATATTTCTACCCATACCTGATATTTTTTTGCCAAAGTTTATTCAGAAGAGAGAGTATTTAATATCCTAAGACATATTCCATATGGAGAAAAGATTGAATTTTTCTTAGCTCAATCTTTGGAAATTAATTCTGCTGTAGATCTATTACCCATATTTCCTCAAAGTTATCATAATTAAAACATAAGAAAATGACTGTACAAATTTGATCTAGGGGTCTTTTGCCCAGTGTTCTCCAACCTTTTCTCACAGAAGGGCTAATCAAGAAAATGCTGCATTGAGGGCTGAAGGCATCTGACTAGGGGTGGGCTGCTACAGATTCACCGGGGTTCGGGAGAACCTGTAGCTAATGTTATGGCTGATTCGGAGAACCTCCAAATCCCACCCCTGGCTGGCCTTGCCCACCCTTCGCCTCCCCTCCCAGGAGTCTCCAGGCAACCCATTTTGGATGCGAGGTAAGTTCAGGGCCCACGCGGAGGCTTGGGAAGGGAGGAAAATGGGGCTCCCAGAAGTCCAGAAGTCCAGAAATGGGCCCGTTTCCAGCCTCCGGAAGGCCTCCAGAGTCTGGGGAGGCAGTTTTTGCCCTCCCAGAGGTTTGAGAAAAGCCTCCAAAGCCTGCGGAAGGCAGAAACAGCTCCTTGCCATGATGCACTAAGCCACGCCCACCAGGGCTACGTCCACCTAGCAACCGGACAGAGAGCCCATTGCTGAAATTTTTGAAGCCCACCCCTGCATCCGACTATTTGTCCTTTCCAGAAGGAAGGGGGAGCTGAGAGTGGCCAAGCTGAATGGCACAGCTAAAAGATATAGTCTCTGCTCTGCAGCTGCTTTTCTTCCACTTTCTCTAGTAATATCCATTTGTCTTTCTGCCTTTGCACCTTTATACACACACATATCTGACAAAATGGGTTGAAGAACTTGTTGATATTGCTGGAAGACCCAAAGGACCAGATCAGAAACAGATCATAATGGACAAAATCTATGGGACAAGATAACCTAATCAATAAAACTCACTTGAAAATGTGCATACCCTTTAATTACCTGCATACCTTGCATGTCAGTATCGGGAATGTCTCATATGGTGTGTGTGCAAGGGTTTATGTGTCTTTTGCTGATTTTCAACTCTGTTGTTGCCATTTTAGTTACACCTTGAGTAAAACCTATTATCTCATTTGTCTTATTCCATTTTATGGAAGCAATAAAGGGCTGCCTATATTTTGTGGGTTAGACTGACATAGCAAAGTACATGAAACAGGGTAATCAACCCAATTTTAAAGCTCAAGGCTTCAAGGAAGCTTTATATCACTTCCTCTACCCCTTTGTCTGAAGTACGGCAGGCTAAAGTTCCTCAAAAGGGACTGCTATTGAATCCACAAATTTCAATTTTGAATAAAAATATACGGGAGTATTTCTTGATTTTTCCAGTGAGGTCAGTGGGAATGACTTGCCTAGCTTTAGAGAGGCAGGTGACTCTTCACCTCAGATCTTTGTGATGAAGAAAATCAGTCCATGAAACCAAGAAAAGGGTATCTTTACACACACACATATCTGCCCAAATGGGTTGAATTCTAACAAACGTATTTAGTTAGTAGTGCTCTCTAATCTTTGTGACGAAGAAAATCAGTCCATGATACCAAGAAAAGGGCTCCACCTTTATACACACACATATCTGTCCAAATGGGTTGAATTCTAAAAAACGTATTTAGTTAGTAGTGCTCTCTAAGTGTGTGCAAAGAAAGAAGTAAAAATTGCCTCTACCTGATGGGAGCATTACAAGCAATTTAAATTAGAAATAGCCTAATTAGTCATTGGTACTCACAATAAATGACCAGCCCTTAGTCATTTAGCCAGCTTAGAAAAAAAGGACATGTTTTACAAAACCAGTACATTGGCCAAAAAAAAAAAAAACAGACGAGAAAAGAAAAGGAAAAAGGAAAGGAAAAAAAGATAGGAAAAGAAAAAAGAAAAACATCTGTACCTTGGTCTGGAGAGCAGATGATTGCATTTGCATTCCCAGACTTGGAAAATAACAGTTCTATAATTTGATAGTGCAGAACATTAGGCTAGGCAGAGATTGATGGAAATTATACAGTGATTTCATTGGCATCCTTGCAAGCGTAATCCTCCTTATAGATTTCCCAATGTTCAAAAGGCCATGAAAGTCACAAGTTGGATAATATATGCTAGGCCTTTGGCATCATCATCAAAAAAAGCTGGAGGAATTAAACAAATTGCTGCTTGACATAAGTAGCATACAGTGATGGTCAGGTTTCTTCCTTCAACATATTTTTGCCAGTTCATTTCAAGGAAGAGGGAAGTTATTTTTCTGTATGGAAGGAATGGCATAGAAGCATTGAAATTCAAATTGCAGAACTATAATGAGGCAAACTGATGCTTCTGGCAGTGAGATTACAGGAAAAAATACTGGGCTTAATGAACACACTATCTTTCTAAGTATAACCTGCCTCTTGGAAGAAGACATTACACTGTTACTTTTAGAAAGATTGGCAGCCACCTTGACCACCTTCTGGAAAGAATTCAAGACTGGAGGATTATCCTGGAGGATGCTTGGTGGCTGAATTTAATTTTGTTGGTGATGGTTGACAATGATTTAAGTTTTCATTATATAATTACAATAATTAGTGATTTACAGTTAATATTATTGATCAGTAGACGTCTCCATGCTAGTGATATAGCTCTCTTGCTGATATCGTTTACCATTTTTATGTTGTATAATCGTAGTACCGCAGATATTTTAATTTCACTTAGAAGCCATTGTGTATGAACAGGGTTGGGAACACACACACACACACACGTAATAAATACATTTACAAAGATTGAATGGACTGTAGTCAACTTGAGAGATTTTGAAGATATCTTGTAAAATTTGTGGTTACTCAACCAATTTGGTGGCCCAGAGGAGCACATATATCTAAAAACATTCAAGATGTTCCTTGAAGTTAGAATTTGAATGGGATAATATAATGAGTGCTTTGAAGTATTACAGCAGCTTCAATTGAAAGCACATGAAATAAAAAGTTTGATCTAGTACTGATCAGAAAACTGCAAACAATGTTCCACTCCAGGAAAACTTAATTGAATGGTGAAGGAAGAAGTAGGTCAGATGAGGGTAGAGAAGAGGTATGCATCAATCTCCTTTTAACTACATATCTCAATGAACTGCCTGCAGCAGATGTGCCAGTAAGAATTCTCAAATGTAATGAATACATTTGTGTTTCGTAATGTAATTGTTTAATATTTAATAAAGCTATGTCCCATTTTTATTATCTCATTCCCCTCTTGCTTTTTAGGATATATCTTCCTTGACATCCAAATGATTTTCCCAATATTTCATTTATAACGCAACACAAATTCATTTTGCATAGGAAAAACTTTTGAGGATATAAAAGAAGTTGAAAAAATTCCAAACCAATTACAATAAAATAAGTGTTTTGGGGTTTTTTGGTTAAACGTGGCTAAACAAGCTATCAGCAAATGCATACAAAATAAGGTCACTTGGGTATCATTTGCAGGGAACTTATCCTTAAAGATCAAATATCTTTTTCTAGTCATGAGGCAAATGCACCACCCAAGTACCAAATTAAACATGACTGAAAGGCTTGTTACAAACCAATTACATTCCATGATTAGAAATAATTATATTATCATAATTTAAATCTGCTTCTGGAAAGGATATTTACTCACATGATTTATGGCATAGGAAAAACAAAAGAAGGCTTGATTGAAGAAAAAGCTCCCGCCAACATCTCTTCAGAAAGATTATCTCATTGGAGTCCGGCCAGAGAAATTAGAAATCGTAATAAACAATAGGTAGCTAATATCCCAAACCCTTTTCTGCAACCTCATCTAAAATCTTGGGGGTCTTTCTGTGGAAGTGTTTTTAACCATGTGCCAGAACCAGTGACGTGCGGTGAGGTTTATGGCTGGTGAGGCTGGTGACGTCATCAGGGAGGCGGGGAATGGGACCATGTGTGCTGGAGGCTGAGGCTGCCTCAGCCTCCTGCACACGTGGTCCCATTTCCCCGCCTTCCTGAGTCAACATGAAGGGGACCGCAGAGCACGAACCGCGGGACAGCGGAGCGCGCTCCTCCTGCACACGTGGTCCCATTCCCCGCCTTCCTGAGTCAACATGAAGGGGACCGCAGAGCACGAGCCGCGGGACAGCGGAGCGCGCTCCTCCTGCACACGTGGTCCCATTCCCCGCCTTCCTGAGTCAAAATGAAGGGGACCGCGGAGCGCGCTCCGCGGTCCCCTTCATGTTGACTCAGGAAGGCAGGGAATCGGACTACATGTGCCTTTTCCCTTTTCCCTTTTTTTTTCTCTTCATGATGAGAGCGGTGAGGCTCTGCCTCCCCTGCCTCCCCTGACCGCACGTCCCTGGCCAGAACACATGCTGAGTATTTTCTCATAAATGCTTTTGTCAATTGTTTCTCTACACAAGCAGGCAGCTGTTTGGGGGCTGAGAAAGATCTCCAGCTTCAGCTATAGTGCCTTCCTGATCAACCACCTGCTGCCTTCCTAATTCTCCAGGTCGAAACCAAAGTGGAAGCTGGTAGCAATTTTTAACTTCATAAATATTTTAAACTGATAAAAACCATCGTGTATGGATATTTCTCCAGACATATGTCTTTTTGAATTCTATGCAGGTTATCACCATAGAAGTGAATCTAGGGCTAAAACTTATACAAAATGCTTTATAGATGGCACATGTCACTGGAAAAATTAGCGAAGATGTTTAAAGATAAGTCAGCGAAATGTTGGAAATGTCAACAAGCAACAGGTTCATATTATCATATGTGGTGGACTGTGCAGAAGTAAGGAAATATTGGACTAAAATAAGAGCATGGCTAGAGAAAATGTTACAACAAGAAATAGAATTTAGACCAAAGACATTTTTATTGGGTATTCTCCCAGAGAAACATAGGAAAGAGGATACCTATTTGATTATACATGTAACTACAGCAGCGAGAATTGTATTTGCCCAAAATTGGAAATTAAATAAGTTACCAACAGATGAAGAGATAATAAAAAAATATTAGATTGTGCAGAGATGAACAGGTTGACATTGAAAATAAAGGATAAGGAGGAATCAGTGTAATTCAAGACATGGGGAAGATTTTATGATTGGCTAGAGAAAGGAAGCTAGAAAAGAAAGTAAGGGGAAGATACAGAATCAAGTCGATACACTATTAAATGAGAAAGCGGGGGAAGAAGGGGAAAACAGAAAAGAAAGTATTAAATATACAAGTATATATTGAAGATATAGAGGAGGGAAAAAAACATAGGATAGATTAGCGAAGGTAAGGGAATGGGAAATGATACTAAATTATATTCGGGTTTGCGGAAATACCATCCCAAGAAAACATAAACTGAGATTTGAAAGAGACACCTATAACAATGGAAAAAGAAAGGGAGAGAGGAGGGGAGAATGAGAGGAAGAGGAGGGAAGGAAGAAAGAGATAAGGAGAGGAGGGTGGAAGGGAGAGAAAGCGAAGGAGAGAGGTTAGGAAGGGGAAGAAGAAGAGTAGGACTGGGGAGAGGTAAGGGAAGAAAGAAAGGGAAGGATAGGAGGAAGGAAGGAAGTAGAGAAGGGAAGGAGGGAGAAAAGAAAGGGAAAATAAGATGGTGTTACAACAGGCAGAAGGGATGGTAAATAAAGCAATCCAAATTGTATATTATAATCTATTAAATGGAATAACAAATGTATAAGAATGACAAGTGTAAAGAAGAATAACAATTATGTGAATGTATACTTACAATGGTATGTAAGAGAACAAAAAAAAACTTTTATAAAAAAAAGAAGTGACTCTAGGGTTCAGCCAAAATGTACAGCACAGCTTTCATTCATTTAGTTGTATCTAAATCCCAGGGATCTGTTCTCCTGGGATCACAACAGCCACCCTTCTAGCAAGTGATCTGTGGAGTCTGTGGCTTCTGGAGAAAGAAATGAGACCCTGGTATGTCTAAATTAGTTTCATCACTTCCTTTGGTAAATGATGCCTCCATTTATAGCTGAGTGAAGATGTGGAATGATCCTTTTTAATTTTTTTTTATCATGATGAAATATTGCTTGGGATTTGGGAAGGACAAGAGAGCTCTGGAGCAAGTAGGATTTTCATAAGAGGAGACTTGTTGGTATATGTAATTGTTGAAAAGTTGTTTCTTCTTCTTGACCAATATGACAAATATGTACAATTAGTATAACTGTGACTCCTAGACTGAGAGAATGGTTTTCTGAACAGAGTAGCAGTGAAGAAGCTATAGGATAGATTTTCACTTTAGTGATAACAGCAAAGCATCTTTGAAGGTGTTTATGGAATATCTACAGAAATATGACAAGCAATAGAAGACAAACCAGTAAAGCATCTAACCAAACAGTGTCAAAAAATCTAGAAAAAGCCCAGAAAGTCAATATGCACTTCATTAAGTATCAAAAGGCCTCTGATTGTGTTAACTATAGCCAGCTGTGGAATATATTTAGAAAAATGGATTTCCTTTTTATTTGCTATGAAACAACTTGGTGAGACAATTGGATAGCAGGTTGGCTAAGGAGTGAGACATTACTTGTTCTCTCCTTATTTATATCAATCTATACACTTTTGTGAGAAGCTGGATTAGAAGATTAGCTTGTTTTTAAATGGGTAGAAGAAACATCAATAACCTGCACTTTGCTTATGACGCTTATCAGATAGCTAAAATTCAAATGAACTAGAAGCTCTAATAATGGAAATCAAATAGCAGTGGAAAAAATGAGACTAAGATTAAATGGACTACTGTAATGCTCTCTACATGGGGCTCCCCTTGAGATGCACCCGGAGACTGCAACTGGTCCAGAATGCGGCCGCGCGGGCAATCATGGAGAGAACGAGGTTCTCCCATGTAACACCACTCCTGCGCGAGCTGCACTGGCTCCCTGTGGTCTACCGGGTGCGCTTCAAGGTGTTAGTTACCATCTTTAAAGCGCTCCATGGCACAGGACCTAGTTACTTGCGGGATCGCATTCTGCCCCATACATCCCTGCGACCAATTCGCTCCCACAGAGAGGGACTCCTCCGGGTGCCGTCCACCAGGCAGTATCAGGGGGCGGCGCCCAGGAGTAGGGCCTTCTCTGTGATGGGCCCAGCCCTCTGGAATGACCTCCCCCCAGACATCAGGATAACGACCGATCTCCGCTCCTTCCGCACAAAACTCAAGACCCACCTGTTCCAACTAGCTGGCCTGGCTTAACTAGAACCTCTAACCTCCCTGGCAATTTTAATACTGTAAATGTAAATTTTGGGTTTTTAAATTGTTTTAACTGTTCTTAACTTATGGC
Source organism: Natrix helvetica (assembly GCF_964273705.1). NCBI lineage: Eukaryota > Metazoa > Chordata > Lepidosauria > Squamata > Natricidae > Natrix > Natrix helvetica. The sequence goes on from NC_138548.1 coordinate 58,097,659, forward strand.
TATTTTTTAACTTAGTGGCTTGCACTTGCATCTGTATTGTTAATCATTGATGTTACCTCCTCCATGCCACACTTGTATATTTTGATTTGATTGTACGTCGCCCTGAGTCCCTTTGCGGAGAGGGGGCGACTGATAAGTCAAATAAAATAAATAAAATAAATAAATAAATAAATATACAAAAGATCAATGTAACACCCATAGGTCTAGCAACTAGATTTAGAATTAACAATAAAGTTATGGAAGTAATAGGTAGCTTCTGCCTTTCATTTACTATTAACAGTAAAGGAACAAAAAATAAAATAATCAAGAATAAACATGAAATATGTGCTTATATGTGGTTATATTTGCAAAATTCAAAAATCATGCATATCTCTCCCTCAATGATAATGGAAGTTGGGGACTTTACAGAAGCAGGAAAGACTATTGATGCCTTTGAACTTTGGTGTTGAAGCAGACTCTTGAGAATGCCAAGGATAGAACAAATCAGTTCAGAGTTCTCACTTGAGGTACAAATAACCTGGCTGAAATTATCATATTTTCAACACAGTATGCAAAAAGCCAGCTTCTTTGAAGAGCCCATAATGCTGGAAAAAGTGAAGATGAACCATAGCAAGATAGATATATTCCTTTACATCAGCAATAGATGCACCATTGTGAAAAGGCCAGGTTGGGGATTCATCATCTTGTAGAAGATCTGTCTATATGGTCACTAATGGTATATAATTTGATGGTATATAATCAATGATACTAAGATGGCCTTCTACATCAGTAATTAGGTTTAAAACATATCAGAGAAATGAGAATGCAGTTGTATAAAAGTCAAAACATTCCTAATGCAAATCTTGGCAAAATTATAATGAAATTGAATTATATAATGTGCCTGGAAATGGATGGAAACCAGAAATAAATTATTGTATTTAGCAGATTATAAAGATGAACAAATGGACTTCAAGGCAAAATGCAGCCTTTTCCTACTGGTGTCATATTACTGTATAACTATTACCAGCACAGCCACTGGTTGACAATTCTGGAACCATATGTGGTGTGAGTGGGATAAGGTTGATTTAACCTATAAAGGTTTGCAGAAAAAAGGAAGTGCTTTTTTTTTTAAAAAAATGATAAAATGAAGAGTTTGGCTAGTACTATGATTTCACATTTGCCTTCCCTATCATTGTTAGTCATGGTAGGGAAGAGTAGTTGCCAAACACACACACACACATACACAAACATAAACACACACACACACACTGAGGAGTAGTTGCAAGACTTTTAACTTAAAATTTGGTAAAAGTCAGCAATGGCAGGCAAGATGCACATGGAAGCATGTGCACAGAGTAGCAAAGTCTCAAAGCCTTGGAGAGCTTCTCTGGAATGAGTTCCAAATGGCCAGAATCCAAATGGGGGTCATCAACTGGTCAAATAAAGCTATTAGCCTTGATGGCAGTGACAGTGCCTCTGATGGCCATCTACTTGAAGACCAGTAGGCTTGGTTGTAGTTAGCCACTGTGATTGATGGACTAGATGAGTCCAATCCAGCAGGGAAGTGCTTACGAATTCAGCTTTTTTTTTCAAGTAACAGGTTCGGGAGGCAAATGCATGTTTCTGAAAATTTTAAGGGGTGGGGGGTTGATTCGGATGGCTCAGACAGGTTTGGAGGGGAGTCTGCCAGGGCACATGCCAGAGCTAACTAATGGGCATGGTGGGAAGGGTTGGGATTCCGGGGGAGACATTAAGCCATTCTATTGGGGGGTTCACCATCTCTACTGTTTGTGGGAGAGGCAGATATGGTGGGGGCCAAGGGCCAAATTATGTTCGGGGGATGCAGGTTCGCTGTTTAAGAGTGATTGTGCGTTCCGACCCTCATCGCCCTTCTCGCACCCCCGGGTGCTCAGGATTACAGGACCCTGGTCTCCGGCTGGTGTTGCTTAACACCAGGTCCGTGGTACATAAGGCTCCCCTCATTTATGACCTCATACAAGAGGGTAGAGCGGACCTGGCATGCATTACGGAGACCTGGTTGGGCCATGAGGGGGATGTTCCCCTTAGTGAACTATGCCCACCAGGCTTCCAGGCATTTCACCAGCCAAGAGCCCAGGGCAGGGGCAGGGGGGTGGCGGTGGTTATTAGGGAAAGTCTCAGACCTCAGGAGGTCACTGTACCTCAGATAGGTGGGTGTGAGTCCCTTTTTGTGAAATGGGACCTTGGAGTTCGGGTGGGCCTTTTTGTTACGTACCTTGCTACGTTTCATCGGCCCTGCCGGAGCTGCTAGATGTATTAGCTGGATTGGCAGTTGATTTCTATCTGCCTTCCATTGGCGAGACATCCGACTTAGCTCGAGAGTTCATGGCTTCAATGACAGCTATGGACCTAACTCAGTTAATTCAAGACCCCCACCCATAATAGGGGACACACGCTCGACCTGATTTTTGTCTCTGGGCAGTGGATGAATGATCTAGATTTAGGGGATATTTCTATCCAACCCTTGTCATGGTCTGATCATTTCCTCATCAGGCTAGACTTCCATACTGCTACCTCTCACCGCAGGGAGGCAGAACCTACTAGATGGTTCCGCCCCAGGTGCCTGATTGACCATGAAAGGTTCCTGATGGAGCTTGGGACTTTTCTTGAATCCCTTGCTCACAACTCAACCGAAGCCCTAGTGGAAGCCTGGGATAGGGCGGCCACTGGGGCCTTGAATTGCGTTGTGGCTTTGTGGCCTCTGACCCGGTGTTGATCCCGGGTAGCTCCCTGGTTTACCGAGGAGCTCCGGGAAATGAAACGCCAGAAAAGATGCCTAGACAGTGGTTGGAGGCCAGTCGATCCGAATCTGATCAAACACTAGTAAGAATTCATATTAAATCCTACTTAGTGGCGATAAAAGCGGCAAAATGGCAACATTTTTCTTATCGCGTCTGCAGTCAACTGCCCAGCTGCCCTGTTTAGGGTGACCCTCTCCTTACTTAACCAAGGAACTGGGAAAGACCCTTTGCAGGGTAGGGCTGAAGAATTTGTTCAGTATCTGCAGGATAAAATCGCTTCGGGCGAGTCGACGGGGATGAATCTTGTGGAGACAATCTGGGATGAGTTTGACACTGTGACCCCCGAGGGCATGGACAGGATTATGGGGAGATTCAGTGCTGCCGCTTGTGTGCTGGACCCATGTCCCTCTTGGTTAGTTTCGGCTTCCCGGGAGGTGACACGAGGCTGGCTCCAGGCGATTTCCAATGCTTCATTGAGAGAGGGGTTCTTTCCCACTGCCTTGAAGGAGGTGGTGGTGAGGCCCCTCCTTAAGAAACCTTCCCTGGATCCAGCTTCTTTAGCCAACTATCGTCTGGTCTCCAACCTTCACTTTGTAGCGAAGGTTGTAGAGAGTGTGGTAGCATGTCAGCTTCCCCAGTACCTGGATGAAGCTGTCTACCTGGATACGTTTCAGTAGGGTTTCAGGCCCGGGTACAGCACGGAGACGTCATTGGTCGCGTTGGTCGATGATCTCTGGCGGGCCCGGGACAGGGGCTGCTCCTCTGTCCTGGTCCTATTAGACCTCTCAGCGGCTTTCAATACCATCGACCATGGTATCCTACTGCGACAACTGGTGGGTTGGGAATGGGGGGCACCGTTTTATGGTGGTTCTCCTCCTACCTGTTGGATCAGTTGCAGTTTTGGTTGACTGGAGGGCAGGGATCGACCCCGAGGCACGTCACTTGTGGGGTGCCCATTCTGTTCAACATATATATGAAACCGCTGGGCAAGATCATCCATGGTTTTGGGCTACGGTATCATCAATATGCTGATGATACCCAATTTTTCATCTCTACCCCAAACCACCCAAACGATGTGTTCGATGTGATGTCCCAATGCCTGGAGGCTGTGTGGATCTGGATGGGGAGGCTCAATCTCAATCTCTCCAAGACTGAGTGGCTGTGGTTTCCGTCATCCCGATTTGTGCATCTTGTTCTATCTTTGATGATAGGGGGAGAAATTTTAGCCCCCTCAGAGAGGGCCCGCAATCTGGGAGTCCTCCTGGATACGCGGCTTAGTTTAAAAGAACACCTGATGGCCGTGACCAGGGGGGCCTTTTACCAGGTTCGCCTGGTACATCAGTTGCGCACCTTCCTGGATTGGGATGCTCTGTGCATAGTCACTCATGCCCTCGTCCTTTTTCGCCTGGACTACTGCAATGCTCTCTACATGGGGCTGCCCTTGAAGAGCACCTGGAGGCTTCAGTTGGTCCTGTCACGATGTTAAAAAGTTTGCTAGGCCTGAACTGACATTCAAGAGTTAAACTAAGAAAGCTTTATTGCGCAGGTCATAAAACAAAATGTTATCTGAAAGTGATTTATTGCGCATGCGTCACACATTCCAGAACTCTATTCCTTTCTTCTTTGTTCGGCTGCCAACTTGGCAACCTGAGCTTTTATTATCAAAATGTAACCAATTAGTTACTTCTGTTTTATTTACTTTTATTATTTTCATATTAAAGTTTGTTTATTAATTAGAATACTTCTTAAAGACTTTTATTTCTTTTCTTAATATCTCAAAAGATATGCGGAAGGGAATCAGCCCGGTCCATTGATCTCAGATTTCTCCAGGGCGTTTTTCCGCTGACAGCTTGGTATGCAGAGGTTGGTTGATTATACCAGCTGAGATGGCTACAATTTATGGCTTTATTTTCCGTTCGTGCTATCTTATGATAACCGACTAAAGCTAATTAGCAATGTCGGAGAAAAAGAAAAAGAAAAAAAAGAAAGATGGGGCAAGCACAGATGGATCAGCTTCTTCTGACAAGGAGGCTCCCTCAGACACAGAGAAACATGGACCTTCAAACGTATTCCAGGAGCAACAAATTCCTTCAGGTGCCGAGCCAGATGTGGGGGAAGGAGCTACAGGACGCGACATCTATGAAACGAGGTCAGTGGTTCCTCCTTCTAAAATATCTCCAGGAGATTATGAATTTTTGGGGGCCAAGCCAAAACTTCCCACTCTGCCAGAGCCACTCCATTCCCAGACCCTCGCAGATTATCAAACAATTGATGAATGGCAACTGCCGGCAGAGAAAAAATCCTCCCACGCAGAAAGCAGATTTTATGAATCCCCCCCAGATGATGACGAAGAAATGCAAAGCTATCTTGATCAATTAGAACATTTTGAAAAATATGCTAGGGAGGTGAGAGAGTGCTTTAACGAAATAAAGCAAAGTAGGAGGAGCTCCCCCCCTCCCAAAATGTCTGAGGACGCCATCTTGTCTTCAAAACAACAGCCTAAGACACACCCCACAGAGTTCATTGGTCAATTAGAACAAAGAGATATGTACACGTCACCGAGGTCACGTGATCCCTTTGAGCCCATTGAACTTCCGGCCATGTATAGAGGGCTGCAGCCAAGAAGTGAAGCTGCACTGCCATCTGCTGGCGGAGAAAAATCATTAGAGCAAAAGATGAAGCAGCTGCACCAGAGTTTTAAAGATTTAGCTATGAGCCCTTTAGAAGCCAAAACTTTGCCTCCAAAGGTTAAGTCTTCAACACCCCCTGGCGGTGCGGAATCCTCCCTAGATGGAAAAAGGCAAAGCCAAAGGCGAATTCGAGGAAGCCAATTTGATGTTGCCACGCAAAGGCCAATGATGCAACCCCAGCATCCCCTGGTTCAACAACCAGTTTTGCAACCAGATCAACAAATTGTTCCGATGCACATTCCTCAGCAGGTATTCACAGTCACCCCCTTGACTGGTGAGTCCAAATTAAAGGAGTCAGGAGAGAATTATAAAGCCTGGGTCAGTGAAATTGCGCTCTTGCTTCGAAGAGAAGGCACACATTCCATGATTTTTAATCCTCCTCCTCAACCCTGGACACCTGCAATGAGAGACCTGGAAAACAGAGCAATCACGACTTTACTCATGTCAATGGAAATTGAGATCCAAGGTATCTTTCCACCTGATGCAACTGCCCAAGAAATTTGGGCTATTTTGGAAGATTGCTACAGGCCCGTTTCAATTGAATCTTCATGTTTGCTCATGTCTGAGTTCCATGGTTCGAAGTTGAAACCTGGTGAACGAATTGGTGGACATTTGACCAAACTGAAAAGAATGAGAAGTGAATTGAGACAAAATGGCCATGTAATCGATGATATCCAAATGATTAGCATCATCATTAACTCATTGAATTATGAATGGAAAGATGCTGTTGCAAAGATTAACTACGTGCCTATTGCTCAACGCACAGTTAACCATGTTTGCAGACTTTTAGTGGAAGAGGAAGCTATCAGGTTAGCTACACCACATCTGCAACGACCCCCAGCATCGAAGGCTCCAGCCAGACATCCCTTCCGAGGAAGAGGCTACGCTCCAAGGATGCCAAAATGCTACACCTGCAACTGTGTGGGACATGACACCCGGGATTGTCCCCAACGAGTTCCAGCTCCCGCCACGTACCAGCCCAGAGGAACAGATTCCAGAGGCAGAGGTAGAGGTGGAAGACAAGGTCGTCGTGGTCCAAGGCGTGATCCACAAGCTCCACTTGTAACACTGGCCATAACCAACGTTCCACAACCTGATCCAAAGTTCGACAGACGTCTTTTGTGGACTTTAGATAGTGGAGCAGCTGTGCACGTTACCCACAGAAGGGAACTTTTCACAGAGATGGGCGAACCAGAGCCCGAGTATCGAGAACTGTATTCCTTCACCAACCACACTTGCAAGGTCATGGGAAAAGGAACTGTTCACATTGAAGAGCTCGATACACACATCCCTGATGTTTATTACATACCTTCAGCAACTAGTAATTTGCTTAGCCAAAGTCACTTGTCTAGAGATTTAAAGTTCCAGGTTCACCATCTCAAAAAAGCAAGTTACTTAGTTAAAGATGGAGATATTATTGCTGAAACTATGCTGATTGGTGGTGTTTATTACTTAAAGCCAAAGCCTAAAGGGCAAGCACAGGCAAGTATGCAAACTCCAAAAAGGCACAACGCAGACCCAGAGAGAGAAAACATTACTGTGCCAAAGGCTCCTAAAGCCAACAAACAGAGAAAACAGAAACAGGTTGCTCAGAGCAAGCCTGAGGGTCCTCATGAAACTGTTAATGTTGAGAATTCACTAACTGGTAAACCTTTACATTCCAGGTGTATTCACAAGTGGCACAGAAGATTGGGACATGCCAGTTTCCGTGTTCTTAGAAAGGTGCCGGAGTTCGCAAAAGGTTTGGATCTAAAGGGGTGTAAGGTGTTTTTGGATTGTGCCGTTTGCAAAAAGGCTAAATCTAAGGCGGCTCCAATTCCAAAACACGCTACACGCCGGTCAACACGCATTTTTGATTTGGTACACACTGACATAGTGGGTCCTTTCCCACCAACACTTGGTGGCAGAAAGTATTTTTTAACAATTGTAGATAATCATTCTAGATATGGATTTGTATATCCTATGAGAGAGAAATCTGAGACCTTTCAGATCTTTAAAGACTTTGCAGCTTTTGTTTCTACACAATACCAAGTTCGCATCGCCAGAATCCAGTGACCGTGGTTCAGAATTCATGTCTCAGCGTTTCCAGGACTGGATGCGTAAGAATGGAATTCTTCATCAGACATCTGCTCCATATACACTGGCTCATAATGGAGTCGTAGAAAGAAGACAAGGGGTTCTACAAACCATGATGCGTTGTCTTCTAGAAGATGCCAATCTCAGTAACACATACTGGGGTGAAGCAATCAAATATGCAAATTACATTGTCAACCGTACTTGGAGCAGTGTAATCAATCAAACTCCTTTCTACATGCTGTATGGCTACAAGCCTGATCTCAAGAACCTCCACATTTTTGGTTCATATGCTATGGTGAACACTCCCTTAAGTCAAAGAAGAAAGGGAGGTACAGTAGCAAAGAGACTGAGATTTATGGGTATTGATGATAATTCAAAATGGTACAAATTCATTGATACTAAACATGTGATTGTCATTTCACAATCTGCTAATTTTGAGGAAGAGATTGACTGGTCCAGGATTCATTCCAATGATCCTGAAGTTTATTTTCCTAGAGATGGTGTTCCAGATGCCACGCAGCCTGATGACAATTCGCAGGCAGATATTCCTTCTACCAGTTCTTCACAACCTGATGTTCCGTCTTCGCAAGCCGCGGATGCTGATGCTAGCGACGAACGTGAGGACGAGGATGATGATGATGAAGAAGAAGAAGACTGGACTGATGTTCCTAGACGTTCCAAGAGGGCCACAAAAGGAATCCCTCCACAACGTTATTCATGGCAACTGACAAAAACACCAGTACCTTTGATTTGCAACGTTACTCTTCCTCCAGAGACATTCACACAAATCAAACAGCTTCCTGATTCAGAACAAGACAAATGGTATGATGCAATGCAGGATGAAATGGACAGTTTAAAGAAACTTAATGTATTCACACCTGCAAAACCTCCAGCAAACAAGAAAGTCATTGGCACCCGATGGGTCTACAGAATCAAGAAGAAACCAAATGGTGAGTCTTTATACAAAGCCAGACTTGTAGCTCAGGGTTTCGCTCAACGTTATCCTGAGGACTACACAAACACTTACTCACCAACAGTCAGAACTGAAAGTGTAAAAATTGCTTTAACCACTGCAACTATTCTTGGTTTAGAAGTTTTTCAATTTGATGTGGACACAGCTTATCTACATACAGACCTAGATGAAGAGATCTATGTGAGAAGCCCTCCAGGATTCCGAAAGCAAGAAGGGGATACCTGGTTCCTGAACAAAAGTCTTTATGGTCTGAAACAGTCAGGTTTAATGTGGTATTTATGTCTTACTGACAAACTAAATTCAATGGGCTTTATTAAGTCTGAGACTGATGAATGCGTGTTCACAAAAAGATCTAACAATGCATATGAGATAATTCTTGTTTATGTTGATGATATTGTTTATATTGGTCCAAATAAGAAAATGAGTGAGATTTTTGCTAAAAGTTTGCAGAGATACTTCACACTGAAATCTTTAGGACACATTAGCACTTATTTAGGTGTTCAAATTGAAAAGACACAGAAGGGGTTTAGTCTTTCACAAGAAGAGAAAATTGATCACATTTTGCATCATTGCAACATGAAAGATGCTAGCACAACAAAGACACCCATGCAAACAGATTTTCACAACTTAACACATGAACCAAGTCCTGAGTTCGAGGATCAAACACTTTATCGTTCAGTCATTGGTTCACTATTATACATTAGTAGTTGGACCAGACCTGACATCGCACTTAGTGTTAATCTTTTATCACGACACGTAGGTAAGGCAACACAATTTCATTGGTCATGCATTAAGAAGTTGTTGAAATACCTAAAACACACTAAACACATGAAGTTATTGCTAGAACCAACACACACTGATCAACCAAAGTTAATTTGTTTTGCTGACGCTGACTGGGCGAGTGACAAGAAGTCACGCAAAAGCACTTCTGGTTACATGATGTTCCTAAATGGTTGTCCTGTTTACTGGCAAGTGAGAAAACAGAGTTTTGTTTCATGTTCATCTACTGAAGCTGAATATGCTTGTGTTTCAGATGCTTGTAATTCTCCAACGTGGTTTGATGCTTTGATCACAGATATCTGGACACGTCCGATTCGACCAATCACCGTGATGGAAGATAATGTATCTGTTGTTTATATTTCTGAGTCACATTTCACAGGTTCTAGGTCCAGACACATTGACATTCGTTATCAAAACACAAAGCAATTAGTTAAGCAAGGTTTTGTTAAATTGCAATATGTTTCTACACATGATCAGATCGCAGACATGCTTAACAAACCACTTGCCGCAAATCAACACGAGTATCTGCGAAAGAAGATGTGCCTTAATTGATGATTTGATGACGTCAGCCCAGACTAGCAAAAGAAGGGGTGTCACGATGTTAAAAAGTTTGCTAGGCCTGAACTGACATTCAAGAGTTAAACTAAGAAAGCTTTATTGCGCAGGTCATAAAACAAAATGTTATCTGAAAGTGATTTATTGCGCATGCGTCACACATTCCAGAACTCTATTCCTTTCTTCTTTGTTCGGCTGCCAACTTGGCAACCGGAGCTTTTATTATCAAAATGTAACCAATTAGTTACTTCTGTTTTATTTACTTTTATTATTTTCGTATAAAAGTTTGTTTATTAATTAGAATACTTCTTAAAGACTTTTATTTCTTTTCTTAATATCTCAAAAGATATGCGGAAGGGAATCAGCCCGGTCCATTGATCTCAGATTTCTCCAGGGCGTTTTTCCCCTGACAGGTCCAGAATGCGGCTGTGTGGGTTATCATGGGGGTACCTAGGTGCTCCCATGTTACACCCCTTTTAGGCAGCCTGCACCGGTTGCTGGTTGTTTTCCGGGTGCAATTCAAGGTACTAATTATGACCTTTAAAGCGCTCCATGGCTTAGGCCAAGGGTACCTGCGAGGCCACCTACTGCCACCAGTAGCCTCCCACCATCCAGTGCGATACCACAGAGTTGGCCTCCTCAGGGTGCCGTCAGCCAGACAGTGTCGGCTAGCGACCCCCAGGGGGAGAGCCTTCTCTGTGGGAGCGCCTTCTTTCTGGAATGAGCTGCCCCCGGAGCTTCGCATAATCCCCGACCTCCGGTCCTTCCGACGCACCCTAAAAAGTTGGCTTTTCCAGTAAGCTGGCCTGGCCTGAACAAAATAAAATAAATGATTGATTTAATTGTTAATTTTAATCTAATTTTAAAAATGTTATTGTTCATATTAATTGGGTTTGTTTTTGGATACTCTATCTTATTATTATTTTTAACTTTTGTAATATGTGTTTTTTTTTAATGTTGTACACCGCCCTGAGTTCTTTGGGAGAAGGGCGGCACAAAAATCCAATAAACAAACAAACAAACAAGTTGATCCCAATGTGGAATGCTGGGCAAATTAAATAGCACTAATCTTAAATAAGTTCTGTATCAAATGGGAAGATGGGAAGGTCTCTCTTCTGCTCTGTGCTCAGCCTCATGTCCTCTAGAACTGGAAGGAGGTCCTGGATCCAGCCTCTCATACTCTGCTGCTTCCTGATGACTTGAATGGTCCTTGGCCATGGTGCCAGATTGCTTGACTTTCCTTGAGGCTAACACAGGTATTCATCCAGGATATCCTGAGCCAAGTCCTCTATTTCAGATTCTTCTGAGTCTGAGCTTGCCATCACAGGTCATGCTTCAAATTGCTTCAGAATATGTCAGGTGTGAAAAACCAGGACTATATGTGAATTTCCAGTTAAACAAATTTATTTCTCATACGTCTGCACAGGAATATTCTCAACTAACAGTTATCACCTGCTAAAAGTTAGATAAGTGCCAATGAAATTCATGGTAGGTTAGACTTCGTACATTTGTAGCTATGTAGGTATTCTAGGCTGTTCCTCCTTTGACTTGCCTCCATCACTGCTTCTAAAGAATGCCTTGAATCGCAATTGTCTTCTCACCACCACAAGAATATTTTAGAGCCATGTTTGTGTACTAGCTAAGGCTCCAGGCTAGAAACCTGTCTTTTAAGCATAAAGTAGGAGGAAAAGCTCAATCCTAAAGAAAATCAATTTGTCCTTTGGAATGACAGATAATGAAGCTGAAACTCAAATACTTTGGCCACCAAATGAGAAGAGAGGACTCATTAGAAAGACTTTGATGTTTGGAAATATTGAAGGCAAAAGGAGAAGTGGATGGCGGAGGATGAGATGCTTAGGTAGTGTCATCAACGCAGTGGCCATATGTGTTTGGGCAGACTCATTGAGATAGTGGAGTTCGGGGGGGGGGCTGGCATGCTATAGTCCAGTGATGGCTTTTTTGGATCGCATGCCAAAAGCGGGGAGAGCCCAGGGGGCTTGTGAGGGGCATGCCCACACCCATAATGCTATGCATGTGACCCCTGTCCACATGCGCAGGCAACCAGCCCTCACATGTGCGCACAACCAGCGCTCCCTCCATGTTTGTCGTGTTTTTTCTGCCCTCCCCAGGCTCCAGAAGCAAAAAATGGCCTTAAAAGAGGGCCACCTGTGGCATATGTGCCATAGGTTAGCCATCACGGCTATAGTCCATAGGGTCATTAAGTGTTGGACATGACTTAGTGACTGAACAACTGTAGGTCTCAGAACTCCATCACAGCAGGTGGTGTCCAAAATGTCGGTCTGCCTTACACAGAGTTTATTTGGCTTTTATACAGTTTTAACAAGCAAAGCTAAAGCAGGGAAAGCAACAGCATCTTATTTGATACATTCTACTTGTCAATATCTAAGACCATCCCAGTCAAGGTAGATTCTTCACATATTCAGATGGTCCCTGGTACTACCTGGTTCTCATAAACAGTTGAGGTAATCGGTCACTGAGATCATGGAGGCTTGCTGCGCATGTCTGTACGTAACCTTTCCTTTCTACTTACATCTGGTTCTGCTAATTAAGTGAGCTCATAGGTTAAGAGGTAACCAGCTACTGAGATCATGGCATTTGACTGCACATATCTTTAGGTAACCCTTCCTCTATTCCTACAAACAACAACAACAAAAGGAGGAAAAGCAAGATGATTTTGGGTCAGTTAGTCTTTTAATCCTAGGAAGAAGGCAATGACAAACCATTTCAAAAAACATCACCAAGAAAATTTGTCCAGGCAGTTCCTGGAATCAAAACTTACTCAACAGCATTAAAAAAAAAAGAATGTTGTCCCTCAGAGGACAAAGATGAGGAAGCAGAGACCATAAGTTGTTTGAGAAGCAATAATAACTTACTGGAAGATCTTCAGTCAATATCATAAAATAGCAAAGGCAATCTCTTCTGGATACTAAGGGCAATTTTTCATTCAACCCTTAAAATCATTGCAAGCGAATTTGGCAAGAGTAAGCCTTGTTGGATTACTTTTATTTCAAATTGATTTAACAGGGCAATTCCTTAGTAATGTTGTATATATACACACAATATATCTTAACTTTAGCGAAACATTTGATAAAGCACTCCATAATTTGCTGAGTAGCGAGCTAGTTAAGAATGGGCTAGATGGCATGTCTATTAAGTGGATTAGATTGGATGGAAAATCATACTTAAAATGTGGTTCCCCGTTTATGCTGTCCCTTTTTCATTTTGTCAATACAATTTTCTTCTTTCTTCCATTCGTCATGTAAATTGTTACATTGCTGTTCATAGTACAAAAGCCTTCTTTTCTTGTCTTCATCTTGCCTTTATAACCAACATCCCCTTTTTAAAAACTCCATACCACTTATCACTGTTCATGTTAGCTTCCTCCATGTTTATGTTCCACACTGTTTTCTACAAATTGTCCATAAACATGCAGCCTTTTTTTCCAATGCATAATCCTCAACTTACAACAGTTCACTTAATGACAGTTACAACAGCATTGAAAAATGTGACTTATGAGCGTTTTTCACAGTTATGACCTTTGCAGCAGCCCTGTGATGATGTGATAAAAATTCAAACGCTTGGCAACCGGTTCATATTTATGACCATTTGCAGTGTCCCAAGGTCATGTCAGAAAGACATTGAGGAGGAGCTTCCGACCATGGCGGTCGCCTCTTGAGCTCCGGAGTCGAACTATGGAGCGCCCGACCGGATAAGGACTGTAACCGGCCCTATGCCATCAGAGGGGGCTGAGAGTTGATAGCCCGACCACCCTGGCTTGTTTTGGGCCAGTTTCGGCCCTCCAGGGTGGTCGGTGAAGACCAGAGAGCAGGAAGGAGTTGGAGGTCGTAAGCGGCAATCGGCTGGGAAGAAGCCTGTGAAGATGGCGACGGCGCAGTGCGGCTGCGCGGGCAGCGCTGACGCCGGCAAATTCAAAAAGCCGAAAAGCCGGAAAATAAAAAAAAAAAAAAAGAGAAAGGAACAAAGGGAAGGAACCTCGGAGAGCCCCCAGAGAGTTACCTGAGGCACCGGAGGGCCATTACCAGCATTGGGGGCACAGGGAGGAACAAGGAAGAAGTAATGGAGTGATGGAGTGTCGGAGAGCACTGGAGAGGCACCAAAGACATCGGTGAGGCACCAAAGACATCGGTGAGGCCCTGGAATTATGGCTGGAATTATGGCTGGGGAGGATTTGGAGCCTGGAGACCATTAGAGGCCATTGGAGATCATGGCTTGGGGATATGGACAGGCTTGAGCAGCCTGAGCTGGCACTTGGAGCCATGGACAGGTCTGAGCAGCTGCCCAGCATAAACAATTAGGACAAGAAGGCCCCCTAATTAAGGAATTTTTATTCACCTGGGGCCATGTGAACCATCTTTCTCCCACTTACCATCTTTGCCTCTCCCCACCATTTGCAACACTTGACTACCTCCCATCTCCCCCCCTTCCTCTGAAGTTACCATCTAGTTACCACCTAGACATTATTTACCATCTATTTACCATCTATTACCTACCATTACCTCTGAAGTTACCATCCAGACTTTACTTACTATGATTTACTTACTAGGATTTACCATCCAGTTACCATCTAGACATTATTTACCATCTATCTACCATCTATTACCTACCATCTTCCTCTGAAGTTACCATCCAGACTTTACTTAATATAATTTACTTACTATGATTTACCATCTAGACTTTAAGACTCTGGTCCTTATTGAGACCCTAGCCCGCCGGCTATGACCTATCAACTTTGTTTTATCAGTACCTTACCCTATTGGGACTTTTAATAACGTATTCGAGGTTAGACTTGCTCCGCCTGCGGGAGGCCCCTCTCTCGCAGGCTTGGCCCTTGGCTCTTTCAAGGGCCCGCCTCGAGGACGGGTTCGTGGACCCCGAGAGGTGCAGGAATCGGAAGCTAAGGGGATTTTTAGTAAAGTGTTTTTTATCTTTTTTAGGGGGTCCCAGGGTGGGGGGGAGGGTTAACCAGACCGGGAGGAGGGCCAGAGCCGGACAGATGGGTGAGTCCAGGAAGGACGGGGACGCGGTGGAGGGGGGGAATATAAAGGTCACGAAAGCAGAGGGTTGTCCTATTACAACGGTTGCGGGGAGGAGGGGATGCGAGGACAGGATAAGATCCCAAGGTCGGTTGGGAGACCGCGGCTGCTGGTTACGCCCGGTCGCTTGTACCAACCCCTGCAGTCTAGGTGGACAGGTGCTACAGAGCCAGGGCCTGCGGCTGATGCTTTGCAACGCAAGGTCTGTCACCAACAAGGCCCCCCTCATTAATGAGTTGATCTCAGAGGGGGAGCTAGACCTTGCAGGGATAACGGAGACCTGGTTGGGCCACGAGGGTGGTTTACCCCTCGTGGAAATGTGCCCACCGGGTTTTCGAGCATTCCATCAGCCTCGGGCCCTGGGTAAGGGTGGTGGGGTGGCGGTGGTTATGCGGGAATGTTTAGAGCCGAGGGAGTTCACTGTTCCTCAGATACCCGGGTGTGAGTCCCTTGGTGTGAGTTGGGGCCCAGGGAGGCAGTGGGGCTTGCTGATTGTATACTTGGCTCCTCGCTATGCATCAGCAGCCCTGCCCGAGCTCCTCGAGCTAATCTCAGCGACGGCAGTTGAGACTCCCAGACTTTTGGTCATGGGGGACTTCAACTTGCCGTCAACGGGAGCGGCTTCCGAGGTGGCTCGGGAGTTCATGGCTTCCATGACGGCCATGGACCTGACCCAATTAGTGCAGGGCCCCACTCACGAAGGGGGCCACACACTGGACCTCATTTTTGTATCTGAACAGTGGACGAGTGATCTGGGAATAGGGGATTTAGTTATCACGCCCCTGTCATGGTCAGACCACTCATCCCTCCGGCTGGACTTCCCTGGCGCTATCCCCCACCGCGAGGAGGCGGAACCAGACTCTATAAACTGGTACCGCCCCAGGCACCTGATGGAATCTGATAGATTCCTGACGGAGCTTGGGCCAATACCTGTAGCCTTGTCCCGCTCCCGTTCCGAGGACCTAGTGACTGCCTGGAATAGGGCGACGACTGGGGCCTTGGACCGGGTTGCGCCGTTGCGACCTCTCCTGCGGCATCGACCCACCCGGGCTCCTTGGTTTACTGAGGAACTCAGGGTGATGAAGCGCCACAGGAGACGTCTAGAGAGCAGATGGAGATCCTCGCGCTCCGAATCTGACCGAACACAGGTAAGAGCCTATTTGCAGACTTACCTTGTGGCAATAAGAGCAGCCAAACGTAGACATTGTGCTGCTCTTATTGCGTCCGCGGATAACCGCCCTGCCGCCCTGTTTAGGGTGACTCGCTCCCTCTTATCGCAGGGGGCGCGGGAGACACCCTTACAGGGTAGAGCAGAGGAGTTTGGGGAATATCTTCAGGACAAAATCGATCAGATCCGGAGCGGGTGGACCTCCGTCAGTGGACCAGACGAGCCGCCAACAGCGAGTCTTGAGAGACCATTCTGGGAGGAGTTTGACTCTGTTGCCCCCGAGGATTTGGACAGGCTGCGTGGACGGCTGCGACCCACCACTTGTTTAACGGACCCGTGCCCCTCCTGGCTGGTACTGGCAGCCTGGGAGGTGACACGAGGCTGGCTCCTGGGCCTGGTGAGCGCCTCACTGAGTGAGGGATACTTACCAACCGCCTTGAAAGAGGCGGTGGTGAGACCCTTGCTCAAGAGGCCTGCGCTCGACCCAATGGAGCTAGCTAACTATCGTCCAGTCTCCAACCTCCCCTTCTTGGCGAAGGTTGTTGAGAATGTGGTGGCGCAGCAGCTCCCACGACACCTAGACGAATCCGACTATCTAGACCCGCACCAGTCCGGCTTCCGACCCGGGCACAGCACTGAGACAGCCTTGGTCGCGTTGGTTGATGATCTCTGGAGGGCCAGAGATAGGGGTTGCTCCTCTATCCTGGTCCTATTAGACCTCTCGGCGGCTTTTGATACCATCGACCATGGTATCCTATTGCGCCGGTTGGAGGGGATGGGAGTCGGAGGCACCGTTTTGCGGTGGTTCGGCTCCTACCTCTCCGACCGGAAGCAATGTGTGTTGACAGGGGGGCAGAGATCGTCCCTGAGGCCACTCACTTGTGGGGTGCCACAGGGGTCGGTCCTCTCGCCTCTCCTGTTCAACGCATATGTGAAGCCGCTGGGTGAGATCATCCGTGGTTTTGGGGTTGAGTACCATCTTTACGCTGATGATACTCAGCTGTATATTTCAACCCCAAACCACCCCAACGAGGCTGTCGAAGTGATGTCCCGGTGTTTGGAAGCCGTCGGGGTCTGGATGGGGGACAACAGACTCAAACTCAACCCCTCCAAGACCGAGTGGCTGTGGTTACCGGCACCTCGGTTCAGCCAGCTGACTCCATCGCTGGCCATAGGGGGCGAACAATTGTCCCCTGTGGAGCGGGCGCGCAATTTGGGCGTCCTCCTTGATGCCCGGCTGTCAATGGAGGACCATGTGGCAGCCGTGGCAAGGGGGGCGTTCCACCAGGTTCGCCTGGTGCGCCAATTGCGCCCCCTACTGGACCGGAGTGCCCTGCGCACGGTCACTCATGCGCTGGTGACGTCTCGCCTGGACTACTGCAATGCTCTCTACATGGGGCTTCCCTTGGGACGCATCCGGAGACTGCAGCTAGTTCAGAACGCAGCCGCGCGGGCTATTATGGGACGTACACGTTACTCCCACGTAACACCTTTCCTGCGCGAGCTGCACTGGCTACCTGTGGCCTTTCGGGTGCGTTTCAAGGTATTGATCACCATCTTTAAAGCGCTCCATGGCAGTGGACCTAGTTACCTGCAGGATCGCATCCTACCACACACGTCCCTGCGACCTATTCGCTCACACAGAGAGGGGCTCCTCCTGGTGCCGTCTGCTAGTCAATGCCAGCGGGCGACACCTAGGAGTAGATCCTTCTCTGTGATGGGCCCAACCCTCTGGAATGACCTCCCCCCAGACATTCGAACTACCACCGACCTCCGTTCCTTCCGGCAAAAGTTAAAGACTCACCTGTTTCAATCAGCTGGCCTGGCACTTTCTTAGTTGTACCTCCCAGGGATTTATTTTATTTTAGGGTTGGGGTTTTATTTGTGATGTTTTAAGATTAGTATTATTTATTTCTTAGCACAGTCTATTTCCTCCTCCAATGTATCTTAAATGCAGTTTAAACGTATTTAATTATTGTGAATGTTTTTATTATTGACTGTACACCGCCCCGAGTCCCTTTTTGGGAGAGGGGCGGTCTAAAAATCTAAGAAATAAATAAATAAAATAATGTGATCCCCTTTTGGACTTTCTGACCAGCAAAGTCAATGGGGAAGCCAGATTCGTTTAACAGCCGGGTTACTAACTTACCAACGGCAGTGATTCACTTAACAACTGCGGCAAGAAAGGTCATAAAGTGGGGCAAAACTCATTTAACAAATGTTTAGCTTAGCAACAGAAATTTTGGCGTCAGTTGTGGTCTGTAGCTGTGCAGATAGTTTTATCCCACAGCAGGACTTGACAGAAGATTGGAACTTGTTAAACGATTGCACTTATCTTTTTGTGCATCACACAAACCAATAAAATGATTCAGATAAAGACCAAATCCTTTGCAACGGCTTAAGTTTAGGATGTCTGCTTTATGTAAGTTTGAAAACATTGCTTCCTCTGGATCATTTCCAGTTCTAAGTTAGAGGCCACCATCTAGGTCCATTAATCTTTTCTCAAAATTACCTCTTTAAAAACTCATTACACTCCGCACAATTTGTGAGAAGCAATTTCTCTTTCAGCTAATTTCAATCAATAGCATGTCCTTTTTATAAGAAACACGCCCATATCCCCACCCCCCCCACCCCATCCTCTACTTTGGAATGGGCAATTGCCAGTCTGGTAGTCATGAAATCATCATTAAATTGCATATCCTCACTGGTCATTTGGGCTCTTGTCCAGCAGAAAGAGAACATTGTGGGACATTTTGTTCAAATCTGAAATGATGCACAGACAGAAGGATTAAAGTTCTCAGGAGGATTCAAGCAGAAACACTTGTCAGTTTGGGTGACCGTGAGCAAGATGAACAGGGCCAAGGGCTTCTTCTCATAGCACGGAATGTAAAGATTCAGTATGGACTTACTTGCTTCAGTTTTGCAAGTATCACTGCTCTCTTCATTCCTCATCCTATGGCAGGGCAGATGGAGAGGAAGAAAGCTCTGACAGATCACTTAGAACAACTGTGAACCTCTGTCACTGCATCGATTGGGAAGAAGCTCTTGATCATTTGAGGCATCAGGAATCCTTGCTTTCTTCTGCCTTGCCCAGGATTCTTGAGGGACAAAACCCTTGGCAGAGTTGCCCAATATAGCAACAGCAATAGCACATAGACTTATATATTGCTTCACAGTGCTTTACGCCCTCTCTAAGTGGTTTACTGAGTCGGCATATTGCCCCACAACAATCTGGGTCCTCATTTTATCGACCTTGAAAGGATGGAAGGCTGAGTCAACCTTGAGCTGGTGAGACCCGAACTGCCAGCTGAATCAGCTGAAGTAGCCTGCAGTAGTACACTCTAACCTCTGCACCACCGTGACTCAAAATACTTGTTTGCTTCAAATGGTAGACTCAGCAGAAGAATGTCACATGGCTCTTGGTTACAGCAGTTTAATTTTTTCTCCATTCCAAAAAATATATGAAATTAAGCACATTAAATAGGAATGTGAGGGGAAACCCATCATTCTAAATTCCTGGGGAATTTATACTTCAGCTGATTATATCTCATTTCTTCATTTCAAAAACGGAGGTGAGCCATATTGTATATGCAGGATTTAAGGCAATTGCCCTCATTGCTTGCCTTTAAAAAGGCTCCTGGGAAGTATTTTTCTTTTTTCCAACTTGGCAACTTTAAAATGTCTGCATTTTAACTACCAGAATTCAAAGTCAACACATCTTAAAGTTGCCAAGTTTGAAAAGTGTTGCATTAGTGCATTAAATGTGGTTTTATTAAATGGTCCTTTAACGGACATCACAATAACAAGCTTCAGAAATCTCTGTTAGAACAGAATCCACACGTGACTGACTGTAACCTCATTCTTTCTCTCTCTAGCTCTGAAATGCAAATTTCTAAGCAAATCCCACTCTCCTCACTTATCCTTTGAATTTCCCAGGAAAAGAACAGAGTGGCTCTGGGGAAAGATGATTTAATTAAATTTAGCTTATGCTGGGATTGTGGGGTATGGCTTTTCTTGAATTCAGGATGAAAAATCCAATACCTTTCTAGATCTACTCAGTCAGTCCTTTATTACAACTGATGACCAGTATTCCATTTACAAAAGCATATCGGTTTAACAAAATATTAAAAAGTATTTAATAAAAATGAAATACTCTAAGGGTAATAAGTAATTCAGATTGAATGCTGCTATTTTATTTTGGGCCTTCAAATATATTTTCCCCGGGCCTCAGTCTCCCTTCTAGATAGGCAGTTTTTCCATGGATTTCTAGATAGGCCTACTCATTGCTCCTTGGGCCTTGCTCTTGAGGTGTAACCCCTTTACTTTAAAACTAATACCAAGTGTGTTTCTCTTTGCTTGTCTTCTCTTTGTCTATCATGCTGCCTGCTGTTTATCCAAGAAATTCCTATTATGAGGTTACTCCCTTCTGCCTCCCTCACCCCAACAGAGTACAAGACTGTTTGAGTCTTTTCACAGTCACATGTAGCCAGCAAGGTGCTAGACTCTGCTTAACTTGGTAATACCATCTCCTATAAATAAATCTTCTTTATGCTAGAGTAATAAACCTGCTTTGCTAATCATTGCTCAGATCACAGTCTTGCTTTCAGGAATGCTCATGCACACAAAGGTCAAGACAAACAATTTTAACAGCAATCATGGAAAATTCAATAGCGAAACATTGGCTGCCTTTTCATTATATCCCTAAATCTACTGCCTTGAGTGGCTGCTTGACTCTGGAAGCTTGCCAAGACTCAATGTTATGAATATTTGTGCACCAATAGAAATGAAAAAGCACAAGGCCTAGAAATTTGTCATTGTCATATATTGTAAGTAGTACACATTCAGGAATTGATCTGAGACTGAGTGATTTAGGCCTTCAGATATTGTCACAGAAATGAGTAACTTGTGGACTGTTCATCATCCTCAGCATCTATCTTGTGGTCCTTGGTAACCACCATGTGGCCCTCAGAATACTACCAAACTGCATTGCTAAAATTTTGCACCCAAAACCAAGATTTTTGATGTTGCTATTGTTTTTCTTTTGGGGAATAGGACAATCCTGAAAATGTTGGTTTTGCTCATTAAGTGATATCTACACATCATTATCCCTGCTTCTTGGCCACCAAGAATGCAGAACTTTTAGTAGTTTTTAATAGTGAATAATAATAGAGGTTGCTTTCCTCTTTACTTCCACAATACAAATATTTGTTGTTCCATACTGTATTACTATTTCTGAATTTCTGCAATTGTTTGCTGGATGCCACTGTGCCCCAATAGTCTTCATGAACTTTACTTGTCCCCAGGGAAGTATAACTGGCCATACATGTGCAGAACCTGGATTCAGTATTGTGAAGTTCTGGTGCTAATTCTGCTGAGCTCTTGTTCTCTCTCTCCTTCTTTTGCTTTGTGTTATCAATGTCACAATATCTCTGCACTAGGAATTCAGCCCTAACCATATTTAGCCTGGTGCTATGATGCCAAATTCCCAGGCTTTAAGAATAAATCATAAATAGTCTGCTTTATTCATTGTTATGATACCATAATGTCTATTTCATTACATTTCCTTTGATTTTATGCATGCTTCTTTTGTTTAGTTTACGCTTGTATTTTAATAGTTTTATTTTTACTATAACTTGTCCAAATTACTGAAGTATTGCAGTTAAACTACTAAATTACTATTACTAAAATAAAACCAAAAAATAAACATGCTGAAGCTATACTTATTTACTTGGTGCCTTTTGTACTGTATCTTACTTTTTGTGCTTAAAAACTGAAGACTTTTCAACAAGGAGTTTAGTTATACTGATATACATTTTGGGCAATGATAGACCAATATTGGAGCAGCCCTTCCCCAGTCTGTTGCCCTCCAGATATGTTGGACTACAACTCTTACTACTCCCAGCCAGTATTGTTGCAGTTGCTATCTTTAACCATACCTTGTTGATATCCCTGACCAAGAAAATTCCCATGTTGTTGCATTATGTCACATCCATTTGCAGCTTTTGACCCATCTGTTTCACAAAAATTAAATGAAGCTCCTGAGCACTGATTTTTCTTTTCTTTAGTACTAATTTAAATGAAAGTATATGCTTTTGTATACTAAGGGCCACATCAGAGCCAATAAAGAAAGGGCAATGTAGAACAATGGTGGTTAACCTTTTTGGTGCCGAGTACCCAATACACACACATGTGCCCCAAACCCCAAAATGCAAAGTGAGCGTTCCCCTGTGCATGCGCCCCACCCCTAGTGTGCTGGGGGGAGAAACTGCAGAGATTGGGAAAGGCAGCAGAAATGAAGGAGAAAGGAAGGGTGTGCTGGGGGAGGGGGAACCTGTGGAGTTCAGGAAGGCACCACCCCCACGCATGCGTGGCAGAGACCCAAATATCAGCTGGGCAGCAGGAGGCACATGCACATGTGCTGTGGAGCTGGGCTGAGGTGAAGGCTGGAGTGCCATCAGAGAGGGCTGTGTGTGCCGCAGGTTCTCTATATACTATAAGAAGTGTATAGATCTAGATGGTAACATCTTATCCAACAATTTTGCATTGGGAGGCCATAATATAAAATAATATAAAAACATACATACAAAATCATTTGTGAAGAAAATATTTATCTATTTATCATGGATTGTTTGTATTTTCATATTTGATATTTTTATATAATTTAACCCTTTAGTTAGAATCGTAAGACTGGTGCTTATTAAGATATTCTAATCTCACTTGGCATCTTCATTGACTCTTAGACTCATGATTTCATTGGATTAGAGAATATTATTTTTCCAGCAAGACATTAACTTGGAGTAAAGTGCCAAAGGTTAATTATCTCAAATACCAATGAAAACTTTCCTTAACAAATGAGAAGGTGTTTTTTTTTTAAAGGGGATCTTTGATGGGCTTCCTGCAACAAAAGAGTTGAAATCTTGCTCTGTGCTTCTGAATATCCAATAGTCCTCAGATACTCCTGTTCTGACCCCCCCTTCCTCCGTTGCCCACACAGCACACACACTCCGGAACAGTACAAGGGAACAAGGTTTATTACACCAACAGACAAGAGGTTTTGTGGCAGCAAGCCACCAAGACAGAACTCACAAAGACAGAACACACAAAAGCAGCAATCCAGCTTGCCAGGATCCCAGACTAGAGTTGCTGTCAAAAGTCCTTTGTTGATTGCTACGCAGAGCCTGTCCAGAGTCAACCCTTTTATAACCTAAAAAGGGCATCTCCCAACAGCACCTGAGAGCTCTTTACTGCCTATAATTACGCCCACGCTCCTTGCGTTTGTGGGCGCGCCGGAAACGAGCATCTCGAAACGCCCTACTAAGTCCTGAGTCACTATCCTCTCCGCTGCTCCAAGGCAGGGCATCGGGAGTCCTCCTCCTCTCGCTCTCACCGCTGCTCCATGCCTCTGGCGCCACCTGGTGGCCGACCAGACTCTCGGATTCCTGCTCAGCCTCCGAATCCTGTCCAGGATCGCACATCTCCTCTGGAGCTGACTCGTATGGAGTATCACTCTCGGAGTCTGGTGACAGCGGCACCGGCTGGGCCACAACACTATCCCTCACCGCAGGGCCCTTCCCCCGGGCCTGACGCTCGGGATGCGGTCGAGAGGGAAATTGTCCATGATAGGCCCGCACCAAAGCTGGAGCATGCACAGCTGTCGCATCGGTCCAGGACCCCCCGTCCGAGTCCTCGTCCGCCCAGTCGACCAAATACTGGAACCGACCCTTGAGCCATCTCGAGTCACGGATCCGGGTCACTCTGTGCGATGGCCGTGCGTGCACCTCAGGCAACGACGGCAGGGGTGAAGAGGGACGTCGGAGAGGACAATCCGACCGCTCAGGGATCAGGAGCGAGCGATGGAACACCGGGTGTACTCGCATCGAGCGCGGGAGGGTCAGGCGATAGGCCACCGGATTGATAACGGCCTCCACAGGGAACGGCCCCAGATACCGGTGGTCCAACTTCCTCGTAGGCCGGTGGGACGGAAGATGCCGCGTGGACAACCACACGCGATCACCCACGGCCAATTCCGGCACCGCACGGCGAGACCTGTCCGCCACCCGCTTGTAATCCTCCTTCGCCTGATTCAAGTAGCGGCGCACCATCTGGTGAACCGCCTGAAGCTCAGAGAGGAAATCCTGCGCTGCGGGGACCGGAGAGTCCACGGGGGTGAGAGGGAAAAAACGAGGGTGGTACCTGACGTTCGCCATGAAAGGCGTCGTCCGTGTGGAGGAGTGCTGCGAGTTGTTGAACGCAAACTCCACCACGGCGAGGTACTCCGCCCAATTGTTCTGCTGCTGGTTCACGAAGCAGCACAGATATTGTTCCAGAATCCCAATCACCTTCTCCGTCCCTCCATCGGTTTCGGGATGGTGCGCCAAGGACAGACAAACTTGAACGTCAAGAGCGGCCATCAGCCCTTTCCAGAACTGGGCCGTGAATTGTGTACCACGATCGGAGACGACCCGGTCAGGTAGGCCGTGCAGCCGGAACACGTGCTGGATGAACATGCGGGCGGTGGCGCGGGCTGTCGGCAATCTCCGGCAGGGGATGAAATGCGCCATCTTGGTGAGCATGTCCACCACCACTAGGACCGTAGTGAAACCGGACGACGGAGGCAGTTCCGTCAAGAAGTCCATGGACACGGCTCCCCAGGGTCTGTCTGGGGTCGGCAATGGCTGTAGCAAACCTGGAGGAGCTCCCGTCACTGATTTGGCCTGTCGACACTGCACACATGACGTGACGTACGTCTGCACGTCGTGTCGCAGGCGAGGCCACCAAAACGTACGGGAAACCAGGTGCAAAGTTTTGAACAGGCCAAAGTGTCCCGCTGCCGGAGTGTCATGACATTGGGAGAGAACCAATCCACGGAGCGGTCCTGCAGGCACATAGAGCCGATCCCAATACCTCAAAAGGTCCTCGTCAAAGGTCCACGGGGATGTCGGCCCTACCTCTGCCCGCCGTTGTTCCACCCACTCGTCGTTTCGCTGCGCATTCCGTATCAACGACCGTAAATCCACGGGTTCCTGGATTGCAGCGAAGGACTCGACGGGTAGGACCGTCCGGGGGGGCAGTGAGTCAGCAGGGTCTGAGTACTCCGGCTTTCTAGATAGGGCATCCGCCCTCTGGTTCGAGGCACTGGGGATATACATGACCTTGAAGTGGAACCGGGCAAAAAACAGAGACCACCGGATCTGGCGCTAATTGAGCTTCCGCGCTGTTGTCAAAAACTCCAGATTCCGATGGTCTGTCCGGACTTTGACCTGATGCCTGGCCCCCTCCAGGTGATGTCGCCAGGCTTCGAATGCCGCCTTGATAGCCAGCAACTCCTTCTCCCAGGTGGTATAATTCACCTCATTGGGTGAGGGCTTCCTACCAACTGCCTTGAAAGAGGCGGTGGTGAGGCCCTTGCTCAAGAGGCCTTCACTGGACCCAATGGAGCTGGCTAATTATCGTCCAGTCTCCAACCTTCCCTTTTTAGCGAAGGTTGTTGAGAATGTGGTGGCACAGCAATTTCCACGACACCTTGACGAATCCGAATATCTAGACCCACGCCAGTCCGGCTTCCGACCCGGGCACAGCACAGAGACAGCCTTGGTCGCGCTGGTTGATGATCTCTGGAGGGCCAGAGATAGAGGTTGTTCCTCTATCCTGGTCCTATTAGACCTCTCAGCGGCTTTTGATACCATCGACCATGGTATCCTATTGCGCCGGCTGGAGGGGATGGGAGTCGGAGGCACCGTTTTACGGTGGTTCGGCTCCTACCTCTCCGACCGGTCGCAATGTGTGTTGACGGGGGGCAGAGGTCGACCCTGAGGTCACTCACTTGTGGGGTGCCACAGGGGTCGATCCTCTCGCCCCTCCTGTTCAACACATATGTGAAGCCGCTGGGAGAGATCATCCGTGGTTTTGGGGTTGAATACCATCTGTACGCTGATGATACTCAGCTGTACGTTTCAACCCCAAATCACCCCAGCGAGGCTGTCGAAGTGATGTCCCGGTGTTTGGAAGCCGTCGGGGTCTGGATGGGGGCCAACAGACTCAAACTCAACCCCTCCAAGACTGAGTGGCTGTGGCTACCGGCACCTCGGTTCAGTCAGCTGACTCCAACGCTGGCCATAGGGGGCGAACAACTGCCCCCTGTGGAACGGGCGCGCAATTTGGGCGTCCTCCTTGATGCCCGGCTGTCAATGGACGACCATGTGGCAGCCGTGGCTAGGGGGGCGTTCCACCAGGTTCGCCTGGTGCGCCAATTGCGCCCCCTTCTGGACCGGGATGCCCTACGCACGGTCACTCATGCACTGGTGACGTCTCGCCTGGACTACTGTAATACTCTCTACATGGGGCTTCCCTTGGGACACGCACGAAGACTGCAGCTAGTCCAGAATGCAGCCGCGCGGGCAGTCATGGGAGTACTAGGTACTCCCACGTAACACAGCTCCTGTGCGAGCTGCACTGGCTGCCTGTGGTCTTTCGGGTGCATTTCAAGGTTTTGACCACCATCTTTAAAGCGCTCCATGGCATAGGGCCTAGTTACCTGCGGGATCGCATCCTCCCACATACATCCCTGCGGCCAATTCGCTCTCACAGGGAGGGGCTTCTCCTGGTGCCGTCCACTAGGCAATGCCAACGGGCGACACCAAGGAGTAGGGCCTTCTCTGTGATGGGCCCAACCCTCTGGAATGACCTCCCCCCCGACATTAGAACCACCACTGACTTCCGCTCCTTCCGGCAGAAACTGAAGACTCACCTGTTCCAACTGGCTGGTCTGGCATAATTCTTAACGTCTACCTCCTGGCATATATATTTCCTACTGGTTTTTTAGGGGACTTAATTTTATAAGACACTGGGGTTTTAAACTTTGTATATTTTAAATTATTTATTTAGCAATTACAGTTCTGTCTATTTTATCCTCCTCTTATTTATGTATTTATCCATTTAATAATTTTTAATTTGTTATTATGTATGATGTTTTTGATATGGACTGTACACCGCCCCGAGTCCCTTTTGGGAGAGGGGGCGATCTAGAAGTGCTAATTAAATTAAAATTAAATTAAATTATAATTGCGCTCGGAAGGATTGAGTTTCCGAGAGTAATAGGCGCAAGGGAAAAGGGTGCCATCAGGGGCGTGAGCCTGCAACAACACTGCCCCCACTGCGATGTCGGACGCATCCGCCTCGACTACAAAGGGGCAATGGGGATCAGGGTGTTTCAAGATTGGCTCCTTTGTAAAAGCGCGCTTCAAGGCCACGAACGCTTGTTGTTCCGTGGACCCCCAGTGAAACGGCACTTTCTTTTGCAGGAGCCGAGTGAGGGGCGCGGTCAAGAAAGCAAAGCCGGGGATGAAGGACCGGTAGTAGTTGGCAAACCCGAGGAGTCTCTGAACGTCTTTCATCCGTCGAGGAGATTGCCAACTTCGTAATGCCTCCACCTTGCCTGGCTCCATCGCAATTCCTTCAGGGGATATACGGTGCCCCAGGAACTCGATGGTGGTCTGCCAGAACTGACACTTCTCCAGCTTGGCAAACAAGCGATGCTTTCGAAGGCGCTGCAAGACCTGACGCAAATGCTGTTGATGATCCTTCCGAGACGTAGAGTAGATCAAGATGTCGTCCAGGTAGATGACGACAAACTGATCCAAAAGGTCCCGAAAGATATCGTTCATAAAATGTTGGAAGACAGCTGGGGCATTGGTCAACCCGAACGGCATGACCGTATACTCAAAATGTCCGTATCGGGTGCCAAAAGCTGTCTTCCATTCGTCCCCCGCCCTGACTCGAACCAGATTGTAAGCTCCACGTAAGTCCAGTTTTGTAAACACCACGGCCTCCCGGAGCCGCTCCAACAACTCGGGAATCAGAGGCAACGGGTAGCGATTACGGATCGTGATGGCGTTCAAGCGCCGGTAATCGCAACAAAGTCTTAGATCCCCGGTCTTCTTTTTGACGAACAAAACCGGGGCAGACAAGGGCGAAGACGAAGGCCGGATAAAACCCCGGGCCAGGTTCTTGTCAAGGAAGTCCCGCAATGCGGCCAACTCCAGTTCAGACATGGAGTATAGGCGGCCCATCGGGAGTTTCGCATCAGGTACCAGGTCAATGGGACAGTCGTAAGGCCGGTGAGGTGGCAGTTGATCCGCCTCCTGCTCGCTAAACACGTCCGCGAACTCCGCTAAATCCGGCGGCACTGTCACCTCGGCCGAACTGGGCACCTGAGCCGCGCAAACATGACGGGTATGGTCCACGCATTGCAAGGACGGGAACGAGATGCGGTTCTGCGACCAGTGGATCAGGGGATCATGCGCCCGCAGCCAAGCCAAGCCCAACACCACGGGGAAATGCAGACCTGAAGCCACGTAAAATTGAATGGCCTCCTCATGCTCCCCGAGGATCAGGCACAAAGGCTGCGTGGCGTTCTTGATGGGCCCAGACAGAAGCACCTGGCCGTCAATGGTCTCCACTCGCATTGGAGGGTCTACCGGGCACAGAGGGACGTGATATTTCGTGACAAACGCTGCATCCATAAAATTCGTGGTAGCCCCGGAATCGACCAAGGCATGGGCTGGTATTCCCTGCGGACTACCCGACAAGAGAATGTGCGCTGCAAGAATAAGATGTTGTGGAGGCCCCTCCGCCTCTGTTCCGGCCTGTGCCCGACCCGAAGTCTCCCTCAGATCGGGCTTTCCCCGTTTCCCGAGACGGAGGTCTGTCGTTGAGGGGGGGCCGTAGACCGTGCAGCCCCTCTACCTCCCTTCTTGGGGCAACCCGTAGCCAGATGTCCCGGATCCCCACAGTAAAAACACAACCCCCCTGCACGCCGTCTCTCCATCTCCGTGCGTGACAAGCGGGGTCTGGCTGCACCCAACTCCATGGGCTCCTCTCGTGGGACAGGAGTCTCTCGTGGAACTGGCACTTTCAGCACCTCCCGGGACGCTCGGCGAGGCCTCCGCCTCTGCAGCCGGCCATCAATTCGGAGGCATAGATGAACCAACGCGTCAAACATTGGAGGCCTGTCCACTCTCACCAGCTCATCCTGCAGGTCCTCTGACAGGCCATCCTGAAAAGCATCCATAAGGGCTGGCTCATTCCACTCAGAGTCCTGACTGAGCAGCCGGAACTCGGTAACGTAGTCCAGTAAAGAACCACGCCCTTGGTGCAACTCTTTCAGGAGTCTGGTGGCTGTTTCTCCTTTGATGGGGTCCTCGAACGTCAGCCGAAGATGAGTGCAAAAACCCAGGAACGCCGGGAAAAGTTTCGGACTGCCATCAAACTTATCCGGCATGGCCACTGGGCATTTCCTTCGTTGCTGCTGGGGGGGTGGGGGGTTGGCAGGAGCAGACAGCTGTGCAACTTGCGCTGTTAGCAAGGCAAGTTGCTGTGCGAAGAGAGCATTCTCCGCCTGAAGTTGCTCCATCATAGCTGAATGGAGATACGTTTAGGGTAGCAATCAATCTGTTCTGACCCCCCCTTCCTCCGTTGCCCACACAGCACACACACTCCGGAACAGTACAAGGGAACAAGGTTTATTACACCAACAGACAAGAGGTTTTGTGGCAGCAAGCCACCAAGACAGAACTCACAAAGACAGAACACACAAAAGCAGCAATCCAGCTTGCCAGGATCCCAGACTAGAGTTGTTGTCAAAAGTCCTTTGTTGATTGCTACGCAGAGCCTGTCCAGAGTCAACCCTTTTATAACCTAAAAAGGGCGTCTCCCAACAGCACCTGAGAGCTCTTTACTGCCTATAATTACACCCACGCTCCTTGCGTTTGTGGGCGCGCCGGAAACGAGCATCTCGAAACGCCCTACTAAGTCCTGAGTCACTATCCTCTCCGCTGCTCCAAGGCAGGGCATCGGGAGTCCTCCTCCTCTCGCTCTCACCGCTGCTCCATGCCTCTGGCGCCACCTGGTGGCCGACCAGACTCTCGGATTCCTGCTCAGCCTCCGAATCCTGTCCAGGATCGCACATCTCCTCTGGAGCTGACTCGTATGGAGTATCACTCTCGGAGTCTGGTGACAGCGGCACCGGCTGGGCCACAACAACTCCCTACAGGTTTTTATATAACTGCAATCATGTAATTAGCAATAGATGTAATATGGCTCCCAGAATACCTGTTCCACACAATATATTAAAAATCTAATGATTATATTAACATTATATAATGCCATTAAGCAAAGACACAATAAGGAAAAGCTGAGTCATACCTGTTTTGAAAAAACATGGTATAAAAATATCTTACGACATGTGTACATTAAGCAAAAACTCGCATTATGTTACTTAGCCTTGTCTATTTTTTATAATCATGAATCATTTTTATAATCTTTTGATATGATAAGCCTAGTTGGAAACACAACTAGTATCTGTTGTTATTCTTAACAAAATCGGTTCCCTCCACATAGTTGGAGAGGGACTATTTATACACTTAACTTTCCTCTTTAGTCTCAGAAACTGATGAGATACTTCAGCCAAAGAAAACATCTGGTTTTTTTCCTTTTAAAAATGCATATGGCTTTAATTTTAATCAGCCTACTTTGGAGGTGGGGGAGAGAGGGAATGCAAAATAAAAGAGCTTCACAAATCTTTTCCAGAATTGCTTTATAGATTGGTTTAACTTAACATATTTCATTGCGATGCTAAGTTGACTTATGACCATCTGTAGTGCAAAGCTGCTGATTCCAGTTCGGGTGGGGATATTTTTTATGTTAGCATATGAGTGTGGCTGACAACCATACACGCATCTATCTTTGTATCTTTTTTTTATGGGCTCTGCAAATGGGTCATGACCAAGGACAAAACACATTAGCAGAAAGTCTTGGATCAGCCACTGTGAAATGAAAAGGCTCCGTGTATTTTAGAAATGCAGGATAGACTGAGAATGCCCCCACCAGCCTCTGTTTCTGCTTGTCTGTGTGGCAAATTGTGTCCTAATTTTGTCATTGTGTGAATTTCTTGGGGAGAGGTAACTTGAAAAATTTAAACTGAATCATCATCATCATCATCATCACCCTGTCATTGGGCCTGCTAGTCTTTGAAATGCTGGAAACAAACTTTATTTCTGCACATCCAAATTAAGAAACATTACCTAATTAAAATGACAACCAATAATTTGAAATTATATTCCTTTAGAAAAAAATGGAGGCAAAGAATAATTATGCATTGTACTGTTTATTTAGCTGCTTGGTCAATTAATAAAATATTGTTAAACAAATCCTTACCACAAAGGATCTGATAGCAAATACTTGGCAAAGCAAGGAAAAAACAAGCTTAAAAACAACCCAATTAAAAAGCCAAATTTATCAAGACTTTTAAAACAGAAAAGTTAGGAATCTAAAGCACAAAAGATGCAAGGCACACTTTGGGTGCCTTTTTAAAGAAGCTGCCTCTTTTCCTGGGCTTACCTAGTAGCCATATGATCCAAGGAAAATAAGGAATTGTTGCTTCAACGTTGGCGTAGTGTAGCAAGCTGGTTTTGGAGTGGATGCGAGTATGCTGACAGTATCCCCTAAAATTTTCCTGAGATCATACAGCTATTGCAAGTTCAGAAAAAGATGCAGCTTTTTTGATGGGAGCACTATAGGTGCAACATATTTACCCACCCTTATTTTGAAGCATATTTTCAGCTTTGCATCTGAAGCTTTGTACATTGCTACTAAAATATAGTTTTTCAAAAGATGGAGAAAACGTGGTAGCATTAAGGCCTGGGATCTTAGAGAGGAAAAGTCCATCATGGACCCTCCATGTCACCATCACATGAGAATCTCTGCAGTAGGGAGAGAGGGACCATCCTCCCAAAACAAAGGAACATGGGAAGCTAATACAACTGCAGCTTCACATCAGCCATTGTCCTGTTACACTTTATAGTGTAACTATAGAGTCCCTTTCGGGAGAGGGGGCGGTCTATAAATATGAATAATAATAAATAAATAATAATATCACTGCTGAAGCCTGTCTAGAACTTTTTGAATCTTCTCTTCCTCCTTCTCTTCAACATCCTCTTCCTTTATCCAGTGTCTGACAAATGAAGTTGTCAGCAGAATGGGACAGTGGCTTGTTGAATTCTGATTCATGACAGAGTTAATTTCCCACCAAATGTCATGCTAGTTGAAATATCCCAATGACACAACCACTGTCTTCTTTGTAGGTCTGCTGATAAAATAAAGTAAGAATTTATCCATATCTTCTGCCAGATCAGCTGGTCTATAATAAGTTCCATTGATATTATCATTTTTGTTTTTTTGTTTTTATTCCTACCTAAATATTCTCATCAGGATCTTCATTCTCTGGTATATTCTTTTTATACAGCCATATTTACAGTGCAACATCTCCTCCTTTTCTGCTGAATCTGTTCCTTCTAACTAAAGTGTAACCTTCCCAGGCTGTGTTCCAATCCATATATGATCCTATGTGGTTTCAGTAACATCTGCGACATTGTATTTATCCGCCTGTATTTTTGGTTAGCTTCCCATAATCTGTGCATTAGTGTAGAAACAGCTGAGATTGTGAGTGGTGGTCCACTTTGCTGGTTTCATTGCAGTTATCAACTTCTAAAGAGTAAGGTTCTACATGTAGGCAACAAAAATGAAATGCACAGGTACAGTATAGGTGGTACCTTGCTCAACAGTAGTAACTGTGAGAGGGATCTTGGAGTCCTAGTGGACAACCATTTAAATATGAGCCAGCAGTGTGCAGCAGCTGCCAAAAAAGCCAACACAGTTCTAGGCTACATAAACAGAGGGATAGAATCAAGATCACGTGAAGTGTTAATACCACTTGATAATGCCTTGGTAAGGCCACACCTGGAATACTGCATTCAATTTTGATCTCCACGATGTAGAAAAGATGTGGATACTCTAGAAAGAGTGCAGAGAAGAGCAACAAAGATGATTAGGGGACTGGAGACTAAAACATGAAGAACGGTTGCAGGAACTAGGTATGTCTAGTTTAATAGAAAGAAGGACTAGGGGAGACATGATAGCAGTGTTCCAATATCTCAGGGGTTGCCACAAAGAAGAGGGAGTTAAACTATTCTCCAAGGCACCTGAGGATAGAACAAGAAGCAATGGGTGGAAACTAATCAAGGAGAGAAGCAACTTAGAACTGAGGAGAAATTTCCTGACAGTTAGAACAATTGATCAGTGGAACAGCTTGCCTCCAGAAGTTGTGAATGCCCCAACACTGGAAGTCTTTAAGAAGATGTTGGATAACCAATTGTCTGAAACGGTATAGGGTTTCCTGCCTAGGCAAGGGGTTGGACTAGAAGACCTCCAAGGTCCTTTCCAACTCTGTATCGAAATGGTTCAGGTCTGCTGCAGCCATCTTTGAGTTTCTCAGATTGCCACACAGTGGGGGAGTGGGGAAGTCTGGAATGTCAGACCAGACAACATCAGACCATCTCATGGGAACCCAGGTTATCTCCATAGGTGCTGACCAGAGACTGAGGTCAGTTGCCAAGGAGATGCCAGAACACCTAATTGGACAATGTGACCTGTCACCATGATGGAGGGAATGATCTATTCTTTAATTATACTGAAACTGAGGATAATATTTAGAGCCGGTTTCATTTTCATCTGTGCCAAAATGATGTACTCAATAAAACAATTTTTTGAGAATGCTGAAAGTCTCAGAGTCCTGAATTGGTTGAGTTCATTAGTCCGAATCTTGACATCAAACCAACTCTAAATATTTCCTGTGGTTTCAGTATAATTAAAGAATAGATCATTCCCTCCCTCATGGTCACAGGACACATTGTCCAAGTTTTCCCTCTCCCGTCATGCTTTTCTCTTGGGTGCTGGCCCCAGATCTTGGTAGATAATTGGTTCTGGATTTAGCTGCCCTTCCTTTTCCTCTAGTTTAACCATCTCCCGATGAAATTGGCAAGACATGTGCTAAACATTTGTTTTTAAGTCTTGCAATATATAGACTATCTCTTCCCAGAAGTCCTTCAAGTAGGTAATAAAGTCATTGATCAGGAACCCAAATCTTTTTGGTGGCACTATCAGTGTAGCTAGTTGTTAATTTCTGGAATCCTGCTGTGTCTTCTTACTTTTTGAACTTCAATTGGAGGGCTGACAAAAAAACACTACTTATTTTAGCCACAAGATTCAGTTTGTGGCTGACATGAGAAACTCACAAATTACAGTCATTTGTAATTACCAAGTGAGGTGACATTTAATTTAAATAAAATTTGTTTTTATAAGTGACTAGAAATGGAGCAGGGGAAACAAGATTCTCTAAAAATTAATTCTATTTTGCCAGGATAAGTCTAAAGGGGCTTTGAATTAAATGGTTCTTCCGTCCTTCGATTATCCTTCCTCTAGTAGCAGCTGCTTTCATTAAAATGAAGAGAAGAGGGAGGGAAAGCCTATAGTCACTTAAAAAGTAAGCTACACATACTGCAGTTAGAAAGATGGTGATATGGAACAGGGAAGAGGTTCAGGACAGAAGAACTAAAATAATTGAAATACATTACCATGGCTACAGGATGTGATGAAGGAACACTGGGTCCCTGGGCATGTACTGATTTCCTGAACTGGGCTGATTTCCAGAATCAAAAATAGGGTGTTGCTAGTTGGTGGAAGAGAGGGAGAACCAATCCAAAGAAAGGGAACCTGTGGATCAACACAGTGGTGGGATTTTAAAAAAATTATTACCGGTTCTGTGGGCATGGCATGGTGGGCATGGTGTGGCTTTGTGGGCATGGCATGGTGGGTGTGGCAGGGAAAGGATACTGCAAAATCCCCATTCCCTCCCCATTCCTGGGGGAAGGTTACTGCAAAATCCACATCCCTGCCCACCCCACTAACCTGCTTTCCAGCTCCATTCTCCTGTTCAGGGCAACAAAGAAGATCAGCTGGGAGGCAGCGGGGGCAGGGCCAACCTATTTACCAGTTCTCCGAACTACTCAAAATTTCTGCTTCCAATCCTCCAGAACCTGTCAGAACTGGCTGAATACCATCTCTGGACCAACATAATTATTATGTGCCTAAATAGGAAGTGTCCTTTAAAAATATTCTAGAAAGTGGTAAGATGGAGGCCTGTAAAATCTTGGTTCTATAGAGAAGAACAGAAGAGCCAATACTGAGAATTATGTTGGTTCTTCACCTCCCACCATTCTCGTGTTTATTGATTTGGTCAGAAAATAGATGAGTGATGGTAAGTAGATAAGGAGCTCTTACCAGTGATCTAGATTCAAATGATTTGGATTCAAAAAGAAAAAGATAATTTGGAGCCATGTAGATGGATGAACAAATTATACTTACTGGCTCTTCCTTAAATCAAGTGCATTTCCCCCCAGGATTGTGTGTTTTTTGAAGTTGTTGACAAGTGGTATATGGGTACCCTAAGTTACTTGAAATCTGCTTCTGGATGACTGCATAGCTATGACAGAAAATATGTCTGCTCAGGGAAATAGCATATAGCATTATTTCCATTTTATTTTTAAAAACTTTGCTTGTACCTTTGTCTCTATTTGATAAAAGTTACCTCAAAGTGAGTGAACTTAATGAGTATTTTCTGTCTTGAATCGTTTTTAAAGTAAGAATAATAGTGGTAATTACGAGGATAACTATAGCAATAATAAAGCAATGGCAGGAGAAAAAAAGCTTCACTGTGACTGCTTTTTCAGACATCGTGATGAGAAAAAGCACAATAATAAGATTACATCTAAACATCTCTTTCAAGTTTCTAAAGATGACAAACTCATTTAATGGATCCTGTTAAAATGCACAGCATCCTCCTAAACTGATTTCATTGCTTCAGCTCTTCCGGCTTCTAATTATGAACTAATGCTTCTTTCTGGCTGAGGTTTTCAAATGTCAATGTCCCAAGCAGAGCACAGAGGAAAGGTTGTTATGCTTGGGTGCATTTAGAAGTACAGAAGCAGAGAACTGCAAGATCATGAAGCACAGTATCCTTCCCACCACCAACAATCCCCATGCTAAGAAGCTCACACACCAGGGTTCTTCTAACACAGAATCTGCTTTTTTCTAAAAGATGCAAAGCAACAAATAAAATTCAGCAATAAAGCTTCCAGCTATAAAAGCTGTTAGATGCAGAGGAATGGCTTTGCACACATCAACTTCTTTTATGCAAGTATGAAAATAGAACATAGGAAGTTGTCTGAGATTAAGTCAGATCCTTGGCCCAACCAGTTTTCAGCATTTCGAGATTGGTGGTATAACTCCTGGGTTTCAAATAGGAAACAATTTCTACCTTGCCTGGAAATGCCAGCAACTTAATCTGGAGAGATTTTTTGCATGATGGCCTCTCACAGATATGAGCAGTGGTCTTAAGTCAAACCTGACTTTACCTTGAGTTGAGATGAAGATGAGAACAGGTCACAAAAATCCAACGTCCAACTGCTCTATCCAGAAAATGTCACCTATCTTATAGGGCAGTGTTGGCGAATCTTTTCAGCACTTAGTGACGAAACAGGAGTGTGTGTGTGTGTGTGTGTGAGAGAGAGAGAGAGAGAGAGAGGGAGGGAGGGAGGGAGGGAGGGAGGGAGGGAGAGAGAGAGAGAGAGAGAGAGAGAGAGAGAGAGAGAGAGAGAGAGAGAGACCAGAAGAGCAGCCATTTGGTGCACATGCACACACTGGGAAGATGATCTTCTGGTTTCCGGCCAGCTGGCCTTCACATACGCATGCATGCCAGAAACTGAAAGACCAGGTGGCCAGCATGCATGTACGTGCCAGAAACCAGAAGATTATCTTTCCGGTGCACGCATGCACACTGGGCGGCTGCTCTTCCAGTTTCCAGCAGTCCCACATGTGTGAAGACCAGCTGGCCAGCACCCAGAAGAGCAATGGGCGACAGCTCATGTGCCCGGAGAGATGGCTCTGCATGCCACTTCCGGCACACGTGCCATACATTCACCATCATAACTCCAGGGGTTATTCAGTGGGAGACCTGAGATTGTTTGTGAAGGGACCACTCTGAACATTTCCTTAGAGATGTCTATGGTTTCCTTAGCCTTATTTGGACAGAGGCTGAATAGAAGTTTGGCTGCCTTCAGGTAAAGAATGCCTAAGAGGAACTGTGCAGTTGGAGGAAGCGGCATGTGTAGGTGTAGGCATCTAGTTGGCAAATCTTGATCTATCTATCGTAATCATAATTTTACTGCTTGCCTCTACCCATCTTAAAAGATACCCACACATACTTCCTTCATTCCTGTAACTTTTATAAAGATACTCGTGTTACTGGAGAGTTTTTGGATAGTTCTTAAGTTCCTTCAGTTCCTCTGGGCTGCTGAGGGTCCTCAATTTCTTTCCATTTTTCAAAGCATGCTACAGCATTATAATGTGAGACTAGTAATAACGCTAGAGAATTTGGTCCGCTCCAATTCTCAATAGATCTTGTTAGCATAATCTGAACAATCTTGAATGTAAGCAGTTAAAATTAGAGCTGAATGAATAGAAGAATGCTACAGAGCTGGGGAAAAAATCAATCCACCTCACAGACAGAATTGCAATTTTATCTCTTCCTCACTGGAAACAATTCTGCAAAAACGGTCTATTGAAATCTTTTCTAGCCCTTTACAAAGACATCCATTGGAAGGACCAGAGCAAAGGGGGGATCAGGCAAAACTGGTGAAACTTTGCTGCAATCCTAAATCATCCTTTTCACCAGTCCTGGAATTTGCCCTGCAGTTGATCCTCTAAAAAAGCAAGGGCTTGGTCCAAGGCACTCAGAGTGACAGATCTTTCGGGAGGGGGGGGGGTTTCTATTAAGGCCATTATATTAAAAATGCCTTTTGGCTCAAAATTGAGGTAATCAAATCAACCCAACATATACGTAAAGGGATGATCACATTTACTAAACCAATGAAGACAATTTGCATTGATAAAAGTAGACAACTATTGTTTTAAAGACTCTTACATGGGATAACTGACATAATGGTTGCCTGACCAAAGAAGCTTGATAACTTTATAATGACAATACTAGAATAAATGGAAATGTTTGATTTAGTTTGAAAAATTGTGGCTGAGCCAAGAATCGATTAGTTCCTGTCTACAAAGTCACTACTCCATTGCCTGATCAAAAGTATTAACAAGTAAGTTAATTGAAAAAAAATCAAGCAGGGGAAAACGTTTGCACACAAAACGTACTAAAGTATTTAAAGGTGAAATGTAAACCCCTTTTCATCCAATTACCCAGAGACAATTTTCCAAGGCACAGGATTTCTGAGAAGCATAACTGTAGTGTGACAATGCTAATAGCATCACTAACCGTGCGCAAATGTAATTTGCTATAGTTCAATTATTTCATAATTGAATGTGTTTTGATTATGATGGTCACAAGTTAACTGTAAGTAGCTGCTATTATTGTTACATAATTTACTATAACCTATCCATCGATTTAAACTGGTGAAATCCCCAACAATTTGCAGTCACAAATATGCTAATTTTAATACTATTTTGAATGGCTTCCTTCCCTCACTTGTGATTATAAAAGAAGAGTTACCTGCAGAAAAAATAAGCACATCCTGACTTTTTGGCTAGCTCAGATATACTGAATTTCCAGACTAGTTTCTTTAGTTAAATCTGCCATGTTCCAAATTTGGAAGAATAGTCAGTCTCATATCTGGGACGCTATGAACCTACATATCAAAATACGGTTTTATAATAAAAACAATGATCTCTAGCCATAATGTTATTGAAAAATCTAGTTCAACACATTTTCATACTCACTAACACTAAATATCAGTGTTGTGACACATTCTCTGAAATAATCTTTCCCTGCACTCCCCAGACACAAGTGATCATAAGGGGGCTGTAGGGTTGTGGCAAATAACAACAGAAGCACCATGCTGTGATTGTGGTTCTGCTGTATAGAGGCTTCCAGAGGTGCTGTACTGCAAAACCAAAAATTGCTCAGCCACTATGATCCTGGGATGATTTGGGGGAATTTTGCCCGATGTGACTCCAGCATATCTGATAAGCACCAGATTGGGGAAACTCCTCTGACTTGTATGTTGTGTCTGGCAGTAAATTTGATGGTGGTAATAAATGTTTTTATGTTGTTGTTTTTTTCAGTTGCTTTGAGGTGTCTGGAATCACTATGTGGGAAAGATAGCCTTAAAAATTCTTTCAATCAATCAATCAATCAATCATTCATTCAATCATTTCAGGGCTGTTCTAGAGCCCCAATGTTTTTCTAACTGGAATATTCAAAGAAGTTCCCGGAATCTATGGATTCTAGAAAAGTATAACATTGATTGCTTGCATATAACATTTTATGAATACATCTGCCTGCTTTGGCCAATGTCAACATCTGTACCTATCAAATTTTGTTTTTCCACCCAATTGAACAGACAACAGAAACACACGCGCCTCATTTATTTGTTCATTCAGGATTGTTCTCTATCTATTCTTCTGAAATGTTTCAAGTTTGATGTTGAGAGATAAGTCAATTGTGAAGTTTCCAAAAGATGACCTAATTAATCTACGAGCCTCGAGACAAAGTTCAAAAGACATCCATTCATTTATTAGGATCAACATTTTGGCATGTTCTTCTGTGGAGCCGAAACTGATTCCTGCTTAATTGCATTTGAACTTCCCCCCCCCACATCCCCTCCCTTCTGTCTGTGTCATAAATCACATTCACCAACAGGATGCTACAACAGGCTATGAGCATGCGCACTTCACACACCAGCTGTAGGAATATGACACCTGACTCTGGCCAAAGGTATGCATGGAATTCTACTCCCTTTTTTTATGTCGACTTGATAGTAGTCATGGACACGCTTTACAAGTTGACATCAATATTTTCACCCAATTACCTCTATATATTAATCATCTCACCAGTTGAATAGTCTGATTTTTTTAAAAAAAAATAGTTTTCTTTTGAAATTTTGCATTTTTTTTTAATATTAAGGATACTTCTTGGTCTTATATATTCTTTTTATAACAGTTGCTTCCAAAATGTAGAAAAACATACATATCTTTTTTCAGATTGAAACCTCAGATGTAGATGCTTGCTTTACATAAAATCTCCCAATACGTTAAGTTGAAAATTGTCCAGCTTCATCATTCCACAAAGCATAATATGTTCTGCACATTTAATCAAATTTCACTATAAGAAAGCATGTGACTTGTTGCCACATCACTGGATGATCAACTGCTTAAAAATAACAGGAGTCAGTAGAAACATCTGAAACTTTATGCAAAGATCAATGCAGTGGTGGGTTCCTACTGGTTCGGACTGGTTCGGCCAAACTGGTAATAGCTTAGCGGCCTGGGTTGCTGGAACTGGCAGAGACCCAGACCTGCCACGCCCCTGAACTGGTTCTCCTGGTGGCACCTATCTTGCTTTTTGCTTCTGCACATGCTTAGAGCAATTTCCCTTGTACTGCCCATGCGCGCACAGCACATCCCTGAGCAAACCAGCAGTAGCGGCTGCTGGAATCCACCACTGGATCAATGGCACAATGGAAGACACAGCTGCTGGCCAATGACAACAGACTTAGAAAGGTTAATATCAAGAGAGAAATTTTTCAAGGAGACTTACTATCACCACTATTGTTTGCTATTGCCCTGATTCCTCTGTCATCAATACTGAACAATCCAGAGTATGGCTATCAAAGATCAAAACCATCTGCCAAGCTATCCCACCTCCTTTACATGGACGATCTGAAACTGGCTTGGTGGTTTAAAATGCCTAACCCAGTCTAAACATTTGGATGACTGTGTGACTAACCATAATAATAATGCTTTTAAAAAATGAAATGATCACTAAGAGATGACGGTTCCAAAGTTGAAAATTACATTCAATCTTGAGTTGAACTGTGTACCTGAAATGAATTTGGTGTTTTGTAAATTACTAAATCATCATCCCAACAGAATCTTCTCGTTCCGGCACATTCACAAAAGTGTTAACCATAAGACTCAAGTAGAGGAAAATCCCTCATTGATAAATATTTGTTGCTATGAAACTCAAATACTTTGGCCACCTAATGAGAAGGAAGGACTCACTGGAGAAGAGCCTCATGCTGGAAACGATTGAGAGCAAGAGAAGAAGGGGACGACAGAGAATCAGATGGCTGGATGGAGTCACTGAAGCGATAGGCATAAGCTTAAATGGACTCTGGATGATGATAGAGGACAGGAAGGCCTGGAGGAATGTTGTCCATGGGGTCGCGATTGTTCGGACCAGTACTGGGTTCCTACCGGTTGGGACTGGTTCGACCGAACTGGTAGTGGTATGGTGGCCTGGGTTGCTGGAACTGGCAGTGACCCAGGCCTGCCATACCCCCAAACTGATTCCCTGGTCTCTTCTGCCATCACTGGCATGTTTCTGCACATGCGCAGAACAGTTTTCAGTCAACTGCGCATGCACAGCAACGGGTGGCGGGTGCACGCACAAGCGAAGCCAGCAGTGCGGGCACAAAACACCCTCTTAGCAAACCGGTAGTAAACTGGTTACAAACCCACCAGTGGGTCAGACATGACTTTGCAACTAACAACAACATATATCTTTTGGAAAGTCATCCTATATACACTTCACTGGGAGTAGGTTCTGCCTGGAGACTTTTTCAATGAATGAATATGCGTTGCACGATGAGTGGACTGCCAATTACAAACTGTAAAAATCATAATTAGATTTTGATCTGGTTCACAGTTATCTGCAACAATTCATGTCTCAATTTGTAGAAGTAGTTAAGAGATCACTGGCAAACAAGAATCAAGACCAGCACACGAAGTTAGTGTCAAGAAAATAGCTCCTAGGAATTGTGCCTGAAGGGCACCAATGTTGCTCAGTGTGCTCTCTAAATAGATAATCACCATGTCTCATTCGATTAATATCTGTCTGATTTTCTCCCACCTATTATAGAGTAACAGTGTTACAGAAAATAAACTTCATCCCATTGAATCTGAGATGCAAAATCATACTATGTTTGAGTTTTTCCATTTCTATCTGTAAATATCTTGGAGGGTGGAAAAGATTTCTGCAATCACTTCTGATTTTAGAAACCTCTATGGAATTTGCATATATCATTTATCGATCAATAGAAAGCTAAATTTTAAAAAATGAGTGGTTAATGAAGAATTAATATTTAGTGACCTTAGTAAGATATTTTGATTATGGCATTTTCACACACCAGAATAACACTCTTTTCCAATATCAGTGTTGGAAAGGACCTTGAAGCTCTTCTAATCTAACCCTCTGCTCAGGCAGGAAGTCCTATACCGTTTCAGACAAATGGTTGTCCAGTCTCTTCTTAAAAACTTCCAGTGTTGGAGAATTCACAACTTCTGGAGGCAAGTTGTTCCACTGGTTCATTGTTCTAACTGTCAGGAAATTTCTTCTTAGTTTTAGGTTGCTTCTCTCCTTGATTAGTTTCCACTCATTGCTTCTTGTCCTGCTCTCAGGTGCTTTGGAGAATAGATTGACACCCTCTTCTTTATGGCAGCCCCTTAGATATTGGAACACTGCTGTTGTGTCACCCCTAGTACTTCTTTTCATTAATTAATATACGTATTAGGATTGTGACATTAAAAAATTAATACACAAAATGGCATAATTGCACTCTGCAAAAAATAGATTATCATTCTTCAGAACCTGATCACCATCTTTAAAGCGCTCCATGGCAGTGGACCTAGTTACCTGCAGGATCGCATCCTACCACACACATCCCTGCGACCTATCCGCTCACACAGAGAGGGGCTCCTCCTGGTGCCGTCTGCTGGTCAATGCCAGCAGGCGACACCTAGGAGTAGATCCTTCTCTGTGATGGGCCCAACCCTCTGGAATGACCTCCCCCCAGACATTCGAACTACCACCGACCTCCGTTCCTTCCGGCAAAAGTTAAAGACTCACCTATTTCAATCAGCTGGCCTGGCACTTTCTTAGTTTTACCTCCCGGGGATTTACTCATTTTAATTGGGTTTGGGGTTTTAATAAGCTTTTAATGTATTATATTTATTATTCTATGTACAGTCTTACAACCTCCTCCACCTACGTATTTAATTATTTAACTGTTTTTGTATGTATTTTATAACGTATTTTAGGGACTGTACACCGCCCCGAGTCCCTTTCGGGAGAGGGGGCGGTCTATAAATATGAATAATAAATAAATAAAATAAATAAATAAATAAATAAACCTAACTTTACCTTCTGGTCCTTGGTTTATCCTCGTATTCTTCAATCTGCAAACCTTTGCTTTTTCTCCATGGCAAATATTTTCTTTGTTTTGCCATTTTCTACTTGAAGTGGTTCCTGCTATTTTTCTCCCTTTACTCTAGAAACCCATGATCTTAACCTCATTTTTTAAGGCCTAGAGCTCCTTCTCTACACAGTCTCACATGTCTGTGTCATAATTGTCTAACATCAAATTTCTGCCATTTTTTGGGTGGGAGATACATGAAAAATGTTACATAGACCTTAAAATAGCTTAACAAGAAAATGCCACTTCGCATTATAGAATGAGGAACCTGGAAAATTTAGAAAATTTCAGGTTGGATCCATCTCCTTTGAATCAATGGTATCCTGGGGTTGGGGGGATAGGTTGATGGTATGAAGAAATGGGTACAATTTTTACTTGGTACTCTACTTGTATTGCTTTCCAAAATAACCTTTCCTTACATTAGAAGTTTCTAATGCAATGAAAGCTATTAGTTTTTGGAAATATATGTTTTTTAAAAGGTTTAAATGCAGTTAGAACGGCTGAAACTAGTGAAATCTTATTTATGCAGTGAGCAAGGGAAAACATGTAGGACAGGGTTGGAGCAAATAATGAAGGGGGAAAAAATAGGCCAGACAGAATTTTTATTAAAAGCTCTACCATTGCTGGTCAGAAGCCCCAATGAGGAAGGAGGAGGGTAGCCATCAGATTCTGTGACAAGTCTACCAAGATGTCAACGTTGCATTATTAAGCATCAAGCCCAACCCAATGTGTAAGATGCAGACATGTGAGGTGTTGCAGATCAGACAAAGGGGTGGCGAGATGCTAAGCTGTAGATCTGGCAATATAATGGCAATAACGGAAAGAACAACAAGAAGAGAAATGTTATTAAGGAATCAAAGAACATATATTATATATAAACAGGCAAAAAATGAGCGAATACATTGTGAATCTGTGAGTTATTTGCTTTTTAAGAATCCTGGAGCTGGGACAACTTGTCAATAATTGGCTTTCTAATCGATATTTTGTATTTTAAGATTTTATAGACTTGTTACACTGTATGCCAGTTTCCCCCTTATTATAATTTATGGCTTTAAAAATGAATTGATATTGCCGTGCCTACAATTAGAGACAAAGAGAAGCAATAAAAAATAGCTCAAGACAAAAGACTTGCATTTAAAGGGGAATTAACTCCTGCTGATAGTTAGGAACATTTACAAAAAAACTCAACAAGGTGCAGTGATTGCAATTGCATTTATTTTTTGGGTCAGATGACCAATTCATGGATTAACATTAAAAGTGATATGAAACCAGTATATTCTGTCTGCTAGCTCTACTTCTGTCTGTTCTTCTGCCCAATCTATTCCCTCATTTGGCTTCTCTTCCCCTCACTCATGTACTCTATTTCCAACTTACCTTTCACTCATGCCACTTGCTTGTATACATGTTCACACAGCTGCTTGAGTACTCAACTCCTTCTTCCCACTTGCTTGGCCACACTTTTGATAATCCAACCTCATAAAGGCACAACTGTGTTCCATCATAAATTTC
Source organism: Natrix helvetica (assembly GCF_964273705.1). NCBI lineage: Eukaryota > Metazoa > Chordata > Lepidosauria > Squamata > Natricidae > Natrix > Natrix helvetica. The sequence goes on from NC_138548.1 coordinate 58,142,405, forward strand.
ACTCAGATCTCTGAAAAAGTGGGAAAACTTGAAATAGAATCACAAAACGTAGGTTTCTGCAAGACACAGGTACATTACTTTATAAAACCCAGACAAAGAAGGAAAAATTAAGTGTGAAAATTCCTTAAACAAGGTAAGACTTCTTGCGTATCTTTTAAATTAAGTACATAACTTCCCAGGGTTTACAATATCAAGTAGAAGTTCTCATTTAATCTCTACTAGTATCAACCTTTTTTGTCTCTCTATAAATATCATACACTATGTAAATTAAGTACCATAGTGTGGAATAGAAAACATAATTATCTCACTTCAGTTTTCTCCACTGTATCTTTCTGGGTAGCACTCAACTTTTTGTGGCTATTTCCTATCATTCTCATCAGTGCTTTGGGGACTCCATATTTTCTCAGAACTGATCTTCCTTTAGGTGATACAATCCTGTTTGAAAATCAATAATATTCAAATAGTAGTTGTCTCCCTCCAATAAGATCTTTATTACCTGTCTCTTCTATAGGTTTATATCACTACACAGAAGAGTGATTGTTTACAAGAATCAGAGGTGATAATCTTATTTGCCCATGCAATTTTTACGAGATCAAGGAATTATATAGTGGTTTAGCCATACCTTGATGCTGATTAGTAATATCCTTTAATAAACTCTAAGAGCAGAACACATCTCTGAGAAATATGCAGGGTGTAAAAAAGCTACATTATTAAACTGGATATGGGCCAATGATAGGGAAGCTATTCGAATAAAATCTCGATCTGTGTTTATCTTTCCTGATAGGATTGAAATAAACATCCTTGGCCAAAAGAGAGAGCACTACAACTTTTCCACTTAGCGGCCTTAAGTATGCTAAAGGGAGCCACATATTTTTAGCAGTTCCAAGATACAAGACCTCTCTTTTTATAGGCTTCATTAATTCTCAATTTTAAATGTCACATCATTCAGTGCATACAACTACAGTAGTTAAAGATATATATTTACTCATATGAGTAGAAAACTGATTCATGTCACTGTCAAAGCACACTGCATATCCTTCATTTAATTATGGTTGCATCTCTAATAACAACAAAATAGTAAGGAAATGTACTCCCTTGTGAACAAGAAAATATGCAAATAGATGATTAAAGATATTAAGAGACTACACGAACCAAGATTGAGGATGAGGTCACTGTGTTCTGAGACATGAAAAACGTTCAGTAAATAATGAGAATAAGAACACAGAGGTTTAGCATCTGCCAGGACTTAACGCAATATGCATATTATATATATTTTTAATTAAAGCTGCAGTCAGATTTAAGGAGAAAGAGTGCAGTGTTTTGGATATCTTCACACACTGAAGTTTATGCCATCACCCATTCATATTGTGGACTTTGGACTCTGAGAGAAAAGCAGAAATTATCTACAATACAATACAATACAATACAATACAATAGTAGAGTTGGAAGGGACCTTGGAGGTCTTCTAGTCCAACCCCCTGCCTAGGCAGGAAACCCTATACCGTTTCAGACAAATAGCTATCCAACATCTTCTTAAAGACTTCCAGTGTTGGGGCATTCACAACTTCTGGAGGCAAGCTGTTCCACTGATTAATTGTTCTCACTGTTGGGAAATTTCTCCTCAGTTCTAAGTTGCTTCTCTCCTTGATTAGTTTCCACCCATTGCTTCTTGTTCTACCCTCAGGTGCTTTGGATAATAGTTTGACTCCCTCTTCTTTGTGGCAACCTCTGAGATATTGGAACAATGCTATCATGTCTCCCCTAGTCCTTCTTTCTCTTAAGCTAAACATACCCAGTTCCTGCAACCGTTCTTCATATGTTTTAGTCTCCAGTCCCCTAATCATCTTGGTTGCTCTTCTCTGCAACTCTTTCTAGAGTCTCCACATCTTTTTTACATCGTGGCGACCAGAACTGAATGCAGTGTTCCAAGTGTGGCCTTACCAAGGCATTATAAAGTGGTATTAACACTTCACGTGATCTTGATTCTATCCCTCTGTTGATGCAGCCAAGAACTGTGTTGGCTTTTTTGGCAGCTGCTGCACACTGCTGGCTCATATTTAAATGGTTGTCCACTAATAAATGGGTGGAAGCAATTTACATTTATTTTGGCTGTATTATCCTTTATCATCATTATTAACATTGTTCCATTATTCATCTTCAGATGTAACAGGCTGGCATATAAGAAACGAGATATAACTAGCATCATAAAGAAAAATAATCAGAAGGAGGGGGAACCCTGCAAAACAGGCAAAGTATAAATCAACTTTTAAATGCTAAGGTATCTGAGAGGATAAGCTTTAGTCCAGAATGACAATGATAGTGATATTGGTCTTGGATTTTTACAGACGACTTTATAAAGTTAAGACATTACTCCCGAATATTGTTCCCACAAAGTGTGTAGAACCAGAGAAAAACTTGCACTGAGGTGTTTCAGATCAGAAGAAGTTAATAAATGTGCATAATTTGGCACAGGTAATGATCTACTATAGATTCTCTAGTGTGGACATAAATATCAGTTGAGACACAAGCCAAGAAAGAGGCTAGAATATTTTTCATGGGATGGGCAGTCTTGTGCCAATGACTTTTCATTTAAAATGCTCCAATTTTCATAACACCAAATCTCATTATCTTTTGAAAATTTATTCACGTACACTGACTTACAAAATTTGGAAGTAGAATGAGATTTCTTAAATATTAACTTTGGGTCATTTTCCCGCAGTACCTTTTCTGTAGGAGAAACAGCCACTGAGACTTTATTGTTCATATTGATTTTGAGTTCAGCCTCAAATTTCATAGAAAACAAAGCTGGGCATACGGTCTCAAAATTGCAGGAGAAATGTAATATAGTCACCAGAAATCTGACCAAGTCACCAAGTCTGACCACAGCCACACTTCTTAGTATTTTTCCAGAACTACAGAAGCACCAATGAACTTTATAGAAGTCAATGGAGGTTACAGGAGTGTGAATGAAAGAGGAATTAATTAGCCTTTATCTTGTCCAACACAAATAGATGAATGACAGAGGTGAGCCACATCTACCATTACAGCTGACATTAATTTTCCCCTGCCAGTATGATCATCTTGTAATTGAAATGCAGTATGTTCTTTTGTTCTTATCTAAGAGGAATTCCATTTATGGAGAAAATAACAATTTACTTGGGTTATGATCCATTCAGGTACTTAAATATCTTCATTTACACTTGTCTCAAAAGAGTTAGAGGTGAGCTTAATTGGATTTGGATTGTTTTAAGGTTTGGTTGTGGAAGTGAACTTCAGAGTCTATTACTAAAGTCTAGAGCTCTTGGAGGAAATATGAGCCAGCAGTGTGCAGCAGCTGCCAAAAAAGCCAACACAGTCCTAGGCTGCATCAACAGAGGGATAGAATCAAGATCACGTGAAGTGTTAATACCACTTTATAATGCCTTGGTAAGGTCACACTTGGAATACTGCATTCAGTTCTGGTCGCCACGATGTAAAAAAGATGTGGAGATTCTAGAAAGAGTACAGAGAAGAGCAACAAAGATGATTAGGGGACTGGAGACTAAAACATATGAAGACCGGTTGCAGGAATTGGGTATGTTTAGCTTAAGAGAAAGAAGGACTAGGGGAGACATGATAGCATTGTTCCAATATCTCAGGGGTTGCCACAAAGAAGAGGGAGTCAAACTATTCTCCAAGGCACCTGAGGACAGAACAAGAAGCAATGGGTGGAAACTAATCAAGGAGAGAAGCAACTTAGAACTGAGGAGAAATTTCCTGACAGTTAGAACAATTAATCAGTGGAACAGCTTGCCTCCAGAAGTTGTGAATGCCCCAACACTGGAAGGCTTTAAGAAGATGTTGGATAGCCATTTGTCTGAAACGGTATAGGGTTTCCTGCCTAGGCTGGGGGTTGGACTAGAAGGCCTCCAAGGTCCCTTCCAACTCTGCTATTGTATTATTGTATAAATACAGGATATAATCTAAGTCTTAACAAAGGAAGCAGTGACAACATCTGGGAATCCCATCTAAAGGAAAGTGAAAAAGTTGGATCTAAAGTGTTCTTATTTCTATTTGCATGTGATGAGAAAGGGGTGATTCTCCTGACTATTGTATCAAATGAGGGCTACTATGGGGCACAGTAACTAAGTCAGCCTCATTCTGATCCCATCTATATTGTTGAAACGGGAGTCATAAATAATACAAAAATATTGAAAAATGGTGTAGATGGTATAATTGAAGAAACTTTAAAATATGGATGTGATTTGCCGAGGAAGCAGCTGTGTAACTTGTTTACAAGAGTTAAAGGGGAACTGCTTGGCAATGTTCATATATATGCAGGCGTGTATTCAGATGATGTCATGTTTTTGGCTGAAACCCTGGGGATTTGAAAATTAATGCATCGAAACCAAAGTACTGGTGCTTGACAGGAAAAATGGAATGAACTATTGCAAGTTATACATAAATGGGGAAAAACAAGAGCAAGTAGATGAATTTATGTACATGAATAGAATACTTATTAGAAATGAGAAATGGATGGAAATCTTTTTAAGATCTCAAATGTTGGTAGACAGATAAGTAATATGTGGTCTGTCAAAAGAAATGAAAATGTGTTAAAACAACGAAAATGGCTTTGCATAAGATCCTGTTTTGGCCCATTTTTTAAAAAAGGGCTGTACATTAAGACAACATATAACTAAGCTAATTGCAGTGAGAATGGGATACATAAGAAGGATGTGTGGTCAAAGAAAAGGCAGAGGATCAAGAATGAATGAATACTGAAGTCATATGGTCTGATTACAAAAGTGAGTGATCTTTCAGAGAGGCTCAGACGAAGCAGATCATTTAGACTTTGATCTGGATGACTTTTGGGTGCTTTGATATCATCAAATGTGATACCATGTTTAGAGGGGGAGGGGGCATTCTTTTGTGGTATTCCCCCATCCTTCCTAAAAGGAAAAGTTCTGGTTGATGGGTAATAGCAGAAAACTCTCATGGCCTCAGAGCTAGGCTCCTAGATGTAGGCAGATCATGTCCCACTGGGCACAGTGCTTGCAAATTCTGCAACAGCAGACCCTTTCTCTACTAATACTGTCACCTTCCAGTACCCACCTGGCAAACATGGGTACTGGGAAGCAGGGAAGATGTACATACACATGGCCTGAGAGTCCTACACTTCAGCATCTAGTTTTTGTTCTTTACATTTTCTTGCTCCTGACGGGTGCTATTATTTCAATCTTCTCACCAGGTTTCTGGTTCTACCCTCAGTGCTTTTCAAGACATTGTGTGTTTTCTGGTTATAAACTGATTCACCCAGCTTATGCCATTTCTTTGGCCCCCAGTAAGTTCCACACATGCTTTTTTTCCTGCTTTCCAACCCTACTTCTGTCTCTTCTCCTGTCTGCGTATGCTCGTGGTCTCCTTGTGGCTCCTCTTTTCCTGCTTCTTTCCCCAGCAATGCTTTTCTATCACCTTTACCAACCTTGCTTCAAATAAACTGCTCCAAACACAATATGGCCAGTCTCCTTGTGCATCTTCTTGCTTCATTTTTTTTTACCAAAAATTTTACTCTTCCAAAATGTGGTGTCCATCCCCAGCACCTCTACAAGCCTCAACCCCAATTGTTTGCAACACAGCTGCATTTTGCCTGCCAATTGCATGAGCCAGGAAATGAAAAGGAGACAACAAGCCTTTGGTTCCTTCACTGTGAGATACCACAGGACTCAATTCTCTCTCTACTCATGGTTAATGTCTTCATGAAACCAATGGATAAGATAATCGATTGACATGGATTGGGTATCATCAGTATGCAAATGTGACTTTACCTCTTGATCCTGCACTGAGTAAGTGTTGTCATCAAGAGGTTGTCCTGGAGCTTGGAGTCCAATAGCATCTAATAGGGAAGAAACAGGCTTAATCTTAATCTCAGCAAGGCAGAGCATCTTTGGATTTAGAATTATTCCAATTCCAGGGAGATTCCATCTTTAGTTCTAGGTGGGATTATGAACTTGGTGGAGACCCTTTGAGAGCTGTATGCAACAACATTTCATTCTAATGTATGCCGATTAGTGTACATTCAAAATGACAATAAAGTTACTCTCAGTCTAACATGCTTATAATTAGGAGATTCTCTTTGACTTACAGTCCTGCTTCATGATGATGATGATGAGGCAGCTGTGGCTGGGAAGGTTTTTGCACAGCTCCATCTTGGGGCCAATTGCTTGAGTAACTATAAATGCACCTTGTTTTGCCATATGTGGCCAAACAAGGGCTTGAGTGGTTGCCGGTTGACATGCTGGGTGCATTTCAGCATTATGATCTTTAAAGTGACTTTAGAATATTCAGGATCTCATACCTTACTTTATTATTTATTATTATTTCTTACTACACTTCTGCATATGTAATGCTGCTTATTCCAAAAAGGAAGGGTGTGATGGATGTGTTTGTGTGTTGGGATTTGCATATCCACGTGATTGAGTGGAAATGTCATAGAACAAAGCTAAACACTTAGAGTGAGTGCCAAATAATGATTACATATGGCATATGCTGGAATATGCCCAAGAGAAAATTGATGTCACTGATCTTTGTGAATTACTGGAGAAGAACAGCAATGAATGAACTTTAAGTGGCTTTCACTGGAGACAACAATGGCACATAATGCAGTTAGAAATCTGATAATCAGCTGCCAGATGTTAAAATGGTTTCTACAGATCTGACATTAAAGTTAATTCATTAAAATGTATTTAGGGTATATTAGATTCCCCAAATAATACATTTGTAAGGACGAACTTCAGATTTTCTATGCTAGAAGTGTAAAGGGTTCATTGACCCATATGATGTAATTACTGGGTCATTTGATGTCTTTGGGGTATTATGTATCAAAGTATGTTATAGGATTTATGGGATTTAAATGATAAAGATGTTGAAGTGATGTTTAGAATCTGTCTTTATCAGGAATTATGTTGTATTGAGCAGGGGAGGCTAAAAACAGTCATTTTGAAAAAGTGGAAGGGGGATATTATTTCAGATGATAAGGAATGTTTTTTTTGGAAATGTGTGGTCTACCTGTTTGGAAAAGCCAATACATTCCATTTATCGAAGGATGCAGTAGCATGTGTCAGTATGAAAGAAAGTTTGTAATCTTTGACAATAGCACTTTGTACAGTATTGATCATTTTAGAGCAATGTATTATAATAAACCAGGGGTGTCCAAACTTGGCAACTTTAAGACTTGTGGACTTCAACTCCCAGAATTCCCCAGCCAGCAGAGGCTGGGGAATTCTGGGAGTTGAAGTCCACAAGTCTTAAAGTTGCCAAGTTTGGACACCCCTGTAATAAACCATGGATAACTATAATATACAAGACAGATATTTCCCCCTTTTTTTTCTTTCGCTTAGATTGTTTGGGATCCCCCCCCCCCCCAAACAGTCTGATAAAATCTGCTGAATGGAGGTCCAGATAATTAAGGCTTACGTTATAAACTCCAGCCTTTTAGAAGAATCCTTAGGCATTTTACTCAAAATTTAAATTTCATTTGAATTTGGTGAGATTTAAAGCCTTTCAACCTGCAAGGGCAATGCCAATGCCTTTGCTAAATGAGTCTCATCTTTCAACCCAGAGGAAATGTTTTGACCATATTTTTGCACTGTTCCCTCCAGAATTGAAAAACGGTTACCTTTCCATTGATGGGAATTCCTACCTAGTCACACCTTTCTCTCTCTGGAGAGTCCCATTCTCTCTAAGAACCACAGTGCCATTTTCTCTCTTTCCACCAACTCAGAGGATGGGCGTTACTCCTGATTCTCTCAGAGATAAGCTGGCTTTATTTTCCTCCATTATTTCAGGAAATTTGTGCAGCAAGCGAATGAGCAGGGAGAGATGAGGGCAAGCTGCCAATTGTCTTTGTTCATCGCAAGAGAGACCAGTAGCCATCTGAAGCAAGCAGACGCATGAACCCTCTGCTGTGGTGGAGCTGGTGATGCCAAAGTAGAAGTGCCCTCACTCTCATCAATGTTTCCTGTTTTAAAATACAAGTTAATATATGTTTGTTCTGACCCAATTCCTGTAAAAAATATGCACAATCTTACTTAAAATACATATGGCTTTTTAAAATTAATTTTATTACTACTTAAAAATCTTTTAATTCAAATCCATTTGTGGTACTACATCTCATACTGTTTATCTAAACCAGGGGATAAAACCAAGGCTTTTTAGGTATGGTTAATTCCTATTAACCAATGCACCATAATTTCTGATAAATCTTACTCCACACACAAAATAAAAACAGGACAAAGTTCCTTGATTTTTTCTTCTTCCCATATACAGGTAGTCCTAAATTTATGACCACAATTGAACCCAAAATTTATATTGTTAAGTGAGATATTTGTTAAGTGAATTTTGCTACATTGTACGAACTTCCTTGCCAGTTGTTAAGCGAATCGCTGCAATTGTTCAGTTTGCCACATGTTTGTGAAGTGAATCTGGCTTCCCCCGTTGACTTTGCTTGTCAGAAGATTGTCAAATGAGATAACATGATCTCGGGACACTGCATCTGTCATAAATAGGAGTCGTTGCTAAGTCTCTCAAATTTGATCACATGATTGTGGGGGGGGGGACCTGCAACAGTCTTGAGTGTGAAAAACAATCCCTTTTTTCAGTATTATAACTAAAAAGCCACTGTTGTAAGTCAAGGACTATCTCCACAGAATATATACCCCTACTTTCTTAGCTGAAGCACTGTGTTTGTATTTGTCCTAATGAATCACCATCAAGTCAATACATACTGCCATCTTGTGGAATCAGTAATTAAGGATTTAGTTTTGTTTATCACTGTTTTTCTTTTGGTAGGGCAAAACTAATTCTTTGTACCAATTCTGTACTTGCTCATTCTTGGTCCTATTTTTCCTGACACAACCTGTTTTGATCTTGTGCTGCTCTGCTGTTCAAATCCATAACCTTTCTAAATCTCAGGTTGCTAAGTATTATATGAACTGAACAACAAAAGAAGCCGCTGTCATTCTCTGTTTGAGTTTGAACCCTTCCAATACATGCAGCCCATCTATTAAAGCCGAGAAGCACACACAACGTGCCTTCTGTGATAATATAACATGTCGCCAATTAATTGGCAGAGATATGCCAAAACTGGATTATACTTCGCACTATAATCCTTGCCCCGGGCAAATTATTATAAAATGTTACTCTTTAATAAGTGCTGTCTTGAAAGGTTAAAAGATGGCAAGCCGATATAAAAAGAAAAAAAAAACCTTAACACCGTAGAGACATGCTATAAATGTTTCTGCAAAATTGATATTGGGCCTTAGCCTAATATTATATTTAGAGGTGTGTAACTTTTCTACTTCAATATTTGTTTCTATTTTATCTGTTAGGCATGTAGATTAGAAAAGTGAAAAGTGACAGCAACACAAGTGCTTAATCACTATGTTTCCAGATATCCCTATTTTAATTTATCTTAATATTCAATTGTTACCGCTAGAATTTCAGGAAGAAGTTGTGTAACTGTACCTGTAACCCCCTTGTTGAAAGCAATTGTTGAAAAACCAAGTGTACTTTTTGCTAATTAAATGTCAATATTCTCTCCCCCCCACACACACACAATTGCTGACCTCTTCTCCCCCCTTCAAATGATTCTTAAACTGTTTACCTGAATCCAGAATAGATTTTACTTTAAAATAGTAGAAAATACTGGTAGCTCGGGTTTTAGATTTTGGTAGTGGTTTGCTCTCCAAGCTTGTTTCAATTTAGTTTCTGGACATTTCATTACCATACTAGATAACATCATCAGCGAGATTTTCTTGTCCTAGCTAATATCTTGTGTGTCAGTATGGTCAGTTGGTCTTGTGATTGGCTGTTCGTTTGGAGCTATATTTAAATTCTGAACAGCTAATTGGTTCTCTTGTTGATTGGTCATTCAAAGTTTTACCTTCTCCAAAAGCCTCTTTAAAAACTAGTTATAATCATACTTTTAAGAGTTCCAGGCAATTTACATGGGACTTTTTCCTACAAGTTTTCCTGACATCAACAACCTTAGGAGATTAGCTCAGTTGCACAAGGATAATGGGCCCCAGCAGCAGCTTCATGGGAGAGGGTATAGTAAAATCATCATCATCATTATCATCAAGATGTCAATTGTGATTGTGCAATAAAAGCCTCAACTCTTTATGTGACACTGACCATTCTACTGATAGCTGCAATCACCATTTTTTAGTCCACTCTTCCCCATGTATGCTGCTGACTGGCTGAAAAATCACCCAGTGAATTTCCATGGCTCATGCTAGATTTGAACCCACGTCCTTCTATTCCAACATCTTCATCATGGTATCACACATATTACATGTTTGCATAGAACCAGGCTCTGATAACCTTAACACCAACTCTTGACTGCATTTTATGAAAAAGAGATCTCATCCGATCACACCAATTTTTTATGCCAGTGGAAATTTTATCTCTGATTTTCCGCCTAAAGCTTTATTTTTGAACATGTGAAAACATTTGGCATTTAACTCTTCCCTTGTCCAGTAGTAGTAATTAGAAGCTGTACAAAACACACAGCTCTAACTGACTCACTTGTTCACAATTATGGCTGAAGACTGCATTAAAAGACATTTTAGACCTCAGATTGTCTACCTAATATGCCTTCTTGTTTGAGCTGTATTTCATGTTTTTAAAACAGCTGCATTCTCTATAATTGTGGTTCCAATTAAAGAGATTTTGTTCTGTTCAAATCTCTGCAAGTTTATTCCTATTAAGCCCCATAAGGCTGACTTATGCAGAACTGAGACTAGCTTGTTCATTATGCAAGATAAAATGAAGTTTGCATATTCAGCTCTTTAACTGTTGGGATCAACAGAGTTTTAATAGAACAAGAAGATGTTTGCAGATTTAAGATAACCTCTAATGAAGGTAATAAAAAAAAGAAACTGCTCTTATTAGCAGCCATATCAATTCTGACCTTGGACAAGATACTTATATTGAGCCCTTGTGCCATGACCCAACTCTATCCTTGCCATTGTCACAGCTGTTCATTATTTCCCCTCTGTTCCTGAGCTCAATCTACAAGTTTAAACATTGGAAAAATGCAAAATGAGTAAAAGATACTTAGAAGCTAGATGTGTGAAGAAGAATTATAAATAGGCAGCTAGAGCAATATAAAATGGAAGTCATTGGAGATTAATGGTGCACTGCTCCTAAGACATGGACTTCATATCGGTCAACTCTGGACATTCCTGACCATCCCTGCTACAGCCTCCCCCCCCCCCCACCATTCTACCAGGCAGAACCTCCTCCAGAAAAAAGTGTATGTAATTTGCCACCTCAGTCATGTAATAAGACAGTTACAGCCCTTCTGTGTCTGTACTAATATCTGTATATTAGTACCATTTGTATGGTACCCAGGGACTTTAAGGGTGAACAAATAGCTGTCAGACCTGCCCCAGTCTGATCTGTTAGGAAAGAAAGACCCTTGACCCCATTTAGTTGAAGTGATAGGTTATTTTATTAAAAGATGTTGGTTTCAGTAAAAACCAATTGAAATTTATTTTCCGCACTCAAAAGATACAGAAAACTTCCGCACATCCCAGTCCTCCCACCATGATCAGTCTGTCTTCAGCCAATAAGGGTTCATCCAGGTGTTTTGAGAATGCTGAGATGTTTAGGGTCATCCACTTTCTTTCTCAGGGTGCATGGCCTGCTTGTAGAAACTGGTTCTGAGCACCCCTGCTCTTCGTCAGGCTGACATTCCCCCCTCCCAATTTCCCATCACTTATATATGCAGGTTGATTGCCCATTTGTCCCCCCACCTTGTCCCTCCCAGCCTTTGATGGCAGAATGCAAGCAAGGTGTGAAGCGAAGATCGCAGACCTGACAATAGCCTTTCCTGCCTTCAGTTGCTTTTGCAGCCTTGTTCCACACTCATGGCAACATGTTAATTTTGCTCTATGCTGACATCAACTGGAAACTAAGTATCACTGAGTGCAAGAGCCCTCCTCCTTCCCCCATTTTTATATTTCAGTGTTCACACTCCGGATTGTTCGTGTGTTTTTGGGAAATATTATGGATTCACTTGTGGAATATGTTTACAGTAATTTTACCTCCCTGCCTCCCTATAAGCAGTGGCTAGAGAAAGGATTCATTCAGGCAAGGCCAGTCCCTTATTCCCTCTGCTTTTATTGAAAAGGACTCCCTGACCTTTCTCCACTCCCACTTGATTTTTAATGAAGAGGTTGTCATAGAACAGTATCCTAGTAACTAGGTGGTAGGAAAGAAAGTGTACATAAGCAGAAACTGAAACATTAAGATGGTCTGACATTTATATTTAAAACCAATGTTTCCCACCTCTAATTCATTTATACAAAGCATGAATTACCAGTTGTTTTTATTACATTAAATTAATTATTTGTCTTACTAGACAATCTTAGCATCCATTTTAAAAGAGTTAATGTGCTTGATTTTGCAGAGAACATAGAAGCTGCAATAATTCAATGGCTTGATTAAGAACCCAATGTGAGCAGTTATTATATTAATCATTACACTTTTCTACAGTGGATGCCCAACTTCTAATCTATTTATGTGGCTAGTTCAAGAACTGTTTTTGGTGTTTAGTGTGCAACTGTATACAGTATACATCTGTTCAGAAAAAGACCCCACAAGTGTGGCAGAATGAAGAATGAATGAATGGATTGGTCGGGATTCCTCTTCAGGTAGGGGAGGAGTTGGGCTCACTCACAAGTGTCTCACACAATTGTTCCTCATGAGGAGACCACAAGACAGTAGTCTCTGGTGGGTTTGGAGCTCTGGGAGAAAGGGAACACCATCTTCCCTTCCAACTCTACTATTGTATTGTATTGTATCTTTGCCTAAACTGGGGTAGGTGTCTTTATGGACATAGGGTTCACATATTTCTTTCTTAAATCATATTTGGAAATTGCTTATTAGCTGCTTTTCAGCTATTAAGAACCTTCAGAATGATAATGGTTTTGTTTCATGGCACTGGATGAGTCTGTTTCAATCCTTAGTGAAAGAAGTTTGAAATACAAGATTAATGTCAGGTGCAAACAACCAGATCCACATGAGAAGTGTTCAATTAGCTGTTTTATTGCTCATGGCTATACAGGAATTTCTCTGACTGATGGTTTGCACCTGAGTAAAATTAAATAAGGTTCAATGGCATTCAAGAGGGGCCAAACTTTGTGTTCTTGTGCCTATGTAGGGATTCTAGACTAAGTTCCTATTTGACTCTTCTCTCTGACTTGGCCAGTCTCTAACAATTAAGGACTTTTAAAAATCTTTTTTTGCAATAAATAGCACAAAGGTGATTAGAACATTAATTTTGGAAAGTTATTAATGGGTTTAGGGTCCAGATGGATTTAAAATAAGATTTTGAAATTAATTGTAAGAATCCTTCATGTGGGAAAATGCAGTTCAAGTGAATTCTTTAAAAAAAAATGTAGGGTGGAACTTTGAAAGGTTGGACTCTAAAGGGAAATAAAAATTATAATTAAAGAACAAGAACACTTAACTTTGGATTAACAGATTAGATCAACCTATCGTTCCAAACAATTACTATATTTTCACTAACTAAAATTTCCCATAGACAGATCAAATTCCCATAGACAGATCAAAACATCATCTCAATCTTTCAATCTCTGGAACTAGAAGATCCATACAATGCAATCACTAAAATTTTGAAATTCTTTTTGATCAGATCATTTTCATTTCATTACAAGAATCATTTTTTACTTCCCCGTTCCAAGATAATTGGAAAAAAAATTTCCCACTACCAAATGTATCTAAAAAAATTTCACCATGCATGTTGGACTCAGTATAACTTGAGGTTGATTTTTCATGGAGCCCACCTATTATTTTAGAATCAAATGCTTCTAGTGGTCAAACAATTATCCTTCTCTCAATCTTACCTAGATTTTCTCTGGAACATCAGTGGACTCTCCTGAACAGAAACTATGAAGGAGGCTATAGAAGAATTGGTTCAGTTTGGGAAGTACCCTTTTCAATATTTTATTGATTGTTATATTGTTTGTTTAAATTTTATGAAACCCATCTTCCCTATAAGGTGAGATGTCACTTCTAATAACCACATTGTTCAGAAGAATTCTACGATTATTTTTAATTAAGATTATCTGCCAAGTGCAAGCAACCAGAACCACTTGTGAATAGTCTCCAGCAGAAGTTTTAATGCTAGTCATCTAGATTACAAGACTCTTGCCTGACTAATGCATTCCCTTGGGATATAAGGCTTTAGGGATTCTGGGGGAGTTTAGGCCTAGATGCTTTCTGCAGTGCAAGGGTTTCAGGTTCAGTCCCTCTTAACGCCTTCCTCCATTCTAGCTGGAGATTCTACCAATTATCTGATTTTACAAATACACCCTTATGTTTTTGAATTTGTGTACTATATTTAGTTTCTCAACTAGATTAGTTAGACATTTGATGTTGTGTCTTAAAATGTAATCGTACTTCTGTAGGACTTTCTTCAATACAGCAATCAGCGTGGCATCTACTTTTAAGAAAAGCAATAATTCAACTGTAGCCTTATGAATTTCAACTATAAGAACTTTAGAAATTAGTTTTTCTGTTGCAAATACTGCTTGCTTGCTTGCTTATTTATTTATTTATTTATTATTAATTACATCCCTTAGAATATGAGTACAGGTTCATCTGCTAACATATGTTGCCTATTCCATTAGGAACTGTGCTTATGGGCTAATTCTCTCAAATGTGCCTCAGCAGCTGTTGTTGTGACACTTTCTTTGGCAAGATTAAAGTATCGCCATTTCAGAGTCTAATGCTGAAATAATATAGTGTGTGAAACATACATAGTTATTTTTGCAATGAAAAATTAGCACATGAAATTTTTATAAAGAACAACATTTCTTTAATTTTTAACACATTAAGATCAATCTACTTTACAAAGCTCAATTTTGTTTTGTTTTTCTCTCTTAGTAAGGAAGTTCTGAAAAAAAAATCATGCTGGGAATTGATTTCAGGACTAGACAAATTTCAGGGCCTATGAAAAACAGATTATCTATCCTAAAGCCCTTATAAACAGAACCCTTAAACTGACATCCCCTAAACTCTGCTGAAGATGTTACCTAGCCTGGTAATGCAATGTTTGGAAACTAATCCACAAGCTCAGAGAACAAACCTTCACCCTCACACATTATTATTAACCTACTACTAGATAAAGTAGAAGAATGTGGGTTGGACAGCATCACCACCAGATGGATTCGTAACTGGCTGACCAACCGCACTCAACGTGTAGTCCTCAATGGAACTGCATCTACATGGAGGGAAGTATGCAGTGGAGTATCCCCAGGCTCTGTTTTAGGCCCAGTACTCTTCAACATCTTTATCAATGATTTGGATGAGGGAATAAATGGAGAACTCATCAAATTTGTAGATGACACCAAGCTGGCAGGAATAGCCAACACTCCAGAAGATAGGCTTAAGATACAGAAGGATCTTGACAAACTTGAACATTGGGCACTATCTAATAAAATGAAATTCAATGGTGAAAAGAGTAAGGTTCTACATTTAGGCAACAAAAACGGAATGCACAGGTACAGTATAGGTGGTACCGTGCTCAATAGTAGTAACTGTGAGAGGGATCTTGGAGTTCTAGTGGACAACCATTTAAATATGAGCCAGCAGTGTGCAGCAGCTGCCAAAAAAGCCAACACAGTTCTAGGCTGCATCAACAGAGGGATAGAATCAAGATCACGTGAAGTGTTAATACCACTTTATAATGCCTTGGTAAGGCCACACTTGGAATACTGCATTCAGTTCTGGTCGCCAGGATGTAAAAAAGATGTGGAGACTCTAGAAAGAGTGCAGAGAAGAGCAACAAAGATGATTAGGGGACTGGAGACTAAAACATATGAAGAACGGTTGCAGGAACTAGGTATGTCTAGCTTAAGAGAAAGAAGGACTAGGGGAGACATGATAGCAGTGTTCCAATATCTCAGGGGTTGCCACAAAGAAGAGGGAGTCAAGCTATTCTCCAAGGCACCTGTGGACAGAACAAGAAGCAATGGGTGGAAACTAATCAAGGAGAGAAGCAACTTAGAACTGAGGAGAAACTTCCTGACAGTTAGAACAATTAATCAGTGGAACAGCTTGCCTCCAGAAGTTGTGAATGCCCCAACACTGGAAGTCTTTAAGAAGATGTTGGATAGCCATTTGTCTGGAACGGTATAGGGTTTCCTGCCTAGGCAGGGGGTTGGACTAGAAGACCTCCAAGGTCCCTTCCAACTCTACTATTGTATTGTATTACTGTATATCTATTTTTGGGGGGACAAATTAACAAAATCCAACAAGCAGTAATCTCTGGAAAACATATTCATCTATTTCTTGCCATGAACTAGAGTAGCTCTTATTACATTTAGTCCATTAAAGTTAAGATTCCCCTTGCACATATGTGCTCGTCATTCCCGACTCTAGGAGACAGTGCTCATGTCCATTTCTAAGCAGAAGAGTCAGCGCTGTCCGAAGATGTCTTCATGGTCATGTGGCCAGCATGACTAAATGCCAAAGGTGCACGGAATACTGTTACCTTCCCACCAAAGGTGGTCCCAATTTTTCTACTTACATTTTTACATGCTTTCGAACTGCTAGGTTGACAGAAGCTGGGACAAGTAACGGGAGCTCTCCCCATTATGCACTGGGGATTCGAACCACCGAACTGCTGACCTTTCTGATCAATAAGCTCAGCGTCTTAGCCACTGAGCCACCGTGTCCTTTAGTCCACCACTTCTAGCTAAAATAAAGTTGTAGGAATAAAAGTGTGTGACACAAGAGGGGAATCCACCTCCATGTAAAAAAAAAACCACCCCAAGATATCCTGTTTCTGCAGATAAGTGTTTTCCAAGAAGATGGTCATGAACAAAGAGATCATACATTAAGAGCATTAAGAGTGCTGCAGTGTCAAGCCATGGTCCATCTATTCCAGCATTCTATGCCACACCAAGGCCAACCAGACTTGTAGCTTCTGTATGTCTGTGCCTGCCCTGTAGAACAGCATCCTCCACAGATCTGGATGGCTTTGACCTTGCTGGCCTTTTGTAATATGGTGAAAATGTAACTGCTCCTCAGGGCCCGGCAGTTAAGCAAAGTCTGTTGATATTAGAGTTGTACTTTTGTTTGAGGACTTCTTGTTTAACCAGGGCATCTTGAGTATGAATTGTTGCAATGGTTTTAATTTTGGCACATGCCTCATTACTATAAGATACATGGCATCATAAATCATTTAAATACATACATAAATCCATACATATCATTCAGGAAGCTCAGAAGCCTAGACAGAACGGTCTTTGTCTGGCAGCTGCTATTTAATGTTCAAAACACTGTGTGTAGTGTGTTCTTGCTGAGAGGATTCAATAGCTTGTGGGCTATTTGCAGAAGAAGTGACTGTGTTAGGATGGTTATTATTGTTACGGTTCCATAGTCAGCCAAATGTCTAGACCCGATTTGACATTTTTATCCAACTATCAAGTCCTTCCCAAGGAACTGGGAATAGGCAGATATTGCTTGATAGTGTTGTTATTGTTGTTGTTATTATTATTGATTGCATTATTTTTTCTAATAATTTTATTAAAAAGTATATTATACAAACAGATAGAACTACACTATAGGGAAATAATATATTTTACATATTAAAAAGTTCTGGAAAAGAAAGGAAAAGAAAGAAAAATAGAAAAAGAAACCTCCCCCTTTATCCCCACTAAGTATGATTAACATTAACAAGTTTTCAGCAGCTCTTAAAATAGAACCAAATTTCTCTTCATTCAAGAATTTCTCCTTAGTTCTGGATTGCTTCTCTCCCTGATTAGTTTCAATCCATTGCTTCTTATGTTGCCTTCTGGTGCGTTGACGAATAGGTTGATCCAGTGGTGAAATACAATTTTTTAAAATTACCATTTCTGTGGGTGTGGCGTGTGTCTTGGTGGGCGTGGCTTGGTGGGCACGGCAGAAGGATACTGCAAAATCTCCATTCCCACCCTACTCTGGGGCCAGCCAGAGGTGGCGTTTGTTGGTTCTCTGAACTACTCAAAACGTCCGCTACCGGTTCTCCAAACTACTCAAAATTTCCGTTACTGGTTCTCCAGAACCTGTCAGAACCTGCTGGATTTCACCCCTGGGTTGATCCACAAAAAGGAATGTCAGTCTATTTTCCAAAGCATCAGAAACTATACTAGCATTATATTTGTTCTATCTGCCTCTCTGGCCATTGCTCTGGAATACTACCAAATAGTGTATTTTCATTTATGGTGTAGAAGTTAAGGAAAGAGAATTGTGGCTTCTTCAGATCTTGTTTCTCTCTTTTTACTCTTGGCTTTACTCAAGTATCATGCATGGGTATATTTAAAGGGCTGCTGGCTGACAGCTGACTAGCAATGGGGAGAATCATAAACAGGAGAAATAGTTCTTCTTAGTAGCAAAACCAGCCCCAATTTATAGTAAATCAGAGTGCTTTGGAACATTGTTTGAGTGCTTTTTGGCCTCAAGAGTTAGCCAACTAACTAACAACTGGCCAATGGTAGAATGGGGTGGACATGCAATGTCAGTCCATTGCATGTTGTGGAGAGAACCTCTACTAAAACAAGAAAAAAAAACAGTTCTCTTCCCCAAACTACTGTGTAGCTCCTCAGCACCTGTCTTGAGTCAGTTCCTGGGTACTATGTAGATATATTCAAGTAGTTTTATTGGCAGTGGTATGGATATGGTTCACCATTAGCTCTTTCCAAGAGTCTCTGCAGCCTTGAGATGTCCAATATTCTAATTTTGTGGCCAGGGATTATGCAACACATTAAGCAATAATAGGATTTTGTTTTGACAAAATGGGTTGGATGATCTGATTTCTTTCCCACAGAAATTATGGTTTAAAAATATGGCTTAGTGTGATGTGGAGATCCAGCAGCTTCTTATTTTCCTTATTATTGAACTAAAACTGGGGAGGGGATAAGCAGGGAAAGAATTGAAAAGGGGAGAACTACATTCTGCATATATTAAGCTAATGTGACATTAAAACAATTGCACCAGACTTGTCCTATTTTACTTCCTGCAATGAGTGTGATGATACATGCATGCTCTATGTAACTCTTATGTGTGTAAGACCAAAATTTTACTAAAGGAATGAAACATTAGCTCTCTTCTAATACTGCAGATTTATATGGTTTGGTGATCAACAAATTGCAGAATAATATGACTTTATTCTCTACTATTGCCAAATGGAGCTGAAACCATTTTCATCTCAATTTCATGTCCTGCATTTTTTAAGAGAAGCAAATTGCTAATTTCATTCTCAGGCATCAGGGGTAGTGATTAGGGTGGACAAAATGAAATGTACATCTGACCATATATATATATAAAATGAACAATGGAGCACAGCAGACATTTTCACATTCTGAGCTATTCAAAGGTAAAAATGAAAAATATAATAATGGTAAATAAGGAATAAAATATTCCCATAGGCTGGGGAGAACGTCTCATGAATTCTGAGAGCCCAGGCAAGAAATATTTTCTGGATCTTGGCCATCATTTCAAATTAGTCCTGGACTGCTGCTATACCCCTACCTCAAGCTTGTTTCGGACCTCGAATTTTTAGACAGAAAACAAGGAAATATGTGAGAACAATGGATTTCAGTTTGCTCAGAGAATGATGTTTTGAAAGATGACCAAAAGATGCTTCTTCAGGAGGCAGCTGGACTTTCTTGTTTTTTCTTTTGAAGATTGTTCGCTTCTCATCAAAGAAGTTTCTTCAGCTCTGACAGGATAGTGGGGAATGGAAGGATTTATATTCCTTGCAGACAGATGGTAATCTGCATCCTTTTAGAGGGTCATTGAAGCACTTGGAGGTTTAACTGTGTCTTTAGTGTCACCTGAGTAGTGCTCCTAGTTCCTGTAGTCTGCATTTTTCCCTCTGAAAATCCATTCCTACTCCCACACCATTCAAAGGGCGTTCATCCCAAAATTGTATAGATAAAAGTCTGTAGAGATTGTCAGTCATCCAGGTCATGGTTGCCCCAAAGGTGCTTTTTGAGGAGGCAACTGGACTTCCTTGTTTTTTCTTTTGAAGATGATTCGCTTCTCATCCAAACATCTTCAAAAGAAAAAACAAGAAAGTCCAGTTGCCTCTTGATAAAGCAGCTTTTGGACAACCATGATCTGGATGACTGACAATCTCTACAGCAATATCACTTAGACGTATATACCACTTTACAGTGCTCTACAGCCCCCTCTAAGTGGTTTGCAGAGTCAGCATATTGCCCCCACGAATTTGGGTCTTTATTTTACCAACATCAGAAGGCTGAGTCAACCTTGAGCCTGGTGAGATTTGAACTGCCAAATTGCAGGCAGCCTATAACACTGTACTCTAACTTATAACACTGCACTCTAACCACTGCGCCACCACAGCTCACCACAGACTTTTGAATGATGATTGCACAATTCAATACATATATTTCTCTAAAGCATAATAAAACTATAAATATGGGAAGAAAATTACCCTCAAATCCCAAGAGTAGTTTCAAAAGACAGAACAAATGACAGAATCCTCACAAACAGCTAGAGGTTCTGAGAGAAGGAAAGGAGGGAGGCTAATAAATGAAAAGATCTCATCTTTGGTTTTGAAGATGAACAAAAACAATTGAAGAAAAGTTTTCTCCCAAAAAACAAAGAAAATGTTCTTCATAAAATTGCCAGAATTATTGGGGTGGAGGGGGTGGAAGAAGGTTCTGATGAGATTTTGATAGGTGGTGGTATTTAGTCAGTTGGGGATGGGACACCATCAATCTGTGGAGACTCTAGAAAGAGTGCAGAGAAGAGCAACAAAGATGATTAGGGGACTGGAGACTAAAACATATGAAGAACAGGAACTGGGTATGTCTAGTTTAATGAAAAGAAGGACTAGGGGAGACATGATAGCAGTGTTCCAATATCTTAGGGGTTGCCACAAAGAAGAGAGAGTCAAGTTATTCTCCAAAGCATCTGAGAGTAGAACAAGAAGCAATGGGTGGAAACTAATCAAGGAGAGAAGCAACTTAGAACTGAGGAGACATTTCCTGACAGAACAATTAACCTGTGGAACAACTTGCCTCCAGAAGTTGTGAATGCTCCAACATTGGAAGTTTTTAAGAAGATGTTGGATAACCATTTGTCTGAAGTGGTGTAGGGTTTCTTGCCTAGGCAGGGGGTTGGGCTAGAAGACCTCCAAGGTCCCTTCCAACTCTATTATTCTGTTATTCAATCTCCGCTCAGTTAGAAAATGTTCCAAAATGTTATGATGAGTAGACACAAATCTCCCTTCAGTTTGGTCCTCAAAGACCATGCAGAATAACAGTAGAAATCAAGGAAATCAAGTCGAGAACCTGCTTACTGCTCACTCATTCTTCAAAATGTGTGGGGGGAGGAAGCTAAAAATTCTGCCCTGATCCAATTCCAAGCAGGGAAACAGAGAAGTTAGAGGAAATTGCTCTATCTGGCAAAAGGACATTTTCAACCTGGGTTGGCTTTTGTTACTTTTAGGTAAAATGGTAAGAGGTTTCTTCTTTTTAAGACCCATGGCCTGAGAAAATAAGGGATGAAGGAAGAAAGAAGAAAATATATATCTCTAAACACACACGGCCTCCTCTGAAAAGAGCTAAAAGAAGCCACTTCTTATGCAGAGTTGAAATAGTTTCCTTGAATAGGATGGGGAAATTTTAGCATATATACTTCAACGTCACTAATCTATATAAATAAAAATGTAATGTTTGTTTGTTCAAAATCTCAAATCTCCGAAGGTTCTTCACTGATTGCTTTGAAATTTTGACACAACGTTACATTCGACTACGCACATGTATTATATATGTATATTATATAGATGTCATACCTGTGACAGGTAAAATCATGTTTTTTTGTAAAAACATGTTTTTTTGAAAACCAGTGCCATCTGCTGGACGTAAAAGCAGCACACGCTATACCATAGCGTTCATTTCTTGAGTATAGTATATTCGGAACAGTTCAGCCGCTCTCCAGCTTTGTCCAGATGGTCCCTTAACATGTGCGGATTGGCTGCGGCTGCACCCTTTACTCTTTCCGCCCCTCCTCCAACAAGCTTCGCCATTTCCACCAAGGGGACCCGAAGCCTTTTGGCCTCCCCTCTCTCTCCTCCCCTCCTGCCAGGCCTTTGCTGTCTGCGGTGGGGCGGCACCTGAGGCACCCATCCCTCAGCCGCTGCCTCCCACCCTTAAGCCAGCCTCCCCCCGCCCAGCCCAGTGGAGCTCCAGAGGAGGTGGAGGCAGAGCGTCTCCTCAGCCCAGCCAGCTGCATGCACTCTCCACCCCTCTCATAGGAGCCAGCTACGGCCTCGCCAAGGTGGCAGCGGTGTCAGCTTGAGGAGCAGCGGCACTGGGGCGGCCGCTGGGTGACCCGTGAGGTGGCGACTGCAGCGGCGACGGCATCTCTGGATGGGACCACAGCCAGTGGGGGCTGCCTCGTGTCCGCATTGCCAGGGGTGGCTCCTTCCTCCTCCTCCTCCTTCTCCTGCTCCTCAGGGGACGCCAGCCGCCTTCTCTCACCGCCACCGCTGAGGGAAGCCGGGTCGGGGGCGGTGGCCTCCTCCTCCTCCTCTCCTCCTCAGCTCGGCCAGGCCTGGGCCTATGGAAGCATCCTCCATGGCGGCTCTTGCAGGGGCCACCGTGGCTCACGTCCATGTGGGGGCCACCTCTGCCGGGGGACTTGCGCTTTCTCTTTTCTTTCTTTTCCATTTAACCAGACTGGCCCACAGCAACACGCAGCTGGGTACAGCTAGTATAAAAATAAATATGTTTAGATGAAATTTCACAATACAAAGTGAAACATTTTCTTTTATCTGGTAATTACCATGAAAGTGAACATGTTTAAAACTCAGTACCCTTTATTATAAAGCACTTTGAATAAAATATATTAAAAAGACAGAACGTGTAAAAAGACCAAAAGAATATAATGCAGGTAAAATGTTGTGGAGATTAGCTTCTAAAATTCATTAATCATGAGATAGGCCTGATTATCTGAGGCATCACATATCTCTTGTGGTGTCTTCCAGGCAATACAACACAATAGGATTGGCTTTGATTAAACAATGTCATCTAGATATTGGGGTGCAGAAAATATGACTTTTCTATTACATTCCATGTCTTCTGGAATGAGGTCTTCTCTGAGATCTGGATGGTTCCCAACTGATGATGTTTTTGAAAGCCTTAAAGACCCAACTGTTCTCTCAGAATTTGGATGGTTGGGCCCTGTGTTTGAGGGTATGGTATCATTGATCAAACACTCCATCAGTTCTTATTTATTTCTCCTTCTCATGATTTTAAAGATTTGTAGTGCACGTAACTATAATCTATACAATAATTATGTATATGTATAAAGGTAAAGGTTCCCCTCGCACATATGTGCTAGTTGTTCCTGACTCTAGGGGACGGTGCTCATCTCCATTTTAAAGCTGAAGAGCCAGCGCTATCCAAAGATATCTCCGTGGTCATGTGGCCGGCATGACTAAATGGTGAAGGAGCACGGGAACGCTGTTACCTTCTCACCAAATGTGGTCCCTATTTTTCTACTTGCATTTTTTACATCCTTTCAAACTGCTATGTTGGAGAAGCTGGGACAAGTAACAGGAGCTCACTCGGTTACCCAGTGCTAGGGATTCGAACCACCGAACTGCTGACCTTTCTGATTGAGAAGCTCAGCGTCTTAGCCACGGAATCACTACGTCCCTGTATATATATGTATACAGACACACAAAGGGTGAGTGTCAGCCTCTGCTTTGCTGCTTGCTTTTGGCTGCCATTGAAACGGGGAGGGGGGATGACATGGTATTTGGGAAAGGAAGTTTTCAGCACAGGAGTGAATGAAGAAGGGAGTGTTTTTCTCACCATCTACTGCGCATGCTGCAGATAGTGGAGTTGCCGCCAAGGCCAACTGTCCGGCATACCAACCTGATGATGGGTTTTGAAGATGCAGCCCACATGACACCTGTGGGATGTGCGGATTGGATTGGGGGATGGGGTTACTGGGGGGAGGGAGTTGGGTCACATATTGATATCTATGATTACACGCGCTTTTGCCTCAGATCTTGCTTTGCCTAGCTGCTATCTACTCATAACCAGTAAAAGTACTCTTAATTCTGAAAAATGGAGTTGAGTGGTTTCTTTCTTGGTTACTGATGGAGGCTGCCCTGACAGTGAGAGAATGAATGAGAGAGAGAATATTTATTGCTGGGGGGGGGGATTAACCTAGTGGGGTAGATTTCGTTTTTAGCATATTTGTGTATTTTGGTAGTTGTACAATATACAAAGAGGAATAAGTTTTTCAACTATTGATTATATCTTGGAGTTTTAACATTTATTTGCCATTTGTAAATATGTTGTGTGCTTGATATGGTCTTTGACATTATCTTTTAAAATTCCTTATGCACCCATTGGATTGGAAGAGAGAATTCCTAGGAAATGTAATTGACACAGGAATGTCTTAGTATAGCAAAAGCGTGATTAATCATTATTTCCCCTTAGCTATGATTTTGTCATAAATTACAAAATAATATGTCAAGAATAAATTACAAGTTATGGTAACTGTGCCTAATCAACAGAAATCTTTATCATTAACAGATTCATTGTTAATCAGAAAAGTTTTTGAGAATAACAATTCATAACCGATTTATTGCACACTAATTCTTGATATTAAGACAAAGTAAGAGAGGTATCAACTGATGGAATGAGTTGGAGTTTGTCCTATCAAACCTAACGCAGTCTGTGAGACATAGTATCAAACCCACATAGGATAAACAAAGTAAATCCTGGTATTAAATTCACAACATACCATGCAGAATAAACATTTATTTGTGCCTACACAGGGATTTCAAGTTGTAGTTTTTGGGCCACATGCTCCACAGACTTGGGCAGGCTGGGCATGCCTGAAAATGTTGAAGCCATTGTTTTGTTCCTTATGTGTTTTAAAAACCAAATGGCAACCTTACAATCTCCATAGCTTTAAGGCACCCAGGGCACCTCTTAAACTCTATTTCCTCAAAGGAATCATAAGCATTCCAAGCTGCAAAGTAAAAGGGCTCATGATGTAAAAATGGGTAAACCATTCCCAGTATAGAAATCCTGTTTTGAAGAAATGCTGGGTTTTTTTTAAATGAAGAAACCATTCATCTTTGGTTGAGTGCATCTTACTTTTGATGACAAACTTTTGACGGCAAGTATGGAAGAGTTCTGGGATTGTATAAAACTTAATTCTTTACATCCTGGCTCACGAAAAATGCAATTGACTTTACCAGCAAAGGTAGAAACAGAACTATCTGCAGCAAATAGACATGCCTGGAATGATGAAGGGAGAGCAGATAATAAGTATTCTGCATTTGTAAAGGTTGAACAAGGATAATGTCTCTATTCCTGTGTCCCTTCAGAATTTGAATTGCTAATCAGGCTTTGGGAAAATGCAGACTCAAATCATTTTAGAGGATTGCTGCTTTGATTCATTCATCTTTCTGTGTGATTCTAATCTGGTTTGTGGTTCATCTAAATCTCTTCCCATAAACAAACTTTATTTTTTCTGCAAACTGGTTCTGCAATGCAAACTGGAGTGGGAAGAAAACATCTGTGATAGAGTGTTGGAAGAAATGTCCATCTAGGTTCAGTTCCAAGTGGGGGGAAAGACATTGAAACATGGTGGCTGTTTGGAAAGATGGTTTAATGATGAACAGGACCACATGGTTTGAGGTCCTGGGCAAAAAGGGAAGATATGCTGAGAGTGCCTGCGTTTTATGCCCTCTCTGGCTTTTGAATTTGAGCTTGTATTCTGATTGGTTGTCAGACTCCCATGGGGTCATGCAGGGGTAACTTTGAAGGTTGTGTTTGTGTCTCAGGCTTGGTTGAGCCTTGCTGGGTGATGATATAATGAAGGGGCTTTGGGCAATTCCTCCTATGGCTCTGCCTGAAGGAGATAGATCTTTGTTGTGTAGAATAGACTGGCCCAGGCCTTAATGGCCCATTGACAAAGGTTGGGGGAGGCTGAGTTTCTGCCTTCCTTTTAGGGGAAATATTCTGCACTGTTAATATTTCCTAAAATATCTCATTTTTCTAGAAGAGGGGCGGGTGCTAACCTCCTACAAGAGGAACTGCCTATTTCCAAACCCTGTTTAGGAACAGCAGTCCTCAGACAATCTTCCCCCACTTCAAAAACAAAACACTTAAAAGAGAAATCAATTTTCCAACAGTTGCTTAAAACTCTCTTCACTGTGCATTGTGGACCACTTAAAATCTTTTCCATTTTCTTCTGTTACCTGGAAAGTAATTAGATATACATTGTTATTTATCCACATGCAGACGATTAATTGTCTAACCATCTTTTTCATAAACCAGGGTTGCACACTCAGCAGCAAAAGGTTGCACTTATGTATTTGTCAAGTATTAGCCGAACTGTTGGCTTCTTGCTGCTTGGTTGTTTTCTTGCACATCTTTCATTACCTTGTTATGTAATATCATCAGAGGAGGGGGGTGGGATCTCCTGTAGTTCCTATTTTCTGTCTGCTCCACAGTGGCTGATGGCACCATGGCACCAGAATGACTTGTGTTAACATTAGCTATGCTTAGTATGGGAGAAACTTACATAGAGACACATCTGTCATTCTTTCACTTGCCAACTCCTTGTCATCTGCATTTCAGCTTTCTGTTTAATTTCATCTGTCACTCTGCTAATCTCCTAAAGATAGTCCTCAAATTACAACCTCAGTTGGGACTGGAATTTCCATCACTCAACAATGCAGTCATTGTCAATCGCTCTCAATTTTATGACATTTTTGCCAGAAATCTGGCTTCCCCCATGGACTTTGCTTGCCAGAAGCCACCTGAGAAGGTTGCAAATGGCAATCAGGGACCATGGAGATGCTTGTTACAGTTGTAAATGTGAGCCGGGTGTTAGTCACTTTTTTCAGTGCTGTTAAAATTTTGAATGCTCATTAAAACAAATGATTGTAAATCAAGGATTACCTGTCCTGTTTTCCTCGTTTGTGCCTTAGTTTGGATTCCTCAGAATTAGACAAGTTTTGTCTGTCTATATTTTTCTTGTATTTTCTACTTGTGGCACAGCAGTATAATTTATAGCAAACTGTGAGGTTTTATTGTCTGTTTGTACAATACATAATTTAAATGCTGAGTTTAATTAAAATTGGAGCTACGAATTTTTGTAAGAAGCTATACTGTTTAATAATAAAAAAGTAACATATCAATTTTCCGTTACCTTTGATAACAAAAATTGGAGTAAGAATAGATTGCTGTTGAGAGTGATTTGTAAGAACATAAATATATACTTTTCTGTTACTTTTTGTAAGAATAACTACAATGAGAGTTATGATTATGATAATCATTGTAATAATAGCTATAGAGATAGCCATTGATTTTTTCCCCTAGTGTTGACCTTCATACACACCAAGTACTTCCAATGAAGCTAAGATGTCATAATGTCATAGTATATGCGTGGATCCAAATAGCACAACTTTCTGCAATTGACTGATGGAAATTTTGTCAATGTTCAAATTTTCTAAGTGCTGGTCAACTTTTTTTAATATGACACCAAGTGTGCTGGTAACTATTGGGATCAATATGGCCAGCTTAAGCTATAATCGTTCAATGTCAATGTTCAGATCTTGATACTTTGTTATTTTCTCCAATTCTTTGTCTTTTGTTCTACTGAAGGGTCTTTTATGTACTGAAGGGTCTTTTATTCTACTGAATGATCTTTTATTCTATCATCTAAAATTGCCATGTCAATTATCCACTTTTTTTTCTTTTCAACTACTATTACATTTGGTACATTATTATTGTTATCATCATCTTGATTTATTAGCTATAGAGATGGATATAGCCCACCACAAATTCATGGACAATGTTTCTGCCCCTATGCAGAAAAAGGTTGTTGGCCCCGATATAAACTCAAACATGAGTTTCTATGTTGTTAATAAATTTGTTTTCAATTTTCTTGCACCAATGCTTCAGCTATTGTTTCTGCTGCTTCATCTTCTGGATTGCTTGGGATTCATAAGCATTGAAAGGACATTCAGGGACAATTTTATTGATTGCTCTGGCCTGTTTACCAAATTATTGGAAAAATCCCCAAGTTCTGTTTGGAAGCCTGAGCCTTACTACCAAGATCTACTCTAGCATGGAGGTTGACATACTGCAATAATACCTGAGGGAATTCCAATTGTGGTCAGTGATCAAATTAGCTCGAAGTGGTTGATGCTCCCAGACCATCAACTGCCATGTAGCATCAAGTCCTAAAAATGTGAAGCAAGATCCCCATTAATCCTTGGGGAAGTTTAGAAAAAGACTGATACATGGCAATCAGAGTGGCTTTATCCAAATATGTAATAAAGTTTCTAGTTATGCTCTTATAAGAATGTGAATTTTTCTCCCTGTGCTTTTTAAAACTTGTACAAGTTATTTTCATGAATGTGGAACCCATATTATGAACATAAAATAAGTCTGTATGTATATCCCACAAATCCCATTTTCTAAAATGGAGATGTAGTGAATCAGATCTACAATTCAAGGTTGCTAAAAATAGTGGCTATCTTACTTGATTGCTTAATGGTAGGTACATACTTGGAGAACATGGAAAGTAACACTGTAGAAAATGCAGTCTGATCTTTCCTCAGTTGGTATTCTAGCTGCTAATTTCAGAATGACATGAAGATGAGAATATTATTTTTCCTATTTTGTGTGCTATTAAATAAAATAAATTAACTGTGAAAGTATAAATCTTCTAGATGTTTAATGGCAGATGTCACAATTCCCAAGACAATTTGAAAATATTTCTATGCTACTTTTCATCAACAGACTCATTCCTGCAGCTTCTGTCTGCTTCAAATAGCAATACTCAAAGTGAGAAGAAAGAAAATACACACACACACACACCCCTTGAAGTAGATTTCTGGACACAGTGCCAGGACAGTCACCCCTCACTTGAAGGGAGAGATTTCTATTATCATATCATTCTTCCTTTTTGTTGTCTGCTGAGTGGAACAGGTGTAAACATACAGAACTTTGGGAAGCAAATCACCCAATGCTGCACCAGATAGTTCTATCATTAGTGTCATAGATTTATAACATGGAATTGAATCGGAGCTTAACAGTCTAATAATAATAATAATAATAATAATAATAATAATAATAATAATAATAATAATAATAATAATAATAATAATAATAATAATAATAATAATTTATTTGATTAGCCGCAACCCTCTCCCGAAGGACTCGGGGCGGCGTACAATCAAACAGATAAAAAATACACATAAGACAAACATATATACAAAAGAACAGAGACATATACATATGTGCATGGAGGAGGATGGACTTAAGTGAAAGACAGTTAAAAATACAATTTAAAATCCCCTAATAAAATTACCAAATTAAAAAACCCATCAGGAGCGTTACTAAGTTATGGTCGAGCCAGGCCAGCTATTTGGAAAAGGTGGGTCTTGAGCTTGACACGGAAGGAGCGGAGGTCAGTAGTAGTCCTAATATCCGGGGGGAGGTCATTCCACAGGGCTGGGCCCGCCTCAGAGAAGGCTCTGCTCCTAGGCGCCGCCCCATGGCACTGTCTGGTAGACGGCACCTGGAGAAGTCCCTCTCTGTGCGAGCGGATGGGTCGTAGGGATGTATGGGGCAGAATACGATCCCGCAGGTAACTAGGTCCTGAGCCATGGAGCGCTTTAAAGATCGTAATCAAAACCTTGAAACGCACTCGATAGACCACAGGAAGCCAGTGCAGCTCGCGCAGGAGAGGTGTCACATGGGAGTACTTGGTACTCCCCATAATCACCCGCGCGGCCGCATTCTGGACCAACTGCAGTCTCCGAGTGCATTTCAAGGGAAGCCCCATGTAGAGAGCGTTACAATAGTCCAGGCGAGACGTCACCAGCGCATGGGTGACTGTGCGTAAGGCGTCCCGGTCCAATAGGGGGCACAATTGGCGCACCAGGCGAACCTGGTGGAACGCCCCCCTGGCCACGGCTGTCACATGTTCATCCATGGACAGCCTGGCATCCAGGAGGACGCCCAAATTGCGCGCCCGCTCCACGGGGGCAAGTTGAATGCCCCCAATGGCCAGAGATGGAATTATCTGGTTGAACCGGGGGGCCGGAACCCACAGCCACTCCGTCTTGGAAGGGTTGAGCCTGAGTCGGTTGTCATCCATCCAGTCAGTTGTCATCCATCCAGACCCGTACGGCTTCCACACACCGGGACATCACTTCGATGGCCTCGTTGGGGTGGTTCGGGGTGGAAATGTACAGCTGAGTATCATCAGCGTACAGATGATCAGCGTCTGTCTTGCCCAATGTTGCTTAGTAAGGTTTCTGCCCTTGAAGGATGAAAATAACCAATTTATAACAGAGATCAGAAAATGTCAGTATTACATTGACATCACTTTCCCTAAAAGGGAAATTTAAGTTAGGGATCTTACATATTGACAGCATGTTCTTGACCTATGTTGACTCTCCCTTGCTGGAAGTAGTTTCTGCAGTAGATTCTATATGAATCTATTTACTGGTATACTACAATGCTAGTATTTTAGCACAGATGACGTTACCTAGTTTAGATAATGAAACATCTGTAAGAAAGCAACCAAGCTCAGAGGACACCAAGGCTCCACATTTCAACTCTAAGCTACAAATATTCTCCTTTCTTGGTATCTACCTTACACATGCCATACACACACACATATAGCATACATACCAAAAAATTCAGAAAAGAGTACCAAAACTTGTACTAATCCTTGTGCAGTCTTTAAAATTAACCTCATCTTTTCTCACTATACATAAATCATGACAATGAAATGTTGCAAATATGATTCAGAAGGGTTTTGTACCACATTGGAATATGAGCCCAACAATTAGCTTATGACTCATTAAAGCAGTCACTTCTTTTTCTCAGGATCCTGAGACTACTTTGGAGAGGTTTCTACTACAGTCACATACTCTGAACACAGAAATAGCTGCTTTTGTAAGGCACAAACAGAAGCTGTGTTTGGCTTCCCATATTCTCCAAATGTTAGAAAATTGGGTAATTTTTAATTTAGTTTGCAACAGCTTTCTACCAGTTAATCCATATATCCAGATCTGGGCAAACACACATCATTTGGTATAGACAGCAAAATGTAGTTAGAAGTTTACTAAACATAAGCAAATATTTAAAAAAAAAAATAATTGGCAGAGATGAAATAAAAGCAGAAAAAAGCAAAAATAGAAAGATATAAACAACAAGCAAGAGACAACCATTCCCTCCCTCCTCCCATCTCTCAAAAAGAGATAGAACTTTTCAGGAACCCAGGAAACAATAATATGGGCAATTAGCATGGACAGTCCTAAGGGAATAAAGATATTCCATCTTTAAATCTTTTATGTGTGCAACAGCTGCAGAGATGAAAAGTAGAGGACCAGATGTTCCTTCCTCTATTTTGCACTATGAAATAAACAAATTGGAAATTGTGGTGATGAATCCAGCACCGGGTAGACTTTCTATAGCCTTATTACCTGGTCCTAGAGCTGGACTTTCCAGATAATTACCCATGTGTTCTGACCCCCCTTCTTCCCTTGCCCACACAGAACACGTTCCGGAACAATACTACTTTAACAGGATTTATTACACAGACAGACAGACAGATCCTTGGCAGTAAACCACCACGACAAGGCTCACAGACACGAGACACGATAGCAGCTATCCAGCATGCTACGTTTCCAAGACCAAACTTCTTGAAGAATTCCTTTGTTGACTACTGCAAAGGGCGTATGCTCAGTCAATCCTTTTATAGCCTGAGGGGGAGTCTACTTAGCAGCAGCTGAGAGCAATTACCGCCAGTAACTGCGCCCTTGCTCCTTGCACCTGTGGGCGCGGCGATAACGGGCATCTAGGAACTCCCTGCTTATTTCTGAGTCACTGTCCCGTGACTCCTCCCCACTGCTCCAAGGCATGGCATCCGGAGCCCCCCTCCTTTGGCTCTCACCGCTGCTCCATGCCTCAGGTGCCTCCTGGTGACCTACCAGACTCTCCGATCCCTGCTCAGAGTCAGAACCCTGCCCTGGGTCCTCCAAAGCTGACTCATAGGGACCCTCACTCTCGGAGTCTGGTGGCAGCTCCAACGGCTCCTGCTGGGCCACAACACCCATGTATGTAACATTTTAGCTTAAATGGCTTTAGCAAAATGGATGCCTTATCCTCCAATACTACTGTAGACAAATTTTAATGAGTTAATGAAAAATTAAAATTTTATTTATTTATTTATTTTTCATGCTTCTAGACCGCCCCCTCTCCCAAAAGGGACTCGGGGCGGTGTACAGTCCATGCAAAATATATCAAAATACAATAAAAAATTGAATATGTACAGTTGGAATGGAGGAGGTTAAAAATGGAATTAAAAGAACTGTACAAAGCAGTATATATAAATATAGGTTTTTGAACCCCTAAAACACACACAATAAATTAAAAACAATACCCCTAAAATAACCAGTTAATAGTACATTTGCCAGGAGGGACAGTTGTAATTATGCCAGGCCTGCTAATCGGAACAGGTGAGTCTTCAATTTTTGCCGGAAGGAGCGGAGGTCAGTAGTGGTTCTAATGTCGGGGGGGAGGTCATTCCAGAGGGTTGGGCCCATCACAGAGAAGGCCCTACTCCTTGGTGTCGCCCGTTGGCATTGCCTAGTGGACGGCACCAGGAGAAGTCCCTCTCTGTGTGAGCGAATTGGCCGCAGGGATGTATGTGGGAGGATGCGATCCCGCAAGTAACTAGGTCCCATGTCATGGAGTGCTTTAAAGATGGTAATCAGCACCTTGAAATGCACCTGAAAAACCACAGGTAGCCAGTGCAGCTCACGCAGGAGAGGTGTTACGTGGGAGTACCTCGTACTCCCCATCACAGCCCGCGCGGCTGCGTTCTGAACTAACTGCAGTCTCCGGGCACGTCCCAAGGGCAGCCCCATGTAGAGAGCGTTGCAGTAATCCAGGCGAGACGTCACCAGCGCATGAGTGACCGTGCGTAGGGCATCCCGGTCCAGTAGGGGGCGCAATTGGCGCACCAGGCGAACCTGGTGGAACGCCCCCCTTGCCACGGCTGCCACATGGTCATCCATTGACAGCCGGGCATCAAGGAGGACGCCCAAATTGCGCGCCCGTTCCACAGGGGGCAATTGTTCGCCCCCTATGGCCAGCAATGGAATCAGCTGGCTGAACCGAGGTGCCGGTAGCCACAGCCACTCAGTCTTGGAGGGGTTGAGTTTAAGTCTGTTGTCCCCCATCCAGACCCCGACGGCTTCCAAACACCGGGACATCACTTCGACAGCCTCGTTGGGGTGGTTTGGGGTTGAAATATACAGCTGGGTATCATCAGCGTAGAAGTGACACTCAACCCCAAAACCACGGATGATCTCACCCAGCGGCTTCACATATGTATTGAACAGGAGAGGCGAGAGGACCGACCCCTGTGGCACTCCACAAGTGAGTGGCCTCGGGGTCGACCTCTGTCCCCCTGTCAACACACATTGCTTCCGGTCGGAGAGGTAGGAGCCGAACCACCGCAGAACGGTACCTCCGACTCCTATCCCCTCCAACCGGCGCAATAGGATACAATGGTCGATGGTATCAAAAGCCGCCGAGAGGTCTAATAGGACCAGGATAGAGGAACAACCTCTATCTCTGGCCCTCCAGAGATCATCGACCAACGCGACCAAGGCTGTCTCCGTGCTGTGCCCGGGTCGGAAGCCGGACTGGCGTGAGTCTAGATAATCGGATTCGTCAAGGTGTCGTGGAAACTGCTGCGCCACCACATTCTCGACAACCTTCGCTAGAAAGGGAAGGTTGGAGACTGGACGGTAATTAGCTAGCTCCGTTGGGTCAAGCAAAGGCCCCTTAAGTAAGGGCCTCACCACTGCCTCCTTCAAGGCGGTTGGCAAGGATCCCTCACCCAATGAGGCATTCACCAGGCCCAGAAGCCAGCCTCGGGTCACCTCCCAAGATGCCAGTACCAACCAGGAGGGACACGGGTCCATTAAACATGTGATGGGTCGCAGCCGTCCACGCAACCTATCCAAATCCTCGGGGGCAACAGAATCAAACTCCTCCCAGGATGGTCTCACAAGACTCGCTGTTGGCGGCCCGTCCGGTCCACTGACAATGACAGTTATTCCAGCTGATTGAACATTCTGATACCATAGAATCAGAGTCTTTTCTCCTAATGGGTATGGCAAGTGAAATGTCAGTTGTCGGCCATCAAAGTATGAAGAACCAAGGTTTCTAGATGCTGATGTCAGCCAAAAGCATTCTTCAAATAATAAGAATCCAGCATTTTCCAAAGACAAGATAAGGCTTTAGCTATGCTTAGCAGAAATTTTAATTTAAGGCAGGATATTACTTGTTTTTTTTAAAAAAAATCATTGTTTTTTTCAGCAAATCAGCAATTAATATGTTAAAAGTTTATCTTTCGTTGCATTAATTTAGAAGTAGCCCATTTAAGCAGCTGTGTTTCCCAAGGTTTAAATCATTACAGTGCCATAATATCAGTGTGTGACTCAGCAGAGAGATATTTATATAACCTAGTACAATCCAGAAAAGCAATAAACCATCTGGCAAGTGATACCAGAGTGAAACTGACCACCATTTTGGAAGGGAAGGCATAATTGTAACCTTCAATGTACTGTGATACATTATGAACCACCTGTTTAAAGAAAAGTTAATTACTGTCAAACAAAATTACAGCTCTCCAAATTGGTTGTTGGTAAAGCAGCAAATAATTATTCACTGAAAATTTAGAAGGCTGGGTTCTTGGAAATCACAGTTGCAAAATATTTTATCATGTTCATTGAATGAAAAAGAGTTATTAAAGCCTGAAAAAAGAGATACACAATGAAGTAACATAGTTTTTCCTTAATGGTCTGTTGGAATTGCCTTGGGAGACAGGTGGAAGAGATAACTAGATAACTGTCACGCAAAAGGTATCTCAGTTCACAGAAGCAGAGGGCGTATGGGAAGTGTTTCAGAAGGTAAAGGTTCCTTCCAGGGGTGGGTTTCAACCGGTACAGACCGGTACGGCCGTACCGGATGGTGAATTCAGCGTGCCTTCCCATACCCATTGGTCAGGAGGACCCATACCAGAACGCTCCCTCCCGTTGTTCGCTCTTTCACTCACCCTGCCCATCCACACCATGCTGCTGAAAAGTTCTCAGAAGAAGAACCAGAAGAAGAAAGAACTGGTGAGTGGCTGGGGTGGGGGTGGGGAGGATGTTGGGGAAGAGGGAAGGGGCAGAGGGGCTGGAAGTGTGTGTGTGTGTGTGTGTGTGTGCACAGACTGTAAGTTTTAAAAATGTCTGAGTGAATCCAGGAAGAGGGAAGAAGCAGAGGGGCTGGAAGTGTGTGTGTGTGCACAGGCTGTGAGTTTTAACAATGTCTGTATGAATCCTGGAAGAGGGAAGAGGCAGAGGGGCTGGAAGTGTGTGTGTAAGGTGGTCACTAATGTTGAAGACCGGCAAGGACAGTCATATTTCTTCTGTAAGTTGCTGTTTTATTGTTTTGTGTACTTATTTTATTCTTATTTAAGTAGTAAGTGCACAAAATAATAAATATCCTTTTTTTATATCTTCTTTTTTTGTGAATATATTTTTATTATTTTTACATTTAAAACAATGCAATACCGCAAAGTCGCAGTGACCATACATTCACATTATATACAACTAGTCTCAATCATTAACTATTAGCCTACTTAATACATTGTCTATCCTTCTGTCCAATCACTATATACAGTTTGTTCCAATCTGTCACCTTGTCTCATACCAATCATAAAATCTGTTCCAGACTTCAAAATATTCTGATTCCCCTTCATTTTTAAGTTCAAGAGTGACCCTATCTGCTTCCGCACAGGCCAACACTTTTCTGATTATATCTAGCTCTGATGGTGTGTTTTCTTTTTTCCAATACTGCGCATAAGTTATGTGTGCCGCAGTTAGTACATGTATAATTAGATAAAGTATATCTTTCTTAAACCCCTCCGGTATTATGCCTAGGAGAAACATTTCTGGTTTAAACAAGATTTGGTCTCCCACCATTTGTTCTAACCATGATTGAATCATTTTCCAATATTTTTTTCCCTCATTGCATGTCCACCACATATGATAAAAAGTGCCTGGTGTTTTTTTTACACTTCCAACAATTTGGGGCCAGATTTTTAAACATTTTGGAGAGCCGTGCTGGGGGGCGATGCCCTCTGTAGAACATCTTATAAAGATTTTCTTTATACGTCGTAGCCATTGTTAGTTTCCAATTAAGTATCCAAAGTTTTTCCCACTTAGCCAATTCCACATTATAACCGAGATTTTTCGCCCAGGCGACCATAGTTTCTTTGACATGTTCTTCCTCTAGCTTATGTTCCAACAAAAACCTATACAACACCTTGATCAACCTGTTTTCTGTCTGTATCAAAAGTTTATCTAATATTGTGTAATCTTTGGCAATACCTTCCTTCTTCCTATCCTGTGCAAACCTTGATTGTATCTGTAAGTAGGACCACCATTCTACTTGTACCCCTTGTGATGCCAATTCTAATCTAGTTTTACTTAACTTTAACTTTATTTAAATTTATAAACCGCTCCCTCTCCCCAAAGGGACTCGCCCTTTCTGTTCTAATCTCCCCCTGTCTGTTCAATAACTCTTTACAGTATATGTAACAATATTTTCAATATTAATTAAATTTGGGTGTATGTATGCTTCCATCGTAGATAGCCAAATGTGTGTTTCGGTATAATAGTCGTATTTAATTTTGTTCCATATTAATAACAGGGACTGGCTGATGTAGTGTCTATTGAAATATTTGTGTGCAGATCCTTTTTCATACCATAGGAAGGCATGCCATCCTGCTTGGAGGTCATGACCTTCCAATTTGAGTAATCTTTTATTTCTCAACATTATCCATTCTTTTAACCATGTTAGAATGGCCGCAGTATAATAAAGTTCCCAATCTGGTATGCCAAATCCTCCTTTTTTCTTAGTGTCTTGCATAGCTTTGAGTTTTATTCTTGGTTTTCTTCCCTGCCAAATAAATTTCAAAACCAATTGATTCAAATCCTTAAAAAATAGGAAAAGAAATTTTGGTAGTACATTCATTTTTATGACTGCGATCCTACCCATCAGGGACAATTGTAGGTTTTTCCACCTTTCTAAGTCTTTCTTAGTTTTATTTATCAAATTAGTATAGTTGTTTTCTTTGATGGACACACACCTCGCAGATAAATGTATACCTAGATATTTGACTTTTTTGACAGTTTGGATACCCAATTTCTTTGTTAACTCCTCTTTCAATTTGGATATCATATTTTTAACCAGCATTTTAGTCTTTGTCATATTTATCTTTAAACCCACTGCTTTCCCATACTCTGTCAATTCCTCAATAAGTTTCATACTTTCAAACTTTATAGGATCCTCTAACACGAAAACTAGATCATCCGCAAAAGCCTATAACTTAAATTGTTCCTTTTTTATTTCTAGTCCCTTTATCTGTTCCTCTTTA
This sequence comes from Natrix helvetica, assembly GCF_964273705.1. Lineage (NCBI taxonomy): Eukaryota > Metazoa > Chordata > Lepidosauria > Squamata > Natricidae > Natrix > Natrix helvetica. The sequence goes on from NC_138548.1 coordinate 58,179,989, forward strand.
TGTACATTCCTAGCTGGAACTTCTAAGGTTAATATAAACAGCAGTGGGGATAGAGGACAACCTTGTCTTGTACATTTTTAAATTGCTATGCTTTCGGTTAATTCACCATTAATTATTACTTTGGCTTTTTGATTTGTATATTTTGCTCTAATCGTGTTTATAAATTTATCCCCCATATTCCATGTGTTCCAATTGTTGATGCAGTTCACATTATCGAATGCTTTTTGAGCATCGAGGAAAAAATAGTGCAACCTGTTTTTCATTATGCACTTCATAATATTCAAGAATGTCCAGCATAATTCTCATATTGTTTTTAATTTGTCTTCTGGGGAGGAATCCATTTTGATCTGTGTGGATGAATGATGTGAGGAATTTTTTCAACCGTTCTGCTATTATCAGAGCAAAGTTCTTGTAATCTGCATTTAGCAATGAGATTGGTCTGTAATTTTGTATAAACATCTGATCTGTGTCTATTTTAGGTAATAATACAATGTTAGCCTCCGTCCATGATAACGGTGTCTTCACCTCTTTCAACACAGCATTGTAAACTTCCAACAACATTGGAACAAGCATATCCTGGAATTCTTTATATATTTCTGCTGGCAGTCCATCCGGCCCTGCAGCTTTATTATTCTTTTGTCTTTATATGGCCTCAATTATCTCTGATGTTTTAATTTCTTCATTGAGCATATCTTTTATTTCCTCTGGTATCTTTGGCAGATCTGACTTTTCCAGATATTGTAGTATTCCTTCCTTTGTATAGTCTTGGTTTTCTCTATATAATTGTTCATAGAACTCTTGGGTAATCCTTTTCTTTTCCTCTAGTTGATAGCAGATCTCACCTTTTTCATCTTGTAACTTATTGATCCAATTCTCTTGCTTCTGCTTCCTCAGCCTATAGGATAGCCACCGCCCCAGTTTATTTGCTTTCTCAAAGAAATTTTGTTTTGCTTTTGTTTTAAATTGTGCCAATTTTGCTTTTTCAAATATAGCCAATTCATGTTTAATCAATTCCATACTTCCTTTTATACTTCTCTTTTGTGGTTTCTTTTGAAGTTCACTCTCTAAATTTCTATACCTTTCTTTCAACTCTCTTATTTTTTATTCTCAATTTTTTTCTTCCTAGCTGTAGCCAATATTATGACCCCTCTTATAAATGCCTTAGTTGTATCCCATAGGTTTTGTATGGATGTGTCTCCTGACCAGTTTTCTTTGAAGAAAAATCTCAATTCCTAATTAACTCTTTTAATATATTCCTGATCCTTTAGGATTGTTCCATTGAATAACCAATATCTTCTTTTTGTAGGTCATTCTTTGGGACACATAATTCAGTGACATTGACTTGGCCACTCCCACCCAGTCACATGACTGCCAAGCTACTCCCACCCGGTCACATAACTGCCAAGCCATTCCCACTCAGTCACATGACTTCCAAGCTACTACCACCTGGTCACATGATAACCAAGCCACTCCCACCCAGTCACATGACCACCAAGCCACTCCCACAAAACAAGCCACACCTACAGAATAGGTTCTAAAAAATATTGAAAAGGTGGTTCCTATTTTTCTACATGCATTTTTACATGCTTTTGAACTGCTAGGTTGGCAGAAGGTGGGACAAGTAACAGGAGAGCACTCCATTATGTGGCAGTAGGGATTCAAACTGCTGAATTGCCAACCTTCTGATTGACAAGCTCAGAATCTTAGCCACTGAGCCACCGTGTCCCTATTTCAGAAGAGACCCTCCCTAGTTTTTTGGAGAGTAGAAGGGAAGGAAGTGAGGCATACTTTCAGATTCTGTTAATATAACTTTACAATAAAGATAGAGCTAGAATTCATTGTTGTGCTTCCTGTCTGAATTACCTTGAAGAGCTTACATTTCCCAAAATAATTTCTGGGAGAAAGAAAGAAAGGGGGAAAAAATCTACAAGGAAATCCCAGAAACAAACTCAGGCACTCTTTTAAACTTGTACTAAAAATACGTGAAAACTGGTTCATCACTCTCTATGTATTTAGAATATGCTAGAAGGATTCTTACTGTGCTTCAATATCTACTAGAAGAAATGATGCAATTCCTGTGCATTCATATCATCAGTATCTATTGGTAGAAATCTTCCATGAAAGGAACCCTCTCTAAATTAGTAGCCACCAGACAAATTTTAGTAACTTTTAGTAAATAAACATAGTCTCCTTCATACATTATTATAGACAATGATATATTGTATATGTGAACTCACCTAGATTAAGTCTAAATGTTGACACTACTCAGTGTTCTTGTCCCTGTTTGAAGATTGGTATAGAAACAAGAATGTTCAACATCACTTGACCCTGCTTTTCACAAGTTGCTGGTCATATGAACATGCAATGATGCAGCATTCTATCTAGATTGTTTTCTCAGAGCAACTAACATTTGGAGAATAGATGCCATGTAGAGCCACATTCCCCATATTTGACATAATCGGTAAATAGAAGGATTGCATTTCCAAGTCAGCCGTATAGTGTGTTACAAAAAGGGCGTGCCTAAAAACATTCCAGTTTCACAAAAGAAATTAGATTTATTGTAATATGTCTTTAAAAACAAGGGTCAGAAATCAGGAAGTGAGGTGGAAAATAATAAATGCTGGTTGATGGCCGGTATCAGACTTTGTAGGGCAGTATCTGCATAGCTTTATGGACTGAAAAACTGAGATTCCAAGTTTCTCTTTGCAAGCATGAAGTAGCCATAAAGCTACCTTTATTTCTAAGTACTGCAATAATAATGTTTCCAGCTTGTTTACACTGGCTCATTACAAACAAGCAATACAAATTAATTGAGCAAAAGCAAATATTGAATTTACAGCAGGGACACCCTTCATAGCTTACTGGGACTGGGTCTAAAGGAAATGCATAAGAACTACTCTCATGATTGATGAAAATATTCTTGTGCTACATTTGGCATCCCACAAAAAGTTACCATGGATACCATTTCTAAGAATAGAACTGATTAACCATGGCTGCCTGTCCCTCAAGTGGTTTTAGCCATAAATACAGGTTTTGATTTTACCCATTTCATTATTAAAGTATTATTGTCACTGGGAAAAATTGGACGTTGTAGTCCTAGTGCATCTAGGAACCAGCAAGTTTAGGAGGGCTGGTGTAAAGTACTTGTCTGAAGCTTCAGCTCTCAGTGGAATGTGCTCCAAATTGTTGCATATCCTTACCTCTTCCTTTGGCCTAACCTTAACTTCCCATGTCAGGGCTGACATCTGGCAGATTTATTGCAAACTTTGTCAGATATTCATTCTGTATCTGATTAGCTTTTAAGATTACTCAGTGGATCACAGGATCAGTGGTCTGAAAGAATGTGCCTTTACTATAACCCCAGTCTTTAGCTGTGCTCTCTGAGGATTAGAGTCTATAGGACTTCAAGTTCTGATAACAACATTGCATTTTGGCAAAAGAAGTAAAACTTTTTACTATTAGTGAATTATTTCACAAAGGTATTATGTCCATAGGTTTTGAACCCACTGACAGCACACAATTCTTATGTTACTTCCCCTACCCCTGCCCACCCCTTTATTAGCAAGAGCAAACAATGTTAAGCATTTTGGTTTCATTTTCTATAAATGAGAAATAATAGGCACTAAAAGTTATCTTTCCTGCTTTTCTGAGAAACAGCAGGGAAAGGCATTAAACAAGCTTGATTTATATGCCTGTAGCCAAGCATTTAGCACCATCTCTACCTGAAATGTAAACAAGCTACACATGTGCCTCACCATATAGGTATTTTTAGATACTTCTATATTCTGTATTCTGACTTAAAAATCAAGAAATAATTACATGGATTGCTTCTCTCTCTCATTCTTGGGCTGGTATTTGCTCCTGCTGGCTAGCCACACATGAATGTCAGTGTTCCAAATAGCATCCAAAAGTAAATCAGAGTCCAAGGCAAAGTGTTGCTCAAAGTTCCAATTTATTAAGAGAGCCATGTTGGCACATCTGGGAAAACGTGAATCTGAAAGCTTCCCGGTTTCCCCCACCCAGTTGAAAGTTCAAGATTTTGCCCCCACACCCACAAGTCCATCATATGGTCCAATCTCCCACTGCCATGCTGGCCGTTCCACCCATCCAGTTCCGGTCAGGCTCAGAGGTGCAGAGACAAAGGATGACCTTGGCTTTCTAGAAAGAATTATGTTTCGGCTACATAATATGTGACTCCTTACAATTCCTCCTCCCATTTTCCCAGAATAGAAAATGCATAGCAGAATAATAGAAAGTACGGCAGGCCAAAGACCCAAAAGAAAAGATGGCTGCAGGCCTGACAATGATATTTCCACCTTCAGCTCTCTATGAAAGCCAACTGTGGTGAGAAAAAATGTCCTTCATTGTATCTCTTCTTTCTTCAGTAGGTAAGAATGCAACTAAAGTAATGTACCTCATCCAGAGAAGAGCAACAAAGATGATTAGGGGACTGGAGACTAAAACATATGAAGAACGGTTGCAGGAACTGGGTACGTCTAGTTTAATAGAAAGAAGGACTAGGGGAGACATGATAGCAGTGTTCCAGTATCTCAGGGTTGCCACAAAGAAGAGGGAGTCAAACTATTTTCCAAGCACCTGAGGGTAGAACAAGAAGCAATGGGTGGAAACTAATCAAGGAGAGAAGCAACTTAGAACTGAGGAGAAACTTCCTGACAGTTAGAACAATTAATCAGTGGAACGGCTTGCCTCCAGAAGTTGTGAATGCCCCAACACTGGAAGTCTTTAAGAAGATGTTGGATAGCCATCTGTCTGAAACGGTATAGGGTTTCCTGCCTAGGCAGGGGGTTGGACTAGAAGACCTCCAAGGTCCCTTCCAACTCTGCTATTGTATCGTATTGTATTGATCATTTTTTAAAATTTATTTAGACAATTTATATAGTTGCACTTTTTAAATAAATAATTCTGGGCACTAGAAAATCCTTACAAAACATTTTTTTAAAAAACAATCTGTTACAATAATTCACTGCAACAAAAGATAACCAATGTCCTACCTAATATATCATAAAAACATATCATAAAAATATAACTACATAACATAAAAACAAACGTGTATCGGGATCCTCTAATGCTTGGAGGAAAAGCCAGATTTTAAGAGACATCTGGAAACTCAAGAGAGTCATCCAGCAATATCTCCCTCAGAAGTTTTTGCTAGAGTCTTATTAGCCTCATGAAACAACCCTGTCACGATATTGTTCCCTTTCCCCCAATACCTGGCAAGAAAATCAATGCAACACAGAGCAAGCCTGCTTTCTCATAAATATAAATGCAATCATAAGGAGAACAGTATAATTCACCATCATTGTTGCTATTGTCTTCAGATACAATACAATACAATACAATAGTAGAGTTGGAAGGGACCTTGGAGGTCTTCTAGTCCAACCCCCTTCCTAGGCAGGAAACCCTATACCGTTTCAGACAAATAGTTTCGTCCTTCATATACACGGATTCTTGTACATCTGATATGAGATAAAATGGTTTGAATGGTTTAAATTGCCAAAGAAGAGACCAGGGGAAGCAGCTATTCTTCTTTGTTTGTTGCATTTCCAGTCCTATCTATAAACCCATCTATATCTTTGGTCTGCTGAAACAAAACCTGCGGTTATAGTTCCAGAGTAAAAGCAATCAAGCAAAACGCCTACATTTCCCCTGACAACTTCCCAGTCTAAATTATTCTCTTGGGTGGAAAAAAGCTACAACTCCTCTGAGTAATGCAAGTAAATCATTTTCTCCCCCCAAGCAAAACTGATTCAAAAAAGAGGTTTTTGTGGTTTCATTTTTGGGTCGATTTTTTTTTTTTTAAATGTCTTGTATTTTATAAGCAACATCATTTCACTGTCACTGGCTTATTGAGTTAAATCAATTGCCAAAACTTTCTTTGCTCATTTAAATATTGTTTCCGAACTATGATAACATAGAACTTGAACACAGCTTAATTACATGCCTGACTGGTTGCTTCTTGATTGGAAAATTTGTTTTAGCTTAGCAAAGCTGCTCTTTTTCTTTGTGTTACAAGGAGAAAAACAAGAGCCACACCCCAGATTCCACAAAATTCTGCCAGGGTCTTCTCAGGTCTTAGAATGACTGTGATGCTAGAAGTCAGTACTTTTTTTTCTTCCTTTTTCATTTCTTTCTGACCTCCTCTTTGCCTCTCTTTAACTTTTTCAATTTTTGTCTCTATTTGTATTTTGTCTTATAACTAGCTGATAACCCGGCATTGTCTGGGTATTTATTTATAGGGCGAAAATGTCCAGACCAAACATAATTTCTAATGTTGGATTTTCCCCCTTACCAGAGGGAGTCCTCTTGTGGACTACTAGGAAGCCATTACCATGGCAACTCCACTGCACTGTACAGTAGAAGCCATTTTACGGCAGTGCAGTAGAAGTCATTTGAAGACACAACAAGCTGTATTGTAACAGAACACACACACACTGAGGGGTGTTAGAGATATCTTACCTCACAGTATTTGTTTCCAGAGAATAAGTCATCTGTGTACCAGGTTTGGTTGAAATTGCTTGAGGTGTTCCAGCGTTATGCTAGAAAACACACACACACACACACAGCCATTTTTATATATACAGATAAACTTTAATAAAAATGAAAAAAGAATGCAGAAAATATAGAAATGTTGGGCCAGGTCTTATGAAGTAATTCTTACTACCTGTCATTCATTTTCTGCAATAATTTCATCCTATTATCATGTTAAATCTTTAAGTGCAAATTATTATGGAACAAAAATAGTAGGATGAAGAAGGATAGATTGGGATTTTAAAAATCTTAAGAAAAAAATAGTGTTTATACCAAATTAGCAAGGCTCTTTTTCAGATATCACATCTAACTCAAAATTGGCTGTTATTTTATGAATGTGTCAAAAATATTTTGTAGGGAAGAAAATTGGAGTAACTGCCTTTTATTTTTTCTAAGAATATCTTGTTTAGGAGTTTTCATGTCACCGCAGAAAAGACAAGGAAATGTAGAAATGTAATCCACTTTTTCTGTTTCTCCACATATAAGATGAAACTTCTGCTTAAAGAGTTGCTTAGTAAATTTTTGCAATATAAATCTAATGGCTTCTGCTTGGAGCCTCTTGTATAGAATAGAATAATAGAATAAATTTAATTTGTTAGCCGCTCCCTCTCCAGAAGGACTCGGGGCGGCGTACAATAAAAACCCATACAAATATACATATACATACAATACATATACACATACATACAAACACATACACGTACATGTACATGGAGGAGGTAACTTATGTACAATTATTCTCACCTTTTTAAAATCTGCATTGCTACTTGTAATAGTTAAGATAAAAAAGAAAAATATGCGCTTCCTAATCTGACATCTGCAGAAAAGCAAGGGAGTAGTAGTGGAGTAGAAATAATCTCTCACATGAACATTGCTTTGGCAAGGAGGTAACTGTCCTTGCCAAAGCAAATTACTGTTAAGCTATGCCAATAAAATATCTTTATCTTTGTTTTAAAATATCCTGGTAGTGGTTCAATCAAATGATGGATAAGGAGTGCCAAGATGTATTCTCAGATATCGTATTGCTTATATTCCCTGTAGAATGAAAAAGTATTAAAACACTCCAAACCTTTGAACCTTGGGGTAGGCCTGAAGAAACAGAAAGCAAATATTCATGCCAAAGATTCAATAAAAAGATTCGAGACACAAAGATGGAGCAGGAAGTACCTTGCATTATTGCCATGAAGTTTTAGTCAAGTCACTGCATTACTGTAGACCCTCTAAGACCACCGCCAACAAAAGCAACAGATCAAGCCAATGTTAGGGTTCTAAATACCATGCAGAAATAAATCATTGTCCAAGGCAAAACATCCTTAAAGGTGCAATTTATTCCGCAGGCATGTTAGCACGGCTATGGAAAATTCCAACTCTGGAAGTACATTATCTAAGTTCAACCAGTTGAAAGTTCATGATCTCTCCCCACACCCACAAATCCATCACATGTTCCAATCATCATCTTCCACGCTGGCATGTACACCCATCTTCTTCCGGCCAGGTGTCGAGATGCGGAGACAAAAGATGACCTTGGCTTCTACAAAAGAATGTCAACAATCCATTCTACAATCCTACTCCTTTCTATTCCCCCCTCCCAACTACTACACTAATGAAACAGCATAGAAAATTATAAGAAAGTGTGGCAGGCCAAAGATCCTAAAAAGAATATAACTACAGGCCTGACAGGCGGCCTCTCCTCAAAAGAAAAACATTTCCTGCAAAGAGAATAACATAAGAGTTAACATAACAAAATTAACCACCTCTTCTCCACCCAGGGGAACCCCTTGACTTCTCGGGAAACTTCCCATTGAATTGCTTTACTAACTTCTCCACTTTTAGGTTCCCACTGTTCACCCAATTAGCTTCAGACCAAGGGTAACCCTTCCAATGCACTAAGTACTGTAAGCAACCCCTATTCAGCCTGAAATCTACAATTTTTTCCACCTCAGATTGTGTTTCCCCTTCCATCACTAAAGGAGGAGATTGAGCTTGGGTGGATGCTCTTCTGTTAGACCCAATTACTGGTTTCAACAAGCTACAATGAAATTCTGGGTCAATTTCCCCTAGACTTCTGGGTAGACTGAATTGAACTGTAACTGGGTTAACTATCTTCACTATAGGGAATGGACCAAGAAATTTTTGACCCAATTCCTTGCTAAGCATTTCTAATCTTATGTATTTGGTAGATACAAAAACATTGTCCCCCACACGGTAGGGGTTTTGGAGCAAGCGATGTTGATCATCTTGCTTCTGGTAGGCTTCTGCCACAACTGCTAGAGCCTTCTTCGTATTCTCCCATCCTTTCTTTAGCATGTCCATCCATTCACTCAAAGACATGAAAGAAGGAGGTTCTCTAGGCAACTCAGGCATGGCAACAACTTCCATGCCACTGGTAATCTGGAAACCCGCTAATCCTCTGCTGCTGTGGACAGCATCGTTGTACGCCACTTCGGCGAAGGGTAGCAAGTCCGACCAGTTGTCGTGCTGATAGTCCACAAAACACCTGATGTATTGTTCCACCACCGCATTGGCTCCCTCTGCTGCGCCGTTCATGCTGGGATGAACCTCTGAGCTCAGTTCTTGTGTGGACCCAATAGATCTCAGGACCTCTCTCCAGAACTTGGCTGTGAACTGGGCTCCGTGGTCTGAAATGATCCTCTTGGGTACTCCATGCAGGCGATAAATGTGTTTCACAAACATTTTCGCTAATTCGTTTGCGGATGGCAATCCTGAGCAAGCAATGAAGTGTGCCTGCTTAGAAAACAAATCAATAACAGTCCAAATTACTTTATGCCCACTGCTGTCTGGGAGTTCCATGATGAAGTCCATTGCGACCTCTTCCCATGGCCGTTTCGGGCTCACTGCTGCAGGTGCTGTAGGTTCTGGGCTCTTGGATCCAATCATCCACGGCTGGCCTTGTTCCTCCTCCGAGGCCTCCCCCTTGGTAGGACTCTTCGTCACCTGAAGTTGGGGGTCCTCTTCCAGAGATCGGTTGGGCATTTCCCCCTCCGAGGCCTCCCCCTTAGTTGGACTCTTTGTCACCTTCAGTTGGGGATCCTCCTCCGGAGATTGTTTGCCCTTTTCCTCCTCCGAGGCCTCCCCCTTGGTAGGACACTTCGTCACTTTAAGTTGGAGATCCTCTTCCAGAGGCTGTTGGCCCAGATGACTTTTCTGTGCGGGCATCTGGGGCCCTCTCTTAACCACCGTGGCAATTGGTACACACGTTTGTTCTTCGGCAATTCCCTCCTCCGAGGCCTCCCCCTTGGTAGGACTCTTTGTCACCTTAAGCTGGGGATCCTCTTCCAGAGGTCGTTTGCCCAGATGACTTTTCTGTGCTGGCATCTGGGGCCCTCTCTTTACCACCATGGCGACTGGTACACACATTTGTTCTTCGGCAATTCCCTCCTCCGAGGCCTCCCCCTTGGTAGGACTCTTCGTCACCTGAAGTTGGGGATCCTCTTCCAGAGGTCGTTTAGGCTTTTCCCCCTCCGAGGCCTCCCCCTTAGTTGGACTCTTTGTCACCTTAAGTTGGGGATCCTCCTCCGGAGAATGTCTGCCCTTTTCCTCTTCCGAGGCCTCCCCCTTGGTAGGACACTTCCTCACCTTAAGTTGGGGATCCTCTTCCAGAGGTTGTTGGCCCAGATGACTCTTCTGTGGTGGCATCTGGGACCCTCTCTTTACCGCCGTGGTGGTTGGTGCACACGTTTGTGGCATTGGGGCTGGAGCCAAGCACTCTGACGCTCTGTGGCCAAGTTGACAACAATGGTGGCATTTAATTCCATTCCGAGGAATGGAACCTAGTTACATCTCTAAACTCAGGAACCGTTTCATCACACTGCCTTGCTCTCCAACTTGCAGCTGCCCCCTTGGTAAACCCTTCTTCCATGGTGGAGATTGCTTCTCTGTAGGAAGGTGGAGTAAGAACCTTTTGGGGCATTGCAGATGCACCTTGTCCCGCTTCCCATCTTGCAGGCCTGGCTTTGGTAATCCCTTCTTCCATGTTGGTGATTGCTACTCTGTAGGAAGGTGGGGTAAGAACCACTTGGGGCCTTGCAGGCGCACATTTTCCCGCCATCCACAATGCAGGCCTCTGTTTGGTAATCCCTTCTTCCATGGAGATTTCTTCTCTGTAGGAAGGTCTGGTAAGAACCTTTTTGGGCCTTGCAGGGGAGACTGGAACCGGTGGGGAGGTCAATCCCTCGGTTGGCCACTGCCCAGCTTTCTGCCATGGTGCCATCTGCTGAGGGAGGGCAGGTGCCCACTGGCATCCCTCCCATCCATGACCTGGGGTTAAGACCCATCCCGGGGTTGCCTGCTTCACAGGTTGCAGCTCAACCAATGATGGCTGGCTAGGGGGTTTTATGTGCCAAGGACCCTCCTGCTGGCTTGGAGGAGTTATGGGCCAAGTAGGTGCCCTTTGCTGGCTTGGATGAGTTATGGGCCAAGTAGGTGCCCTCTGCTGGCTTGGAGCATTTCCCCATGCTGATGGCAAAGGAGTTGGTAAGTAGCATCTCTTCCATCCAAGTCCTGGGAGGAAAGCCCAATTTACTGCCCAATTTGCTTCATTTACTGGTTGCAGCCCCATTTGTGGTGGCTTGCAAGTGACAGATGCTGGAAAATCTCTTCTTCCTGCCTCCTTTGAAATTCCCATTTTGAAAGGGAATCTTTCTCCCAGCTAGTTGCAGGGTGATAAGCCATTCCATTTATTGCCGTCTGGAAGGAGCCCAAACCTCTGTTCTAGGGTTATTTTTTTCTCAACCTTGCTTCCAAGCTGGGGAGAAGGAGGGGGAGCATGCACTCACGGTTTGCTGAAGAAATGTGGTTTGAGACTTTCCTTCGTCTTGTCGTGTCTCCTCCTGCATTCCTCCAGATGCAATTAAACTGGAAGCAGCATTCCATTGCCTTTGAAGTTCCGCACTCAGCTTCTTATCACCAAAAGCTTCTCATTTATTCTTCGCTGATATTTACGCTGTCCCGGTCAGCGTTGGGAATGCCGAGACCCCCATCACCAGCCCCCCCCCCTGCGAGGGGGGGTGCTAGTGAATTATTTTGAGAGAGAGAGTTGGAATAATGTTAGGGTTCTAAATACCATGCAGAAATAAATCATTGTCCAAGGCAAAACATCCTTAAAGGTGCAATTTGTTCCGCAGGCATGTTAGCACGGCTATGGAAAATTCCAACTCTGGAAGTACATTCTCTAAGTTCAACCAGTTGAAAGTTCATGATCTCTCCCCACACCCACAAATCCGTCACATGTTCCAATCATCATCTTCCACGCTGGCATGTACACCCATCTTCTTCCGGCCAGGTGTCGAGATGCGGAGACAAAAGATGACCTTGGCTTCTACAAAAGAATGTCAACAATCCATTCTACAATCCTACTCCTTTCTATTCCCCCCTCCCAACTACTACACTAATGAAACAGCATAGAAAATTATAAGAAAGTGTGGCAGGCCAAAGATCCTAAAAAGAATATAACTACAGGCCTGACAGCCATTAGACTATAAACTGAGAACAAACCCCATTCCTTACACTGATGATGTTACCTAGTTTGGGTAATGAAATGTCTTCAAGAAAACAATCACCTCAGCACCAATGACTCCTCATTTCAACCCTGAGCTACAAATATTCTTCCTTTATTGGTATTAATATATTACTTATCTAAATTTTGGGTGAATCTACCACACAACTTAAAAAGGAAGGAGGATATCTACTGATCATGGAAAGCTGAGGGACTACTTGGATTAGAATGAAAAACTAAGCAAAAAGAAAAAACAAAATTCACCCAAATTCTGAACAGGAAGCACTCTACACTGCAATAGTTGTTGTTGTTGTTACAGTTCCTCCTTATTCTACTCAGAAAAGTAGCAAAAGCACAGCCATGATTGGACTAGCTATTAAACTGCTTCTTCAAAGTCAGATTGCCTTTGATTCACTGCCTACAATTTATCTGTGGGTCAGTGGCTACACAGTTAAAAAGCTGACCATGGTCAAGTAGATGGATAGCGATTTTTGATGTTCAGCTAAAATACTCTCATATTTATGGCCTAAGCTACTAATAAAATACAGGGAGCAATCAAAAGAGCAAGGTCATAAGTAATCTAGCATAATAACAGCCAGAAAAATAACAATGACTAACATGTCAGATCTGGACAGGAGGGGCACAAGGGAAGGCGGCAATGTGTATCCTAATATGATAATACAAACCACAGGTCTTAGGTATTTATGTCCAAAGCCATGGTGTGCATACAAAAGGCCATGATTTCTATCAATAGCTTGGTATTCTGCTATAATTTTCTTTTGACTGTGATTTGTTGAAGAAGTCTCCCCAGCCCAGGTGATCCACCATGGGTCTTCATCCATGGCTGGTGATATACCACTGCCACTACTACTTTGCTGCTTTTCTGAAGCTACCTAATCGTGAGTGATGTACCGCAACACAAATCTTCAAGCCCATTCCCCCTGAAGAACGAGTAGCCATGCCTCTGGCGCTTCTGGCTTTTGGCATGCTTCTGGCACGCCCGCCAGCAAGAGATACAGGGGGCATCAGAGAAGATCTATAAAATGAGTAACTGGAACATCCAATATCACTAAGATAAAGCAAAGCCAAGGCTGACCAACAGACCCAAGAGTTTCCATTAGCAGCACTGTAGCAATGAAGTAGCCAAAGCTTCTGCTTTCAAACTGAGTTGTGCTGCAGCTCTACTTATAACTATAAGATCTCTAATTCTCCAAGACCTCTGCTCCCAGTGATCGTTGTACCTCATGATCTGTATTTTTAGGACCCTTCCGTCTTGAAGACCCACTCTTGAAGAACTGTTTATCCTCAGTTTTGAGTATTTTCTATAGCACTTGCCTTCTAGTAAATAGACTCTGCTTACAGACCTCAGAAAATAACTCCTCCTGAGCCCAAGCATCTTGTGAGCTCAAAGATCAAATGAAGTATGAAATGATTTTGGATTTATGGCATTTTTACATGTATTTATTGCAATCCTTCCTTTCAGGATATCTGTCTTCTCACAGCTGCCTAGGAGGAATAAAAACAAATAATGAATATTTGTTAAAGAACAATAAATCTAAACAAACATTGAATATTCCAAATCAGGCAAAGTGATTTCTAAAACGCTCTCTGCGGATGGTTGCTGTGTCCTCTCCTTTCTTCAGGACAGCTGGTGATGGACGCCTGGAGGGGACGCATTTCTTTCACTGGAGCTAATTCACTCTGATACCAGTCTCAATCATTTTTTATATGCAAGAAATTCCATTCCATTCTTATATATCGTGCTATATTCTAAACCACGTTCTAAGGGACACAGTGGCTCAGTCTAGCATAATAACAGCCAGAAAAATAACAATGACTAACATGTCAGATCTGGACAGGAGGGGCACAAGGGAAGGCGGCAATGTGTATCCTAATATGATAATACAAACCACAGGTCTTAGGTATTTATGTCCAAAGCCATGGTGTGCATACAAAAGGCCATGATTTCTATCAATAGCTTGGTATTCTGCTATAATTTTCTTTTGACTGTGATTTGTTGAAGAAGTCTCCCCAGCCCAGGTGATCCACCATGGGTCTTCATCCATGGCTGGTGATATACCACTGCCACTACTACTTTGCTGCTTTTCTGAAGCTACCTAATCGTGAGTGATGTACCGCAACACAAATCTTCAAGCCCATTCCCCCTGAAGAACGAGTAGCCATGCCTCTGGCGCTTCTGGCTTTTGGCATGCTTCTGGCACGCCCGCCAGCAAGAGATACAGGGGGCATCAGAGAAGATCTATAAAATGAGTAACTGGAACATCCAATATCACTAAGATAAAGCAAAGCCAAGGCTGACCAACAGACCCAAGAGTTTCCATTAGCAGCACTGTAGCAATGAAGTAGCCAAAGCTTCTGCTTTCAAACTGAGTTGTGCTGCAGCTCTACTTATAACTATAAGATCTCTAATTCTCCAAGACCTCTGCTCCCAGTGATCGTTGTACCTCATGATCTGTATTTTTAGGACCCTTCCGTCTTGAAGACCCACTCTTGAAGAACTGTTTATCCTCAGTTTTGAGTATTTTCTATAGCACTTGCCTTCTAGTAAATAGACTCTGCTTACAGACCTCAGAAAATAACTCCTCCTGAGCCCAAGCATCTTGTGAGCTCAAAGATCAAATGAAGTATGAAATGATTTTGGATTTATGGCATTTTTACATGTATTTATTGCAATCCTTCCTTTCAGGATATCTGTCTTCTCACAGCTGCCTAGGAGGAATAAAAACAAATAATGAATATTTGTTAAAGAACAATAAATCTAAACAAACATTGAATATTCCAAATCAGGCAAAGTGATTTCTAAAACGCTCTCTGCGGATGGTTGCTGTGTCCTCTCCTTTCTTCAGGACAGCTGGTGATGGACGCCTGGAGGGGACACATTTCTTTCACTGGAGCTAATTCACTCTGATACCAGTCTCAATCATTTTTTATATGCAAGAAATTCCATTCCATTCTTATATATCGTGCTATATTCTAAACCACGTTCTAAGGGACACAGTGGCTCAGTGGCTAAGACGCTGAGCTTGTCGATCAGAAAGGTCGACAGTTCAAATCCCTAGTGCCGCATAATGGAGTGAGCTCCCATTACTTGTCCCAGCTTCTGCCAACCTAGCAGTTCAAAAGCATGTAAAAATCCAAGTAGAGAAATAGGAACCACCTTTGGTGGGAAGGTAACTGTGTTCCGTTCGCCTTTGACATTTGATCATGCTGGCCATATGACCACGGAGATGTCTTCAGACAGTGCTGGCTCTTCGGCTTTGAAACGGAGATGAACATCACCCCTAGAGCCAGACATATGTGCGAGGGGAACCTTTACCTTTACCTTTTATATTCTAAACAATCAGACTTATGATTTATGTAATAGTCTACAATCTTCTGCACATCCGCATGGAAGAGCAGCAGTCAACTGAACAAAGGAATGAAAGGTTTTCTTCTCTATCATTCGCTCTGTGTTTCTACTTTAAATGGCATTTTAAAAGATAATTTCAAAACTTCAGCTTCCCAGAATTTGTAGTTTAGCTGGAACTAGAAAAACTGGTTTACAGGCTATCGTGCCATCTTACAAGATTATCAAAATGGTTTTATAGAGAAATAAAGTAGTACATTTATTTTATGGAAGGTTCCCACATTCCCACAAATAAGGAATTCAAGCCATAATGCAAATCTTCATTGTTCTGATAAATTATCTGAAGTCAGAACTATGTCATCCCCTCGAGATTTGGACAAATTTCACATGGAAATTGAAAATAAATAATGTCTGATTTTTTCCTGCCTTACATAATTTTACCCTCTACTTCCTTCCTACTTCTGGCAATAAAGACAGCCATGAGAAGGACTGAAAATGAGCAAGCAGAATGAGCCACAGCTGCGTCCTCTCTCTCCTCCAGGATTTGGAGATTCCAGTCTATGGGAAGGAGGGATGGAAAGCCAGTTACATTTTCTATGTGATTCCTTAAAAATATCAAATTCTTTCCACTTAATTTCAAAGGAATTTAAGAAAGATTCTCATTAGAAATGAATTGAAATTCTAATTTATATTGTTTGGCTGAATTCAATAATTATTGAATTGATAATTATTGATTTGAATTGATTTTTAAATCAATATTTAATTAACAAATGAACCTCAAATTAATATTCATAATACTTACTTATTAATAATTAAAAGAGCACATAGAACATAATGGCAAAAATGTGTCCTTTCTAATTTCACATCAAAATATTGGTTTCTTGCACCCTTTAGCACCAGATGTTTTACACAGGTCATGAAAGCAACAGCATATTTTTTTCCAGTTTACTCAGAAACCAAAAAAAGGACATGTATATTTTAATGAAAACGAGAGAGAAGGAATCCTTGCACTAAATCTGCAGCAATTCAACTGAATAGTCTGCAAAGCATGCACAGTTCTAATACAGCATGTATTGTATTCATGTTTGAATGCAGAGTCTGAAAAAGCTTATCAGATAATCCCTCTCCAATTCTTCAAACTATAAATATCTTCCCTCTTTTCTTCTTTATCTTTAAAGCTAACTGTTATGTTCTGGTTTTGAAGGACTAGATTTTCTAAAATATTTAGAGATAGAGTTGAAAGGAGGAAGAAGACAGGAGGAGCCCTTTAAAAAGATTATAAAATACCTGTGTTTTTGATCCTGTCTATCTTGTGCTTTCCTCGCCATAGGCAATGTGTAGATTTTCATTTGTTTTTCCTCATGACACGTAGCTTTGTCTGAATCCTGTGGCTCATCTTCAAGACTACTCACAATTGTTGGAATCTCTCCAAATGTTTTTTCTCTGCTGATAAGACTACCTATCAGATTTGAAAGGATAAAACTCAGAAAGTGTATCTATCAGAAGCAAGAGGACTTTCAAATTGTTCTTCCCTGAAGGTTGACAATGAAAAACAGATGCAGCCTTCTAGATAGTTCACAAGAAATTGCCATTCTTGACTGCAGAAGTATTATGGAAACCAGCCTGTATGTCAGTTTGTGCTAGCTGACATTCGTTGCTTAAAGCATTGAAGTTACTTTCAGAAGAGACTGAAGGAGATGATGGAATATGTCATGTGCTCTTTAAAAAGTACCATGTTTCTTCTTCTGGGGAAAAAGGTCTGCAGCGACAGAAATCAATTCTTTTCACAGTAGCATTAGTTGCTTTTCATTTTTTTATGAAGCTGATTTTTCTTGATCTTCTTTATGAAATATCAGTGAATGTTGAGATACAGAAAACACTTGCAAGAATTAAAACGTGATATTTGTCCTCATTGTTGAATTATCCTTCTTGGACAATATCAGATATGTGTGTATATAATTTATGTGGTTGGTTGTTTTCAAGTATAGATGAAGAAGGTAAAAATTGTGCTTCACTTGCTACTCCTTTAATCCATTAGAGCAAATTAAAACTTGTACAGATTAGACAATATTTAGTAGAAATAGCTTCTGGTCTAGTCTGCTAGTCTGCTCTCACTTTGGTAGGAATTCTAAAGTTTGAGATTGTATGTCACCTATGCTATTAAAAAGTTTTTAAAAAAATGGCTCCTCATCACTCACGCTTGGTTTGCGTGGATAATAAGCTTCTTATAGTTTTATTAGACAATTCTGATCCCTGGAGTCATCCTTTCAGAGACATTTCCTTACCAGATTCCTCAATGCCTTTAACACTAGCAGAACTTCTAATGTACTTGAACAGTTCTTAAAAATTTATGGAGATATTCAGAGATCTGTCTTGGAAGTAACCCATGTTGAACTGTATAGCACAAACACCAGCTGTTGGCCATATGAAATGTTTTATGATATTTTACATTATGTCATAAAATGCTATATAATAAAATGTTTTGTAATATTTTTCAAATTTCAGTTCCATGGGAATGATACAGCCCAGGTTTTGCACCTTCTGTAAGGTACTTTACCTTCCGATACACTGCTTTGCTAATTTAATAATTGCAGACCTGAGAGTTTTAGTAACACATAGATGAAGATAAAATTAGATGTTTTTGTCTTCTGGACATGCAATGTTGTTGTTTTTCTTCTGTTATATAGTTTTTATTGCAACAAGCCATGTAGAATTGTCATGGAAACAGGCAGCTTTACATATCTCATATAAATATATAAACTGCCATTGAAAAAATCCTTTCTTGTGATCCTATCCGAGCACTCTTGATTAGAGCAGAAGTACCACTTCTGAATATATTAAAACTTGGAAAAATATATGCTTTTAAACAGAATAGCATCTTATCATATTGCTTCATACACTGAATTTTAGAAACACATACACACTTGTGTTTGTGCCCAGTGAGCAGTTTTTACAAGAGAGTTATACGATTCACATTGTAACCAGCTGTAGTAAGCAGTTTAACTAACCTCCTTCATAAAGGTCAAGCAATGGGACAGGGGATGGAATGGAGGATAGTTTGAGATGGGGTGGGGGATGGACACAGAATCCTTAGAAATTGTTCAAGATCTCATACAGGGAGGAAAGAGAGAGAGAGAGAGAGAGAGAGAGAGAACTTGGGAAAAACAAAATAGAAGAGAAAGAGGGAAAAAGAACATTTGGAGTGAGTGGATCAACATAAACATAAACAAGTCATGAGCAAGAGCTGAAGGAGGGAAAATCTGAAGCCTTGGGCAAGGAAGGTCAGAGAACAATTGGCAGCCGATTCAACTTCGTGTGAAGAGCTGAAAGTTCACCTGTAAGGAGATGCTGAGAAGCAATCTGAAGATGAAATCTCAGAAAAGATGTTGGGGCCAAAGGGAGAAAGGGAAAGCGGAGGGAAGATTTATGGCAGCAGTTGTAGGAGGTGTTGGTACAGACAATAAGCTCATTGTAGAAGAGTGCAGGAGGAAAATTATATTGCTAATTGAGTGTTCATTTATTAATGTAGCATAAATTTCTTACTGTACCAGTAGATTAACTAAAGCTGATGTGATGGAATATAAGGATGATCTTGGGAAATGAAGAGAAGAGATGCTGCCTAGGAAACAATCAGACAAAAGAGGCCAGTGGCTTAACAGTCAGAGAAAGAAACTTACAAGAATCTGCTCGAATGGATGAAGCAGTTAAAAATGGACACAGAACATTTGTACTTTCAGATTTGCAATATTCTGTAAATATAGCCTTACGATAAAGTAAAATTACTTCATCTAGTTTATCTGTTTTAAAAAATCCTATTTAGAACTGGGATATTCTCTTGTCTTACTAACTGGCTTGGTGGGAGAAAAACCTTTTAGCAGAGGGTGGAAGGCAGACTTGACAAGGATAAATTCTTCAGATCAATGATAGAGATTATTCTTGACAAAGAATAGGGGATTAATCTCTTGAATCTAACACTGGCTCCAATGTTACAGATGGAGCTATGGCAACTCTGACTTGGATGGGGATAGGGGAGGAAAACAAGTTAACGCAAAACAAGATTGGGAGATTTCATTCGGAGATATTTTTTTTTAATTCCCGCTTTTGTCTGGTTAGTATTAGTTGGGTTTATGCAGTTGACTGTTTATGTTCACATACCACACCATGCAGTAAAGTAACCACACTGACTGGGTTCTCACAACATATTGAGATACAAAGCACCTAACCTAGGGTTAAAACCACTTGGGAGCATTTGTCTGGCAAATAAATAAATAAATAAAATTAAAGGGGAAGATGCTGGTTTTTCTATGAGAACTCCTCAATGATCATTGAAATTGGCTGTTGCTTAATTTAGACAATAAGGGGAGAAGTACAAGCAATAAAACAAAACTGACTGTGGTCTTCTCCTCCCCTCCCCTATCTCCTCCTCATCACACTCAAAGAGTGATGAGAATCAGAAGTGGTATTCAGCAGATTCTGACCAGTTCTGGAGAACCGGTAGCGAAAATTTTGAGTAGTTTGGAGAACCGGTAAATACCACCTCTGACTGGCCCCACCCCCATCTATTCTCTGCCTCCCAAGTCCCAACTGATCAGGAGGAAATGGGGATTTTGTAGTAACCTTTCCCTGGAGTGGGGAGGGAATTGAGATTTTACAGTATCCTTCCTCTGCCATGCCCACCAAGCCTCGTCCACCAAGTCACACAACGCCCACCAAGCCACACCCACAGAACCCGTAGTAAAATAATAATAATCCCACCACTGATGAGAATATAAGACTTGCTCCTATTTAAGTTTAAGTCCAAAATGATTCCGGGAAATATTTTTGAAATATTTTTCTCTCTTTCTTTGTCTGCCTGCCATTGTCACTTTAGAAAAAGCTTCATTGGCTAGCAACCCTAAGCTGCCATAGGAAGAATTCTGTTTTTATCACTAGTGTTTGCTACAGCTAAACAATCAGTTCAAATAAGAATCCTAACCTGCTCAGCTGGTTTCCTCAGGAGAAATGCCTTATGAGATACCACGGGCTTTGCTCCAGGAATGTTGAAATGTGTTTTTTTATTCTGTTCTTGAAGGAAGTAGCCAATGGGTAGAGATAGATAGCAGAGATAGATTATAGATGATGAGAGATTTAGCCAACACTTTGCCAATGGACCTTTTGGCATCCATACCTGCCCAGCCTTCTTTCTTCTGCATGAATCCTGCAGCCTAAACAAGACTTTTCTGCTCTCCACAGTTACACCTATAGTTCTAATCAGTGACGTGCGGTGAGGTTTATGGCTGGTGAGGCTGGTGACATCATCAAGAAGGCGGGGAATGGGACCACGTGTTCTGGAGGCTCAGGCTGCCTCAGCCTCCAGCACACGTGATCCCATTCCCCGCCTTCCTGAGCGTGCTCCGCCGGCTCGCGCTCCGCAGTCCTCGAAAGCGACTGGGGAACGACAAGAACCTTCTTGCCTCTGCTGGACTTCGCACGCTCCTCGCGACTGCATATTGCAGTCTGGGGAACCCAGTCGCTTTTGTGCCTTTGTCATCCGGGAGCACTGACAACATTTCTGCCTCCGCCCTCCGCAGCTCCCGGGCGCGCACGGACGGATGTATATAATATTATAATTATATATATATACTATTATTTCATGAAGAGAGGTGAGGCTCTGCCTCCCCTGCCTCCCCTGCCCGCACGTCCCTGGTACTAATCCTCTCCTTGCCATGGAAGGTGAGGAGAAGATGAAGTTCAACATACATCTATAATATAGAGCAGAGGTTTCAACTAGTGTCGTCACAGCATGACGTCAAATGATGTATCAGGACTTTTTCGCCCTTCACTAAACCGGGTGTGGGCGTGGGCCAGTGGTGGGTTTCACAATTTTTAAGAACCTATTCAGTAGGTGTGGCCTGTTTTGTGAGAGTGGCTCGGCGGTCATGTGACCAGGTGGGCTTGGCCAACTTGGAAAATGTGGTGAAGCTCATTTAACAACGCTCTTGCTTAGCAACCAAAATTTTGGGCTTAATTGTGATCATAAGTTCTCTCTTTCTTTCTTTCTCTCTCTCTCTCTCTCTCTATTTCCTTCCTTCCTTTTGTCTCTCTCTCCCTTTTTCTTTCTTTCTTTCTTTCTTTCTTTCTTTATCTTTCTGTCCCATTTTCTTTTCTTTCTTTTTTCTTTTTTTCTTTCCTTCTTCCTTTCTTTCTCTTTTTCTCTTTCTCTTTCTGTCTCTCTTTCTCTGTGTCTGTCTGTCTGTCTCTGTGTGGCTCTTTGTCTCTCTCTCTCCCTCCCTCCCTCTGTCTCTCTCTGTCATTCTTTCCGTGTGTCTGTCTGTCTGTCTGTTTGTCTCTCTGTGTATCTCCTCCCTCTTCTGTTTGTGTGTGTGTGTCTCTCACACACTCACCCTCTCTGTGTGTGTCTCTGTCTGTCTGTCTGTCTGTCTATCTCTTCACTCACTCACAGACACAGACATAGACACACACACACACTACTGTGGTCACCTTGCTGAGTATTCTAATCTGGCCTGCATTTATAGTTTTTTGCAGCATTCTTCAGTCATAGGACCAAAATATATGGTTAAAAATACCTGGCAGCGGCGTTTTTCCCTGGGGGGCTCTGCAGAACATCCCAAGACCAATGCCACCACATTTGCCCTCTTCGGGGATAGGTCCTCTTCAGAAGGACAAGGCCCTGCTGGCCCCCTCGCATTCCTCGTCTTCCATGGAAAAGATAGGCACATATATGCCCAGCACAATTACAGGCCCAGAGAGGAAAGCCTCTGTACAAGCCTAGGCGAGTGAGAACAAGTTCCCGCCATTACGAATGCTCCGGGATGAGGGACGGAATCTTCGCCATGGGACAGTAAAGCTCCATCTGCCAGAGGCAGCAGGACAAAGCCCCTCTCCCAACTGGTCCTTCGTCCTTAACGGGGGTGCTGCCTTGTCTTTGACAGCCGCCTCATTTCCAATTGGGGCAGGGATCCATGGAGAGGGACAAAAAAGATGGATTTCTTACCTCCCCGCAATTTGGAAATGAGGCGGCTGTCAAAGACAAAAGAGTGCGATCCGCGTGACTTGTTCAAACAGCAGAAGAAGGAACAGGAGGGGAGGATTCATTGGACAAGGCCATGGGCGCACGCTGCTCTCTCTCTGACAGCCACCTCATTTCCAATGAAGGGGGTGGGGAATCCATGTGATTTCCTCCCTCTGTGATTCCCCACCCTCCCTCCATGCGCCCACGGCCAAAACCTCCCGGAAAACTTCTGCTGGCAGGCGAGCAGGAGGGGCAGGCCAGGGGAGGGACCATTCCAGTACCAGGGAATGGAAGCCCCGGTACGGGAAGGCATGTTAAATTCTTTCAACTGGTATGTGCATACCCGACAGGACCGGCTGAAACCCACCTCTGGCGTGGGCGCAGCCAGGGTGTGACACATCTAGCCCCTCCGGCCACAACTTGGACAGCCTGATATAGAGTGTAGGGGGGAGACAAAGAAAGACAACTTATAGTTGTCAAAGACGTTCTTATTTGAACATCTGGCAGGGCTCCATTTTTCATTGTATTGGTAAAAAGGGCATCCATGTCAAGTGTTCATTAAGATGTTACAGTCAGTTGAACAATGTGAATGTTGTACTTCCTTCCTGGAGTCAGTGCACCTTCAAGAATCTTTGGGTGAGATTCACTTGTGTACCCAGAGAGCACATCTGAATCTTCAGATGGAGTATATAATCTTGTTAAAGTGTAGTTTTGATATTTTTTCCTTGCTTTTCCATTCAAAATGACCAGCAACACATTTGAATTAATAGCAGTCTGCTTGTCCTTATTTATTCTACATGTGCCATCAGATCTGTCACTGAGAAGCCAGTGACACATGCAGAAAGAAGATGTATCCTGAGCAAGTGCATGAAAGCATCAAGTCTCAGGGATTTAGGCTGAAAGTCCTTGGGGGAAATGGTCATATTTAATAAGCTGAACAGAAAATAAGAAAATTCCTATTAAGAAAATGCAATGTTTTAAAACACAATTCTTTTATTTTGGGGAAATGAAGGCAACTAAATAAAGACAGAAATTAGGCAATACTTTTTGTTGGTACAATATTATATTTCTTTTTCTTTTGTAGATGTATAGCCCTTTATAATCTTTTTATGCATAGTTACTCTATACAAAAGTTCTACAAAAATTAAAATGACAAGCAACTCTGCTCTTGGATAAAACAGTAAGTCTCCAGGATCTGATGCATTAAATTGCAAGGCACTGAAAGAAGCAAGAATTACACAAACTTCACTAAGATGTCTTCAATGCTGATGTTAGGGGGGGGGGAAGCACCTTTGGGACAATCATGACCTGGATGACTGAGAATCTCCACAGACATCTTCCCCTGAAAGTTAGGTTAACTCCATCCTTGTAAATATTCAACAAGGCCTTTAAGACCTGGTTGTGTTATCAGACTTTGGGGTCCCCAGGGAATCAGCAACATTGGCTTCCCAATTGTGGGTGATATGTAGTTGTTATACTGTATTTCTCTGTGTGTGTTATGGCTTGCATGTTTTATTTTTTTTTAATGATTTTTAATGTTTACTAATGATTGTTCATTTTTTTGTAATGAATGTTTTATAATGATTGTTTTAATGATGTGGTTTTATTTGATAGTTGTATGTCTCTTGGAATAACTTCTGGAGAGATGGATAGCTATATAAATTGGACTAATAAATACAGTAAATACCAGAGATCTCTAGAGGTTTCTATCAGTAAAACGCAAAATCTATAGCTGATTCATGCAAAGCATTGTCCACAGGGATTTGCATATGCGGGATAGAAAGTACATTTTTGCTTTGAAATAGCACCCTTTGAGGCTAATGCAGGGGTGTCCAAACGTGGGAACTTTAAGACTTGTGGACTTCAACTCCCAGAATTCCCCAGCCAGCATGGCTGGCTGGGGAATTCTGGGAGTTGAAGTCCACAAGTCTTAAAGTTCCCAAGTTTTGACACCCCTGGGTTAATGCATAAATGGCCTAAAAGGCCAGAGCAAATATTTCCTAGCAGATTTCAACAATGTTGTGATTGAGTTAGAAGTAAATCATCTGTCAGAAGCATCTGAGATTTCACAGGAAAGGAGATACTTTGCTGTCACAATAACCTCATTTTCTTATGCTTATTTCTTTTGCATGAATCTCAGTATGAAATCAAACATTATTTCCTTCTGGTTTTCCACTTTAAATCCAGTCACCGCTTGAGAATCTGTTGTAAAATATTCATATAGAAATAGGAATCTGTTTACACATGTTTTTTGAATGAATCTTCCTCAGTCTTGTCAGTGAACATTAAATAATACATAACTTCTTAGACATGGATTACCCTCTGGATAACAATACAAAGGAACGTTTGCCTAGTGGAAAGATTACTCAGAGAATGGATACGAGGACAGGTATATTATGTACAATAAATCTAGAAGTTAAGTCTCCAAATTTCCTAAATCCAGCTTCTAATCCATCTCTTTATATTTGTCCTAAAGCACCATAACCGGAAATTTCCAATGAATGAGACTTTTGTCAAATCTTCCAGCCAAACAAATCTTATTCAGGATTGGCATTTGTCCAGAACCCCTCCCAAATGCCACTTTTAACAAAACCTTTTTAAAGATTCCACAAGCACCATACTATCAGAATTTAGGAAACATTTTACATTTCATAAATGAGCTGAAGGTGGCTCTGGACCAGAGGTGGAATTCAGCAGGTTCTGACCAGTTAGGGGGAACCGGTAGCAGAAATTTTGAGTAGTTCGGAGAACCGGTAAATACCACCTCTGACTGGCCCCGCCCCCATCTAGTCTCTGCCTCCTGAGTCCCAACTGATCTGGAGGGAATGGAGATTTTACATTATGCTTCCCCTGCCATGCCCACCAAACCATGCCCACCAAGCCATCCCACACCCACCAAGCCATGACCACATAACCAGTAGTAAAAAAATTTGAATCCCACCACTGATCTGGACTCTTCCCATTTGTCATGCTACTGAAAAACAGGCCTCAGGTTTAGTCTTTAGAAAAGTTTTTTAAAGCTCTCTGTTGCTGGTTGGCTGCTGCACTAGCAATTGACTGGTGAGCTTATGGCTTTATGCTGTTAAGAGTTTTAAATCCAGGTTCTATCAATGTCTTGGCCCACACAGTAGCTTCGCCAATTAATGCAATTTAACAGAACTCCATTCCTTGCTCCCTTGTGGAGGTCCATTATCTAAAATGTTCCTGTCCCCAAGGAAAGATGTAAATGAATGCAAGACTGAAAACACCCCCCAAACTAATCAAAAGGAAAGCTATAGGCATGGATGTCTACAGGTTGTAGTGAAAGAAAATTAGAATGGTGGCAACAATAATGCAATTATTGTTGTAGAGAATGACAGGCTTAGACTTCTCAGGATACAGGAAAAGTTTATTTGGCAGCCAGGTTCAGAAACATTAGCCCATGGCTAATATTGCAAATTCTGAACAATCTTTATTATTGATGCACGGCGCATTCTTATACATTCTCAAAGACAGTGTAACACGGAAACACTTTACTCATTTCTTATTGGTTACCTTGAGGAAAAAGCCTTATAAGGAGATGGGGGTCTTACTTCTCCTTTTGTTACAGGTATGGACTACGTGCCATTAACGAACTTTAATTGAACCTTGTGGTTTTGGACTTTTGACATAGGGACATTTGCTGGAACATGTTGTGGTTGAAGGCTGATGACATTTCCCTGTTCCTTTAAGCAAGCTTCTAACTGTCCCTTTTATGCCACGTCTTCATTCTTATATTTTAATCCATATTTTATTATGGTGACTGGCATGTTGAATTGTTTTCCTATACTCTGAGTACCCCTGGCTGTAGGAAAGAAAAGCACAAAAATTGAAACAAGGAAAAGGTCTTAGGAATCAGATAAATATACAGCTGCGTTTAGTATCCATTAATCCAAAAATTATTAAGACAATAATAATGTGTTTATGTGTGCACCTCTAGTTCTTAGACCATATTTTTCAACTTAGCAATCATCCTTGTATAATATCTCAGGTGTATCTGTCACTGTGATTTTGTCCAGTGAAATAATATTTTTGTTGCATGATTGTCACACACATATAGAAATATTAATAAGAATAATTTATCACACAGATCTTCGGAGATAGTTTCTTGCTTCCTGTAAATGTTAATTAAAATGCAGTTATCCTTGATATTCATTTCCTAAATAGAAGTATCGCTTAGTCAATTTGTTTTGAGTTTAAATAATACGGTACTGATGAATAATAGTTTTAAAAACGCAAGTATGAACAGAAAAAGAAACAGCTTTAACCAGCTTTTTCTAATGTGATCATTCATGCCACGTTTGTTTGCCAATTGAAAAGTTCGGAGTGACATAGAAGCCTTAGAGGCTTGAGTTTATTTATCATGTATTTATAAATGCATTCGTTTAGCAAAATACTATTTTATTTATTTATATTTTTTATTTTTTTGAAAAAGTAAAGGAAAAGAATAGTTGTTCTATTCTCTGAGAAGGAGTTTGGACTAGGTGACTAGTATGGTTCTTTCTTACTGTAATAATTCTATAACTTTCTGAAATCTTTAGTCCTAAGATTAAAGTTAAGATAGGAAATGGTTGAAAGTTGTTATGCCTTTAGGTTTCCATGCCCAGAATCTCTACTCTCAGAGTGATCTCTTCTGACAAAGTACTCTATGTCCTCCTTTTTAGCAGGTTTCTTATGAATTGGCATGAGAGCACCAGCTGTTTAGTAGCAATTCTCCAATGGCCTCATGATATGCACTGTTCTTGTCTTCCTCTTAACCATACAACTGTAAAAGCCACAGAAGCACTACTTTCTAAGATCATTAAATGTTGAAAAGAAAGATATTAGTTCCTAACGCCCTGAATAGTTTTGACATGCTCTCTTCGCCTTCTCTCTCAATTACTTCAGTACCTTCTGTTTGTGCTGTTCCTCTGGCAGGAACAGTTTGTTGAGGTCTAATCTCAAAACTCTGCACTTTCAAGCAGCTCTTAAGACATGACCCAGAGATCCAGCACGATGCATTAGGATTACAGGTCTACAGCTATTTACTTGGAAGCAGCTGAAGTGGTGTGTGGCCTTTTTCATATAATTGCCCACAATGCCTCTGATATGCAGTAAAGCCTTGTAGTGAGAAATTTGGGTTGCTCTCTGCTACTGTAACTGCTAAGTAAACCTATGGCCAGAAACCCACTGGCAGGCACCAAGTTATTATGGAATATAGGAACTGACACAGAATTCCGGGATCAAACAAAAAAGGTTTATTGGTCCAGTTCGCAACACAAAAAGCAAAGACTGAACAACGTTTAATTTGTTTTCCAAACTATTATAGATCTTACAAGCCCCCCCCCATACTCCCCACACCCCCTCCCTTTTCCGTCTCTCAACGCTAAAATGAAATGTGGTTTTTCTGATAAGTCTTCAAAATTGCGGTTAGGCTAGGTGTGATTTAAGCTTCCTCTTGCAAACTAAACTTCCTGTTGCAAATTCTTAATCTTTAAACTAAAGCTTTCCTATTACAGAACTCTTAACATGCTCCATTATAAAGACAGTTACATATATTTAAGATTCCTATTATCCCATATTATACTATCCCATATTAAAGTGAGTGTTAGATGTTTTTTTAAAGTAGTATTAGAATCTTTTATTTGAGCATTTACCCTTTTATCAAGGCTCAGAAACCATGTCTCATTTTGTTTTACTTTAGGATTCGTTGACTGTCTTAGACTTCATTGTCCCAAAGGACTTTAAAGAAGTTTGCACAGGGAGGTAAGCTAAGATACACACTTTAAGGAAAGATAAGGTGTACATCCAAGGATTCCCCTTAGAGAATTAGTCTCAGAAGCTTTAGGAGCCCCAGCAAGAAAGAAGTTTCCTTATATGGAACGATGTGAGAGAAATGAGTGACTGAATAAGAGGTTTGTATTCTATAGGAGAAGTTAACTGCATTGTATATCAGCTGTGCAAGATGGGGAGCTTTGTCAGGGTTCCAGAAGTTCCTCAAAGTTCCATTTTATTAGAAATGTCATATTGGCACATAATAATAAATAATAATAATAATAAATATTTATTTCTTAGCCGCACCCTCTCCCGAAGGACTCGGGGCGGCGTACAATGAAACATATGAAATAAATATGTGGACAGAACAAACATATAACAGAGACATATACCGAGACATACACAAGGAGGAGGTCGGCTGATAAATAAACAATTAAAATACAGTATTTAAAAACCCCTAAATAATTAAATATAATTAAAATACCCAGTAAAAACCCGTCAGGAGCGATATGGTTAGATCAAAGTTGAGCCAGGCCAGCTGCTTGGAAAAGGTGGGTCTTAAGCTTAATACGAAAGGAGCGGAGGTCAGAGGAATTCCTAATATCCGGAGGGAGGAATTCCTAATATCCGGAGGGAGGTCATTCCACAGGGCTGGGCCCGCCACAGAGAAGGCTCTACTCCTAGGCGCCGCCCCCCGACACTGTCTAGTGGACGGCACCTGGAGGAGGCCCTCTCTGTGCGAGCGGATTGGTCGCAGGGATGTATGTACATCTGGGAAAACCTGAATCTGAAAGCTTCCAGGTTTTCCCCAACCAAATGAAATATACTTTTATAATCCCCCCCCCTCCCATTTTTCCACAGCATTGAATGTGGCAGGCCTGAAGGCCCAATGCAAAAGATGGCTTCCAGGCCTGACAGGTTTTCTGTTTCGTCCACATAACACCTTGTCATTGCTTTTAGGTAAAGAATAAAAAACTTAATTCATCCAGCTACTTGCTTTTTTTTTAATCCCAGCTCATAAACAAAAATTTTAAGGAATAAAATATTCTAACATAAGGATCACAACTATTGACTATGCTGGACTCCCTCAAATGCTGAATGGACAATGAGCTGCAAAATATTGTTTCAGGAAGGGAAAACAGAACTGCAGAAGAAGGTAACTGTGTTCATATGACATCTTCAACCATGATTAACAAGGGTTTATGCAGTTAACAAAATATTCTATGAGCCGTGGTGGCACACTGGTTAGAGTGCAGTACTGCAGGCTACTTCAGCTGACAGCTGGCTGCCTGTAATTTGGCAGATCGAATCTCACCAAGCTCAAGGTTGACTCAGCCTTCCATCCTTCTGAGGTGGGGAAAATGAGGACCCAAAATTGTTGGGGGCAGTATGCTGACTCTGTCAACTGCTTAGAGAGGGCTGGAAAACACCGTGAATCAGTATATAAGTCTAAGTCCGACTGCTATTGCTATTCTGGGTTTGCATGAACCTTAAGTTTATATAATAAATACAATTTGTCACGTATTGGTATCTAACTATTTTAGCATAATGTGGTAAGAAGGAGAAGGGGAAAAAGAAGAGGAAGAGAAAGGGGGAGAGGGGAGGAAAGAAGGAAGGAAGGAAAACTTTTAAATTGATTATCCTGTAAATGGGATGCTAGCTACTTCATATACTCTTGGGTTCTTAGTGCTCTTTGAATTATTGTTTTCTGATACTTCATTATAGTATCAGATTTGGTAACATTATTAGTGTAAGAGGAGCCACTGGCTTGCTCTGTTAGCCTTGATAGTGGTACAGCTTCCTCCTTGACAATTCCTTGATTAAAATTTTGTTTCTTCCTTGGTTGTTTATTGGATGCTGTTTTCTACTTTGCTGCTGGAGGGGTTTGTTCTAGGTTGTTTCTTTCCTTTCTGGTTGTATTTTTAAATGGTATTTAAGTATGATTTATTTCTACATTGCAATGTTAGAAATTTCTACATTGCAATGTTAGAAATGTGTTTTAGGATTATACCCAGGCAGTTCAGCTGATAAAATATAACTGCAGACATTTGAAAATGGAGAGTCTTTATTTTCCTTTCTTGATGTTCTTCTTATCTCCAGAACTAGGATTCCCATTCTTTTCCAAGTGGAATACAGGTTAATATTTTGGTTCGTGACACTATTATGGTTCAACCACACACACACACCCATCAACTTTAATGATACTGCTAATAAGGACTCGAAAAGATTAAAAACAGAAATGTCTACACAGTAGATAAAAACAGAGAAATGGAAGGTGCAGTACAAGATTGAAAATGTATCTGCAGTAGCCTATGCAAGTGAAGAAAAACAAGAGAGAGGGAAAGGCTTATTTTATTTCTGTGGATAAGTAATTCCATGGAAGGGTTTATAATCCCGCTAAGCAAACCAATATGTTCCAAGGAACATAAACCATATGAGCGGCTGTCCCCTTAATAGCATAACTTTCTTTGTGAGCGGAAAATCTCTCTAAGACTCATGCTGAAGGACAAAAAGTCCACTCAACTGTGATTCAGAGTCGTGCAAGCCATAAACTGCTATTAATGTCAGAGGTATGTGATATATTGACATGGAAAATTGGGACCCTTGTACAATCAGCACATTGTGACTTACGTCAAGGCTAAATTGATGGCTGTCCCAGTGATAGAATGGTAAGGGAAATTAGATTATTAAAGGCTTATAGCTCAAATATTGGCAATTGCTTCACATAAATCTCTGAGTGGAGCACATATATCCAGGCATATATAGATATACAGAAAGCATTTCTGAGGCTACGCAACCCTCTTTCAACCTGTTTGTATGCATGCTTACTTGGAAACAATGCGGCTGTGTTCCTTGGGTTTACTTCCGTGAAGGCATTCAAACAGTTAATTCAAGAGACCTGCAGCTGAACAGGAGTGTTAAATAGCAATTCCATTCTGTTTCAGTTGCAGTAGACAACAAGAATGATGGTTAAACTTTAATTCAGCATTGGACTAACATATTGGCCATATCTGAGGGCAAAATAATGTAGGAGGTACCGTGTTTCCCCGAAACCACGACATGCCCTGATAATAAGGCCATGCCATATTTTTCCTGTGGGCAAAAATATATGCCCTCCCCCAATAATAAGCCCCCTGGACAACCCTCCTCCTCCAGCCAGGCAGAGCGCCAGTCACAAACCTAGTGATATCCCGAAGGCACCAAGTTGCAGGAACCGGAGGGAGGGGGGTAAAGGCGCTCACATTGCTTGCCGTCTTTGGGATACCGCTAGGTTGGTGAGTGGTGCTGTGCCCAGCTGGAGCGGGGGGTTGCCAGACAGCTGCTCTCACAAGCAGCTGCCTGGCAACCCTCCTTTTCAGCCAGGCAGAGCGCCACTTACCGAGCCAGTAATATCCCAAAGGCGCTAAGCCACATGGTGCTCTGCCCGGTTGGAAAGAGAGGTTGTGCGAGCACCTGTTCTGCCCCTAGCTCGCGTGCCTCCCAGTCTCACCATGCCCTGCCCAGTTCTCCCTGTGTGGCCAGGGCACCGCCGCCACTGCGCTGCCATCGCCGTTGTGCTCCAAGCATAGCCAGCTTACAAACTCCAGAGATCCACTGCCAAGTCTTCCGGCAGTGGCTGCTCTGGGACTATGCTCTATAGTTGTGGGCTGGCTGTTGGAAGACTCTGGTGGGACATTGTTTGCCACCTTTGGGATAGGGGGGGTTGCCGGGCAGCTGCTCGGTAGCGTGGTCACCTCATGGCGGCTTTGTTGTGCTGCTGCGACAGCGCAACACAGCCGTTTGCCCCTGAGGCTGTGCCCTGCTCTTTGGGTGCCCGCTCGCAAATGAGAAGCCACCCAGCAACCCCAAACCAATAAGCCCCCCACCCTGATAATAAGGCCCAAGCAACATTTGGGGGGGTCAAAAGAAAATAAGACCCTGTCTTATTTTCGGGGAAACACGGTATTAATAGACTAAGTTGCAACCAGTGCCTTTTTATTGCTTGACTTGCTGCCCCATTGTACCTGCATCCTGACACAAGCATTTCCCCTGTGTGATGATCAGGCTAACTCTAAATTACCTTTGGGTTAGAATGCGATGTTTGAAACAGTAATAGCATGAGTTTAATTAGTTTAATTGTCTTTTGATTTTACCTCTTAACAATATTGTCCTTTTGTTTTGTAATTTCCTACTAAACAGCTCCATCTTGATATAGAGGCACACTGAGAAAATTAAAATAATTAGAAGTGGACTTAACTCATTTAGAAATGTTTGGTTACTACAATGTGCAAAGAAGAAAGGAAAGTGTTCTGGTTTAAATTATATTCACTCACACATAAAGTTGCTATGGAAATTAGCAGTTTACTCAAGGCCAAGGAGATATCAGTAGACAAGGAATGTAAACCAAAACAGAATTCCAAAGAAGCAGAATGCACATGAATGTCACACAAGAGCTGAACATCAGATGATTGTTTCTAAAAGGTCAGAGCTACTTCTTAAATCAAGCTAGAGATGGTTATGTTTAATCAAAAATGTTACCCCCTTTCTTGAGAAGGAGCCCCATATAATGTCTTTGCTCTGCTCCTCATTCTACTGGCTGAGTGTGAGGACTAAGGGCCTTATCATCTGTTCAGGTACAGTGACAATGTTTTATCAGCCTCAGATGATTTTTGGCTTCATGTTTCTCAAGGCTAAATAGCCACAAGTTATGGTGGAGCAACTTCTTTAAATTCTTACTTAGCATCTGAGTCTTGTGTCATAAAAGAAGGACTAAAGGAGATACAGATGTATGGCAAATAGCATAGACTTTTCTTTATTCCTTATTTTCAGCATAACAGGAATAGCCTGACAGCTCTAATATCCTGTCTCAAGATTTGGCCTTGTCATGTGTAGACTATGATTTACACAACTTTATCCCACTGTTTCTACAATGAAAAACAATACCCAGCTGTGAAACATAGAAGAGTGTTGAAAATCAAGACAATCCATCACTATGCTGGCAGTTGTGTTGGTTACTATAAGGGGTCTGTTCTGTTTAGGATTATTACTTAGGAAAGGATAAATAAAGCAGAGGTCAGATCCTATTGTTGGGCTTCTGAAAAAATAGTGTATGCAGGAAATGAAAAACAGAGAGCAAACGGAAGAATAATAAGAATGGTTGAAACTATAAGCAAGCCATTACACCCAGTTTGGGCTAAGTTAGTTTTCCCCTTGTGTTGCTTTATGGAAAAAAATAAGGCAGCCTTGTAGTTTTCCTGATATTCTGTCTGATGAGGAGGAATGTCCAGTTATCTCTTTAATCACATGCAACTGACAATTGGAAAGAAAGTGTCAGATATCACATTTGAATTGCTGGGATGAAGAAGTAAGCAGGCACACAATTATTTTGGTCAATATAAGATGGTAGTGATTCTGAGATCCTCTAGGGTCTTGGAGGCCAATCCTCACTGCTATCAATTATATGGTGACAAAATTATATGGACAAAAGTATATGGACAACCATTTAAATATGAGCCAGCAGTGTGCAGCAGCTGCCAAAAAAGCCAACACAGTTCTAGGCTGCATCAACAGAGGGATAGAATCAAGATCATGTGAGTGTCAATACCACTTTATAATGCCTTGGTAAGGCCACACTTGGAATACTACGTCCAGTTTTGGTCACCACGATGTAAAAAAGTTGTGGAGACTCTAGAAAGAGTGCAGAGAAGAGCAACAGGGGGTTGGACTAGAAGACCTCCAAGGACCCTTCCAACTCTGCTATTATATTATTGTATTATTGTAAAATGGTGCTCATCTATTTGCAAAGCAATTCAAATACATTGTGTCCATTTATTTACATAAGTATGAATTTTAACTACAGGTATTTCTCCCCTTGATTTTTTTTCATCTTAACATTTTGAAAGAAATACCTAGGCAGGTATCTATTTTAGTTTAAATTTAACTTAGCTGTGGAATCTAGATTGCTTGCCCAGCTCCATTTACCCAGGACAACAAAGATTTTGCTTCTTGAACACTTTTGGTTGTATCTTATAGAATTTTGGCTATTAATCAGGAAAATAACATGTGATTTAATCTATCACATACTTTTTAATAAAAATATTCTGTTTTTACACAATGGCAATGTACATCTTTCAGCGCCCATTGGGTATGCTGTACACACGGGGAAAAAACATATGAAAACGTGGAGCTGTTGGTGATGCACATCCAGTACATGTAGTAAAATTAGAATATTTGTGGAGATCTAATAGTGGCTCTGCTACCTGGATATATCATGTACTGTTGTTGCATATGGGAATGGGATAGCTGTGCAAGAGAGTTGCAGTACATTAAAAAGAAAAAGCAGGTTCAAAAGAATTTGGTTCCAGGACAAGAAAACATGGGCCATGAATCACATGTTGACCCAATAAAGGTATTTTTGCTTCTGCTTCACATAAAACCCAAAGTGATGAAAATTTTGTAAAAGCAATGAACAAGGAAGGTGAAGGTTTTTGCTCTTGGTGACAGATATTTCCAACAATAATTGATGCCAAGATTAAGAAAGGCATTTTTGTTGGTTCATAGATCAGGTTAGGCATCAATGACATATTAATTTCATATTTCTCAAGATTCATATGTGATATAGTTATTCTGAAATTATATTTATGTTTGTTTTGAAGGGCTGTATCATAATTACTGGAAGCAAAACTTTTGAAAACAAGCTCCATAGTACTGCGTTTTTCTGGAGAAGGAAATGAAGAAAGTTACGTTGATCCTCCCGTAATATCTTTTTTAAAAAAACCACTTTAATTTTTTTTCACACACAAACCCACACAAATTTTTAAAAATTTTATGGAATTTTAAGATTGGAAGGGGCCATTTAGGCCCAACCATATGCTTAAAATCGCCAGCATTCAAATGCTGAAAACAGATATCTTGTTCAGTCTTTGCTTGAAGACATTCAAACATTATTCTCTAGGGAATTGATTCCATTTCAAGCTTCTCTTCCTATTTTTCCTAGCATTCAACTGGAAGTCACTTTCCTGTAACAAGTTTATGTTTTGATAGTCTGGGAAGATAAGTCATGGCCCAGTTCCCTCAGCTTATTTTCACATGACTCAATTCCTAGTCCCCTGATCAGAACTATTGCCCTTCTTTAAATCAATTATTTCTCTGAATCCCTCTTACTGTAGTGCAGTGGTGGGCAACCCGCGGCTCGGGAGCCACATGCGGCTCTTTACACCCTTTAATGCGGCTCTTCTGTGTGCCGGGTGCCCGCTCCCCTCCCTCCTCTCGGGCTTCGGAGGGAAGCTTCTGCAAAAGCCCGGGCGAGTGACAACCAATTTTGGTCCTATGACTGCAAAATGCTGCAAAATACCATAAATGCAGGCCAGTTGTTGAGTGTTTCAAATGTGATTGGAACACTCAACAAGGTGACCACAGTGTGTGTGTGTGTCTGTGTGTGTGTGAGTGAGTGACTGAGAAAGACAGACAGAGAGAGGAACAGAGAGAGGGAGTGAGGGAGGGAATCAGAGAGAGACTGACAGACAGACACACACACACAGACAGACAGAGAGAGACAGAGAGGGGGAGGGAGGGAGAGAAAGATAGACAGACAGAGAGACACACACAGAGTGAGTGATTAAGTGAATGAGTGAGAGACAGACACACCCACATACACAGAGTGACAGAGAGAGAGGAAGGGAGGGGAGAGAGACAGAGACAGAGACAGAGACAGACACACACACACAAACAGAGTGAGTGAGAGACAGACAGACAGACACACACACACAGAGTGACAGAGATGGGGGAGGGAGGGAGAGAGAGACAAAGAGCCAGAGAGAGAGAGAGAAAGAAAAAGAAAAAAAGAAAGAAAGTGGGAGAGAGAGATGAAATTAAAAACAACAACATACAAACCTGACTTACTCAAACTATCCAAGGAAATGCAAGGCCAATGTTCACATTAGTGGTTGTGACTTTGTCAGTCAATGTCAGGATGTAATTTTCTCTACATTGTAAGGCAAATTTTACGGAATTTAACATTATCGATAAATAATATAGTTCTAAAGTTTTTGTTTTATTAGTTGTGTTATTTGTATCCTCCCGACCTATGTGGATACTTGCATGCAGAATATTCTCAATAAAAACTTATTGAAACTAAAAACAGTGTACCATCCTATGTATTTTCGGTTTTAAAAATGTGGCTCTCAAAGTAAATTTCAATTGTGGTTTTGGCGAGATTTGGCTCAGTTGAAAAAAAAGGTTGCCCACCACTGCTGTAGTGTAATGGCCAGAATGGGACACCATCCTCAAGGGAGCATCTGACAGAATACAGTACAGCTCTCACATTTTGGACAGTTCGCTTTTCTTTGTGTATAGCCCAAATTTCCATTTGCCTTTTCATATCTACTTCATGCTGCTAACGTATTTAGTTTGAAATCAACTATTCTAATAACTTTTTTACAAGCCTGGAATCTCTCATCCTGCATTTGACATCTTCTTCCTAAGTGAAGTGCTTTGCATTTGATTCCATTACGTCATTCCATTGTTCCTAATAGCTTACAAATATACAGAAGTCAGAAGAGCAGATTTTAAAGGCATTTCTGCAGTAAAAGCATTGTTAAAGCAGGCATTAAAATGCAGCAAGAAAGCTTACTGTTGTTTTTTTCATCTAGCAAATGTAGAAAAGATTGTCTGTCCATCAATGAATAACAGCCTTATTTAAAATCTAAAACCACTGAGTGGATCCAAATGGATGAAGATAGTAGTCCTTTGGAAAACTGACTCAGGGCTTCAAATTACAATATAGGGTTTCTTCCTGGAGCATGAAGTAGTTCAATAATCTTTGGTCCTCTGGCTACTAATATCTACAGTACCTTCCAATTGGCGGGTGAATATTTTTGATTAAAGGACTCACCAGAACAAAATCCAAGTAATCAGAGATATTCTTCTCCATGAGGCATTTGCTGTTTCCATTGTATGCAGTACTAACGCTTCTACTACAGTACTGCAATTGCATTGTAATTCTCAGTATGTACTTCTCAGTGTGTGATTTTAGGATTTATGATCCTGAAAGTTTGTTCAGCTCCCTGGAAAGTTAAAAACTAAACGCCTCTGAGAGGTCATGCAACACTACTTTGAATTAGTAATACCCAAAGGACTATTTATGACAGCTCTAATTTGGGGGCTGGAGGTCATATTTCTATCTAATTAGAACAGGCCTCCAAAATGACTTTTATTCCATGGAAATAGCTATGAGCTTAATTGAAAGAAATTATTTTTGAACATAAACATTCCAACTGTGTGATATTCAGCAATTCTGTGGAGTAAAGAGGAATGCCTAGATGAAGGGTAATCATTCTCCACATACATTAGCCTTGTAATTTACATCTCCTTAAAGCCAAAACAGAGTTCTGTCTTACCTAATGTTCACTGACTCATCTTCATTTCAGAGTATCATATTACAGCATTTCTTCATTAGGCAAATTCAAAGTCATAACAAGTACACAACTTTCTGAACTTTTCAAAGCTCTTCATTAGAAGTTTAATTTTTTAAAAAACAATTTTTATTTATTTTTGAACAAGACAAACAAACATTAAAAAAAACCATCTTCCATTACAAATTGTAGAAAGTGTGTCAGTTGGTTACAGTATTTCCATGCATCTCTTCCATAGTCATCACCTGCTTTTCATATCAAATCGCATATTTTAAATTCACATATATTCATGTATATCACGATTATTATATCTCAACCTTAATTTGACTATATTTTTTTTACATCCTTTTATATATAATATTCAAAATCAAGAATAGGATTATATGATAACATTCTATTAAATCATCCTAAAATCATCCAATCGCAATACATCTTTATAATACAATACAATACAATACAATAGCAGAGTTGGAAGGGACTTTGGAGGTCTTCTAGTCTAACCCCCTGCCTAGGCAGGAAATCCTATACCGTTTCAGACAAATGACTATCCAACATCTTATTAAAGACTTCCAGTGTTGGAGCATTCACAACTTCTGGAGGCAAGCTGTTCCACTGATTAATTGTTCTAACTGTCAGGAAGTTTCTCTTCAGTTCTAAGTTGCTTCTCTCCTTGATTAGTTTCCACCCATTGCTTCTTGTTCTACCCTCAGGTGCCTTGGAAAATAGTTTGACTCCCTCTTCTTTGTGGCAACCCCTGAGATATTGGAATACTGCTATCATGTCTTCCCTAGTCCTTCTTTCTATTAAACTAGACATACCCAGTTCCTGCAACTGTTCTTCATATGTTTTAGTCTCCAGTCCCCTAATCATCTTTGTTGCTCTTCTCTGCAACTCTTTCTAGAGTCTCCACATCTTTTTTACATCGTGGTGATCAAAACTGAATGCAGTATTCCAAGTGTGGCCTTACCAAGGCATTATAAAGTGGTATTAACACTTCACGTGATCTTGATTCTATCCCTATGTTGATGCAGCCTAGAACTGTGTTGGCTTTTTTGGCAGCTGCTACACACTGCTGGCTCATATTTAAATGGTTGTCCACTAGGACTCCAAGATCCCTTTCACAATTACTACTGTTGAGCAAGGTACCACCTATACTGCACCTGTGCATTTCGTTTTTGTTGCCTAAATGTAGAACCTTACTCTTTTCACCATTGAATCTCATTTTGTTAGATAGTGCCCAATGTTCAAGTTTGTCAAGATCCTTCTGTATCTTTAGCTTATTTTCTGAAGTGTTGGCTATTCCTGCCAGCTTGGTGTCATCTGCAAATTTGATGAGTTCCCCATTTATTCCCTCATCCAAATCATTGATAAAGATGTTGAAGAGTACTGGGCCCAAAACAGAGCCTTGGGGTACTCCACTGCATACCTCCCTCCATGTAGATGCAGTTCCATTGAGGACTATGCGTTGAGTGCGGTTGGTCAGCCAGTTACAAATCCATCTGGTAGTGATGCTGTCCAACCCACATTCTTCTACTTTATCTAGTAGTAGGTTATGGTCTACCTTATCAAATGCCTTACTGAAGTCCAAGTAAACTATATCGACGGCATTCCTCTGGTCCACTAATTTTGTCACTTTGTCAAAGAATGCAATGATTAGTCTGGCATGAACTGTTTTTGACAAACCCATGTTGGCTTTTGGCTATTACTTTGTTTGCTTCTAGGTGTTCGCTAATTCGTTGCTTGATTATCTTTTCCAGAATCTTTCCTGGTATTGAGGTCATGCTGATAGATCTGTAGTTTCTTGGATCTGTTTTTTTCCTTTTTTTTTTTTAAACAGAATTTTATTGGTTTTTTTTAAAGAAAATAATCAGGGAAAGGGATAGTGGGTGAGGTTACAAATTTTGACAGTTACATTACGTAGGAAATGGCCCTCCCCCCCCCATTCTCATACCTTTCATTTATTAATACATTAAGTTGTTACTACTTAGTGATATTTTGTCAGCATATAAACTTTTATCTTCAAACAATTTCAATCATTTTATATCCAACAGATTTTCTAGTTCATTTTTGTGATCTGAGTTTTCTCGATGTTGCCTCTTCTCCCCCCTCCAGCAGAGCTCCGGCACCTCCCGTGTCCTGTATATCCGGTGTAATGTCATCAAGTTTATCTAGGAGGATTTTATTTTTTTCCATGAAGGCCTCCGCCTCCATAGTTGCATTAATTCTAACTCTTGTGTCCTCCCAGAAAATTAGCATACCTTCTGGCATGAGCCATCTGAACCACACCCCTTTCTGGTATAATTTCTTCACTAAAAGCGAATATGTTTTTCTTTTATCTCTAACTTTCGTAGGGATTTGTTTCAGAATGGCTATTTTTCTATCTTGGTATTTTAATACTTTGCCCCCTTTGTGCACTCAGAATCTCATCTCTTGTAGTCTTTCTAAGAAATTTAATATGAACCTCCCTTGGAACATTGTGTGTTCTGGCGTATGCTGAGTTTACTCTATAGACCAGGTCCATGTCCCACCCCATCTGTTGTCTGTCTTTTTTAATATATTCAGCCAATAAATTTGTCATAATATCCCTCAGGTCTTCATCATCAGCCTCAATTACATTTTGAAATCTAAGAAAAAAAGACATTCTTTCAAATTCCATTTTTATCTGCTGGTTCTCAAGTTCTTGGTTTCCTCTCTGGACCCCCTTCACCTCCCCCCTCATCTCAGCTGTCCCCTCCTCCAAAAGTTCCAGTCTCTGTGAATTTTGATTCGTTCGATCTTGATTCTCTCTGAGCTGCTCGTTCATTTCCTTCAATTGATTTTTTAGGTCCTCCTGCCCCTTTAAGAGTTGTTGAAACATCTGTTGAAAGTCCACCTCAGGGGGCTTAGGCTGGAACAAAGCTGTTAGCGTCTGTTGTCCACTGGGGCTGGACGTTGATGATGCTGAGGTGGAGCCAGCAAAACTCGGTTTCCCCGGTGGTGGTCTTTTAGGTGGCATTGTAATGAGCAAAGCTCAGAGATAACTGTATCAATGCAGAGAGAGAACAATTGGGAAGGTGGATAGCCAAGAGAGACCGCGAGGCAGGGAATCCAGACAAATGAGGACCTTTTAATTCCAGGCAATAAAACAATAAAATCCTTTGTTCCGAGTCCAGGGTAGAGTGTAACAAGAGATATCTCTGAGTGTCACGGAGACAAAGACAAGATGCCAGAAGTTTCTGTGGGTGGAGTCAAATTTCAAAGTACATAAAGACAACGGAAGTGTGCCATCTTGCCCTGCCAGCTCCGGGATCAGAAGACAACAAGCCAAAGGTTTTCAAAGTTTTCAGAAAGAAACAGATCATCACCTCATTTCCACAATTGCAGTAAAATAAATCTGCTGTTTGTTATGAGCGTGACTTCATTCCAAGGCTCCCCCCTCCTTCTCTGGGGGCAGATAGCAAAACAGTTTAAAGCCGCTTATCCAAGGGGGGGGAAATCCCCCTCCCTCCAGCCGCGCTTCCCAAGGGCAAGTTGAAAGTTTTTTTTCTAGGAAGCTGACAGTCCTTTTGTTCTTCTTTCAATCATAAAAGGAAACGGGGGAGATCCCCATCTCACCACATTGTAACTGTGTCCTTCAAATCTTCATTTTCTTCCAGCTGCCTCCACGCGAAGACGCGAAGCGCCTCCCCATTTACCTCCCGATGCCTAGGGCGATACGGGAAGCCCCCCCAGCCGCCGCCGACACAGGGGATCCCCCGCTACACCGCCCCCTCGGCAGGAGCCCCTCCAAGGCTTCCTGTGCCCCCCCCGATCAAAGGGGAGCCCACCAGGAGTGCGAGGGCGAGCAAAGCATTCCCGTCGCCATCCGCAGCCGGAACCGGAAGTCTGTTTTTTTCCCTTTTTTGAAGATGGAAACCACATCAGCTCTTTTCCAGTCCTCTGGTAGTTCCCCGGTGCTCCAGGATCTCTGAAAGATATAGTTCAGTGGTTCTGAGATCTTGTCTGCCAGTTCCTTCAGAACCCTGGGATGTAATTCATTGGTCCTGGTGATTGGAACTCATCTAGGGTAGACAGATGCTCACTTACCATTTTCTTCCCTATTTCAGCTTGTGTTCCTAATCTGATTTTTGTGGTGCTGTTTTTGATAGGTTGGATTGTTTTATCCCTTTGTGTAAAGACAGATACAAAACATGAGTTAAATAGTTCTGCTTTCTCCCTGTTGCTTCTTGCCATTTCTCCCAGCAAAGGACCAATTGTTTCCTTAACTCTTTTCTTGTTTTTAATATGTTGGAAGAAGCTTTTTTTGTTATGTTTTACTTTTGTGGCAAGCCTTTCTTCATTGTGAGCCTTAGCTTTCCTCACTTCATGTTTACGTGCTCGGGCTATTTGCTGATATTCTGCCTTACTTATGTCCCCCTCTTTCCACTTTTAATACTTCACTTTTTTGTCCTTCAATTTGTCAGAGACTTCTTTATGCAGCCATTCTGGTTTCTTTTGAGAGCTGTTATTTTTCTTCTTCATTGGTATTGTGCTAGACTGAGCTTTTGTAATCTCATTTTTCAAAATTTCCGAAGCTTCTTGAGTTGTTTTCCCCTTGAGGATTCTCATCCATGGAATTCTTCCCAAGCTCTCTCTAGGTTTATTGAAATTAGTTCTCTTAAAATCCAAGACTCTAGTTTGACTTTGTTCTACTACTTGTGTTTGCATAATGTTGAATTCCAATATTGCATGGTCACTTGCCCCCAGGGTTCCTGTGGCTTCAACACCTTCTATCATTTCCTCTCTGTTAGTGAGAATTAAGTCCAATATGGCTGATCCCCTTGTTCCCTTCTCTACTTTTTGGAAAACAAAGTTGTCTGCTAGGTTTGTTAGGAACCTGTTGGATCTTCCACTTGGTGCAGAGTTTGTTTTCCAGTTGATGTCAGGGTAGTTAAAATCCCCCACTACTATTATGGTGTGCTTCCTACATGCCTTAGTTAGCTGACTAGCAAAAAGTTCATCTACTTCCTCTGTTTGGTTGGGTGGCCTGTAATATAGTCCTAGGGCAATGTCATTTCCCCCCAACCTTTAATATTGACCCAAATGCATTCAAGATAGTTCTCATATCATATTCTAGATAAAGCTTTTAAATCTCCTCTCATATTCTCCATGTGTTGTTTATATAAAGTTTCATATTATCAAACTAATATATCTATATGTATTGTTATCATTATTAATCATTATTTAACTATAGCTATTGTCACTTCATTTTATACATATTACTAGTAATCTAAATTTAGCTTAGTTTTTATTATACATTTTCATTGCATCAAGCTGTATCTTTCCAGTAATAGTGCAGTTTTATATCTCTTGCCATTTGTAGCATTAATATTCTAGTTACTTTCTTAATAAATCTTGCATGAACTTCTCTTCACAACATGTTGTTCTTTTCATATCTTATAAAAGCTCGAAACCCAGCATCTGCTCTTTCTATCAGCTTATCTTTGGTTATCACTGGTGCTTCTGTCAAGATTTCTCTCCTTATCTCCATCCTTTTCCAAATAGCTGGCCTGGCTCGACCATAACTTAGTAACGCTCCTGATGGGTTTTTTAATTTGGTAATTTTATTAGGGGATTTTAAATTATATTTTTAACTGTCTTTCACTTAAGTCCATCCTCCTCCATGCACATATGTATATGTCTCTGTTTTTTGTATATATGTTTGTCTTATGTGTATTTTTTATCTGTTTGATTGTACGCCGCCCCGAGTCCTTCGGGAGAGGGTTGCGGCTAATCAAATAAAATTATTATTATTATTATTATTATTATCAATTTTTCTCTCTTTTCTTCTTCTGTGCTTTGAAGTCTGGGGTAGAGTTCCAATCTATTTATCTCCCCTTTCCATATTCTGCTCTTGCCATTACCAACCATGCTCACTTTGTTGTTAGTATCCACAATTTTCT
This sequence comes from Natrix helvetica, assembly GCF_964273705.1. Classification (NCBI taxonomy): domain Eukaryota; kingdom Metazoa; phylum Chordata; class Lepidosauria; order Squamata; family Natricidae; genus Natrix; species Natrix helvetica. The sequence goes on from NC_138548.1 coordinate 58,223,517, forward strand.
TATCTCTTTGCTCATTTTTTTTCTTCCATTTTTTGAACTCTGTCCTCCACATTCTTCATTTGAGAAACATCCTCAGTTTTTCCATCAAATTTTTCTGTTTTGTATTCCATATTCTCCAATCTCTTTTCAATTCTCTCTGTCACAACTAATAGATTTTGAATTTCAAACATAATCATTTGCAATGTTACAGTTTCTTTTTCCTGCTGCACCATTCTTCCAATTTTTCAGGCACTGCCACCATAGGATTCAAGCCTATTTTAATAAACTTCAAACAGGTTTATTTATTATCTTTCAAGTTCAAATGTTGTCTTCCCTCCAATAGCTAGTGATAGAATTCCCCAAAAGCACCTGTATAAACAACTTGTGCTCTTCCTACTATCACTGTCAGTAAACAAACTGAAAGAACCTTGAATCTCAAGTGATCAAAGAGAAAGAGGAAAAAATAATGTATCCAGCCTCCAGCCTCTAAGTGGCAGTGTAACTGCTTTTCCTCCTGTTGTTGCAACCCTCTTTATAATCCTTATTATTTTCTTTATAGTCCAAGCTTAAAACAGAAAAAAAACCTTAAATGGATATCAAAAAGAATCCAATCAAGCATTATAAAAAAAGAAGGAAAATTTTAATCCATAGATGTAAGCAAAAGTGAAAAAAGAAGAAGAAAAAAATTAATTAATTCAGTTTAAAAAATAGGGAGCCTTTGCAAAAATTCCATCCATGAAAAAAAATTAGAAACAGGATAAACACACTAAGTTTAATGTAGATTAATTTCGCCGCTTACAGTCTTCTATCTTCAATTTTAATTTAACTTCATTTGGGGGGGGGGTAGTCTCTTTTTTTAATAACAAAATTTCCTCACCAATTCTTCCTGTTCCAGAGCTGTCCCAACTTCAGCAGCTTCATTAGCTGCGTTTCTGTCACTGGAAAAAAAAAGGCTATTCCTGGATCTTTCAGGGATTTTGTGGTGTCCCTGAGATCAGCAGGAGGTGCCCTTCTCAATCACCATCTCTGCAGGACGGTTTAGGTCCGAATGGACCGTCCAGCGGCAGAAATATCAACTGCGATCTCGGAGCACCAAGATCACATGTCGTCCCATCGCAGCGTCAGCCCCTTTCTCCCAGAAGTTTAACTTTTGATTATTTTGCTGAATAGTAAATGTATTTTTCTTTTTGATACTTAGCTATCCCTTCCAGTCCCTGAATCAGTTTATAACAAGAATTGAGTTAGCTGTTGCAACTATTACTATGGACAGTGCTGGTTTTAGAAAGGAAATTGTATGTCATATTTTCACTTAACTATGAAATTCTTCAGTTAACAAGAATGCAGATCAATAGAATATTAGAATTTGAGTGCGATTGTGCAGGTTTTAGTAAAGTCAGAACTCAGTAACTGTGTTCGCTACTTTACAGTCATTTAAAAAATATCTCTAAAGTCCAGCTGGTTCAGGATACAGCTGCTGGAATTTTAAATGAGATTAATTTTTGCACTAAGTAATTTCTTTCTCCCTTGCACTAATATTATGTGTCTGCAGAGGTGTAAGAGGAGTTTGAGGACAAGGATTAAAGACTGAGAGGTTTATTTTATTGATCATGTTTGTGTGCTCATTCTGAAGAAAACAAAATAGTACGGCAGTTATATGTTACACACACAATATATTGTGCAATTTCATCCTTCGTTTTTCAGGGGGGTTTTGTCTTTCAGTACATTTCACTGCTATCGTTATTTGAATAAAACTTGTGATAAAAAATAAATCCACATGAAAATACAAATGGTATTTTGATGCACTGCTGTGATTTACAAGTGAGGTGAAGGTAGCAGGTGCTAGGGCTCAATTGAAACCTTGCCCCTTTTTTTAAGATAAAAAGGGTGGGATTTAAATGACCACCATCTTGACTTTTCTGAGCCCAACCCCTCCTGAATATCTTTGTGTTCTCAAGCAGAAACTATGAGATTCTGTGCTCTCACAGTGCTGATTATCACCTTGGAAGTATTTCATTGCCAAATTAACAGAACCACGTTCCAGGATTTGGGGGTTGGTGTGATTTTCACTGTTACTATGTATTATTATATGATTATATTATACAGTGGTTTTACACTTGTAGTTGAATGAATTATGGTATTCATTAATTAAAATATTAGCTAGCAAAGAGTTCCTTTGAAAAGGTGATGTGTACATATTTCAGAGCTATATAAATATATTTCCTCGCATTCCATTTTTTGTTATGAGATGTCATGAGAATAAAACAGGGAAGAAAAAGAGAATATGCAGATTAATTGGACCTATTTAAGAAAGTTGTGGGATTAGAATATATTAAATAAATGGTACTGCAGACTTGAAAGAAAGTTTAAAGTAGATAATACCTGTCTTTCTCCGAAAATAATATCGGGTCATATTAATTTTCACTCCAAAAGACACATTAGGGCTTATTTTCCAGTTAGGAATTATTTTGGGGGGAATATGATACTAAATGTGTCTGGCTGGCTGGCTATCTTAACTGGGGCTTATTTTGGGGGTAGGGCTTATATTACAAGCATCCTGAAAAATCAAGCAATGGCTTATTTTTGGTTGGGTCTTATTTTTGGGGAAATACGCTATATAATACTGCATGTTTACTGTAAAGTCATCAAATAAGTTTGAATCATCTTACTTTGTCAACATGGTTGACATCTTGGGGATGTGTACTTCTTTGTTTCAATCACTTATGAAAATGCATAGAAGCATTGGATTGGGTGAGATGTGTAGTTTATTAAATAGCAGTCAAATGTGAGCACACTCACAAGCATACATAGAGATTCATCCACTGATTTGGAAAATCTTGAAAAATACTTTTCACAAAAGAACTTCAATCCTAAATTTGCCTTCATTCCTTCCATCCTTCGTTCCTTCCTTCCTTCCTTTCTGAAATTACTATCTGTGCCAAATTATAAACTGTCCTAGTTCATGTTTTTATTGTTACTACAAAAATGCCCTCCTTGAGTCTGAACACTTTGTACATAAGTGTACAGCTATTTGGTGCATCAAATAATGCATCTATTATACTTCCATTAATACCTTTATTTTGCTCTGTACTTTAAAAATCCTCTTATATCTGATTATTGACCCAGCTGTAATTTTCCTAAACACAAAGAGAATGTGCTGTATCATAGTTGTAGGAGGTTTTACAAGAAACTGAACTGTGGATTCATTTAAATTAATGTTCAGCTCTTGATCTGGAATGAAATATTCATAGGTCCGCTAGTTAATGATCTGAATCAGAAATGTATCCTTGTCAATGATAAGAGTACCATTTGGAAGTTTTGAAGTTATCAAAATGTTCAAAGTTAATAAAACTTTATAAAATGTTATCAAAACTATTTTTCTGATTCTTTGGAGGAATAGATCTGGAGGGACCATCAGATCCTATTTAATATACAATATCATAAGGATGTTCTGTGTGATGCCTGTTCATTGACACATTACATACCACAGTACTTTACTGTTGTACCTTAGGTTTTCATTTATTCTTTCTTTAACTTCATAGGGGTCCCTTGGGAGAGGGGTGGGTCTTACCAGTTTGGAAATTGCACTCAGTTTCATATCCTTGGACTATGAACTGACTGAAATGTTGCTGCTTCTCTGACTCAGGATGGAATTATACTCCCCCTGAAGCACATATTTAATACGTTTCTTGACCCAGTTCCCTTATGTGCTCTCAAGTGACTGCTGTAGCATGGGTAACATTTTTCGAGCAACAGATCATGAATATGGACTCCAGAGAAACACTGATGTACCTCAATATCTCCTCTTCAACATTTTCTCTCTCTTTCTCCCTTCTTCTCTCTTCTTGGTCCTAGGAGCAATCAGTGGTCCTACCAAGGCTCCAGGTGCCCCCCACCTTTATCCCCATGTGGTCCTCAAAGTTCTATCTGGTAAATTGTGAAGGAGAGAGAGGCAGCATAATCAAAAGAAGAGTAAGAAATTTGGTTTCATTTGTTCTACGATTCTTTTGTTTGTTTTGTTTGACTGTCCAGAAGTCTTCTCCAGTACCAAACTTCAAAAGTGTCAACACTTTTTCCTGCTACTTTGAAGCTGAACTTTTGCTATCATAGAAAGACAGACCTTGTCTGAAGGAATGTGATTTTTATAGATTTTTATAAGGGACACCACTGTGCACTGTAGGACAGGTGTATAAACAAGGAGCAAAGCTCACACTTGCTCACATGATGTTAGTTTGGTAATGAAATGTCTGCAAAGAAGCTACCAAGCTCAAAAAGCATCAAAGATTCCAGAGTTCTTCCTTGAGCCACAGATATTATCTTCTATTAGAAATAATAATAATAATAATAATAATAATAATAATAATAATAATAATAATAATTTGAATTTATTAGCCGCTCCCTTTCCAGGCAAGGACTCGGGGCGGCGTACAATGGAACATATAGAACATAACACATGTGTACAAACACATAAACATACATATATACAAAGACATACATGCATGGAGGAGGTAACAAATTACAACATTTAGACAATTAAAATCACCATTAACATACCCCAATAGTAAAAACCCAATGTACAATTAAAATTTAAAATTTAAAAAAGACAGTCAGGAGGAGTAAGAAAAATTACGGTTGAGCCAGGCCAGATAATTGAAAGAGGTGGGTCTTCAGCTGTACACGGAAGGAGCGGAGATTGGAAGTAATCCTGATGTCTCGGGGGAGGTCATTCCACAGGGCTGGGCCCATCACAGAGAAGGCTCTTTTCCTGGGTGTCGCCCCCCGACACTGTTTGGCGGATGGCACCCGGAGAAGTCCCTCTCTGTGTGAGCGAATTGGTCGTAGGGATGTGTGGGGCAGGATGCGATCCTGCATGTAACTAGGTCCTGTGCCATGAAGCGCTTTAAAGATCATAATCAAAACCTTGAAACGCACTTGGTAGACCACAGGAAGCCAGTGCAGCTCGCGCAGGAGAGGTGTTACAGGGGAGTATCTAGTCCTCCCCATAATCACCCGCGCGGCCGCGTTCTGGACCAACTGTAGTCTCCGAGTGCATCTCAAGGGAAGCCCCATGTAGAGAGCATTGCAGTAGTCCAGGCGAGACGTCACTAGCGCATGGGTGACTGTGCGTAGGGCATCCCGGTCCAATAAGGGGCGCAATTGGCGCATCAGGCAAACCTGATGGAACGCCCCCCTTGCCACGGCTGTTACATGGTCATCCATGGACAGCCGGGCATCTAGGAGGACGCCCAAATTGCGCACCTGTTCAATGGGGGCTAGTTGCACGCCCCCAATGGCCAGAGATGGAAGCACCTGGTTGAACCGGGAGGCCGGAAGCCACAGCCACTCCGTCTTGGAAGGGTTGAGTTTTAGTCGGTTGCCATCCATCCAGACCCGTACGGCCTCCAAACACCGGGACATCATTTCGACGGCCTCATTGGGGTGGTTCGGGGTGGAAATGTATAGCTGAGTATCATCAGCATACAGATGATATCCCACCCCAAAACCACGGATGATCTCGCCCAGCGGTTTCATGTATGTGTTGAACAGGAGAGGCGAGAGCACCGATCCCTGTGGCACTCCACATGTGAGTGACCTCCGGGTCGAACTCTGCTCCCCTGCCAACACACGTTGCGTCCGGTCAGAGAGGTAGGAGCCAAACCACCGTAAAACGGTGCCCCTGACTCCCAGCCCCTCTAGCCGGTGCAACAGGATACCATGGTCGATGGTATCGAACGCCGCCGAGAGATCTAATAGGACCAGGATAGAGGAACAACCCCTATCTCTGGCCCTCCAGAGATCATCAACCAATGCGACCAAGGCCGTCTCCGTGCTGTGCCCGGGTCGGAAGCCGGACTGGCGCTGGTCTAGATAATCATTTTCCTCCAGGTGACGTGGGAACTGCTGTGCCACCACACTCTCTACAACCTTCGCTAAAAAAGGAAGGTTGGAGACTGGACGATAATTGACTAGGTCCGTTGGGTCCAGGGAAGGCTTCTTGATCAGGGGCCTCACCACCGCCTCTTTCAAGGCGGCCGGTAGAGACCCCTCACCCAGCGAGGCGTTCACTAGGCCCAGGAGCCAGTCGCGCGTAACCTCCCAGGATGCCAGTACAAGCCAGGAGGGACACGGGTCCAATAAACATGTGGTGGGTCGCAGACGTCCACGCAACCTGTCCAAATCCTCGATGGCAACCGAGTCAAACTCCTCCCAAAGCGGTCCCTCAAGACTCGCCACGGGCGTCTCTACTGGACCACTGAAAGGGGCCCATCCCATCCGGATTTGAGCGACTTTGTCCTGTAGATATTTCCCAAACTCCTCTGCTCTGCCCTGTAAAGGGGCTTCCCGCGGTCTCTCAAACAAGAGGGAGCGAGTCACCCGAAACAGGGCGGCAGGGCGGTTATCTGCGGACGCAATAAGAGCGGCACAATGTTGACGTTTGGCCGCTCTTAATGCCACAAGGTACGTCCTCAAATAGGCTCGTGCCTGTGCTCGGTTAAATTCGGAACGGGAGGATCTCCAACGACTCTCTAGGCGTCTCTTGTGGCGTTTCATCACCCTTAGCTCCTCGGTAAACCAAGGGGCCAGGGTGGTTCGTCGCCGCAGGAGAGGCCGCAAAGGCGCCACCCGGTCTAGGGCCTCGGTAGTCGCACTATTCCATGCGTCCACCAGGTCCTCTACTCGGGGGCGGGTCAGGTCCACAGGAGGTGGCCCAAGCTCCGTCTGGAACCTATCTGGTTCCATCAGGCGCTTGGGGCGGAACCATCTAATACCTTCCGGTTCCGCCTCCTCGCGGCGGGGGGTGGCACCAGGGAAGTCAAGCCGGAGAAGTGAGTGATCCGACCATGACAGGGGAATAATGGCTAGATCCCCTATTCCCAGATCACTCGTCCACTGGCCAGAGACAAAGACAAGGTCCAGCGTGTGGCCTCCCTCGTGAGTAGGGCCCTGAATTAACTGGGTCAGGTCCATGGCTGTCATGGAAGCCATGAACTCCCGAACCCCCTCAGACGCTTCTCCCATCGACGGCAGATTAAAATCCCCCATCACTAAAAGTTTGGGGGTCTCAACCGCCACCGATGAGATCAGCTCAAGGAGTTCAGGCAGGGCTGCTGACGTATAGCGAGGAGCCAGGTATACTATCAGCAGGCCCAACTGCCTCCCTGGGCCCCATCTCACGACAAGGGACTCACACCTGGATGTCTGTGGCACGGTGAACTCTCTGGGCTCTAAGTCTTCCCGGATAATCACTGCTACCCCACCGCCCCTTCCCTGGGCCCGAGGCTGGTGAAATGCTCGATAACCTGGCGGGCACATTTCCACGAGGGGTAAACCACCCTCGCGGCCCAACCAGGTCTCGGTTATTCCTGCGAGGTCCGGCTCCCCCTCCAAAATTAGATCGTGGATGAGGGGGGCCTTATTGACAACGGACCTCGCGTTGCATAACAGCAGTCTCAGGCCTTGGGTCTGTAGATCCTGACCACCTAGTATGCAGGGGTTGGTACAAACGACCGGGAATGACCAAAAACCCCGGTCTCCCAACCGACTACGCGCTCTTGATCTGTCCTCGCACCTGCCCCTCCCCACGACCGTTGGTATCAAGGAGCCCTGCGCAGGAATGCTATCTTCCCTCTCCTCCCCCACTCCGCTCCCTCCTCCTTCGACCACACCTAGGTGCCTGGCTCTTCCATCCCTCCTGACCTGTTCCTCCCCCCCACCCCTGGAACCCCTTACAATTTTTAAAAAACAATTAATTAAAAAACCCCTCAATGTGCGCTTCCTCCACCTCTCTGGGTTAATAAACTCGTCCTCGAGGTGGGCCCTTAAGAGGGCGGGAGGCCATAACTGCGAGAGGGGGGACTCCCGCAGTAAAATAAGGTCAGACCTCGCATACATGATAAATGATAAATAATAAAAACATAAATACACCGGGCTAAAGATGGATACTGGGTGCTAAAGGTGTTAAATAAGTCTACCCGTTAAAAATCATGACAGAACGGCAACCAAGATTACAAGATGAGAGAGATGGGTAAAGAAATAGGTAGAAGTGGTTAAAAAATAAGTAGGGCCTATAATCTACAGTTCTCAATAGTAGGGGGTTAGGCAGTTCTTAAAGATCCGTAAGAGAGTGAGCAGATGATCCATAGCGGACGGGGGGGTTCAACAGCTCCCCGCAGTCCTTCCAAGCCCCAGATGGTAAGGGGTTAAGCCGTCCTCAAAGTCTATACAAAGGCAAGCGGATAATCCATAATGGGGAGGGGGGTGGTGTCGATGGCTCCCCGTGAACCTTTCAAGCCCCAGCGTCGCCTGAGCGCCATTTCAGGCGGCCTCTGTTATTCACTCCACACCTTCTGCCCGCCTCCGGCGCCCTCCAACAACTCCGGCGACTCCGATGTTTCAATGTTTCAAGCCCAGCTCAAACCTCCCACGACCTCCACTGGGCTTCTGGTAGGCTCGGGGCTCCCAACAGGTCCAGCGGGGCGGGGGACTGATGTTTAGAGCCCCCGATGATCTTCCGGGCCGCCTCTGCCACCAACGCCTCCCTCCGCCTTCTCTCGTGTGGGACGCCATCGTGTCCCCGTCGCTAGCCGCTCAGGGCGTCGCTGGTCTCACCTCGGGCTGTCGTAGCTGCCGTGGCTTGCAAAAACGCCCGCAAATGCCGGCCAAGCAGATCGTAACCGCCAAGACGCCAGCTCCAGCAGCCGTCGACGCCTGCAGTCTCCCGGAGTAAGCCGACGCGCGCGCACGCCGACCACCATTTCCCGGCTCACTACAGATTTTCGAAAAACACCGGTTTGCTTCTTCCACTCTCCTGTGCCGTCCGGCCACCCTGGGGGACCACTAGGGTCCTGAAGTAAGCCAGGGTGGTCCTTGGGTAGGTTCGTGGTCCTCCAGTTCGTCTAAGGACCAGCAGCACCCAGCCCGGTCAAAAAGAGCCCCGAAAAAACACGGAGCTCAGAGGCTGACCGCCATCCTCCAGGAAGCTCCTCCTCCTTTTTCATTTATAACTATTTTTCAACTATTTTTCAACTATTTATACTGCAGTTTGTTTTGCTTTTTTCATATAGGTATAAATGGCTTGCCTCCCTAGCTGTAATAAGAGAAAATATTCTTTTCAATGCCATTCAAAAATAATCAATTATTGAACTTCATAAGTCACAATGTTTTTAAAAGTTGTACCTAATAAAGTAGTTTCAGCAGCCCTTCTAATCCTTTTTTACAGACAAACCCCCAAGTATTTTTAAATAATTTTTGAATATTTTCTTGGGTGTATAATAGGCTGATATAATTAATTTTCATGAAGTTAATTGATAATTCTTTGCAAATAGTAGAATGTTCTGTTTTGTTTAAAGATAATAGAAAAAGAGTGTTAGCTCTTTTAATTGAAAATTGACATAATTGCCCCATACATCCCTACGACCCATCCGCTCGCACAGAGAGGGACTTCTCCAGGTGCCGTCCACCAGACAGTGCCGAGGGGCGGCACCTAGGAGCAGAGCCTTCTCTGTGGCGGGCCCAGCCCTGTGGAATGACCTCCCTCCGGATATTAGGACCACCACTGACCTCCGCTCCTTCCGTATAAAGCTCAAGACCCACCTATTCCAAATAGCTGGCCTGGCTCAACCATAACTTCTTAACGCTCCTGATGGGTTTTTTAATTCGGTAATTTTATTTAATGGGATTTTAAATTGTGTTTTTAATTGTCTTCACTTATTAGTCTACCTCCTCCATGCACATGTATATGTCTTTGTTTCTTATGTATGTATGTTGTCTTTATATGTATTTTATTTGCTTTGATTGTACACCGCCCCGAGTCCTTTGGGAAAGGGTTGCGGCTAATCAAATAAAATTATTATTATTATTATTATTATTATTATTATTATTATTATTATTATTATTATTATTATTATTATAAAACTTCAGAGGGGGGAAAAACATCTTTTTTTGGAATGCTTTGCCATTATTCTAAATCCTGCTGAGTGTAGTTCTTAACACGCTTCAGTTACTTGCAGTCACACTGCAAGGTTTGGAGACTATATTTAGCTTGTTTCAATGATTTCAACAAAAATACTTCAGCTTACATTTTTTACCTGTCATGTCTTATAAGTTTACTTTGCAGCCGCACTTCTTTTTATCTCGTTTTAAGATTTTCAATAACATGGAAAGAAAAGCATATATATATTTCAAATGTTCAAAGACAAATCCAGTATATATTCTCAGTTTCAACTTTTAATCAATTTGTTTAAAGAGAGATCTCTTTCAAATATAATTGCTTTTTATCAGTCTTTAATCTGGCCTAGTTATTTCAATGAGTCTCAGATTGGAGGCCAATAGAGAGACATGAGAAATGTTAAGGAGGCAGAGACTCTGCTGGAAGTACAAGTTATACTTGAGGGAGTACTTACTATGCGGCATGCTAGTTTCTCTTGAGCTGCCTAGCTAAACTACAAAAATCCAGATATTTAAAAGATGCTGCAAAAAAGTTTGGTAATTCTAGAATTATCAGTTTTTTTAAAATTAAGGCAGTGTTTTTTAAAAGGTAGAACAGAGCATTTCATAAACATGAAAAAATAAGCCGACAGTCATGTTGCTGCCTGTTAGGAATTCAGACATTAATAAGGACCATATAGACCATATAGAACAGTGTTGCATTGCCCTAAGATTTTTTGATATGACAGTTAACAACTACTGTTTCAAGAATGGAGCATTAATTATTTCATTTAGTATATTATTTCAGTATACCTGGCTCCTCGCTATACTTCAGCGGCCCTGCCCGAACTCCTTGAGCTGATCTCATCGGTGGCGGTTGAGACCCCCAAACTTTTAGTGATGGGGGATTTTAATCTGCCGTCGATGGGAGAAGCGTCTGAGGGGGTTCGGGAGTTCATGGCTTCCATGACAGCCATGGACCTGACCCAGTTAATTCAGGGCCCTACTCACGAGGGAGGCCACACCCTGGACCTTGTTTTTGTCTCTGGCCAGTGGACGAGTGATCTGGGAATAGGGGATCTAGACACTATTCCCCTGTCATGGTCGGATCACTCACTTCTCCGGCTGGACTTCCCTGGTGCTACCCCCCGCCGCGAGGAGGCGGAACTGGAAGGTATTAGATGGTTCCGCCCCAAGCGCCTGATGGAACCGGATAGGTTCCAGACGGAACTTGGGCCACCTCCTGTGGACCTGACCCGCCCCCGAGTAGAGGACCTGGTAGTCGCATGGAATAGTGCGGCTACCGGGGCCCTAGACCGGGTGGCGCCTTTGCGGCCTCTCCTGCGGCGAAGAACCACCCTGGCACCTTGGTTTACCGAGGAGCTAAGGGTGATGAAACGCCACAAGAGACGCCTAGAGAGTCGTTGGAGATCCTCCCGTTCCGAATTTGACCGAGCACAGGCACGAGCCTATTTGAAGACGTACCTTGTGGCACTAAGAGCGGCCAAACGTCAACATTGCGCTGCTCTTATTGCGTCTGCAGATAACCGCCCTGCCGCCCTGTTTCGGGTGACCCGTTCCCTCTTGTTTGAGAGACCACGGGAAGCCCCTTTACAGGGCAGAGCAGAGGAGTTTGGGAATTATCTACAGGACAAAGTCGCTCAAATCCGGATGGGATGGACCCCTTTCAGTGGTTCAGTAGAGACGCCCGTTGCGAGTCTTGAGGGACCGCTTTGGGAGGAGTTTGACTCGGTTGCCATCGAGGATTTGGACAGGTTGCGTGGACGTCTGCGACCCACCACATGTTTATTGGACCCGTGTCCCTCCTGGCTTGTACTGGCATCCTGGGAGGTCACACATGACTGGCTCCTGGGCCTGGTGAACGCCTCGTTGGGTGAGGGGTCTCTACCGGCCGCCTTGAAAGAGGCGGTGGTGAGGCCCCTGCTCAAGAAGCCTTCCCTGGACCCAACGGACCTAGTCAATTATCGTCCAGTCTCCAACCTTCCTTTTTTAGCGAAGGTTGTAGAGAGTGTGGTGGCACAGCAGTTCCCACGTCACCTGGAGGAAAATGATTATCTAGACCCGCGCCAGTCCGGCTTCCGACCCGGGCACAGCACGGAGACGGCCTTGGTCGCATTGGTTGATGATCTCTGGAGGGCCAGAGATAGGGGTTGTTCCTCTATCCTGGTCCTATTAGATCTCTCGGCGGCGTTCGATACCATCGACCATGGTATCCTGTTGCACCGGCTAGAGGGGCTGGGAGTCAGAGGCACCGTTTTACGGTGGTTTGGCTCCTACCTCTCTGGTCGGACGCAACGTGTGTTGACAGGGGAGCAGAGTTCGACCCGGAGGCCACTCACATGTGGTGTGCCACAGGGATCGGTGCTCTCGCCTCTCCTGTTCAACACATATATGAAACCGCTGGGCGAGATCATCCGTGGTTTTGGAGTGGGATATCATCTGTATGCTGATGATACTCAGCTATACATTTCCACTCCGAACCACCCCAATGAGGCCGTCGAAATGATGTCCCGGTGTCTGGAGGCCGTACGGGTCTGGATGGATGGCAACCGACTAAAACTCAACCCTTCCAAGACGGAGTGGCTGTGGCTTCCGGCCTCCCGGTTCAACCAGGTGCTTCCATCTCTGGCCATCGGGGGCGTCCAACTAGCCCCCATGGAACAGGTGCGCAATTTGGGCGTCCTCCTGGATACCCGGCTGTCCATGGATAACCATGTAACAGCCGTGGCAAGGGGGGCGTTCCATCAGGTTCGCCTGATGCGCCAATTGCGCCCCTTATTGGACCGGGATGCCCTACGCACAGTCACCCATGCGCTAGTGACGTCTCGCCTGGATTACTGCAATGCTCTCTACATGGGGCTTCCCTTGAGATGCACTCGGAGACTACAATTGGTCCAGAACGCGGCCGCGCGGGTGATTATGGGGAGGACTAGATACTCCCCTGTAACACCTCTCCTGCGCGAGCTGCACTGGCTGCCTGTGGTCTACCGAGTGCGTTTCAAGGTTTTGATTATGATCTTTAAAGCGCTCCATGGCACAGGGCCTAGTTATATGCAGGATCACATCCTGCCCCACACATCCCTACGACCAATTCGCTCACACAGAGAGGGACTTCTCCGGGTGCCGTCCGCCAAACAGTGCCGGGGGGCGACACCCAGGAGCAGAGCCTTCTCTGTGATGGGCCCAGCCCTATGGAATGACCTCCCCCGTGACATCAGGATGATTTCCGATCTCCGCTCCTTCCGTGTACAGCTGAAGACCCACCTCTTTCAATTATCCGGCCTGGCTCAATCGCAATCGTAATTTTCCCATTCCTCCAAACCGTTTTTTAAATTGTTCTTAAATATTAATTTTATTGGGTTTTTGCAATTGGGGTATTTTAAAGCAGATTTTTAACTGTCTATTGATGTAATTTGCTTCCTCCTCCGTGTATGTATGTGTGTTGTGTATGTATGTACGTTTGGTGTTGTTATATATGTTTCATGTTATATGCTCCATTGTACGCCGCCCCGAGTCCTACTTGGAAAGGGAGCGGCTAATAAATCCAAATTTATTATTATTATTATTATTATTATTATTTCTTTGATAGCTTCTGATATATCATGTTGATTCTGTTCTTAACAGTTCTTAACAGAAGCCTAACAATTAATGGTGATAACTTTCTAAATTAATGCTTAATAAATAAATCTCAATAAATCTGTGGATAAAGGCCACTGCTTTTCCTTTTTTAACTTTAACCTCAATAGGGTGAGGGCAGACAGAATTCAGCTAGCATTTAGTTTCCTCCCACTTCCATAGATTCTAGCTGCCTCACTTCTGAATGCCTCCTATTGCATTAATGTGTTCTTATTTATGAAAGATCCACCACAGTAGTCATTTTGCAGTTATATATTCACACAACCAAGACTGCTTGGATTTACAGTCAATTACCTTAGCTAGCAGAAAATAGAGTTGTTGATATAACCATCATTCACTTTTTGGAATCCATATAGACTATAAATCCCTCTAGACTATATTTGTGCCAAGGTGCTTATATATCTTTTGTTTTGTAATGTAATTAAAAAGGAAGGGAGAAATAGCAAAAAAAAATATTTTATTATGTAAGGTATGCAGTACAGTTATTTCTGGGTGAATATATTAGCAACAGATATGTAAAGTACAAGCAAAATACAGTTATACCACATCCTTCATTTATATAGAAATAGAAATTCTATACTGCCATCTACTGGTAGTTAACTGGAATATTAGCATGATGAACTGCATAAATACAGTCCCACCTTACTCCTTTCTAAATAAAGCAAGAAAATGAATAAAGTAGCTGAAGATAAATTTAGTATTACAGGTAGTCTTCGACTTGTGATCACAATTGAGCCCAAAATTTCAGTTGCTAAGTAAGGCAATTGTTAAGTGAGTTTTGCCCCATTTTATGACCTTTTTGTCACAGTTGTTAAATGAATCATGCAGTCGTTAAGTGAATCTGACTTCTCCATTGACTTTGCTTATCAGAAGCCAGTTGGGAAGGTTACCATAGTGATCACATGACCTCCCCCCCGCCCCCCCAATAGTTCAACTGTCATAAATACATGCCAGTTGCCAAGGGCCTGAATTTTGATCATGTGACCACGATGGTGTAATGGTCATAAATATGAGAAAGGGTCATAAGTCACTTTTTTCAATGTTGTAAGTTTTCACTGTCTCTAAATGAATAGTTGTAAATTGAGGACTACCTATATAGTATTTACCCATATTTCTTCAATATGCAAAAGCAACTTTGACGTCTAAGGGTTTTTTCCAGCTAAGCTACATTAAGGTATTTGAGGACCAAGAATGATTAGTCAGAGAATTCAGGATGAATGTTGACCAGATGTCAATAGATATATAGTATATTTAAAGCCTTCCCGATTTCAGAGATAGGTAATTTCATATAATGGATTCCCCAACAATAAAATATTCCTTCAAATCAATAATAATAATAAAATAAACACCAATAATATATATATGACAAACAATAAGATATATATGTGGCTTGTACAAAACGGAAGGCAATGACATGTCTAAGGATGTTTCTTAAATATCCTGTTCCTTAGTATTGATTTTATTTTACTTTACTTCCAGGACTTATATGGCTGTCTATCCCCTATAATAATTCTAGGCAGCTCACAACATAAAAACATGGATAAAAATAAAAGTAATCTCCCTGGCCAGGTTCTGGACAAAACTGCCTCACAGATCAAACCCCTTCCCCCCCCCCCCACCCCCCCACACACACATCTTAGTACAATGCTTGATGGAAGAGCAAGATCTTCATGGTCCTCTGGAAGGCTAAAACTGTAAGGATCCCTTTTAGGACTGGGGTGGCCACCAAGAGATAAGCCTCCAAAGTCAGGTGGCAACATTTAAAGGAGGTACGTGAATGTGTGAATCCTCATGAAATTGCTAAAATGTTATTTATTCTGTTGAAGCAAAAACTGAAAATATTTAGTGTTCTGGTCAAAGGAAACAAGGTTACCCCAGGAGCAGTGGCTGATGCCTTGTTTTGCATCCCAGGCCTGTAGAATTGATGAGATGGTGGTCCATACTGTTATAAAATATGGCAGTGATCTGGATTTAGTTACAAAATATCTGACTTATTGAAGTGCTCAGACCAATTGGAAGACTCAAGACAGTGCTTCTTGAAACACCAAGATTTTCCCCACGTGACTGGAACAAAATTCTCAAAGCGTTTTGTTTTCACTCTGACTATTTTACTCTCGGAAAGTTTTGAGGTTGAAATGTTTTGCACATCCCTAGTAAGAATGATTAGTCATCAGTTCTTTATAAACTACAAACTTCCAAGATAACTCTGTACCTGAAGGGACCCCATTAGCATGTTCTATTCCCACATATTACTGAGAGATGGCATTACATTTCTGCTTTTTTCTATTATTTTAAAACTAATTTTCCCAATAATGCGTTCAGAATGCAAACATTGCAGACTATTTCAAAACTGATCACTCATTCATTTAATACATAAACAATGTAGTTGTACAAGAGTCATGGCAATACGTTATAATAACATTCAAGATATTATAAGATGCAAAACTCTCCCATAGTTTTCTTAAGGCCTATGAAAGTGCTCCATGATATCATTTCACAATAAATGACAAAAGTATTAAAGACCAATTTATTTTAATTGATCAAAATGAATAAAAACATGCAATATTTTAAATTATTTTAACCTACATTTTCCAGTGCACAACAAAATACTACATTTTTTTTGCATACCAATTATATTTATAGCTTGATTCCATTTACCACACTAAACTATAAGGTTATTTTCTATTGGTAAAATGCTTGAGTAAACCACAATCACTTACAAAACATGTTTTATGGTTTTATATTATATTGATTAACAATATTGAAAACAAAACTTGGCATAATAATAAAACATAATAATAAAAAATTTTTAAAAGTATGGGGTACAAATAAACCCCCAAGTGGCCTCAAAAGCTCTCAAATACAATCCTTCCATTCCTCCCATCCTCTCAGAACCTATCCTTCTATTCCCTCCCTCCATCATGCAGTCTCAACTGTCAAGCTCCTGTTCTTCCATCCCCCCATCATCACAACTGATAAAGCTTCTTGGATGAAAAGCAAAACGTTGTCTTCTTCCTCCTCAAAGAAAAGACAGTCCAGTTGCCTTTTGAAAAAGCATCTTTGAGATGGCATAATGTATGAACGTACTTTCTATCTTCCCTTTATTGTAGAAAAACTAATTTAGCTCACATTAGAGCAATAACAATTAGAATGCCTGGAATCAGAATGTAAGGAATGGGAGATCTTCTGGTCCACCTCTCTTGACTAGTGCAAGAACCTACAACATCACCAGTGGATGACACTTGTTCTCAATTTAAACACCTCAAGTTACAAAAAGTCTACTGCTTCCTGTGACAGTCTCATTGCTGAACAGCTCTTGGCATTAGGAATATTATTCTGGTGTCCAACCAAAAGCTATTTCCCTGTAATTTAAACTTACTGGTTCTTGTTCTATCTTCAAGAACAATTCTTTTCTGCCTACTATGTGGCAATCCATCAGATACTTGAACACAGCTATCACATCTCTACTTATATCCTCTAATTCTTTTTCATTTGTTTTTCCTTCTTATTCTTCTGTAAATCCATTCTAAATTGTAAATATCCATCCTAATATGTTGTATCCAGAATTTAATGTAATATTTGATGTGCAGACTCACCAAAGCAATATAAAAAAGAATCAGTACAATTCATTATACGATTTGTAATACCGTATATACTTGAGTATAAGCCGACTCGAGTATAAGCCGAGACCCCTAATTTTACCCCAAAAAACTGGAAAAAGTTATTGACTCGAGTATAAGCCGAGGCTGGGAAATGCAGCAGCAACAGTGTGTGAGTGAGACAGACAGACAGAGGAACAGAGAGAGGGAGAGAGAGAGGGAATCAGAGAGAGACTGACAGAGACGAATCAGAGACGTACTTTTAACTACCTGGCAGCGGCGTTTTGCCTTGGGGAGCTCCTCAGAACATCCCAAGACTTCGGAGGGAAGTTTACAGCCCTCCCTTGGAACGCTTCGGAGGGAAGCTTCTGCAAAGGCGAGTGACAACAAGTCTCCCAGGCTTTAATTTGCCGAGCTGTGCGCACGCGCCTGTTTTCCACAGCGTGGAGCAGCGGCGAGATTCTGCGCGGCGAGCGATGATTCCAGGGGCCATCCGGGAAGATGAGGAACGCGAGGGGGGACCCTGCCCCCCCACTGATGGCCCCCGGAATCATCGCTCGCCGCCCAGAATCTCGCCGCTGCTCCACGCCGTGGAAAACAGGCGCGCGCGTACAGCTCGGCAAATTACAGCCTGGGAGACTTGTCACTCGCCGGGGTTATGCAGAAGCTTCCCTCCGAAGCCCGAGAGGAGGGAGGGAAGCGGGCGCCCGGCACACAGAAGAGCCGCATTAAAATGTTTAAAGAGCCACATTTTTTTTGTTGTTCACTGGAGTATAAGCCGAAGTGGATTTTTCAGCCCAAAAAGTGGGCTGAAAAATTCGGCTTATACTCAAGTATATACGGTAAATTTGGTTTTGGGGGTCAAGAATTTCTTCTGCTGCCAAAATGTCTACATCAGTACTTTCTGCCAGAAGAGAACATTTTTCCTCACATCTAAGGTGTTCTGTAGCGATTTCAGTAGTTTCAGAACTTGTTTTCAAATCTATCACAAGAAACAATAGATTCTTAAGCACTGCGTGAATATAAATTACATCTCTATCCTCTTCCCTTCTAGGCTGAATTAATGTTCAAGGTTTTGTGAGGAGAAGAAGGACTTCAAATTTTCTGCAAGAAGGTGTGTTATCTAGATAGCTTGGTCACGTTCATAAAAGCAAGTTATTAAATTATTGCACACCTCACAGCTGAGCCCCAAATTCAAGTTATTTTAAACTGTGCCTGGACAAGCTTATCTATTCAGACAGAATAAGAAGAAAACCCTAGAGGATGTCTATGAAGGACTAGTCTTTGCAAACATAAGAAAAGCTAGATACCTGACAGACCCATGAACCAGACTTTCCAGACATGCAGTTGGTCCAAACAAAATGCAAAATGTGAATTTATATTTTAGCTCTACAGTAACTGTATTGAGAATATTAGGATTTAAACATAGCTGTCTGTAAAAAACAGAATATAATTATTAATGATAATAATAATAATAATAATACCATTCATTAACAGTATTTTGCTTTATTTAATGCTTCTTGTCGAGTTGTACAAATAAGTACAGAAATGTACATAATATTTTAAAACTCGGATAAGTACAAAACACTAGTGCAAGCTATCTATATCAGGAGAAAATGTCCAGCTTTAAATAATACTATAAATATTTTACTGTTATCTTTTCAATTGCTGCTGATTAGCTCTTGGATGCTGATAGCTTTCTTATAATCAGCAATTGCTTCTTTAATTAATCCCATTTTGCCACGAATATCAGCTCTGACCTTATAAAGCAAGGCATCGTAAGGTTGAATTGAAAGTGCTGTAAAAGGTAACATTTTATTAGGTGATTTTTCAAGAAAATAAATAATTATATGCTAACATTTCTACTCAAAATACTGCACACATTTCATCTTTGGAATTCTTTAAACATGAATCAATTTATTTCCCTTTGGTTGAGTCAATCTATTAATATGTGAATTCCAATGACTAAAAGTCTAAGCAAGAGGCTAGAAAGTAGCTCTAAAAAGTATGTTTGGATTTTGTAAATCTCTAAGCAGAGACAGTGAAAAGTGGTGGGGCAGGACAATAAATCATCTCATGTGCTCTGATGTATAAAGACCTGCACCCTGCAATTTGTTGTAGGATGCAAGGATTTCCCATGCTGAACAGATGGCTAGTGCTGAAAGTTTGAGCAACACTGATGATCTATTTGTCAAAATGATGAAGGAGACACTCATGCTAGCATAATTCACTCATCACTCCCACTATCCCCATCAAGTGATTCATTATGTCAAACCATCTGATTCTGGAGCCTTGCAGTACCCGTTTTAAGTGATGAGTGTGTCAGGAGATGTATATCTTTCAGTTATTATTACCTTTAGAAATGTCTTCCTCAGCTTGGTCATATTGCTGTAACATGTTGTAGAGATTTGCCTTGTTAAAATGTACTGCTGCAGACAAAGGGGACAAGGAAATTGCCTTCTCAAAATCTGTTTTTGCTTCTTCAAAATTTCTTAAGAGCGTATTTGTAATAGCTCGATTCAGGAAAGCAGATTCATTTTGGGGATCAAGTTCTATGGCCTTGGTATAATAGCCATTTGCCTATAAAATTAAATAAAATGTTTTATTTATTTGTTAGTGTTGATTTGTCAAAAGAGTAATATTTTGGATAAGATATGGGTAGAATGCTGTCATTTTAACTTGATCTTCAAGAGATCTCCTATAATAGTACTGCAAACCAGGATTGTTAACTATTTTTTCCACCAATTATACCATTTGTTCACTCATTTCTTCTGGAGAATTCAGATAAATGACTGTTGCATCCCCACATTTTTGGGTTTCTGATTCTAAATACATTAATTTATACTGTAATTGAATTGTAGATGCAGAAAAACTACATTGCTGAAAAACAAACCATGGTATTATTATCTCATCTCGCCAAAAGAATTATTAGACCTATGAACAGGAATGGACAGTTTTTGTCTAATGGAATCAATAAATAAAGGAGAATAGTTGTAGCTCAGGGTTGAAATGAGGGGTCCTTGGTGCTCTCTGAGCTTGATTGTTTTCTTGCAGATGTGTCATTACCCAAAATAGGTATCATCTTCAGTGCTAGTAAGGAATGAAGTTTGCTCTCAATTTATATTTTAAAGGCTTGTCACTGTTGGTGGGAGTGGTTTTGGAGGTTCTTTGGTTGGGCTGTTTACTGTTAGCAGCAGGGGTGGGATTCTATTGGTTCGGACCAGTTGAAGTGAACCAGTAGCTCTGCGAAGCGCATGCTCAGCAAACCTGTTATTACACCAGTTGAATCCCACCACTGGTTAGCAGCAAACTGTTAGCAGGAAGTGTTAGGAATTCTTTGATTGGGGTACAGGTTGACAACCTTGTTTTCTGTACTGACATGGACAGTTAAGGTGTTCATTGTTTGACACAGATGTTTCCAAGAATGATGTCAAGATAAAGTAAGGCATTTTTGTTAGTCCAAACATCAGATACATCATCAATGATAAATGATTTGAAGATCTGTTAGTGGAGTCAAAAAAAAATCATCTGGAAAGCATTCAAGATTGTCATTGAGAATTTTCTTGGCAACTACAGAGCTACAAACTACATTCAGCTGATTGAGACGTCTTACAGCATACAAGACCATGAAGCGCAATACGCCACTGAAAATTCATTTTCTGCATTCATACAAAAATGCACGGGCAACTAAACTGGTATTATATTGGTATTGCACTGCACTATCAATGGCTAAGCAAATGAAGTATATGCATTACTATCAAATGAAGCAATACAGAAAGAAGAAATAAGCTGATTTGGAAATAACCAGCTCATAGGTAACAGGCTAGTTCTCTCACCTTCCCTCCCATTACAGAAATATTAAGTAGAACATTCTTATATTATTTCAATGTTAGTGCACAGCCCTATGATCATCTGCCATTTTTAAATTGAAAATATTGTATACTCTTATTTATGTACCAAACTTATATGGCTGCCCATCTTACAAAAAAATATTTTATGGCATACAACAATTAACAGATCAATAGATACATAAAAACAGATAAAAATTGAAATATAAAAAAGGTACGGAAGAGAGTGAATATTAACTACAATGATGGAGATGTCTAAGAATGTTACCAGTCTCCTGGGGCACCCTAGACATTATGACATAGACAGGTCTTGAGGAGTCCTGGAATATTAACAGGGATGGAGCTAACGGTTACCTCATTTCAGAGGGGAGGACTTCCAAAAGGCAGGTGCCACACAGCAAAGAAGGCCCGCCTCCTGGGACTCGCCAAGTGTAGTTCCCTAACAGAAGGCAGCATGCCTTCTCTGCCAGATCTAAATGGATGGAAAGATGGAATCTGGAAGAGGTGGGCCCTCAGATACTTTTCATCATTTTGAAACCATAGTTATTTTAGTCATTGGACATTTTAATATAGTGCAACCATTGCTTTTAATGAATCATCAAGTTGTTAGTGTGTAGTATACAAATCTACCCAAGTAGATCCATGACATATATGTTTATTTATTTATCAAATATATATGGCCACCCATCTCACAGTAAGTGATTCAGGCTGCTTTTACAACAAGGCTAAATAAATCCTGTTACTTAATAAACACTAAACAATTATTAGGGTTGTTCGCACAGTTAGCCAGATATTTAGACTGGATTTAGCATTTTTGTCCATCTACTGAATCCCTCCCAAGGACCTGGAATAGATAGATGTTGTTTAATAATCTTAAAGATATCATTGCAAAATGTAAGCTATTACAAGTAAAGCTGCCTTTTGCTATCACAGTAGTAACCTTAAAAACTAGAATAAACAAAACTAAAAATGAAAAAATATTATGTGAAGAGATGTTAATAATAGTGGAACTACCTCAATAGTTCACCAGTTCCCTGGAGTCCCTAAGCCTTATGGCACAACTGTCATTTTAGATTTTAAATTTATTGTACTTGACAAGCAACAACTTGTTTGAAATATGTGCAAAAGTAAACTAGCATTCTCTTTATAACCCACTGAACTACTATGCAAAAAAGGCAGACCTGTCAAACCTTTTCAGGATTACCTATAATGACTCAGCTGCCAGAAATTAAATTCACTATTACCCTCCTGAGATTTCTGCAAATTATGCATTCAAAATGTCAACATCTTTGATAGTTTTCTACATTTGAAAAATCTTATTGCTTGTTATCTATATATGGCATATTGTCAGTCCCTGGTGTGAGATAAACTCAGATAGATCTTAATTTCCTCTGACTGCCCTTTTCTCTAAAAGTAAACTAAAGTTGCAAAAGTAGGGTGTGAGTCATTCGCCACTTTACAAAGAGTAAAGAACTAATGCAAACAATTTATTGTACTGGATATATAGTAAAAAAGAACAAAGGCCGCGAGGCCAAAAAAAAAATTCAAGTAACTTGATTAAATTTCCTTGAATTGCTTTGTCTAGGATTACATATTTTCAAGGAATTATTTTCATTTCATTTACTCACCAAAGATTATTAATAGCTGAGTTGACATTCAAGATTTATTATGTAATATATATTTGAAATTGTTATTATTCACTAATATTTAATAAAGACAAAATGAGCAATTTGTAGTTATAATTTTAAAAAAGCTTCCCCAAAGGAGTTTTTTTTTAAAAAACCACAACCATGCCAGCACAGAACCAAATACAAACCTGTGAGAACTGTTTGTTTAAAAAGTAGACATTTGCTGCATTGAAATAGGCTAAAGCATAGTTGGGATCTTTAGTGATAGCATGCTGATAATCTTGCATAGCACAGTTTAAATATCCCATGAACTGATTAATCACACCTCGATTTGTAAGCAATTCTGCATTAGTGGTTATCTGAAATTCAGACAGATAAGGTTTTAGATTAAAATGCATAAATGATTATAAGATACAGTATATGTATAAAATATATCTTAAACTGGTAGCTGGTTTTAAGCTATGGCCCCAAATATTCCTGCCCAGGAATGATCTAATGCAGAATATTGTTCTCCCTTCTCCCATATCACAATAATGAATTAAAAACAGCAGTTAATCTGGATTTTTATTCCCAAGAGCAGGGGAGGAAGGCATTGGCTAGAACAGTGATGGCGAACCTATGGCACATGTGCCACAGGTGGCACGCAGAGCCATTTGTCAGCACACGAGAGGTGTTGCCCTGTTCACCGTTTTTAAAAGCCATTTTTCGCCCTCCCCAGGCTCCAGAGGCTTTATAGGAGCCTGGGTAGGGCGAAAAGAGCCCCCCGCACCCCCTGGAGGCCCACCGGAGGCTTCAAGGACCGTCCGGAGGCTTCCCTGAAGCCTTCAGAATGCTTAAAACGACCCTCGGAGCAAACCGGGGGGCTCTTTTCGCCCTCCCCAGGCTCCTATAAAGCCTCTGGAGCCTGGGGAGGGTGAAAAAAGCATGTAAAAATGGGGGGGGGTCGTGCCTGTTGGGTGCGCATGCGCACTGGGGGTCGTGCATTGCATTATGGGTGCGACACACCCGCACACGACCCCCCTGCACTCCCCCCACTTGTGGCACGCGAGCCAAAAAAGGTTCGCCATCGCTGGGCTAGAAACTAAATAAAACAATGTGGGTTTTATGGGACATTTGAATCTGTCTTTCATAATTGAGTAATAGTGCATGAGAGAGGTATAAAACATGTTTCAGGGGATGCTACATTTTTTTAAAAAAATTAAAAGTTCCCATCCCTGGAAGCATATCTATCAATCTTTTTTTATTTATTAGATTTATGTATTTATTTATTTATTTATTTATTCACATTTCTAAACCGCCCCCTCTCCCAAAAAGGGACTCGGGGCGGTGTACAGTCCACAATAAATCACAGATAAAATACAAATATAAATAGGGCTATAAATATATGTATGTATGTGGAGGAGGTTAAAATTAAGCGTCCTGTACAGAGGAATAAATATGAGGCTAAAAGCCCTAAAAACAATTAAAACTAAAACATTACCCTTAAAATAACCAGATGGGAATATACTACCAGGAGTTCATAGATGTAACATTTATAATCATGCCAGGCCAGCTAGTCGGAACAGGTGAGTCTTCAATTTTTGACGGAAGGAGCGGAAGTCCGAGGTGGTTCTAATGTCGGGGGGGAGGTCATTCCAGAGGGTTGGGCCCATCACAGAGAAGGCTCTACTCCTCGGCGCTGCCCGCTGGCATTGCCTAGTGGACGGCACTTGGAGAAGGCCCTCTCTGTGAGAGCGGAAGGCATACTCTCATAAAGTATGATTTTGGGCTTATACAAACTTATTAACAATTAAAATAATACACATATAAATAAAAATATTTACAAAAACAGGAATGTGGGAGAACAACGAACATTTGACATCTTGTAGGCTTACAAGGGGATCCCCAAGATTGATGAAGAAGCCAGATTTAAAGGTCTCCCAGAAGGCTGATTAGGGTGAGGCCAACTTCATTCAGGCCAGAATTCCCCATGCTGACTGGGAATTGAAGTCCGCACATCTTAAAGTTGCCAAGTTTGAAAAACCCAGCTCTAAAAAAGAAAGGGATTGGGGACAGGGAAAA
Source organism: Natrix helvetica (assembly GCF_964273705.1). Classification (NCBI taxonomy): domain Eukaryota; kingdom Metazoa; phylum Chordata; class Lepidosauria; order Squamata; family Natricidae; genus Natrix; species Natrix helvetica. The sequence continues at coordinate 58,248,213 of NC_138548.1, forward strand.
GCACCTATTCCTGTTTCTCTCTTTCGCATGCCTGCATTTTCCAAATACCTGAAAAGGCCTTGTGAATGAGAATAGCAATAGCACTTAGACTTATAAACCGCTTCACAGTGCTTTTACAGCCTTATCTAAGTGGTCAGAACCACCACCGACTTTCTCTCCTTTCGACGAAAACTGAAGACTCACCTGTTCCGTTTAGCCGGCCTGGACCATTCATAACCTCATTATACCTCTTGGCAGATATATTTTAACTGGGTAATTTTAATTGGGTATTTTTCAGGATTGTTTATATACTGTTTTTTATCTGCTTTACCTGTACAGTGTTGTATTGCCTCCTCTTCTATGTTTTTATGTTTCCATGTTTGTAGTCTATTTTATCTATTTCATTTGACTGTACACCGCCCCGAGTCCCTTTGGGGAGAGGGGGCGGTATAAAAATCGAAATAAAAGGTAAAAGGTAAAGGTAAAGGTTTACAGAGTCAGCATATTGCCCCCGACTATCTGGGTACTCATTTTACCCACCTCAGAAGGATGGAAGGCTGAATCAACCTTGAGCTGGTGAAATTTGAACTGCTGAACTTCAGCTAGCAGTCAGCTGAAGTAGCCTGCAGTACTGCACTCTAACCACTAGGCCACCTCAGCTCTTATCTTAGAATAACCCAAACTCCGAGAAAAGATATTAATTAAAAAGAGCAGAAAATCTTTAGTCCTGTTCGTTACAAACAAAACTATTTACCTTTAGTGCAGCATTTGTATCTTGAAAAGCGGCAAAAACATCCCCCATCTGCAGACAGACTATAGCACGTCCATCGTAAGCATTGTGACAACTAGGATCACAATGAATGGCTGCTGAAAACTGAATCCACGCTTTCTGAAATTTTCCAAGAGCCTGAGGTAATGTAACAAAAACATTAATAAAGAAAGAAAATAAAGAAGTTTGAAGACATTATTGGAATGTTCTTAGGAAAGCTGAAAGTTATTACTGAAGGAAGATCAAAATACCAAGTACTTGTTCCTTTGGTAATTGAGAGTTAAATTCAACTGAGGGGTACCTAAGTAATCATGAATACATTGGATATGTAATGGAATACATCATATATTTAAAGATTTGAATAGGCTTGGGTAATAGAGCCTTGGCAAAGTGAAGTAGGAAGGTTGTATGGGACTCCCACTAGGTACTTTTCAGTAGAGCTAGGCTGAGAAACTGAGCAGAAATTGTGCAAATTTCAATTCTGTGACTAGGAATAGCCTGAGGATTCTGTTAGTACACTACCCATCTCACAGTTTAATGGGATTTCTTACTCATCTCAATGAGTTGGTTTCAGAATTTTGGAATTTCCCAACCTCATATCCATTTGAGTGTTGTTTTGTTTGGAATGGCTCAAGATCCATAGCAATTTTGATAACAATGTTTTATCCAAACAACATGTGAAATCCTCCATAGCTCCCCATGACTTTGAGCAGACCATCATGTAGATAAGGCTGGATTAATAGCAACATCTAATTTTTATAAGGATCATGATCTGTTGGATTGTGTGCCAAAAAGGCAATTGGATTTATTTGGATTCCAAATGTCCTTTGGAGGGTTTTGGTCAGTCTGATCAGCAACTCTGTGGATTCTCTGGAATGATAAGCTTACTAGGGGAATTCGTATCATAATTCAAAATGTCCTCTCTGATCTGACTCAAATATGTCCCTGATATATTGATTAACTGTGGAAGTTGAACCTGCAAGGCAGGTAGTTATATAGCAGATGGCAGGAAGATTTAACTCAAACCCAGAAAAAAGATATAAAGCCCACTTGATGGGTAAGGATTGATTGATTACTTGGTTATATGCCATCAAGTCATCTTTGATTCCTAGTGACCACATTTCTCCATTATGATAATCAAACCCTTTGATAGTTATATTATGAATATATATGCAGTATTTTTCTACATGTATTGCTTTACAGCTGGCTGAGTTGTTTCAGATTGAGGGGATGATTTGCATTGCTTCAATCATTCTGCTAGAGAACTTTGGGGAAACTTTGGGGAAACTGTTATAATTCAGATTTTTTGGAAATATTTTGTTACATCCTTTTAAAGGGATAAGCTACTTGGAATGGTAGGTTCCGCTACATGTCCTCTTGATTTTTACCCAACATGCTTATAGGTTTTAGTTTATTACAAATAAAAGACAATTCTAAAGGAAGGCAAAAGACTGTCCTGTTGAAGACTGTCCTGTTGAGTTATTAGAAATAACTCTTTTAAAGAAGCCTGAATTAGATCACTCAAAGAAGAGCAACTATAGGCCAAATTAATCTTTTAACGTTGGTTGAAAGAATCAAAATGGTGTAAGCTCTCTGTTGTAAATAGTTCTCATGAAAGCAGATATTTGTTTAAAAACAGACTATGAGATTGAGACTGCCTTTGCTGATCTGATGTGTGATTTTTTTAGAGACTTACAGAAAGCATATACAATTAGCTACTGTTAACATATTACTGGTTTTCAATGTGATCAATCATGGTATATTTATGGATCATCTAGAAGAATTGGGAATGGACAGGACTTCTTTGCACTTCTGTTGCTCCTTGAAATAGGACTATCATATGGCATGCCTCTATATTTCATTTTACTACTGTTTAGAGAAGCTTTGGGACTCATTACTATTAATATGTAGATGCCATACAAATATTTCTTTGTAACACCTTCAGATAAAAATCTGTTTTTTTTCAGTCTTAAATCAAAAAGCCAACATATCACTCAACTTCTTCCCTCTCCAGAGTTTTCCACATATGAAACATAACCATATGTAACAATTTCAGAAGCAATAGAAAGGCAATTAAATCGGCAATGCTTTTTGAAGTGCTGCAAAGTGTTTTGCAGTCACCTGTTTCAATTCACTGCACTGAAGTCGGTCTCCACTTGAATATGCAAATTGTCTTAATAGAGTTATTTCATCAAAGCTTTTTTTAAAATGAAGCATGCCCTTCAAGGATTTGCATTGCTTTACTTTGTATTAAGTGTAAAGGATTTCTGCCTGCTTAGGCATCTTCATTAACAGGGCTTAATCCTCGTATTGTTATGCTCTATTGAGTCATAGCTGACTCCTGGTGACTCTTTGGATAAAAGCTCTCCAAGCTGTCCTGCCTTTTGCCACATTATGCAGTTCTTGCAGGTGCCATTTCTGTGACTCCATTACATCATCTCATCTGCCATCAGTTGGTTATTCTACTTTCATCTATCTTGCCCAGCATGATTATTGTTTCCATCAGCCTTTCATATGTATCCAATGTATAGAAGAGTTTGCTTCATGATCTTTACTTCTAAAGAATATTTTAGCTTTATTTCTTCTCTTACTAAATAGTTCATTTTCTTGCTTGTCCAAGGAATGTGATACAAATTTCTTCAACCCTATAGCACAAAGAAGTCAACCTTCTTTATGTCTTTGTGCAGTCCATTCCTCACATCCATATATCATAACAGAGAATACGCTAAGATGACCTTTCTAAATTTGTCTTACTTGAAATATCTGGGTTTTCCATCAGCTTGTCCAGACCTCTCAATGCCTTTTTGCTCTTTGTTAGCCTTCTCTAAATCACTTTTGCACATTTGCCATTTTTATCAATTCTGGAGCCTAGAAAACTGTAATTTCAACTGCTTTTGTCATCTCAGCTTAACTCTCAATATTGTATAAACATGATCTAAATGGATTAAAGTGTACTAAGTACTACAGTAATTCAAAATGTTATGTAGAGAGAATCACAATTATGCAAAATGTAATAGCAATATAGCAAAATTATCTGAATGTGAAGGGAAACTATTGGTCTGTCAATTAATACAAAGTTGGTGAATTGCAGTTACCCATCCCTGCCCTGTAATAATATCCCACAGCTTTACAAAGTTTGCCTGCTTTTTCCTCCTCGTTTGCTTTACCTAATCAGCAGAAGAAATGTCTTTTGAAAGCCAGGAGAGAAACAAAGAGGCTATATAAATAGACCTCACTTAGTGACTGCACTTGGGACAACCAACTTCATTGCTAAGTGACATGGTAACTAAGTGAAATATCATGAGATGACAATGAACTTACAACATCATTTCCATATGGTAGTTAAGGGAGACATTATATCACCATGAGATTGACATTTTAATGCCAGTTTCTCCATTGAGTCTGTTTATCAGAAGTCATCTGTGAACTGCACAAATGGCAATCACAAGATCATGGGATTCTGTGAGGAATATAAATGCCCACTGGTTGCAAAGTGCCTCAATTCTTCAATCACATATTTGTGGGGATGTTGTCATGGTCATAAATGAGAGAAATACTTATACAATTACTTTTTCAATATCATCATACCTTTGAACAGTTGCTTAAACAGGGCATTTTTAAGCAAGGTCTACCTGTATGTGGGAATTCTGTCCCCCCTCCTCCCCATGCTGATAAAAGGTCCTACCACTTCTTGTTTCTGAATGAACTTCAAATAGAAATCATTCAACTTTTCACTCACATTTATTTCAAACAGCATAGAAAGAGATATAATGTGAGGAATAAATATTTTCCTGTTTACTAGGGATAATTTCCAAGGAAGACATTTTTTTTCTGAAGTCAAAACTGTATGTGTTCATATTTCATTAAGACCAAAAACAAAAGCATTGACTAATTTATACAGCAGAAGGTATCACCTTTCTCTCATTAATTAGTAGAGATCTGAACTAACTGAATAAAATAAGAGTAATAAGCAGGGAAGTCTTCTAATGAAATCTACATTACTCGTTGTCAAACAGCAATTATTATTTTTGTTTTGTTTTCAGAAAGGCAATACGATGACACAGTTACAAATATATTACCTGCAAGCTGTATCCTAAGCAAAGTCTAGCCTTTATGCACACTGGATTGATATGTACTGCTGTCAAGAAATCCTTTAGGGCTTGTCTGGTGCCTTTGCTATGACCATATTCCAGGTATGCATTTCCTCGACCAATGTAGGCATCCAAAGAAAAGGGATTGAGTTTAAGAACTTTAGAAAATGATTCCACAGCTTCTTCATATTTCTGAAGTCTGAAATCAATGGCCATTTAAATGTTAATGTTTTAACAGTGATTATGATGTTTTGAATATTGAGATGTGCATATTTTAACAAGGAAACATGCAGGGGTGCAGAAAACAGAAGTCTAAATGTAAATACAGCCACCTTCTTCCCCTATCCTTTGGTTTATTGATTATAATATTATCAAGCTCCTTTTTCAGTTCTTCTATCAGAAGGAGATGATATCAGTAGTAAAACTAATCCATAGCCTTCCTGAAAGAAGACACTTCATTAGGCTCCTCCTATGTTAAACTGGAATGTAGCTTGCTTATTATTAGGATAAATATTCTATAAATATGGTTTTAAAGATTTTTTGCTCAATTTGCCTCCTAATGTGCATCCTACCAAATGCACATTATTTTTAGATAGATATATATATAGATAGATAGATTGATAGATTGATAGATAGATAGATAGATAGATAGATAGATGATTGATTGATAGATAGATGATAGATATAGATAGATAGATAGATAGATAGATAGATAGATAGATAGATAGATAGATAGATGATAGATAGATAATAGATAGATAGATAGATAGATAGATAGATAGATAGATAGATAGATAGATAGATAGATAGATAGATAGATGATAGATGATAGATAGATGATAGATAGATAGATAGATACTCAAATTAACTCAGTCAATGAAATATTACGGGTTTTGTTTCCCATATTATTGTTTGAATCTAAGCTGTTGGTGTTTTTAAAAAACCTTTTAATTATTTTTACTGCTTTTTCGCTTTGTACACTCCTCAAAGTCTATTGGAACTGGGTGACTATTACAAAAATGAATGAATGAATCAGTCAATAAATCTATGCAAGATATGATATGATTTTACATGCATTTACTCATTCTATTATATTCTACATGTTCTCTGTAAATCAAACCTCCTCAACCTAGTGGTTTCCATATGAACTTAAAAATAGAACATGAGTAAAACATAAACCAGGCAAATTTCGTAGCAAATGAAAATGTATGTCCTTGTTCTCGTAGAAAGAAGATTCACAATAAATGAGATGGTGTTATCCTTATCAAGTACTGAGAAATACAATAACATAAGTACCTTGGGGGGAAAGTGCAGCACTGAATTTCTTAAAATATAGCATAAAAAGATATATAAGGATCATGCTGGTTTCCTAACATACTACCCTTTATGGAATGCTGTTTCCAAATAACTGTTAGAAATTGAACCAGATAGTGAAAATGGGTTAAGAAAACACATCTGGCTTCTGGAGAACAAGGGAGGCCTTTCTCTTTAATTGGCTTTCCCCAGCCTAGTGACTTTCAGATATGTTTCAATATAACAGTTGTCAGTCCCAGACAGCATGATAACTACTTAGCTAATAGGAGAGATGGAAGTGGTAAGTCAATACAACCAAGCAATAGACTGAAAGTTGCCTCATGTCTGAGCTTGCTCTGTCCTGCAGAGGAGAGAAATTGATGAAAACAGAAATGGATTGTTTGAATTATGTCTCATGGCTTTTATAAATGCTCATTCCAAATCAGAATTGGGGAGTAAGGCATTTGGGTGTTGTTGCAAGAAATAAAATACCTTGGGCCACCACTGTTGCCTTTGTTTCTCCACATCTTCTACATAGAAATTCTCCATAACACAAGAGAATCAAAAACATGTTCCCAAATCTTACTCAGCAGTATTTAAGATTACCTGTGATAGCAAAGTCCAATAACATTCAATAATCCTATGTTTTTATGTTCAGTCATTGCCACTTCTGCAAAGTCCTAGGAACACAGAAAGACACTTTCGTTAAAAAATGTTACATTAAATATATTATTTTTCAGAAGTTTAGCCATATTGTTTTTGCAGCAAAAACAATAAAATTGACAAATCTATGTAGAGGTACCTATACTCTAAAAGCCACTACTGTATAGTGGAGGATTTTTTTAAAATTTCTTCAAGTAATTATTGCTTTCATTTTTTCCTTTTCATTATCTAACTTTTATATTGTGAGCAGCCTTAAGATGTAATATGTGAGATACAGTAATATACCTCACAGAGTATAAATCAAGTAATATATACAAAAACATAGTAAAATGGATATTACACATGATTCTCTAGTAAATGCATGCACCTACAGGTTCTAAAATTTAGCAACAATATCTAAAAGCCCAAGATATTCTTTCAACCCATTTAATACATTTTGGACAAATTAATTTTAAACACTGATGATAATAGAAGAATTGCATATTTATTTATTGCAAATTAAGTATTTGTTAAGAAATTACTTTGTTACGGTTAGCTGCATTTCTAAATGTATATGAACAGTTTAACCATGTCTGTAGCAGTATTGCTTTGTTTCTTTTATCACTTTTCCTACTAGAGATTACAAAATATTTTTCAAACAAATCCAATCTACAATGTAGAAACAAATATATCTATAATATATGGGGGAAATACCTTTAGTGCATATTCGTACTGTTTCATTTCTATAAAAACTATAGCACGATTTTTCAGCACTTTCAAGACAATGTCCTTGCTTGCCTCAAGACGAAGAACAGTCTTATAATCTATCAAGCTCTAAAACAAATAAACAGAATCCACAAAGTCATCTGTGAATTGGTGAAATAAAAAGCATAGGTAATTTTTGTAAAATATGAAATTATTTCCAGCATCTTGAGCTGATTAAAAACTGTATTCCTTTCAATGTAATAATAACAACACTATTTGTGGAAAGGAGGAGAAAAAAACAGTTGGAATAAGCCATAGATATTTACAGGAGTCAAAACCTGTCCCTAGATCTGCTATAAAATCTGGGTAAAACAGGAAAGCAGGTTTGGAAGTAGACATCCAGTACCATAACAACTTAATAACAAACTACCGTTTAAGAAGAAACAAACCATACATGTTCATAGTCCTTCAATTGTTGGAACGCAATTGCTCTATTATAATATGCCAAAATGCACATCTTATCCAATTCTATAGCTTTAGTTAAATCTTCAACAGCATGCTTGTAAGTCTATAAAAAATGACATAATAGTTAGCAATAGCATTATTATTTATGTTACATAGAATAAAATACCATGTTATATATTACAGTCTTTGTGAGGGGTGTGTACAAAACAGAAACAATGGGGGTGAATAAGGAAAAGGTGATAGGCTTTGCCTCACTTTTCTTTTTCTTTTCTCAGAATCTTCAGCTGATGTACAGCAGATCCAAGCAATCCACTTACCCACAGCCCTGATTTTTCCAGAACATGCATTTCTCTACCTTCTCTTGGTGTGTATGCATGTTTTTCCATCTAACAACAACCATTTTACAATACAGAAGACATGTTTTCTTGAAACTAATTTCAATATTGGTCTATGAATCAAGATTTTACATTCTTGCGAAAGTGATTAAGATCTCATTACACAGCTACTAAGCAGCTCTGATGATCAAATATCCCTCTGTACTCATAAGACAACTGTGAAGCCTTCACTTATATATCCCAAATTAAGACACCAGTAGAGTAAGCATATTTACCCTGTTGTAAAATTTCAGTACTCCTCTGTAAAGATACCCTCTTACACTATGTCGCTCAATTTTGAGGGCTTCGGTGCAATTCATTATTGCTTTCGAGTATCTTCCTTTGCTACCGTAGTAAGCAGCACGACTTAAGTAAGCCTTAACAGGGGGAAAAAACCAACAAACTCACTACAGAACACAAAAGGGAAGAAATATCCAGAGACTTGGATGTTGTCTTACATAGGTTTGAAATTTCAAATATTTATAAATAGGAATAAAACATTCCCTCCCTCGCTCTCTTTCTCTCCCCCACTCCGTCCCCCCCTCTCTCACACACACCCACACAACTTTTTCTCTCTCCTTAAATTATATATTACTTCCAATAAGACTGCTAACTGGAATACAAAAATCATTTGTATGCTATCTCTTAATCCATAATAAATACATTACAGGCACTTCTCTCTTGTTCTAAAGGATGGGTCTTTTCCTTTAGCCCCTAAATCCCAGAAGAGTCTTCTGACTCTCCGTATATCAAGTCTTCATACTTCTGCTAGTATAAATATGCATATTGGTTAAAAAAAATCAATGATAGTTAAAAAGGCAGATTCCAAGCATATTTTTCCATGAATTGTTTTAAACCATACAGTATGTACCACTGATCCCAATGTACATGTAATGCCAATTTTTCCAGCAAGCAAATTATGATGATAGTTACAAATGGTATATCATGTTACTTGAATATCTAGTTGGGAACAGACAACAGTGAATTTAGGCAAATGCAGTCTTATCCTTGGTCATACCTGCTTATTTCTAATTTGCTTCTTTCTCTGCAAATTATAGGTCAGCCTGTTCCTAATTTTTGTATAACCTTCCCTGGTGTGCCTTATTTTGTGCATCAAATCTGTAATTATAATGGTTATTCTATTGTGTACCCTAAGTAAACTTTTGTGTACCAATGTTAGCTGATTTGGGATCTTGAATTTCACATGCATATATAAGGAAGAAGGTTTGCATCATGAATCTGTATGTGTCTCTTTGCCTGTTTGAAACTCCCTTTGTGGACATCTTGACTTTTTTGCCTTCCATTGTGGACACCCTGACAGCATTTAAACAAATGTATTTAAGCATTTGAAGTTTAGCTATGTATAAAAAAAAACCTGAACCAAATTAATTGATGCCTGCCCCATCTAATAGATCAGGCCATGAATCAATTCCACAGGAAGGCAGTGACTACTTTTTTTTATAAAGTGGCTACAATAAAAAAAAAACATCGTGCAAGTTTGATTGTTCCCTTATTATAACTTTGTAAATTAAGGAGTTGTCTATCTGAGATGCTTCTGCATATTTTCTGCTTGTCCTTGATGTGTTTCATAATATATCCTGCCCAGGAGTGGGTTGCTGCTGGCATTACTGCTGGTTCGATGCACTCGTGATTTGCCCGCACCATGTGCGCATGCGCAGTTGCCTGTAAATAGGTCTGCACATGTGCATAACATTAAAAATGTCAAAAAAAAACATGCCGCGGCGACCGGGGAACAGGTTTGGGGGCATGGCGAGCCTGCCATCCCTACCGGTTCGCGACCCAGTCGCAATTTCCACTACTGGTTCGCCTGAAGCGGTGCAAACTGGTAGCAACCCACCTCTGATCCCGCCTATCTTGTCAAGACCATCTTACTCTCAACAGTTCAGCTGGATTTCAAAAAAATTTAAATGTTCAATTTTTAGTCAATTAATAAACAGCAATATTGTTTCAGGTGTATCTTTAAGCCTTTCTTTTTAAAACTTTATTATTAAGGATTATTTTTAAATCTTCAGAAATACAAAATCACCTTTCTTACCTGAAAATGCCTTGGTATAATAGCAAGTGTTTTGTTAAAATCTAAGATGCATTTAGATTGTTGGAGCTGCATTCTGCAAAGCCCTCGCTGATAAAATGCATCTGCATATCGTGGATATAGTCTGACAGCAGAAGTAAAAGCATCGCAGGCCTAAAATAATTCAACATTAGGTTTAACTGAATCATGCTTCTACAAGATAAATAAAATACCAAAACTTAGAGAAAATTTCCTCTATTTTTTATATCTCAGTTGTAGAAAACAAATTGATATTTTAGTACCAATCCCATTTAAAAAAAAAAAATCTTCAGAGAAAACTTGAAAATATTTTAAAACTTTAAAATTGTGGTATTATATAAAAATAAAATCAATATAATAATGGGAATATATTACTATAATAATGTATATTACTGTTTGAGTAATATACATTGAGTTGAGAATATACATCATCCTCACTTAACGGCCATCATAAATGCATGCAAGTTGAAATGTGACTGAATGGTTAGCACATGACTATGCTGTGGTGGTTGTAAGTTCAAGAACTGGTCAGAAAGCTACTTTTTCAACCCTGTCATAAGTTCAAACAGCCATTACACAGGTGGTTATTAACTGAGGACTACCCAGAGATATCTAAATAATATAAGTGTGTGTTGTGTGCGTATATATAAAAGAAAAATATTTAAATAAGTGACATTAGTTTTTTTGCAAAATACCAAAGTCAAATTAAAGATAAATAGATAAAGGAATAGTTACTGAACTACTAAGATTACATGATTTTCTCTTTCTTTTCCAAATTGGGGTTTACGTAATTCATAAACAATGAATTGAATCTAGACTTTATAGAATCAGATTTTTCTGGTTTTGCCTCTCCATTGATATAAAGCTATTACAAAGATTGATAATTTAATAATTGATATATTTTATTAAAGCAACTTTAAAATTGAGATTGTAGACATTCTTCCAGGAGTATGTTGGAAGACATTTTAATTCAGGAATAATTTTATTCCTGCGCTGCCTTTTGACATTTCTTTCAATTATTAACATGACTTGCAAGTAAAGAAATTAGAAGAAGCTAATAATTGGCAGGCACGTTGAACTGATTAAACTGCATCCTTCTCAAAGAATAGCTAACAAGACAATTCCTTTAAAGAAACAGAGTTTTCCTAAACACACAAGTAAGGCGCCTAAAATCAGTCCATAACCATACACCAAGGGAAAGATCTGTACCTTCAGAAAGATAGATAAGGACATCTCCCCACTAGGGCTACATGTCCATCAAAACAAATGCTTTAAAGAGCACATTCAAACACTTCACAAAGGATCACCTTTCCTATAAATATTACCAACCTCTGCACCCCAAATTGTAGCTACCTCAAGTAGCTCTATGCTCTCAGATAAAATAGCTTTCTTTTTAAGGAGTTGCCCAGTGTATTTCTTTAATTGAATGTTCTTCAATGTTCATTCAATGTCCAGAATGTTCTTCTAACAAATAATCACCTAACAGTTTTTTTCTATAAAATTGGAATATGTAAGAAACAAATAAAAGAAATATATAATCATTGTCTCTTACACACAACCAAGCAGATAAATCTTTGAAAGAAGATTTGAGAGGAAGAAACAACGCCAATCTGTGATCCTTTTTTAATTATAATAATAATAATAATGATGATGATGATGATGATGATGATGATGATGATGATGATGATGATAATAATAATAATAATAATAATAATAATAATAATGACCTTTCCAGACAGATGCTTAAGGTAAATTTGTTAAGGTAACAGATAAACAAATATGCTTAAAGTGGCAAATAACAATGAAGAAGATCTTCTGAAATATGTTGAAATAAGTATCAATGATAAATTGTATAATATTTAATAGGCAGTAATAATAGCAACCATATAGAAAATTAAGAGTAGTATATCAATTAAATTCTACTCAGGGACAAAACTAAGTTTAACTTGCCAGATCAAAAGCTGGCTTCAAGAGAAGGAAATCTGCCAACTGAAGCAAATTGACAAAAGTGGGGTTAAGTGAGTTTTTCCAAATCTGAAAAACACCCTTTAAAACACTCCTTCCTTGGTTCATTAAGATATTAGAGCAAATGGTAGGAATATCATGTTGGAAAAAACAGTTCTTTAGCCAGCCTGGTCTTAATACTTCAGACTGTTAATGATCATAATTGTCAGTTTGTGAATATGGGTAGGGAATGAATTGGACACCCATGCAATTCTTGGAATGTTCTGATTTTTATTTTGAGCCAGGTTAAAGTCAAAATGAATACCTCTAATAGAAAAACTTGCTCCATGTAGCACTCGCCCATTAAAAAATATAATTCTGCAGCCTCAAAGGTATTAGGAAGATATTTTTCAATGCCACCTAGCAGCAACAAAGCCTCATTAAAACTGGAAAGAGCATCCTGTAAAAAAAAAGGTAACATATAGTTAAGTGATAGAGCCACCAGCCAAATGGCATTGTCCAGAGCTATTCCATTAACATTTTTTTGCTAGGATGTAAGACAGCAAAAAGCTGCATATGACAAAGAGAGATAGCAAACAGAAGCCAACATCATTAACAAGGTTCCCCAAAGGGGTTAGTATCAATCCCAAAGTGTTGATGGGACTAAGTATTCATGGTGTTGATAGATGGCTGAGCTTCAATGGAGGTCAGTAAACATCTAGGATTTATAGTTGGTCAATAAATGATGGAAGGAGCATAGAGCTCCATGCAAGTCCCTAGTCCTGAAAGTGACAGGGCTAGCAGCGAGTAACCCAGAATTGGAGGGTCAGCCACCAGCAAGAGTTGCCTTAAATGATCTCTATCAGCTGGCGTCATTTACCCATCTGCTTTGTGTTATGTGTATGTGTGCTTTCCACTCTCCCCCTTGTCTCTCTCATCTCCCCTCTCCTGGGAAGGATACATGTACATATAATATTCCTGTTCACCTCCCATACTGAGCAAATTCCCAATCTCCTCATTCTCCAAACAAGTATCAGTTGTTGATGCTCATTCATACTTAGGCATTCACTTGATAGCCATGGATTTGCTTAATGAGCAACACAAAAAAAATGTCATAAATCAGTTTCATTCAGGGGGTGCCACGACTTACGACAATAACAACTTACACTGGAAATCTGGATCCAATTACGGCCATTAAGTTGAGGACTGTCTATAACTCAAGTAGTAATGTGAAATTTTAATTTCACTTGAGAGACCTTTTTGTAAAACTAGAAAACAATTACTATAGAATGCTCATAGGTAGATTGAACATTTAGATATAAGTTGCCTATTGTATGTACATTTTACCCTCCCTCGTGCTCAGTTATAGGAAAAACTATGGCAAAGGGCTTTTGTATTAATTTTCCCAAAGTCAGAATGTTCCAGTTCCCATACAACCTAGTGAGCTATCTGTAGAACACAAGGGTAGCATAAAAATTTTATAGTTGAAAAAAAATGTTCCTAATTACATTTAGACTCTAGGAATACTTCTTTGGGAAAAAAAAGTGAATGTTGACGCAGAACATTTCTGATTGCCTAATTTGCACAGTTCAAAGAAAGTATGGACTGAATTTTGTCCAAGCTGAATACTGGAGTTGGCATGTTCTAAATCTAAGCTCAAGTTCAAGCTATGCCATTTAGTGGAACTCAGAAAATACACTACACTACACTACACTACACTACACTACAATACAATACAATACAATACAATACAATACAATACAATACAATACAATACAATACAATAGCAGAGTTGGAAGGGACCTTGGAGGTCTTCTAGTCCAACCCCCTGCCTAGGCAGGAAACCCTATACCATTTCAGACAAATGGCTATCCAACATCTTCTTAAAGCCTTCCAGTGTTGGGGCATTCACAACTTCTGGAGGCAAGCTGTTCCACTGATTAATTGTTCTAACTGTCAGGAAATTTCTCCTCAGTTCTAAGTTGCTTCTCTCCTTGATTAGTTTCCACCCATTGCTTCTTGTTCTACCCTCAGGTGCCTTGGAGAATAGTTTGACTCCGTCTTCTTTGTGGCAACCCCTGAGATATTGGAACACTGCTATCATGTCTCCCCTAGTCCTTCTTTCTCTTAAGCTAAACATACCCAGTTCAATATGCTTGGTTTTGTGACACTTGCCCAGTGGAAGAGTTTGGCCCCAAATGATTATTATGGTTTTGATCTATTGACCTCTGGTAAGGTTCTGAAGACCTGACTGCTGTTTGGGCATTGGGCTAAAGTGCTAAATGAGCCCATCTATATCGGAAGCAGGGTAGTATATTGGTTGCTGCCTTCGGCTATTTCAATCTGTGTTGTGGGTTTGTAAGTTTGTTTTTCATTTATTTTTACATTTCCCATACTTACTTTGAGTTAGGCAGCCATGAAAGCTGAAGAAATAAATAAATATAGGTACCAGGAAATGAAAGAGAAAGGTTTATTTCCCCTTTCCTGGGGCTTCTCACATAGCCAAAGGTGAAATACCACCATGGCTGCAGCAGAAAAAAAGAGGAATAGGAAACCAGCAGAAGGCTATTTAAAGGGGAATTTTTTCTTTTGATTGGATAGAGTTTGTACACACATCCTTGACTATTCACAGGAACAGAGCAGGGAGGAAGGGACAGGTTCCTTACTTATGTTCCAATAGAGATGATAGGTTCAATTTTTAAACTATATAAATGAAACAAACAAAAACACACCTGCTCAACAAAAGGGATGAAAGCTTAATTAATAAAGCACTCTGTGTTAGCATCAAAACAGAAAAATAAAATATTTGGAAATCGAGAATTAGAACTGCAGAATGAAGCAAATATTAATCAAATCTCATTTTAACAAACAGTATTTCTACAACACTCATTTTTAGGGGTTTGCCTTTTTAAAAGATTGAACAAAAACTCAGGAACATGACTATTTTCTTAACCTTGAATTTTTTGGCTTTCATCTGGATTTTTCCAAGTAGACAATATATAGCAGGCTCAGGTTGGTTTCTCGTGGCTGCAATGGCACACTCAATAGCCTTGTTATAGTTTTGACAAAATGACTGCACAAGTGCTTCTTGAACAAGTGAACATCCAAGAGATCCTGTAGGAGATTTAAATAATAATAAATTTAATAGTAATAGACCAAGTTATTATTACTACAGACATTGGTATACAGACAATGAAAAGAAAGAGCGTTGGCTTTCATTGAGAAAGTATCAAAACAAAAAAGTATGGCATATCAATTATAACACTAACACATAGTATTGTTAAACTGTAATTGATGGATAGGATCAGGAGAGCTATAGTACTTGAAGCATGTGTTGTTTATATTGCTGCCCATGATATCTCAAAAAATTATAATCAGTTAAGTGGATTTACTATGCCATGGCGGCTGAGGAATTCTGGGAATTGAGGTCCACAAGTCTTAAAGATGCCAGGTCTGGAGACTCTTATACTATACAAAAGCAAAGAAAAATCCATGCTGAATTTAACCAAAATTGCACAGTACTTTGAAAGAGCTATACCTTTGTCCATTTCTGCCACTTGGTGTATACAGAAACTTGCAAGTTTAAAATGCTTCATTTGTAGTAAATACTGCCCCCTGTAATAAAATATTTCAACAAATTTCTCACTATATTAGTGAATGTAATATATATTAGAAATGAGAAGACATTTTAGTATTTCCAAAATTCATTTAAATCACCTTTAAGGTAAGAAATGCTCTATTAACTATAAATACAAAAAAAACCCAAAGCATTCACCTTTTCCCTGAGTCAGACATTAAATGACACATCAAAAATAGTTCATTTATACTTAAGGTATTTTTTCACTTTTTCAGAAGTGGCATATAAATTTAATAAATATATAATTAATTCTATTGATTCTAATGATCAAATTTAATTTGTTTTTAGCTTATACAGAAATTTATTTACCCAAATTAACTTTTGTCAAAAAATTCATATACCCTAAGAATTATTCAACTATACAATTATTATAGTCAACTATTGTGACTGTACAGAGTTTTAGACTCCATTTCAAAGAGATGCTTCATGAAATATAAATGCAGCTCTTCTCTACAATTCTTTAAAGAAGCTGGGATCACTACCAGCTCCAAACAGCAGTTACATAATCCCAACAAAAGTTATGGCTTCTTTAAAGAACTGCAGAACGGGCACTGCTTTAATGCTCTTATCTACTCCAAAACATATCACCTAAAACACTTAATTTAAATAGAATTCTTGGTTCATTATTAATATTTCTATGGCATATAATTATTGAGTACTTTTCTAAGGAGATAATAACTTTTTGAAGACCTACAATCTACTCATTGGCCCTGTAATGTTTGGGCTTCAATCAGGAAACTGCATAAAGAAGAGAAAGATGTGTGAAAAAAAATCTTGAACTTAAGACTTAATAATACACATTAAAATTATATGGACATTTAAAAGTGAGAAAACAAAATTAAGCAAGATGCCCGAATGAAGGCACGTTTGCTGCTGATAATTATCAAAATAAGTGCTTACCTTGTTAAGATTAAATAGGGTAAGTTGGGATGGAGATGAATTGCTGTATTTATGTCTTTAACTGAATTCTTTAAATCATGAACCTGTTTTTTTTTTAAAAAAAGACATTTTTATTTCTCAGTCATGGATGCTGTTAGGACATTAAGTGCATTCTGTTTAAAAACAATTGTTTCTTTTCTTTTTCAATGTTTAGGACCAAACTAGATCACACACACCAGTGGTGGGCTTCAAAAAAATTTGGAACCTACTCTGTAGGTGTGGCCTGCTTTGTGGGAGTGGCTTGCCGGCCATGTGACCGGGTGGAAGTGGCTTGCCAGCCATGTGACTGGGTGGGAGTGGCTTGCTGGCCATGTGACCGGGTGGGAGTGGGATGTTAGAAGATCCCAAATGAAGTTAGAAAGGCTGGGTCCCAAACCAAGCTGGCTTAACTGGGATAGGGGGAATAGGGGGGTAGAGGTTCACCAAGGACCCTCCTCTCCTTTCCCCTCCTGAGATCGCTGCCTTTCCCCCCAAAAGCAGAGGGCGTCAGTATTTAGAGGGAGCGTCTCCCAACTTCCCCCTTTGTGTGTCACTCTTTCTCTCTCTCTCTTCCTCCCCCCCATTTCTCTCCCCCCTTTCCTCCCTCCTCCTTTTCCTCTGCACGGTTCCCCCCAGTTTTTTACGCTGAGCCATTGGGGGAGGGCAGAGGGAGAGAGAGAGAGATGGATTGAAGGGCGCAAAGAGATGTGGGCGTCCCGTTTTGAGAAGCCTCCCTTCGCAAAAGATCGCTGAGAGGAGGAAAGGGAGGATTCCCCACACCACTCAGTGCTGTTTTTGATGGGAGGCTTTCCCCCCCCTCAGCGCTGTTTTCGATGGGAGGCTTTTCCCCTCTCTCAGAGCTGTTTCCCTTCGCAAAAGATTGCTGAGAGGAAGAACGGGAGGATTCCCCACCCCAGTGGCTGTGGCTACCGGCACCCCGGTTCAACCAGTTGGTTCCATCACTGGCCATTGGGGGCGAACAGCTGGCTCCCGTGGATCGGGCACGCAATCTGGGCGTCCTCCTGGATGCCCGGCTGTCAATGGATGACCATGTGACGGCCGTGGCAAGGGGGGCGTTTCACCAGGTTCGCCTGGTGCGCCAATTGCGTCCCCTATTGGACCGGAACACCCTCCACACAGTCACCCATGCGCTTGTGACGTCCCGACTGGACTACTGTAATGCTCTCTACATGGGGCTCCCCCTGAGATGCACCCGAAGGCTGCAGTTGGTTCAGAATGCGGCCGCGCGGGCAATTGTGGGAGTTACTAGGTACTCCCACGTAACACCTCTCCTGCACGGGCTGCACTGGCTACCTGTGGCTTTTTGGGTGCGTTTCAAGGTGCTGACTATCATCTTTAAAGCGCTCCATGGCACAGGACCTAGGTATTTGCAGGATCGCATCCTGCTCCATACATCCCTTCGGCCGATCCGCTCTCACAGAGAGGGACTCCTCGGGGTGCCGTCCACTAGGCAGTGCCAGCGGGCGACGCCCAGGAGCAGGGCCTTCTCTGTGATGGGCCCGACCCTCTGGAATGACCTCCCCCCCGATATCAGAAAAGCCACCGATCTCTGCTCCTTCCGTAAGAAGCTTAAAACCCACCTGTTCAATTTAGCCGGCCTGGCCTAATCCCAGCTTAGTCCCTCAGTCTGTATTTTAAATTTTTAGGGGTGGGTTTTTAGGTTGTTTTTAATTTTTATTACTTTGTACAGCCTATTGTTTAATTCAATTTTCTGGGAATTTAAGGGTATTTATTTTTGTATACAGTTTTTAAATGAGATGTCTGTACACCACCCCAAGTCCCTCCGGGGAGAGGGGGCGGTCTATAAATCAAATAAAACTTAAACTTAAAACTTAAACTCAGCGCTCTTTTCGATGGGAGGCTTTTCCCCCCTCTCAGAACTGTTTCCCTTCGCAAAAGATCGCTGAGAGGAGGAACGGGAGGATTCCCCACCCCGCTCAGCAGGGGGGGAGCGAGCAATGGAGCGGCTTCTGGACGGGCAGGAGTGAGCGAGTGAGTGACAGGGCCGGGGCAGGAACTTATTTCCATGTTCATTGACCAACAGGTTAGCCCAAACCGGTGCAAACCAGCAGGAACCCACCACTGACATACACCCTCTTTTTCTTTAGTGCTTTCCAGTCAGTCTTGACTCCTGCAATTGCCTAAACTAGTTCCTGCCAATGTTCCCTCTAATTTTTTTTTCAGTGTGTGCAGAAAAGTATAGTGTTTGAGCTGCACATTTTCATGCCTGAGCACCTGATTTTTTTTCACAGATGTCACCTAAGACAACAACGAAATCAGTGTTATTTGAAACTTACAGTTATGTTTATTCAAGGTACCCCCTTAATTAAAAGTGTTATATAATATCAGTATCACTTAACAACTCTCCTGCTTAGCAACCAAAATGTTGGTTCAGAAACTCTGGCATTGATTGAAGTGTGCAAGTCTTAAAGCTGTCAAGTTACAAGACTTGACAGCTTTTAAGACTTGTGGACTTCAACTCCCAGAATTCCTCAAGTCATGTTGCTCTTTCGCCTCGGTACCGCTCTGGCTACCTCCGTCCAGACCTGGCAGCTGCGGCGACGTCATCAGTCTGGATCTGCTCCATCTTCATTTTTTTCACTGGGGGCAGGGCCGCTGCTGAAGATGCCGACAAGCCCCCGCTGCCACCAGAATAACTGCTGCCGCCTCCTCCTCCAATAGCACCACCGCATTTGCCGCCCGGCGCTGCAGCTGAGGTGAAGCCGCCCAAGCTCCCGCCGGTGCACCTGCCCGTGGCAGCAGTGGTGGTGCCTCCCCCTCCACTCGGAGCACCTGAGCTGGGCCTCATGTTATCCCTGCCGCCTCCTCCTCCGCCACCGTGCTTTTGAGGAGCCATGAAGCCTTATTTTTCCTGTTCCCGCCCTCTCCGCCGCCTTCCTACTGGCTCCCGCGATGGCACCGCCGTCGGGTTCCTCCTCGCCACCTCACCTTTGCCAGGGCTCCGGCGTCCTTTTCCCCTCCCGTGGTCAATTTGCACCTGCCCTACAGCTCCCACCCCGCAGGAAAAAAAAGCCTCATGGCTCCTCAAAAGCACGGCGGCAGAGGAGGCAGGGGTAATGTGGGGTCCAGCTCAAGTGCTCCGAGCAAAGGGGGAGGCACCGCCGCCGCTGCCATGGGCAGGGGCACCGGCGGGAGTTTTGGCGGCTTCACCTCAGCCGCAGTGCGGGGTAGCAAATCCAGCAGTGCTGTTGGAGGAGGAGGCGGCAGCAGTTATTCCGGTGGCGGCGATGGCTTTGGCGGCTTCACCTCAAACTACACAAACTACTGTCAGTCGCCCCGTGCTCATCAAAGAAAGTCTGTGGAGGTCCTTTGCAGGCGGCCAGTTCTAGCCACCTGCAAAGGACTTCCCCACGCTTGCTTTGCTGAATACGGGGCGACTGACGGTAGTTTGAGTGGAGCAGCCGGCCCCTAGGAGGTCCTAGGAGACCGGCCGTGCCACGTAAGCTCCTGCCACCGCCCCCACCCCTGCGCCCATGCTAACCCTAACCAGGACAGAAAATCTGAGGCCCCTCAGCTTCCGGAGCCTGTGACATTAGAAATCACTGCGCGGCAGTTGGAAACTGCTGCGCGGTGCTTTCTTGCCACATGTGCGGCCGCGCACCTTAGAGGGAACATTGGTTCCTGCAGGTTGTTTTTGGCAATGTTGTGAAAGTCATTAGCCATTGCCTCCTTCCTAGAGCTGAGAGAGAATGGCTCACCCAAGATCACTCAACTGGTTTTATGCCTAAAGCGGGACTAGATTTCACACTCCCCCTTTCTAATCTGATATCTTCATAACTACATTAAACTGGCTTTCTTCAGACTAGATGAAATTTTAAAATCCCTCTTCCCTAAAACTGTGACTATTCAGTTTCCCATTCTCCCTTAGTATGTAGTTGATTATACCACTGATCTGATACTGCAGTACATACAGTATGTAATCCACCACAATGTATTTTCAACAGAAGAGATTAGTAAAACAGAATATTACGACAAAACCTGGATTACTATAAAAGTGACACAATTTTTGAATAATGGTGTGCAGAGGAGAAAAGAAAAGGTAGAAGATATAGTTTGGATAAGGGCCCACTTTGTAGAACAAGCTCCTCAATAAGGGATGGAGAAAATATTGGCTTTGATTATTTGCAGATACAACATCAGCATCATTACCTAATGACAAAACTGCCCTTCCCCTCCCTCTCCAGGAAATCGTTTTCTCCAATTACTATTCCTTCTTAATTTTATTTTTGTTTGAACATAATATGTTCATATCAATCTTTTTTGTCAATAGTCTTGGAAATCTTTAGTCAAATTATAAGTTCAGTGTAACCAGGAGGTAGCAATAAAGTTGGGAAAATGAGGAAACTACTGCAAACTTTGGCAGGAGAAGCAAGAAAATAACTTGGCTGCTAGGATTCTGGTCCCCAAGTTGCAATTAGATAAAGACCAAACAGAGAAAGCATAGGCAAACTAGGAAAAATTCTTAAAGATATACTGGAATATAATTGTTGAAGAATATTTGGACTTTGTAATACAAATTGAAAGCAGCTACCTATCTTTTTATGAGAAAACTGAAGGCCTGTTCCATTTTAGTTATAAAATTTTAAAACTAGATGGGTTCATAAACAATTCAGAAAGACAAAAACCCTGAATCAAACATCTTTCCCTATTCCATGGTAAACAAGCAGACAAATGGCTGTTTTGGAATAAATATTTATAATTCGTAAAATACGTAAAATAGATACCTTTTGGTAAGCTTGCGCTCTACACAAATAAGGTCTAATATCTAATGGATCAACCCGAATGGCTTCAGTGAACCGTAGAATAGCATCAAAATACTGATTCGAATGCAACATCATAATCAATCCAATGTTTATATAAGGTGTTGTAAAATTCCTAATATGACAAAATTGTATAAATATTACATTTTGCAGCAAGTCATTTCATAGAATTTACTGTCTTTAAGCACAGATATGTAAGTTTTACAAAATGTTTTTCTGTCACAACTCTACCTCCTTTCATTTTCACCCTTATTCCTGAAGAACAAGAAAAAAAATCATGTCTGCTATTGTAGAAAAATAAGTTTATAGTCAGAGGAGTTTTATTGCAGAATGAATAACACCATTTGCAGTAGAAAATGGCAGAATTTTCTGTTGTATTAAGAGTGCTTTAATGGTAGACATGTACCTGATAAAATAGAAAAGAATACTAGGCTCATTTTATGAGGTTACCATAACAATATTTCTGTAATTTCAGGATTTTTAAATGATATTATATTCGAGAGTGCTACCTCGTTGTACACTTCTAGATTTGTAGTTTCTGACGGCTGTTTGTGAAAGATATTCAGTGCCTTAAATTATTGTGGCATGTGTTGTTTTTCCAACTGGTATATATGACTAAATCTTACATTAAAGATTGAGTAATTAAGAAAAGAGAGCAAGCCAGTAAAAAAATACCTGTCCAAAGCAATTGCATTTTCAAAATCACAGATAGCCAAGGGCCACTGTTTCAATTCTGCATACAAGATCCCACGATGAAGGTAAGCACCAATATTGTCATATTTGTGATTAAGAAGGACTGGAAGAGAAAAAGAATATCCTAATTTTTCACCTGTTAAATGTGCCTTTAAATCCAGCTTTAATAAATCCTGTTTTAATAAATTAATCAGAAGGAAGCAATTCTTTTCTGGGATCAATTGAAGGCGTCATCAAGACAATGTTGCATTGTATATGTGATATCACTATACAAATGTTATTTGCATTGGATCACACAAATAACACAAATACTGCCAATTGCATCACAATGTTGTAATGTAAAGGAAGTAAAGCATAGTAGAATTTTGTCTGTTGCATGAAAAATCTACTGCATTAAGGTCTGGTAAACTGAAATTTCACTTGTACATTTTAATAATATTCTTCAAATTAATTTGCTCTTTATCTCCCCAAGATGGCTGCTGTGTGGTAAGAGCCTTTTTCCTCACTTGCCAATGATCTGCTATTTTTATTGTCAAAACTGGTTCTCTAGCAGTGCTGCTTCCTGGATTGAAGGTGTGCACAGGAATGACCCAAAATGATTTTTGGATGGTGGTGAACCTATCTGGATGTATTGTGAATGTATTGTTTCACTGTGCTTTTGTCTTGACCAGCAGATTGAATGCTGATTTATTTCAACCCCTACTGGATTCTAGCTATTCTTTTATTCCCCCTTTGATTTATGTTGTTGTTTTGAATAACTTTCATGTTGCCTGTAAAGAAACGTATGTTTTTGGATGATGAAGTGCTTTCATTTGATTTACATTAATATTGGACTTTCCCTACAGGTTTTTTTGCATTTTTTGTATTTGCAAACCATTTGCAGAGCTTTTTAATTTTTCTTTTAATCTTAGATTGAAATATCCACAAAATACCTTTCCTGTGTCCTCCTGGTCAGCACTCTTTGTTCCCTGATCAGGTTGCTCAGAGCAACAATGTATCTATCATATTATAGACAAGTAATAGTTACTGAAATTTGAGAAAAGACTTTCTAGTAACATGCTACTTTTAGTTGAAAGTTTTCTAAATAGTTTGATGAGGTGATAATGGCTGTGAAAAATATGCAAAGACATGTAGTTTTAGATGTTACACAAGAGGACTCTGATGTGAGAGTTTCAGACCAAAGAAATATGGACCCCACAGATGGAAAACTAACTCAGCGAATCACATATGTCTCCTGGAAGCTAAAGCCTATACTCTTTCACAATACTAGTAACTTGACTGAAGGGAGAAATGACCAATTGTTTTTTCCCGGGGGACTAAGGGAGATTGGAGAATGGATTTATTACACTTAACTGGAAATCACTCTGGACTTTGTTCAGAAGATAAACCTACCGTGGAGACTGAATTTATTATATTTAATTAGTCAAAATTTGCTAAGAGATCTCATTAAGTAACAAACAATACTTGATCCAGAATGAATTACTCTTAATTTTTGGGATGATTTGGGATAGATAAGAAGCTGTAGCAAATTTTCTACAAGTTGATTACAATAACAATTAGTTAACAGAGGGTTTTGAAATTTTAACTTTGTCTTTTTTATTATTATTGTTCTTCCTGTTAACTGTTTTCTCATTAATATAATATATAGATGACGTCAATAATTTGCAAATAGATTTATTGGTTTAGATATTGGAGGGGCTCTTTCGCAAGGGGTGGGAACCAATATTAGTAATGTATTAATCACTATTCAATTGGGGAGGATAACGTATATATATAACTAAGGTATGTAGGAAGCACACCACAATAGTAATGGGGAATTTTAACTACCCTGACATCAACTGGGAAATAAACCCTGTGCCAAGTGGAAAATCCAACAGGTTCCTAACGAACCTAGCAGACAACTTTGTTTCCCCAAAAATAGAGAAGGGAACAAGGGGATCGGCCATCTTAGACTTAATTCTCACTAACAGAGAGGAAACAATAGAAAGTGTTGAAGCCAGAGGAACCCTGGGGGCAAGTGACCATGCAATATTGGAATTTAACATTATGCAAACACAAGTAATAGAACAAAGTCAAACTAGAGTCTTGGATTTTAAGAGAACTAATTTCAATAAACCTAGAGAGAGCTTGGGAAGAATTCCATGGATGAGAATCCTCAAGGGGAAAACAACTCAAGAAGCTTCGGAAATTTTGAAAAATGAGATTACAAAAGCTCAGTCTAGCACAATACCAATGAAGAAGAAAAATAACAGCTCCCAAAAGAAACCAGCATGGCTGCATAAAGAACTCTCTGACAAATTGAAAGACAAAAAAGTATAAGGAGTGGAAAGAGGGGGACATAACTAAGGCAGAATATCAGCAAATAGCCCGAGCCTATAAAGATGAAGTAAGGAAAGCTAAGGCTCACAATGAAGAAAGACATGCCACAAAAGTAAAAAATAACAAAAAAAGCTTCTTCCAAAATGTTAAAAACAAGAAAAAGGTTAAGGAAACAATTGGTCCATTGCTGGGAGAAAGTGGCAAGAAAGTGACAAGCAACAGGGAGAAAGCAGAACTATTTAACTCATGTTTTGCATCTGTCTTTACACAAAGGGATAAAACAGTCCAACCTATCAAAAACAGCACCACAAAAATCAGATTAGGAACACAAGCTGAAATAGGGACGAAAATGGTAAGTGAGTACCTGTCTACCCTAGACGAGTTTAAATCACCAGGACCGGAAAGATTATACCCCAGGGTTCTGAAGGAACTGGCAGATAAGATCTC
Organism: Natrix helvetica; assembly: GCF_964273705.1. Lineage (NCBI taxonomy): Eukaryota > Metazoa > Chordata > Lepidosauria > Squamata > Natricidae > Natrix > Natrix helvetica. The sequence continues at coordinate 58,273,362 of NC_138548.1, forward strand.
AGAACCACTGAACTATATCTTTCAGAGATCCTGGAGCACCGGGGAACTGCCAGAGGACTGGAAAAGAGCTGATGTGGTTCCCATCTTCAAAAAAGGGAAAAAAAACAGATGGAGGAAACTACAGACCTATCAGCCTGACCTCAATACCAGAAAAGATTCTGGAAAAGATAATCAAGCAATGAATTAGCGAACACCTAGAAGTAAACAAAATAATAGTGAAAAGCCAACATGGGTTTGTCAAAAACAGATCATGCCAGATAATCTTATTGCATTCTTTGACAAAGTGACAAAATTAGTGGACCAGCGGAATGCTGTCAATATGGTTTACTTGGACTTCAGTAAGGCATTTGATAAGGTAGACCATAACCTACTACTAGATAAAGTAGAAGAATGTGGGTTGGACAACATCACCACCAGATGGATTCGTAACTGACTGACCAACCACACTCAACATGTAGTCCTCAATGGAACTGCATCTACATGGAGGGAAGTATGCAGTGGAGTACCCCAAGGCTCTGTTTTAGGCCCAGTACTCTTCAACATCTTCATCAATGATTTGGATGAGGGAATAAATGGGGAACTCATCAAATTTGCAGATGACACCAAGCTGGCAGGTATAGCCAACACTCCAGAAGATAGGCATAAGATACAGAAGGATCTTGACAAACTTGAACATTGGGCACTATCTAACAAAATGAAATTCAATGGTGAAAAGAGTAAGGTTCTACATTTAGGCAACAAAAACGGAATGCACAGGTACAGTATAGATGATATCTTGCTCAGTAGTAGTAACTGTGAAAGGGATCTTGGAGTCCTAGTGGACAACCATTTAAATATGAGCCAGCAATGTGCAGCAGCTGCCAAAAAAGCCAACACAGTTCTAGGCTACATAAACAGAGGGATAGAATCAAGATCACGTGAAGTGTTAATACCACTTGATAATGCCTTGGTAAGGCCACACTTGGAATACTGCATTCAGTTTTGGTCGCCATGATGTAGAAAAGATGTAGAGACTCTAGAAAGAGTGCAGAGAAAAGCAACAAAGATGATTAGGGGACTGGAGACTAAAACATATGAAGAATGGTTGCAGGAACTGGGTATGTCTAGTTTAATGGAAAGAAGGACTAGGGGAGACATGATAGCAGTGTTCCAATATCTCAGGGGTTGCGACAAAGAAGAGGGAGTCAAACTATTCTCCAAGGCACCTGAGAGTAGAACAAGAAGCAATGGGTGGAAACTAATCAAGGAGGGAAGCAACTTAGAACTGAGGAGAAATTTCCTGACAGTTAGAACAATTAATCAGTGGAACAGCTTGCCTCCAGAAGTTGTGAATGCCCCAACACTGGAAGGCTTTAAGAAGATGTTGGATAGCCATTTGTCTGAAATGGTATAGGGTTTCCTGCCTAGGCAGGGGGTTGGACTAGAAGACTTCCAAGATCCCTTCCAACTCTGCTATTGTATTGTATATGTTGGGTTTTTTAAAAAAATCTTTATTGTTTTGTGTTTTTCATTTTTTTAACTTTTGTATTTTAACTTCCCTTTGAATAAAATAAAATAGATTTTAAAAATTAATTTGCTCTTCATTGATTTGATAGAGTTTCAAAATTTTATAACCTTAAATTTGAAGAGGGGGGAGGGCAGGGGGGGAGGGAGAGACTGGCACAAGTCATGCAGCTGGCTTTGTGTCTTAGGCTGGACTAGAACTCACCAAATTGGCCCTCACGTCAACTGTTAAAATATCACATTAACTGCCTCTCATAGGAAAGGTGTATACCAATTCAGTATAAATTTCAGACAAACTGCATTGAAAATGATACATGTTAGTATTCCTTTCATCTAAATAAATAATATATGGGATCTTGTGAAGAAACAGACAACTATTACAAATAATTAGATTGACAAGATATAGATAATTAGGAGTTCTGTAATTTCACTTCAAAATTGTATATAAAAGCAAAAATATACTTTTCAAAATGCACACAATATTTTTCTCACAATTATAGAAAACAAATTCATTGAAACATTTTTTTTCATAAATGCAAGTCATAGTTTCATGAAAATTAAAGTAAGAAGAGGCAGGGCCGAAGTTGTGACGATACAGCATGCAATCTCAATGCTCTGAGATCGCAGTTGACACTTTTGCCACTGGGTGGTCCAAATGGACCTAAACCATCCCGCAGAGATGGTGAACAGGAAGAATATGTCTTGCTGATCTCAGGGACATCATCCCTGATCGATCTAAGAGAAAGTCTTCAAGCCGGTGACAAAAAATCCAGCCATTTGGCTGACAAAGTTGGGGCGGCTCCAAAACGGGATGATATGGAAAGAGAAAGTGTTTCCAGCTTGTGAGGAAATTTTATTGTTTTAGGAGTGACTGCCTATAAAAAACTTAAAATAAATTTAAATTGGAGAACAGAAGAAATAAGCGGCAGAATTAAATTTGGAATGTTTTTTGACAGGTTTTTTTTTTCAATACTATCTTCATGGATAGAATTTATGTAAGACCTTTAAAACGAACGGACTAAGCTTTCTTCTTCTATTTTTTTTTTTCATTACTCTCTGTAACCTATGGTCTAAAACTCTCATCTGTCATTACTGTGGATGTTTTTCTAACTCATTTAAGAATTGGACTTTCTCTTCAACTTGAAATACAAAAAAGACATTTTTTTAAAAAAGGAAAGAATTTGTGGCATTGTGGTTAACACTGCGGAAGTTAGACTTTGTGTATTGGAAACAAAACACCTTTACTTTTTTTCACAGATTATCTCGGCTGGTACCTCAAGGTCTTATTGCTTGTTTACAGAGAGCAATAAGAAGAAAGATGTTCCTTTGAGGTATTTCTAACCAGAGAGAGGTGATTAAAAGCTACTAAATTAGAATAACAGTGTTTACATAGTTGAAAACAATGGCACTATCACAGCAGGAGAAAGAGGCTTTAAGTCTGCAAAAGATATTTTCAGAAATACAGAAAGTATCAAACACATGATTGAGAAGAAGTTGGATGATTTAGTCCATTTAACAGCAAAATATGATGGGGAAGTTGAAGATGTTCATCAAATGGAGAAAGTGGCAGTTAAACTTCAAAAAAATGAAGAGGAAAATGAATATAAAGAAACTAAAACTGCTGATATTTATGGTGATGGGGTCGTCTCTGAAAATGGAAAGAGTGGAATATTGAAAGAGGAATTAAATGGAGGGGAAACTTACTCCAGATGGCAAGATACAGAAGAAGAAAAAATAAAAGAATTTATGGACCTAAAGAGAGAAATTTTTTCAGCAATAGTTTTGATAACACCACTGACAATTATAGATAAGCTGATTGAGGAAACAGAAGAAGGGCATCAAAATTACAAGAGAGACTGTATAAGCAGAGATGCTAAGAGGAGTCCATACAAAGTTGATTAAAAAGAAGATAAGAGGACTGATACCACAAACAGCAGAAGATATGAGATTGCCTTGTTACTGGAAAGATACAGGTTGATAGATGGAAGAATATAACTTAAAACTAGCTAAACTTAGTGAAATTTAGTGATAATAGATATAGTTAAACAAATAATTGATAATGATAATAATGTATACTATGTGTAGTGTCATGATAAGTAATAATGGGATATGAATATTGAATGGTACCCATGAAAGGAAGATTAGAAACTGTCTTGGATTATATATAAAGATTAATAAATAAATAAATAATTAACTTAGATATAGTTAAGTTTTGAATATTAGGGGGGAAATGTAATAATATATGATATAGTTAAATAAAGGAGGAATAATGATAAAAATGTATATATAAGCATGGGTACAACATAAGGAAATTGAATGTAAATTGCAAATAATGATTTGGAAAGGATTAGAAAATTTTGTTATTGTATATTATGGATGTTTAGCTAGAATAAGATATAAAGATTCAGTGTTATTGGAGGATTTTAGAAATAGTAAATGAAATGCTAGTATGTGGTTATGTATTAAATTTTGGTATATTTTATGATGCAAGGACGTTTCAACAATTATAGTCAAATGTAAATGAAGGTATGATGATGGTAACATGTATAAATATCTGAGTTAAAACACTTAAGTTAATATGAATTATGGTTGATGAGTGTGGAAGAGATGCACGAAAGCCTTTTGTAACCAATTGATACACTTTCTACAGTATGCAAAAAAGGAAGATTTTATGTGTTGTGTTTGTTTTTGAAAACAAAAAAAATTAAAAAAAAAATAGTAAAAAAAAAAGAAGAAAATTAAAGTAATAATACCAGAAACACTTAAGTCCTGCAGAGACTGTTTCGGATCAATTTTCCTCAAAATGCAACCTCTATAATAGAATGCAATCCAGTTAAGGGGATTCAAATGAATTGCAGCAGCAAAATCTTCAACTGCATTTTTATATTGTTCTTGCTTAATGTATATTCTTCCTCTGTAGGTTCTAGAAAGAAAGTTACATCATTATTTCCAAGTCATTATACTTTAAAGACAGCAGAATTATAACAAGTATCTAATCTGACAAAACAACTATGCATTTCTGTAAGAATTATTTTTTTTAAAATATAAATATAAATTATATTGTTTATAAATTTATAAATTTAAATATTTACATTTATTTATATTTAATTAAATATAATTTTAATATATGTTTTTATTTGTTCTATGTATTTGTTAAATTCATTTGCCACCGATGTCACCTTGGGGTTACTCTACACGGCTTACAACAATAAAAAGGAAGAAATGAAACAGTGTAAGTAGAACAGGAGTAAAATAATAGGACAATAAAATAAACAATGAAAAATAGCATGAGAATAGCTCAATATTATAACAAAAAAGATGGATGGGTGGAAAGCAGAGAGCAAGGAGGATAGGTGGTGTTTGCTATCAATGCAGCAGCCAGCGTGGAATTTCCCCTTCTAGTCCCCGGGCCACCTGGCATAGCCAGGTCTTCAGCTCCTGCAGAAGCATTGAAAGGTGGGAAAGTTCTTTCCTTAGAAGGTAAGATATAATCTAAGGAGCTAGAAGGAACATTTTCCCCCAAATGCTTCTTATATAATTAAGGTATAAAAGAAACAACAGCTATTCCAGTCACTTCCATGAAAGCAAATATACTTGTGCGTCACATGACTACTGATATATACTTATATTTCATATTTCCAAGTCACCATATGTTTAACTTTACAATAATAAGTAACTGTCGGCTCAAACTTTCATTCAAGATATTCTAGGATTTGCCTCATGTCATTCCCATATTCACATGCTCCACAAAATTCTCCCTATTGCATTCTACACCACATCTGCAAACATAGGAAGATCTCTACCATTCAATTTTAATCTGCCCTTTACAGTATTTCTCTTAATAGGCTAGAACCCTGCACGTACCATATTCTCATTTGGGAACTGTTAACTTATTTCAAATATTTCAGCAAATGCATTGTTTCTGTTTCACAGAAATTACCAGAAATGGTAAATTTTCTTAGCAAATTATTTAGTAGTGCCATGCTTAGGGGTTGCTGAATTAAGATTCAACTGTTTTCAGGCTTCCATCTTGGTAAGAATACCGTCATTTTCTTTACGTCAAAGATTTATGAAGTAGTTAGATTATTTTCCCCTCAATTAGGACTATTCCCAACCACTTCTTTTAATGAGCAGGAGGAATATTCAATAGATCTTCTTAAGCGTTCATTTTGTGGGTAACACAGCTCCGTCTCCATTGAATAAAGTTGTACAGGACAAGATTAATTTATTTTGGGAGTCAAAATAAATGAAAATTTCAGAGGATTGAAATAGAATCTTAGATGATTGAGAAGCATTCTCTCAACTTTGTTATCTCATTTACTTATTTATTTTTCATTAAGGGAGGGTGCAAGCTTATTGTTAGTAATCCAACACCTTCAATGAAGTCCCCAATCCTAATATGTTTTAAAGTTTTTATATATGTTCATAGCTTAAAAAATAGCTAAACGTATCTGCCACAAGATAAACTTCATCTTTGTTTTGTATCATTTATACAGGACTTCACTAACTTGCTAGTCTAATAAAAATGTCTTTGAACCTAGTTTACAGGTCCTTAAGCTTGCAGAGATGAAAGGGAGAGAGTTAATTGTGGATGCTTACAAATAATGAAATAGGACATTATATTAGATATCTGTAGTTTAGTTTAGAAATCAACTACAAACACTTCAAATAAAATATAATTTGTGCTTACCTTGCCTCTGCATGTTTAGGATCTTTTTTAATCACCATTGTAAAATCATGCATAGCTACAGGCCAATTTGATTTGTTAAAATAATATACTCCATGTTTCATACGTGCATCAATTCTTTGGGGATCATAGCAAAGGCACTACATTGGTTTTAGAAATACATACAACACTTGATAAAGTTTACCCTTATTTTAATATTCATCAGAATTCTAAACAATGCAAATAACAGTCATTTTAAAAGGCAATAAATCATTGGTTTTCATGGATTAGCGTCTAAATTTTTGATTTGTTTTCTGCATGAAATAGCAGAGGCGTTGGTGTTGTTCATATTTTCTTGCCAGTAAATCCCTTTGTGTATTAGGACTTTTTACTTCTGAACATAAACATATAAAATTGCATTATAACAATATTGCAATGCTGACATTTACAGTGCTTTTGAATAATTTACTTCGTTCAAAATATAAGAAGTTTGGATAAGCTCCAGCCTCAGCAGACATCTGTGCAATTGCCTGCAGGTACTAAACTACCCCTTGTGGTCTCCAGGAGGTGATGGCAGCTATTGCTCATTTGATTGTTCAGCAGCTGAGGAGCGCTATTGCAAGGAGGAAACTCCAAAACCAATTGATCAAGGAGTTACTTGGGAGAACAGGGTCTCTCTGCTGAGTTCCTGAAAGTAACTGGAAGACACGTGGAAGCTACAGTGCTTCCCTCACCATCAGAGGTACCCTCAGCTAGCTTTTCGCTATCATATTGGAATAGGAACCCAGCCATCTAAAGCAGGTTTGCTGATATGAAGGAAACTTCACTGTTTCCTCTTTTGTGGCAGGAAAACTGATAAAAGTAGATGGAGGCCTAGGTTTTACTCATGGGAGGGGTGGATGAATGGCTTCATCTGCCTATGCAGCTCCTCCCCCAACCCAGTGGTCCACCGAGTTGGCCCTTTGAATTTTTTGTTTGTTTTTGTATTTTTTAAAATTTATTTAACGTATGTGCAAAAGTAAGTACAGCCTCTTTGAGTTTTATGGTTTTTACCTATCAGAACATAGTAAAAATAATCTGGTCCTGAGCAGTTCTTAAAAGGAGAACAACAATAATACATGGTTTCTCCATTTTGGCTTACTTTTTGTAAAAGAAATGAAGACATTGTGTAATATGTCATGTGTTGTTTATCTGAGGTGACATTTACCAACTTTTAAGAACTGCTAAAGACCAGATGATGATTTTTTACTATGTTCTGATACATAAAACCATATAAGTCAAAGAGGATGCACTTATTTTTTCACATGACTATACATGGATGGAGCACTTGGGTTTAATATATATCAGGATTCATGCTGACCCCCCCCCAAAAAAAAAGATTGATAAAACTATTATTATTGTTGTTGCTGTTGTTATTTTTTGTAATATTATTAGGGTAGTATTTATTATTTTCATATAATCAATGTTTGGGGATTAAGGAACAATATGAAACTAATTATTTATCCATTTGTTTTATTTATTAATTAAAATTTTAAAACTTGCAGACATAGACAGGTTGAAGATTATCCAACTTTAGCTTTGTTTAGAAACATAGAAAGCCGATAGCGGAAAAAGACCCAGTGGTCGACCGAGTTGGCCCTTTGAACTTTTTGTTTGTTTTTATATTCTTTTAAATTTATTTATTTGTTATTTTTAATTATTTTTATTTTATTACTATTTTAATTTTATAATTATTTATTTTCTTTAAACAGCAGACCATCATGCTTTCGTACAAACTATATTAAAATTAACTGGGTTTCAGAGGTATTATAACCACTGTTGAAATTTTTTTAAAAATATTGCTCTTTTAATTAATTATTTTGGTTTATAGATTTAGTCATACAATTCTTTAAGAGCTGGTCAATATATAATGCAATTAAAAATAATAATGCATACCTTTGAATAATCTTCCATTGCAAGTATTAAGTCACCCTCTTCTTCATGGATCTCACCTCTCTTGAAATATATTTCAGGATCTGTGGGTCTGTATCTCAGTGCCAAAGTAAAATTATACTTTGTCAAGTGATTATTTCCCTGTTTTCTATATATCTCAGCTCTCGACAAATAAGCATCTACAAGTTCAAAATAAGAGAAAAATATCTTAAATATTAATGGAATGTAATACCATTCATGTGCTCTTTTTAAAAATAATTTCAGTTTAATGTAATTAACCTTAAATTTTCATAGGAAATTGGATGATTTATTTATTAGATTTTTAACCCTACCTTTATTACCTTGTAAGTAGCTCAAGGCAGTGAACATACCTAATACTTCTTCCTCCTCCTATTTCCCCCACCACAACAATCCTGTGAGGTGTGTTGGGCTGAGAGTGAGTGAGGGGCCACTAACAGTCACTGATGTTAGGGGCAAACTTGGCTTTGTTCGTTGTGCCAAATGTATAGACCTAGATAATACAATAGTACAATAATACAATAATACAATAGCAGAGTTGGAAGGGACCTTGGAGGTCTTCTTGTCCAACCCCCTGCTTAGGCAGGAAACCCTATACCATTTCAGACAGATGGCTATCCAACATCTTCTTAAAGACTTCCAGTGTTGGGGCTTTCACAACTTCTGGAGGCAAGGTGTTCCACTAATTAATTGTTCTAACTGTCAGGAAATTCCTACTCAGATGAATCTATCTATCTATCTATCTATCTATCTATCTATCTATCTATCTATCTATCTATCTATCTATCTATCTATCATCTATCTATCATCTATCTATCTATCTATCTATCTATCTATCTATCTATCTATCCTATCTATCTTTAGATGCAGCCCAAGACAATTCTTCATTCAGTGCAGCCAAGACAAGCCGATAGGCTGGACACCCATTTTATGTGTGTGTGTGTGTGCGTGTGTGTGTGTACGCATGTGTGTATGTATGTATATATGTATGTATATGTATATATGTGTGTATATATGTATATGTATGTATGTATGTGTGTGTATATGTATACACACACACACACACACACACACACACACACATACATATATATTGCTGGTCTTGTTGTATTCGGGTCTTTTCCCGTGTAAGATTGAGATTGCCTTGGCAACATTTTGATGAGGTCTCACTCGCCATCTTCAGGCTGGTGTTTTCAGCTTAAAGCGTGTCGTCCTTCTATAACTCTTGGGGGGGATGAAGTGCTGGCGTTGTTTCAGTAAGTGCATTGATTGGCTGTGTGGCTGTATCATGATTGGTAGATTGGTGCTGATTGGTGCTTGCTGTGTGTCCATTGTTGTTTTGTGTTGTAATGGCCTGGATGGTGGGTGGGGCTCGTTTGTTTACCAGGGCTGGTTTCCAGATGTCTGGCAGGTAGGAGGCATCGTCATCTTTATTCATGTTGTGGAGGTGTTTCTCTATTTCAATAGCTTCCATAATTATTCTCTTGTTGAAGTGTTCTGTTTTGGAGATTAATTTGGTTCCTTCAAAATTAATTTCATGTCCTGTAGCTTTAAGGTGCTGGAAAAGGAAGTAAGTTTTTTCTTTTTTTTTCTTACTGCATTCTTGTGTTCTGCGATGCGTGCATTTATTCTCCTGTTTGTTCGTCCTATATATGTTGCAGGGCAGATTTTGCATGGTATTTCGTAGACTCCTTGGTTTTCTAGCTGGATCCTGTCTTTGGGGTTTCTCAAGATGTTGGCTATTTTTTGGTCAGTGCTGAAGGCTGTCTTGATATTGTACTCGTGGAGAATTTTGCTGATTTTATCTGTGGTGCCTTTGATGTAAGGGAGGTGGGCGATGCTGTTGTCCTGTTCTGTGTTTCGGTTTTTGGGGGGAGTCACCCTTTGGATTAGGTTGGTAATTGTTTTTCTTTGGAATCCATTGGAGATTAATACGTTTGTCAGTGTGTGTAATTCAGTTTTCAGGTGGTCTTTGTCGGCTAGGCGTTTGGTTCTGGAGATGAGGGTCTTGGCTGCAGAGTTGATCTGTGCAGGGTGGTGATGGGATTGTGCATTTAAGTAGTGGTTGGTGTGTGTTTTTTTCCTGTAGATGGTGTGTCCTAGGGAGCCATCAGGTTTTTTGTAGATTAGGACATCCAGAAAGGGAAGTTGGTTGTTTGCTTCTATTTCCATAGTGAATTGTATTTTGGGGTGTAGGCTGTTGAGATGTGTGAGGAAGTTGTCCAGTTTTTCTTTCCAGTGTGGCCAAATCAGGAAAGTGTCATCAACATATCTAAGCCAGAGTTTGGGTTTGTGTTCAGATTTATCTAAGGCGTTAGTTTCAAAATGTTCCATGTATAAGTTTGCGATGACGGGTGAGAGGGGTAACCCCATGGGTGCTCCTTCTATCTGTTTGTATCTTTGTCCATTGTGGATGAAGTATATGTTGGTTAGGCAGTGGTTGGTCAGATCTAGGATGTGCTTAGGGGGGTTATATTTTTTTTGGATAGCTGTCAAGGCTTCTTTAATAGGCACCTGGGTGAAGAGGGATATGACATCGAAGCTCACGAGTAGGTCGCTGGGTTGTAGGTTTTGTTTCTTTATTGTTTCTATGAAGTGGAGTGAGTTTTGTACGTGTGAGGTGATGGATTCTGCATAGGGTTGGAGTAGTTTGGCACGGAATTTGGCAAGATTCTGTAGAGGTGAGCCTATGGAGCTGACTATGGGTCTGAGTGGTGTTCCTTCTTTGTGTATCTTGGGGAGGCCATAGAGTTTGGGGCATCTGGAAGATTTCTCTCTGGGGATGATTCTTTGCTAGATCTCTTCACTGATGGGAGAGGCTTTTATTTTGGATTTGGTGGTTTTTTCCAGGTAGGTGGTGGGATCTGTGTTTAGAGGTTTGTAAGTGGGATCTTGGAGTAGGTTGGATAGTTTGGCTTGGTAGTCAGACGTGTTCATCACCACTGTGGCGTTACCTTTGTCTGCTGGGAGAATGATTATGTTGTTGTCTTTCCTCAGGTTGGTATATATATATACCAACCTGAGCCCACGCTTGAAGATGGCAGGTGAGATCCTGCCGAAACGTTGCAAAGACAATCTCAACCTTACACGGGAAAAGACCCGAATACAACAAAACCAGCATACCTACACTGTATTCGGGTCTTTTCCCGTGTAAGGTTGAGAGTATCTTGGCGACATTTCGATGAGAACCTCGTCAAAATGTCGCCAAGATACTCTCAATCTTACACGGGAAAAGACCCGAATACGCCAAAACCTGCATATATATATCTATGAAACATATATAAACATATGTATGTATGTATGTGTATATGTGTGTGTGTGTGGGTGTATGTGTGTATATGTGTATGTATGTATGTATATGTATAAAACACATACACACACACACACACACACACACACATGTAGCCCTAGACAATTCTTCATTCAGTTCAGCCAAGTGGGCCGAGTGCAGCCAAGCAAAAAGTTGGCCACCTATTATCTAAATTATCACCGTTATCATGTTCATGATCATGCCTAGAAAACAATTCACAAATATCTGACTAACCAAATTGTTAAACAGTAGTCTATATAATTCAATAATTATATATAGTATGATATACATTATGTGTATCACACTATATGCAACATATTTTGGTAATGACGACAGGATTTCAATAACACTTACCTGTATAGTTTACGTTGCATTTAATTATAAAATTCAAATCTTCTAGAGCTGGAATAATTTTGTTTTGGTAAACAAATATTAAGTGTCTGTGCCAATAGGCATTAGCCAGAAATGGTTCCAAATGTATTGCCTACAAAGATGACATAATTAATCAGAAGGATTACTTTATTTCTGCACTATTTCTACAGTTCAATACTGTAGAAGAAAATATTATAAATACTGAACTGATGAGAAATATTATTTAAATATTATTAGTTCCGCATAGGGGAAAATCAGTTTGTGTTTGTATTCTTATCATATGGTGTCCTTTATATTTTTTCATCTAATTGCTCATTACCTTTTTTCATGCAAATTACCACACATTTATTCCATGACATAAATTCCCTGGCACAGAGCTCTAGTTTTGTGTTTTCTTGCTTATGTCTCTTGTCAACCTCCCTTCTAATGATTGTATCTGTACACATATATACCATATGTGCACATGAAAGCAAATACACGTGGAAACACTATGACACTATCTGCTAAATAGTTTAGAATACAAAAATGTTAAAAACTGGAAGGTTTTCTTTTGAAAAGTGAGTACCAGAAGAAAGAAGAAGAAGCAACCTTGGAAATCTTTAGCTATACAATAAGTTAAGTAAAATGTATGAGCAAAATATTTGTTTTAAACAAACTTTTTCTAAGTCGTCCAAAGCTGACTGCATTTTTCCAATCTTTCTGTATATTGCTCCACGACGACAATAGTTAAACGCTGTAGCGCATCCTTTATTTATCTCTTGAGTTATTCTCTCAATCTCCTGCTCACACTGTTCAAGTTCTTCTTTTTTGCCATCAAATAGAAAAGGGTTCACGTAGTTTGGTAATTCTCTTTCTTTCGCAACATCCTCCATTTCCTGTTTCAAAAGATGTTTGCCTAACATCTGTTTATCTTCAGATTTTTTTCTGGGAACAAACCGCTCCTCAAACCATTTATTCCACACTAGCCTGGCCCAAAGATAATCAGAATCTTCAGATCCTTTACCCAGTTTTTTGGTAAATGTTTCAAAGTTTAACAAACAAGGGAGGCTGGGGCTTCTATAAAGTTGAATTGCTCGAGATATTTTAAGAGAGTATTTTTTATGCATATGAAGCTTCTGAAGAGTCAGAGACACAGACCTAAAAAGGAGAAGCAAAATTACGATCAATGTGTAACTGAGGTAGATTACTGAAATAAATGTTAAAAACTGCAACATTTAATAGCTTGTTATTTATGTATTTATCACTTTATACCACCTCAACCTAAAAACAGATTTAAGATGCCACAGGACTACCCAGATTAAGTACATAATATTAAAGTTATGGTAAGAAAATTTCTAATGGAAACACAAGTAGAATTGTCCATTAGTATGGAAGTATATAACTTTGTAATCATGTAGAATGTTATACATATACCCCACAAATAAATAATTGATTTGATGTAGATAATTCAATCTATTTTGCAAGTTCAAAGGAAAACTCGAAATAGTATCTCCCTCAGTGAACTAGGATGATTCTGTAAAATAAAAGATTCATTTTACCCCTACAAAGACAATCCCATATAATTCATTCAAACTTCCCTTTCATAGCAGAAGAGGCCTAAATGAATTTCCTATGCTTAGAGAACTTGTCTGCTGTATATTATGCCAGTTCAGGTGAAGTGACGGATGCCCCTGAGTCAGGCATTAATGGTGAGGATCTCCATTGAGAAAGAAAGCATGAAAGAAATATATTATTTTGATCAATACAGCCAATCAACCCACTTACAGCAACAAAGCCAGCACTCCACACACACCCCACCAAGATTTATAGAAAGACAACAGCTCCGATCATGCCTTACTCGCACAAGCACGAAGCCAAAAACTCCAGCCTGAAGATGACGAGTGGGATCTCGCCGAAACATTGCCAAGACAATCTCAATCTTACATGGGAAAAGACCCGAATATAACAAGACCAGCATACCAACACCCGTGAAAATCTATATGTTTTGTATTTGTGCTGATAAATAAATAAAGGGAGACTAGTATAGATCTATTTCAAGCTATTTAGCTCTCATCAGCTAGCCATACCAGATTCTAGCTGATATGGTATGGCTAATTGATGAGAGCTAAATAGCTTGAAATAGATCTATACTAGTCTCCCTTTATTTATTTATCAGCACAAATATAACACAAATATAAAAAGGCAACATTAAAAATATGGTTTTCTGCCTGGATGGTCTCCTGCAGTGAGCCAATAGACAGAAAGGGGGAGTAGTGAGTTCCCTCCCATATTTGGGCATACCAGGGGTTGTAACACAAATACATATATATATAGCATTGCACTAGTGGTATTGGAAAAAGACTGCAGAAATAGATTGGATATGAGATGGCCAAATGCAAAGTTAACAATCTTGAAATGGCCCAAAAGAAGATCATAGTTTTTTCTACTCCAATGATTAAGATGATTGTTTAATGAGAATTTGCCATGAATTTTCTCTGGCAAGATCAACTCTCATACCTCGAGAAAAGCCAGTAGGAACTGGTAGTATAAATAGTAGGGTTCATCTATAGCAGTGATGGCTAACCTTTTTCTAAAGGGGTACCCACCCACCTGCGCATGTGTGCATGACCCACCCCGCGCATGCAGGCCCGACACCCACATGCGGTTTTTGCCCTCCCCAGTCTCTGGAGGCTTTCCTAAAGCTTGGAGAGGGCGAAAACAGTCATTTTTGCCCTCCCCAGGCTTCAGGAAAGCCTTCAGAGCCTGGGGAGGGCGAAAAATGGCCCAACAGCCCATTGGCCAAAAATCAGCTTGCTGGAGATGAGGGCTGCCGTGGCGGCAAATATGGCTCCACGTGCCACCTGTGGCATGCATGCCATAGGTTTGCCATCATGGATCTATAGGAAGACTTGCAGAAGCAGAGTTGGAGGCGACCAGCATGAAGAGAAATCTGAAGCTGCCTATTGTGGCCCAGCAGCAGCCGGCTGAGCTGTTGGTGGACTCTGACAGCTCAGACCATTGTGGGACTGCTCTGGAGGATAAGGAAGACCCTGGAGGGTGTTTGGAGTCAGAACCGGAACTAGAGAGGCCTGTTGGCCACCAGGGGGCATCTGAGGCAGGGAGCAGTGAAGAGGAACAGAGGGAGGCTGTTCCTGATGTGCGTGTGCATAGAGCTGAGAGGAGAAAGGAACAGCTGTGGAGAAGACATCATAGAAGGAAGTAGGGACAGCTGGCTAAGGTTGTGGCCCCTCCCAAAGAGTTTATAGGTGGAGCGACAGGAGGGGAATCTTGCAGGAAACAACAGTCCATTTTACTAGCCATTGAGAAAGCATTCCGTAAATCTAATCTTGGTTTCTTGAAGATAGTGTTTTAGGCTCCTAGCCAAGGGGTGATTTTATCTCTGTAATTAGTCGTGGCAGACAGCCAAGCCTGTGTCTGCATATTTATTAGAATCACGGGACAGAACACTGCCTGAGCCAAAATTGGGCACACTTTTTTTTCTCTTTTCCTGTAGTTGCAATCAAGTAGCCAGGTCTTTTGAAATCCTACTGGGTTATTTTCCTCAGGGCTGACCCTGGCACAAGCAGAGATGTGAATATCCTCTGCAAACAATGGAGAATCTGTCTGATCACTCAAAGAAATGAGCATCTGCCAGAAGCATACTAAGGAGACTTGGAGGAAGATAAGATGTCTACACAAAGTCTTATTATTTTCTCCCAAATGGTAGCTTGTAAAAAAGAAGAGTTAACACAAACCTAGCAATACTTCTAAATATTTAGTTCCTTCATTGTGGCAAAATAAAGCTCAGTTTATACCAAAAGGAAGGATATATTTGCTGTTGCAATACTAATGCTTGTGAAAAGAGGATTGTTTGACCAAAAAAACAAAGACTGGATGCCTGCAACAGAAAGAATAGGTGCCTTTAGAAATAGCTTTAAGAAAATGTTTTTTTTTTCAGGTGATTTCACTGTCACCCCTCACATTGGTTCCAAACTTGTGCACCAAGACTGACAAAGCTGAGGATCTGGATCTTGGTAACTTTTAGGGGAGCAAATGGAGTTTGCAGCTCCATAGCAATTAATACCACCTTGCTCCAGCCCAGAAATACTATCAGTAGTAATTATTTTCATATGGAGAGCCTTCATACATCTTCCCCAATCCAAACATCTTTAACCAGCAGATCTGTAACTTAAATCTGTCATGTCCAACTGTATAAATAAATACATAATAAAATTGTTATTAAATGTACAACCTTTTAAGACTCTTTGGAGGTTCATTTAATTTTTGAAATATACTATCCAATACTTTGGGGGTAATACTTTTCCCTACTTTCGTTGATCTTCTTTTTTTCTTTGGGAAAATGATGTACTTAATTCCAGCTTTTCGACATTCATCAGCAAGAGCAGTCTGATCTATTTCACCTGGAGCAGGCTCTGGTTCAAAAAGATTTCCCTTAGGAATTTTTAGTGTATTTCCCGTAAGTGTTTCAAGACCTTTCTCTGGATTTATAGGTGCTTTTGAAGGGTGAAAACTAATTCCTGAAAGGTCAGCAGCAAAACCATGCTTTTCTAGAGTAGGTTTAGCTTCTGGTACTGCAGCATTAGGTTTTGTTAAAGGAACATGCTTGCTCATGATTTCAAGCTCTTCCATAGCAGTTTTGAAATTTGAAGAAAACTTTATAAGTGTTTTGTCTCTGTATGAAGACAACTCTGGTGCACTATTTGTCCTTTTAACCAAATGTCCCTGCAAGAAAATAAATTTTGCTTTATGGACATCATTTTGGAAAACTTATTGATATGTAATACAATTAAAGTACCCTTTAACCAAATTTCCATGTGAATATTACAGTTGGCCACACTAGTGAATCTGAGTATTATGATAATAGCATAGTATATCTAGATGTAGTATACATTTGCCTTCACTGAAAACATTGCAGTGGCCAAACCGATAAGCCTTAATGATCAACAAACACAACTCAATGGGTATTGATAAAACAATGGTGCTATATGAGATGAAACATATGACAATTCATATTCCTGAACTGAGAATTGTGGGAGTTACAGACCATTTAGAGGGCCTTGTTTTTAAATGTTTCATCTACATAAATTTACTACAGAAATTCCTTGCAGGATGAACTGGGTCAGGAATGAGTTATTACAGGTAGTCCTTGAGTTACTAATGTAATAGAACCTGCCCATTCCATTCATAACCTGATAATTCATAGGAGTGGACCGCGTAACTTGAACACGGTCATTCCCTCCTTTTGCCCACGCATTTGCTAATCGAATGCACGGCTTCGATATCTTAGGGTGGGGAAGGCCATGGGGGGCATAGCGATGGAACAGGCCACCTGCTTTAGACCACCCAAGACCTCCCCTGATTCACTGAGATATCTCATTCTCCCTCCCGTGGGGTCCTCACAATTGCTCCCCACCCCCCATCCTGCTGCGCCAGGTCACTTGCCTTGTGAAGATCTGTCTCCTCACCTGCCTCTTTGTTTCTTTGCACACTTCCAGCGAGCGATGAGAGCAAGATGAGCATGCCCTGCTTGGCTTCTCTGACTCACCAAGGCTGCCTGCCACTTCTGGAGTGCCAGACAGTCTCGGTGACTCTCCTCCAAAGGCTTCAAGCTTCCCATTGGCCTGCAAACATTTTTTGTGCACAAACTGGAAGCTTCTGGATGTCCTAATCTCGCAAGACTTCAGGTACCCATTCTCTGCAAAAAGTGGACAGGAGTCTGAAATTGCAAGAGATCATGGCTCACAGAAGCTTTCAGCCTCTGACCAAAAGTGTTTATGCGCCTATGGGGTGCCACTTCAAAGAACTCTGCTTCTTTGGGCTTGAGGCGGCCTTTGCTGAAGAGAACGCAGCCCCCAGACAAAGCACACATCATGCTGGAGCTTCATTTTCACCAGAAAAGGCTTTTCTTCAAGGCCTCTTCAAGGCGAAGAGAACGGAGTCCCCGGAGTGATGCACAGTCCCTCCCGGCCTTCGTTCTCCACAGCAAAGGCTTTTTGCAAGATGGCATATGAAGGGAAAGCTTCAGTGTCTCAGGCCTTCCCTCCATTTGCAAAGCCTTTTTCTGCAGATCTTGTGCAGATCTCCATTTGCAGAGAACAGAGGCCTAAAGTACCATCAGATCACCAGAGATCAGTAGCGTGAGATCACGTGCTGCTGATCCTGCGTGATCTTGCGGTACTTTAGGCCTCCATTCTCTGTGTACTCACTGAAGGCTTGAAGCGCTGAAACAGGCCAAGAAAGTGAAGGCTCTCTAGATCTTCACAGAGTGAGTATCCACAGGCCTAGTGCCTATGAAGACTTAGCACAGAGGTAGGGATTGACATGACGAAGGCTGTAGAGCCTCTGTGGTCATTCATAAGGAAGAACAACTGCCGTGAGCTGCAACATTTGTAATTTCAGGACTTGTTCGTAAACACTAGGGGGCACTTATCACGTAACTTGGAACATTCGCTAAGGGAACGTTTGTAACTCAGGATTACTTGTACTACTATACATTACAATTTTCAATTCTTAACTTTTGTGGAAATATATACTATACCACAGACCAAAAACCTGTACTTCTGGTATGAATTAAAAATTGCTATAAATTATTTCCAAATAATTTTTGTAAAGAGAATAATAACTACATATAAACTAAGTAAGTTGGAAAAACTACTCATGTTCTGGTAAGTATAATTGGATATGGAGTTTCAAAACATGCATCTCATACATACTAATGTTATGTGAATTGAATAAAACATAAAAATCCAACATACTTATTTGCTATAGGAGTCACTCTTCTACAGCAGACTACTTACACATGTAATGGCTTCATCCTATAACACAAAATAGTTATCAAGAGAATAAATATAATTTTAAATAATTAAACAATTCTGATTTTACACAGTCTAAAGATAATTTTTACATGCTCATACGTTATTTGCTAAGAGATTATTAAGAATTCAGAGAAATTTATTTTACTAGTGCAGAAAAAAAAATCTTCAACATGCACAGATGATATTAGTTAACAACAGAGTGGAGATCTTAATACTTAGGAGTAAAACAATTATCATACAACACATACTCTGATGCATGGAGCATGTTTCTCTATGAAAGCACAAGCAGAAAACAATGGTCCATATAAAACATATAAAAAATAAGAAAAATGTCAAAGAAACAATCAGTCCACTGCAGAAGATTGTAGACAACAGCAAGGAAGTGACAAGCAGCATGGAGAAAGCAGAGCTGCTTTAATTCTTTCTTTCATCTCTCTTCACATAAAAAAGAAAAAATAGCCCAACCTACCAAAGACAGACTGGGAATTCAAATTAAAATAGGCAAGAAAATGGTAAGAGATACTACATGGTAAGGAAACTACAGACCAATTAGCTTGACATTAATATCTGGGGAGACCCTGGAAAAGATAATCAACCAACAGAACTCCAAACACTGTAGAAACAAACAAAGTTAAAACCAGAAATCTGACTGACAAATGGCACTCATGTAATGCTACATCTATATGGAGAGAAGTAAGCAGTGGAGTACTCCAAGGTTCTGTTTTAAGCCCAGTACTCCTCATAAATGATTTAGGTGATGGGATAGAAGGGGAGCTCATCTAATTTGCAGATGACACCAAGTTGGCAGGAGTAGCCAACACCCCAGAAGATAAGCTAAATGTCCAGAGGGATCTTAATATATTTGAATGCTGTGCTCTATCTAACAAAATGAAATTCAATGTAGAGAAAAGTAAACTTTTGCACGTAGGCAAGAAAAGTCTTGAGAGACCATTCTGGGAGGAGTTTGACTCTGTTGCCACCGAGGATTTGGACAGGCTGCGTGGGCGACTGCGAGCCACCACATGTTTATTGGACCCGTGCCCCTCCTGTACTGGCATCCTGGGAGGTCACACGAGGCTGGCTACTGGGACTAGTGAACACTTCATTGAGTGAGGGGTTCCTGCCAGCCGTCTTGAAAGAGGCGGTTGTGAGGCCCTTGCTCAAGAAGCCTTCGCTGGACCCAACTGAGCTAGCTAATTACCGTCCCGTCTCCAACCTTCCCTTTTTAACGAAGGTTGTAGAGAGTGTGGTGGCTCAACAGTTCCCACGTCACCTGGAGGAATCTGATTATCCAGACCCGCGCCAGTCCGGCTTCCGACCTGGGCACAGCACAGAGACGGCCTTGGTCGTGTTGGTGGATGATCTCTGGAGGGCCAGAGATAGGGGCTGTTCCTCTATCCTGGTCCTGTTAGATCTCTCAGCGGCTTTTGATACCATCGACCATGGTATCCTATTGCGCCAGCTGGAGGGGTTGGGGGTAGGGGGCACCGTGCTGCGGTGGTTCCGCTCCTACCTCTCTGACCGGTCGCAATGTGTGTTGGCAGGGGAGCAGAGGTCGACTCTGAGGCGGCTCACTTGTGGGGTGCCACAGGGGTCGGTCCTCTCACCTCTCCTGTTCAACACATATATGAAGCCGCTGGGTGAGATCATCCGTGGTTTCGGGGTGGGATACCATCTGTACGCTGACGATACGCAGCTGTACATTTCCACCCCGAACCACCCCAACGAGGCCGTCGAAATGATGTCCCGGTGTTTGGAAGCCGTATGGGTCTGGATGGGAGACAACAGACTCAGACTCAACCCCTCCAAGACGGAGTGGCTGTGGCTACCGGCCCCCTGGTTCAACCAGTGTACTCCATCACTGGCCATCGGGGGCGAGCAACTGGCCCCCGTGGAGCGGGCGCGCAATTTGGGCGTCCTCCTAGATGCCCGGCTGTCTATGGATGACCATGTGGCAGCCGTGGCGAGGGGGGCGTTCCACCAGGTCCGCCTGGTGCGCCAATTGCGCCCCCTATTGGACCGGGATGCCCTTCGCACAGTCACTCACGCGCTGGTGACGTCCCGTCTGGACTAATGCAATGCTCTCTACATGGGGCTCCCCTTGAGATGCGCCCGGAGACTACAGTTGGTCCAGAATGCGGCCACGCGGGCAATTATGGGGCGAACAAGGTTCACCCATGTAACACCTCTCCTGCGTGAGCTGCACTGGCTCCCTGTGGTCTACCGGGTGCGCTTCAAGGTGTTAATCACCATCTTTAAAGCGCTCCATGGCACAGGACCTAGTTATTTGCGGGATCGTATCCTGCCCCATACATCCCTGCGACCAATCCGCTCTCACAGAGAGGGACTCCTCCGGGTGCTGTCCACTAAGCAGTGCCAGAGGGCGGTGCCCAGGAGTAGGGCCTTCTCTGTGATGGGCCCAGCCCTCTGGAATGACCTCCCCCCAGATATCAGGATAACGACGGATCTCCGCTCCTTCCGCACGAAACTCAAGACCCACCTGTTCCAACTAGCCAGCCTGGCTTAATCAGAACTTCTAACCTCCCTGGCAATTTTAAACTGTATATTTAAATCTTTTGGGTATTTTAATTGTTTTAATTGTATTAATTTTATTGTTATTTATTTTAACTTTGTGGCTTTTACTTTTTGTATTGTTAATTGTTGATGTATTTACCTCCTCCATGCCACATGCCTTTATATTTGATTGTACGTCGCCCCAAGTCCCTTCGCGGAGAGGACGCGACTGATAAATTGAATCAAATAAATAAATAAATAAATAAAAACCAAGTGTACAGGTACAGATTAGGTGAAACTTTGCTCAATAGCAGTAACTGCAAGAGGGATCTTGGAAATCTAGTGGACAATCATTTAAATATTCTACAGCAAGGTGCTGTAGCTGCCAATAAGCCAATGAAATCCTAGGCTGCATTAAGAGGGATAAAATGAAGATCACATGAAGAATTTGTATCGCTTTATAAGTCCTTGGTAAGACCACACTTGGAATACTGCTTTCAGTTTTGGTCACCATATGAAAAACATTTTGAGACTCTGGATGGTGTGCAGAGGAGAGCACAAAGATGATTAGGGGCTGGAGGTGAAAACATATGAAGAACAGTTGCAGAAATTGGATATGGCCAGTCTAGTGAAAAGAAGGACTAGGAGCGACGTAATAGCAGTGTTCCAATATTTGAGGGCCTGCCACAAAGAAGAAGGTGTCAACCTACGGTATTTTCCAAGCACCAGAAGGAAAGACAATAAGCAATAGATGGAAGCTAATCAAGGAGAAAAGCAACCTGCAATTAAGGAGAAATTTCCAGACAGTGAGAACAATAAGACAGTGGAATGAGTTGCCTTCAGAAGTTGTGGGTGCTCCATCATTGGAGCCTTTTAAAAAGAAACTGGACAGTCATTGTCTGAAATAGTATAGGGTCTCCTACTTGAACAGCAGGTTGGATTAGAAGACCTCCAAGGTCCCTTCCAACTCAGTTATTCCATCCTTGTCTCTTTCTGCTTGGAGAAAGGCATTTTACACTTGAATCTCACTATCTAAGATGAGGAGCTTCCCTCCCCTTCTGGTATCATCAGACATAGAGGCAAGAAATCATCCACCATCCAGCCTTGACCTGAATGTAATACTAATGAAAAATCAAAGAGTTTTAAAGCAAACCATATGGCCTTTCAATCTGTTCTGAAACAACGACAAACAGATGTTATGCTACTATCCTTCATTGGGAAAAATAAACTGCCTCCTTCTGAATAATCTGTTAAGTGTAACCATTCTCTTGATTCAATTTTATTCTGTGAGTGTTTCAACTTTAAATATCATAGTGACATCAACATCATCTCATGATTGGGAATAGTATATAAATTTCTGATAATTACTATATTGGTCAGGTTTTTCTTCTTTGAATACTAAATAATTGTATCTTTTAACAAATCAACTTTCCAATATGTACAGTTACCGAAAAGGAAATTGTATTTTAAGTATGTTTATTCTTACTTGTTCACAATGCTGCAATTTAATTTTAGTATAGTTTACTATTAAGAGTAAATAATCAAACCACAGATAAAATGATATCATGAAACATACTTCGAATTTTAAAATTGCGATACCTTTACAGTAGTTTCAGGAAGCACAAGTTCTGGAAAGGAACCATGTCTTCTATTTGCACGAATATTCTACAATAAAAACAAAATTGATATTTTTACAATAATAAGATTTTTAAAAGCCTAGTATAGTTCGTATCTGAAAAATGGTTTTAGATTCTGATCCTATAAGTAATCTATATGAATTTTATGATGAGCTTGGTTAATTTTAAGTACACTATATTGCCAAAAGTATTCGCTCACCCATCCAAATAATCAGAATCAGGTGTTGCAATCACTTCCATGGCCACAGGTGTATAAAATCAAGTACCTAGGCATGCAGACTGTTTTTACAAACATTTGTGAAAGAATGGGTCGCTCTCAGGAGCTGAGTGAATTCCAGCGTGGAACTGTGATAGGATGCCACCTGTGCAACAAATCCAGTCGTGAAATTTCCTCGCTCCTAAATATTCCACAGTCAACTGTCAGCTGTATTATAAGAACGTGGAAGTGTTTGGGAACGACAGCAACTCAGCCACGAAGTGGTAGGCCACATAAACTCATCCAACATCAGTGTGTGACTTCACAAATGCGCTTCTGGAAGAATGGTCAAAAATTCCCATAAACACACTCCTAAACCTTGTGCACAGCTTTCCCAGAAGAGTTGAAGGGGGTTATAGCTGCACAGGGTGGACCGACGTCATATTGAACCCTATGGATTAGGAATGGAATGTCACTTACAGTAAGTTCATATGCGAGTAAAGGCAGGTGAGCGAATACTTTTGGCAATATAGTGTATTTAAATCAGGAAAATTGGTGTTAATATTTATTATTAAAGTTAGCAAATATTGATGGAAGAACATCAAAGGACATACTTTTTCATAACTTAGATGAAGTATTTCCAACAATTGGTTACCCAAGAGGAATTATAGTCCACATCAACCTAACTATCCTTCAGGAAACAAAGGCTGTAAAAGATAGGACAATTTAGGACTTTTTTTTCTTTTTACTACCATAATAGTAGCCTCCCATAAATGAAGATGAGATACATCCTTCTGGAATGAATTATTTTTTATAGTGGCATATCAAAAATAAATATATTAAAAATCCAAGACTGAATATGAATAGTTTGATTTGTGGCAGATAGAAGTTGGAAATTGTCCCATGATTAGATATTGTATTATATAAAATAATTTATATGTGACAACAGACAGGAAGAGTTTGAAATATGTGGCTGCCTAGCATCCTTATTACTAACTCCTTACACTAAACTAAATCTACTTGTATCCTTAATTAGAACAACAATACAAAATTGCTACTGACGTCATTGCTCATGGATGTTTGTGCCTACAGATGAACATGTTGCTGTCCTCGTGTGTCCCACAAGTTGCAAACACACTAGAACAGGGCTGTCAAACTCCTGACCTGCAGGCCAGATGCATTATGCGCTGGCCGCACCCACGCCGGTTTAGCAAAGGAGGAAAAAGTCCCAATACATCACATGACGACACTGTGACACTCCTGCACAAAAAGCAGCGACGCCTATAGGTTGCCTGACATTGTACAGGAGTTGAGAGACAACCTGCTCATCACTAGGGGGAGCTATGTAACCGTAAATTGTTAAGAAGTAGGCTGGAATCAACCACCTCGGGCTAAACTAAAAAAATATTTGCAAAGTAAATCCTGAAGGAATCATGAGGCCATCAAGGGCAGCTGGTCAAGTCACCAGATCTGATCACAAAAGCTAAAGCAGAGAAAAAAGGTCCTCTCAGACAGGTGCTTCAATGTGCATTTCAGCAACCCATAGTTCAAGGACTTATAACACCTGTAGCTACAGTAAAGCACACAGAGAAACAAAACAATAGTATGAATTAAGTTATTCTTAACATCAGTAACTGGGTAGGTTACGTTTGGCTCCAGTAAAAAGACTACATTATTTTTATAGGTTCACAGCCCTCCCACATGTTCCTATTAAGATAAGCAATGTTGTGCCATGCCCCTCACACATTATGTGGTTTTGCTGATTGCCATATATTGATACTATTACTTTGTAGCTCTTCTGTTCTCCTAAGATCTGTCAGGTGAAATAAGAAGTAGCAATAGCCAGTAAACAAAATAGCAGCTTGCAAAGTATTTGTCAAACTGAGCCAAATCAAAGAATTATACAAACATCTTCAATGACAGTTTTGTGGTGAATACAAACATCTTCAATGACAGTTTTGTGGGAACTGCAAGATGAATTTTTAATCTTCGTTTATAGTGCATTTATTAAAACGGAATCTCTTTGGAGGATTTTAAATGCTTCTTCCTATATTTCTTGCCACCTTAGCTGAATTGCTATTTATAAAATAAGCTATCAACAGACTTACACTGTGTCTTAAGTGTTTCTGCCTAATCTCCCTTCCACTGTTTTTCCAGTCCCCACCCTAGTCATTTAGACTAATGTTTCGAGCTAGAACTCACTTCTACTTAAATGTATACAGAATATATGGATGCTTACTTTGGGAATATAAAGAGAAAGAATTTGGCACTCCTGTTCAATTCACTTTTACATCAATCAAAGCCAAAATATGCAAGACCATGCACTGAAAATCAAGTGGGGAGGGAGCATCATACCCCAAATGAATTTACTTGCATCACCAGTAACATTTTAGAATTAAAAATATTTTCTTTTCACCCTAACGGTGATTTTAGTTTTCATCATTGTTCCTTGGAATGCAGCCATTTCAGCTAGATGTGGAGTCCCTTTTCTATGGCTTTTGAGATTTGCTGAAGATGTATATGTTCTCCTGATATTGGAAACTCCAAAATTTTTAATCAGATTCTTTTAAAAATATGTTTTATTGTGTTTTATATTTCATCCTGTTTCATTTTGTACATCACATAGAGATTATTTTAAGAAATTGTCCAGAAGAATTTCAAAATCCATAGAAGATTTTTGAGAGGTAGATAGAGAAAGGCAAATTATGGGAGCTCAGTAACAGCTAAATTGAAAAAAACTAAAATTAATGAAAGGATGAAGGTACCTAAAGATTGTTAGTGAGTAGGCAACTATGTTATGAGGAAACACAGAAGCAAAGTATCCCCAAAAGACAATACAGGTAATCCTTGACTTACAACAATTTGTTTAGTGACTATTCAAACTTACAACAGTACTGAAAAATGTGACTTGTGACTGCTTTTCACCTAGTTACTTGCAGGATCGTATCCTGCCCCATACATCCCTGCGACCAATTCGCTCGCACAGAGAGGGACTCCTCCACGTGCCGTCCACCAGACAGTGCTGAGGGGCGGCGCCTAGGAGCAGAACCTTCTCTGTGGCGGGCCCAGCCCTGTGGAATGACCTCCCTCCGGATATTAGGACTACCTCTGACCTCCGCTCCTTCCGTGTAAAGCTCAAGACCCACCTATTCCAAGTAGCTGGCCTGGCTCAACCATAGTCTGATCATATCGCTCCTGACGGGTTTTTTATTTTGGTAATTTATTTAGGGGATTTTTAATATTGTGATTTTAATTGTTTTTATCCATCTGCCCACCTCCTCCTTGTATATGTCTATATTATATGTATGTTTTGTCCATATTTGTATTTTTATGTGTTTTATTGTACGCCGCCCCGAGTCATTCGGGAGAGGGTGCGGCTAAGAAGAAATAATAATAATAATAATAATAATAATAATAATAATAATAATTATAATTATTATTATTATTATTATTATTATTATTATTATTATTATTATTATTATTATTATTATTATTATTATTATTATTATTATTATTATTATTATTATTCACAGTTATGACTTTGCAAATCCCCATGGTCAGATGATCAAAATTCAGATGCTTGGCAACTGACTCATACATCTGATTGCAGTGTCCTGAATCATGTGATCTCCTTTTACGACCTTCTGACAAGTAAAATCAATGGGGCAGCCAAATTCACTTAAAAACCGGGTTACTAACTTATCAAATGCAGTGATTCACTTAACAACTGTGTCAAGAAAGGTCATAAAATGGGGCAAAATTCACTAAACAAATGTTTCACTTTACAACAGAAATTTCAGACTCAATTATGGTCGTAAGTCAAAGACTACCTATAATTTTCCACCTTTGGATTTGCCTTCATGTTTTGCCAAGGCAGCACAAAGAATGGTAACTGTTAGACAGAAAGTGGCAGAATAATGCTCACCTCTAATTTCTGTATAAAGCACACACAAAAATTAATGATCTAAAATAATTTTACTGAGACTATATTGTCCTACATGCAGAAAAGGAAAAACACCTCCATTGATTATGGCTTGGTTTCTACGATGGACCCATGACAAGTACTTTTAGGAATTCCTTCATCAGAATTAAATTTTCTGTACTTGTGTGAACTGCATTTCTGATTAGTTCTGATTAACCTCACAAAACTTGATGTTATAAAAGCTGGATGACATTCTTTAAAAGATTTTAAAAACACTTCCATGATTCCTATAACTACAATACATACAGAAAAAAAAGAATCAAAGTCATCTTCGCCTTCTGCCTTTTCTTTCTCGTGAAGATCAATGGAAAAATCTTCATAAATAACCCCATGAACCAAATTGCTCTGGAAAAAAATTAAAGAAAATGTGTTTTTCTAAGCTGGAACAATAAATATTGTAGGTAAGCTTACTTTGGCTTCATACTTCCACCATAAACAAGGAAACAAATATATAAATAAATAAAACTGGAAAATCTAGTTGTATATACGTCTCAAGGAGATGTCACAGCTAATCTTTAAGTTATACAAATACTGAAAACCTAGAAAGTAAAATATTTAGGAGCATAGTACTCATAGAAAATATGTCTATGATCCTGGCACGATACATATAATTATTAAAAGGAATTTTTGTAATAAATTCTGTATTATTGCAGAACAATATACAGTAGAACCTCTGGTTATGAATGCTTCTGACTATGACGAAATCAGTTTCTGACCAAAAAAAATCACCTTTTTTTTTGCGGCTGATTTCCCCTTCCGTGTCCTTTTTTGTTTTGTTTTGTAAGCACCAAATTTCCAAAATTAGGTTCAGGTCATGACCAAATTAGTTTGGGACCAAAGTTATAGAACGAATTATGGTCCTGACCAAAGGTTCTACTGGATCATATTTTTTTAATTAAAGTAAATATGTAATTGTTCTGTAATTTACATATTTAATATACTGATCGTGATACAGAAAAAACTTTCTCTGCATAGCTGCATGTTTAGGAAAACACAAATCTGATGCTAAATTTCATATGGTCTTCAAATATATTCAGAAAGTTTACCTCATACTTGGAAAACAAGATTTCCTTCATAACGGAAAGAGGAGCAGAAAATTTATGGGGAGCTGGAGTCCAAAACATTTTAAGAGATCCAGGCTGAAGTTTCATCTTAAAAAAAAATTGAAAACTGATTTAATATGATATGTTATTAAGCATTTATTGTAAACACTTTGCTTAAATGAACAGCAGATATATTGTATGTTATGCCCACTTTGCTGTTTTCAAAGTGCAATGTGGTACTACAGACTGCTGGGGGGCATTAGAAAAAACCCTTCCATCTAAAGTATTGATATCACCTTCCCACCAGGTAACTTTGAGTGTGAACTCAAGACTGTCTATCCCTTTCAGAGAGCTTTTAGAAGAGTGTTGTGTTTGATGTTTCAAATGTATGATTTAAGCTAAAGTAAACCCTTATACTTTCTAATACAGTAAAAGTCATTGGCATCTTTAAAACTGCATATTTCCCAATGTATCTGTTAAGTGGCAATAGCCACATATTGTTGTTTGCCACAAGATAGGGAAATACTTTTAGATAATTTTATCAAAGACAGACCTCTTATTTTTAATTAACTTAATCCCAGAATAATGACAAAAAAGAAAAGATACACCTTCTATATTAATGTAAGACTCACATATTTTTACAAGCAACTTTGTATGTTTGCTTCTGCGAGATTTAAAGAAAACCAATCTCAGTTACTCTTCAAAAATTGGATTTCTTAAAAATACCTAAAAGCTTTCTTATAAATTACTACAAGTATGAATGAAGCCATACCGTTTTTCCTAATAATTTCAGTTGAGGCTTTTCGACATAGAACTCAGCTATTCTTTGCCACTCAGGCATACTTCTTGGTGACTTTGGAGGTAAAACTTGAATTCCATCTTCTTGACTGCTTTGACATACCTCAGAAATGGAAAGTCCTTCATTATAAATCCTGAAATAAAATACATTTTGCAGAAGCTGTTGGGTTATTTATAATGCCCACCATACAACATTCATTCCGGGTCCCTATTCCCCAGCCAATTTAGAGCATGTACATTAGTGGATATAAATAAAGATTTGTACAGGTTTTCTTCTAAATATAATGAGTAACACTGAGAAATGAATCTTCTGTCAATATAAGGCAAAATTTCAACCATTGACCAAAGCTGTACTATATAGCAGCGATGGCG
The DNA here is from genome assembly GCF_964273705.1 of Natrix helvetica. NCBI lineage: Eukaryota > Metazoa > Chordata > Lepidosauria > Squamata > Natricidae > Natrix > Natrix helvetica. The sequence goes on from NC_138548.1 coordinate 58,302,520, forward strand.
AACCTTTTTTGGCTCGCGTGCCACAAGTGGGGGGAGCGCGGGGGGGCGTGTGTGGGCGTGCCGCACCCATAATGCAACGCACGATCCCCCAGTGCGCATGCGCACACAATGCGCGCCCCCCATTTTTACATGCTTTTTTTGCCCTCCCCAGGCTTGAGAGGCTTTATAGGAGCCTGGGGAGGGCGAAAAGAGCCTCCCCGCCCCCCCCGGAGACCACCCGTGCCATAGGTTCGCCATCACTGCTATATAGGATACCCCAGCTATGTTATTAATTTATCCCTTTTGCATAACTCAATTTCAGGAATAAAATCAAGCAAACAATATCTTAGCTGGAGTTACCACAACTCTGATTTTAGAACAGTTTGACAATATAGATGAGAGTCAACAACCACATAAATCCGAAGCTCCTATAGCTGTTAGATGCTTTAGAGCCTCAACCTTTCTCTGACAATGGTGCATATTTCTTCCATCTACAGCACTGTAATCTCTTTGCATTTGCCATCCATCTTGTCCATTGCCTCCATTTCTCCTCAATTACACCAAATGTAATAGTTATTTCCAGTCTATCATCTGCTTATGTCACATGCCCAAAGCATGTGAGTTTCTGCTTGGTGTCATCACTTCAAGGGAACAGTTTTTGTTTGACTCAATATTGATTAGTTCTTACAATCTGTGTTTTTCTTAATTCAAAGGTTTTTTTCTCTCACTCTTTCTCCACTTATTACAACCAGAAAGAAATATCCTTATTCTTCTTCACTTGTCCAGGTTTGTCCTTTTGTTCCTCCCCTCAAGAAAATAAAACAATTAATACCTTCATTTTTTCACCATTAAGATCACCAAGTATGCTATACTTAACGTTAACTGATTTTCCCCCATTTTTGTTTTCATAAAATACATCTTCTAAGTCTTCGTTGCCAATTAATGAAGTGTTGTCTTCTGCATAGCTCAAATTGTTAGTGTTTTAGCCTATTTTGATTCCAGATATCATCATTTTAAATTCTGCTGTTGTTCAATATTATTTGATACTGCAGGGATAAATAGCATTGCGATCTCCCTTTCCTTTACCCAGTTTCTCCAAATTCATTTCTTACATTCAAGCCATGAAAAGTGGGGCTTTGCAATGCACAGGAATTGATACAAATCACCACAGCACTCATACTTTTTTCTAGGCTTGTGTGGCTGCTTTATAAAATGTCTCAGCCAGCAAATAGAACTTCTCTGAGTCATTTTTTCTCAGTGTAAAATGAAGATATAAGATACCAGCCATGTTGTTCTCTAATGCATTATTCCAATTTTCTTTAACTAAGCAAGTGAAGTGAAAGTGAAGAGGTAAAGTGAACAAATTCTAAATAACAATGGTATTTCCCTTACATTAGAAACCAGCATACAGAATTGGACAAGATGTCTTTAAAACCTGTTTAAAACAGAAGAGAAAGCTGGAGTACAGCTGGACGAAGTTGAAGAAATCATCTAATTGAATGCAAATAAAAACGCATATTCAAGATGACATCATGGAGATCAGTGTTCCATCAGCCTTGAATGAGATGATGGTGCACCCTCTCCTCAAGAAGCTGTCACTGGATCCAGGAATCCTGAACAACTGTTGCTTAGTCTCCATTGAGAACACTGAGATGGTGGTTGAATAGCAGTACAGAGGATCCTGGAGGAAACAGATTATCTGAACTCGTTTCAGCCAGGGTACAATTTGAAGACAGCATTTTTTGGGCTTGTCAATAACCTTTGCTGGAGCTATCCTTCAGCTCCTTGTTTCTCAGCAGTTTCTGATACTGTCAATCACAGTATCTTGAGACTGGCTGTGGGGTTTCAGGGCGAGGGATATTTTGTTACAGAGGTTCTTTCTCTAAAGTTGATTCCAGTCAGTTTATAACATGGCTATATATAACATGTCATATAAGGCCTGAATGCAAAATCAATATGTGAAGCAAGAGTGACTGGCTTGAGGACAAGGGAAAAGCTGCAAAAATCATGGCTGGATGGAGTTGATGATTCCCTCAAACTGAAAAGCAGTGTATGAAGACATATGAGGACATGTTTATAAAGAAATGTATGTACAGATAGTCCTCAACTTACAACCATAATAGAGCCCAAATTTTTTGTTGCTAAGTAAGGCATTTCTTATGTGAATTTTGCCCCATTTTATGACCTTTCTTTTCACAGTTGTTAAGTGAATCTGGCTTCCCCATTTACTTTGTCAAAAGGCCACAAAAGCTGCTCACAAGACCCTATAACTGTCATAAATATGAATCAATTTGCCAAACTTCTGAATTTTGATCTTGTGAACTTGGGAATGCTGCAACATGAAAATTGGTCATAGGTCACTTTTTTCAGTTCCATTGTAACTTCAAAAAGTCACTAAAAGAACTGTTGTAAACCGAGGAATACTTGTACAGACATAGTGGAAAGGTGGATGTTTTGCAAGAGTAATAAAGCATGATACAATATTATATAAAATAGATTTAGTTAGATTTGTTTTTTATTTAGCTTATATTTAATTTCTTTTGCTCATTATTTCTCATTCCTTTCCTCTGCCTTATATAACATTTAACTTGATGACTTCCTTGGCATGCATATATTATCCTCACCTCATTTGGACATTACAACAGTGACCTCTACTGGTAATTCATTAGCTCTGCTACCAAAGAAAAGATGATAAAATTCCCTATTTCTGTAACTAAAACAATAATAGTACGGCAAAATAGAATTCTTACACAAGATAGTTATACTCAATTCAATTCAGAGTATGTCACTTCTGTAACTCTGCTCATCATTTATCTCTAGTATTATTGTTTAATAATAACTGCAAATGAAAAGAAGATGCAAAAGCCTATTCAGTGTTTCTCAACCTTGGCCACCTGTGTCGACTTCAACTCCCAGAATTCTCCAGTCAGCAAAGCTTTGAACAGTCCATGCAGGCAATATCGGGGATTTAATAGTAAGTAAACTAACAAACTACTCTGCTAGTAAGAGTTGTTGAAAAAATATAGAATAATAGAGTTGGAAGATGCCATTTACCTATAGAGTCTATCCCAGATTAGTGCAGGACCCAAATGAAAAGGCCATCTACTACACCCTCTATCTCAGTGTTTCTCAACCTTGGCGACTTTAAGTCCTGTGGACGTCAACTCCCAGAATTCCCGAGCCGCTGGCTGGGGAATTCTGGGAGTTGACGTCCACAGGATTTAAAGTCACCAAGGTTGAGAAACACTGCTCTATCTGAACACATTCAATGAAAGGAAGCTCACCACTTCTCTGCGTAACTGATTCTACTTTTACAAAGTTTTATTCTAACATTCAGTATGAATTGGCTTTCCTATAATTTATTCTCCCTTAATAACTGCCCATTTATACATTTCTGATTTTTTTAAAAAATATTCTTTAACCCTTTTAAAAAATAAGTCTCGGGGGCAGTTTGTTGTTGGTCTGTGTGTCAAAACAAAAATCCTTCAGAACTTTAACAGTTTTCTTGTGTATCAATAAAAACGTTTTTTTTTGTTAATTGCTTCTAAAAAAAAGTCCTTCAAAATCTTAGAAGAGATGAGAGATTATCTTAGAAGAAGAAATATCCAGATCAATTTCATGGTTTAATATTTCTTCATCTCTTCTTAGAAAATGAGTCATCCATCAGATCCATTTGTATTACATTTAAGTCACTTTAAATTTGATTTTATAGGCATCCATTGCACCTCATTCTTGTTTTATAACCACAAAACAACATGTTCTACCAATTTTATCAAGCATTTGATCCATTTTGTTCCAAAACTTGGCTGAAAGGTATTCAAAAGTTTGCACTAGGGATTTCTGCTCCATTTTCTTTATTTTCTGGGTCTATCTTCCTATTCCCCACCATTCAGACAGAACTGAAGAAGCTTCTTGGATCAGAAGTGAAATGTTTTCAAGTAAAAAAAAGCAAAAAAGTTCAGTTGCCTTTTGAAAAGCACCTTTGAGATTCTGGCTCTATTTCTCAGTCTTCACAATCTCCTTATCATTAAAAAAATGTGGCTGCAATCAACATTTCCTTATGAGAAAAGATCTTCCAAATAATTCAAAACAATCATTCCAAAGTCCTCTTCCCCCTTAATTTGTTATTAACTTTCTAAAAGCTTTATATTAAGCACCCTTTCACTGAATAGTCCAAAAAATAATATATTTTAAAAACTTTTGAAATCAAATTTATACCATCATCTTTTATGGAGGCAGAAACTTACCCAATAAATGCAAGAAAACCTGGCTAGTCTTAATTTCTCCAATATGGAAAAAAATCCAAAAAGTAATTAAGATATAAGCCTTTGTCAAGCAGTCTGTAAAGTCTGCTTTGTAAGTGTGGGTTGATGCATACCTACTCTCAGCCACCCTACTCATAAGCTGACCATAAAAAGAGAAGTTTCTACAGTCTACTCATGAGGAGTCACTGTTTGGAGTCACATGGATGACCTCAATGATCTCTCCTTTGTTCTGGGGTGATTATGCCTGCTTCAATCTAGCATCAAGAGGTAATTCCCTTCTCAAAACCTGTCCTGCTAGCCAACAAAAGCCAGCAAGACATCAGCTCACCATCGGGTTTTCAGGAATGTCCTAAACTGTTACATCCAATGATTTGAAAACTGGATTTCTGATGATGCAGTCTAAAATTGGATTTGCCTTTTTTACATACACCTCTATTTAAGAAATGAGTCAATTTAGTGCTGACTCATATTCAATTTGTAATCGCTCACTCTTTTTCACAAATATCCAGCCAGATATCTGTTATGTTGCATCTCTACACTTATTTTTTTGCTTCTTACAATCATTTTACTATTGTACTTTGTACTTCCCTGTGTCAAATTTCATTGTTACTTTCAGTCCATTTCTTTAACTTTTAAGATTTATTTGGATTTTATTTTATTTTATTCTATGTAAATCTTTCAAGTATCTATTTGAAAATCTTCACCTCATGACACAATTAAATATCAATGGAAGAATACCTAATATTGCCTACAGCAAATATTTACCTGGCTACATTACCAATTTGTGTGTTCGTGGTAATGAAGAAGTGTGGGCAGAAATATACCATAATAGAACAGCCTGACCTTGAGAAGTGACTTCAAAATCTGTCCTTTCTTTTCACAGATTAAACTTGGATTCCCAATTATTTCTTTCTGCCTATGTATACATTTCTTAAAAGCTGAAATACAGGAAGCCATTCAAATCTTCAAAGAGAAGTTGATATCATGGATTGAATAAAGGAAATAAATTAATGTTTAAACCTGATGAGAAAGGTATTCCTGGTCAAAAAGCAGATCAAAATTCACTACATGTCTAGACAGAACTTTTGGAGAATAAAAGGATATACATCTCATAAATATATTCTTTCCTAACTTACTTCAGTTGTATAATGCCACTTGTCTATCTTGCCACCACCCCAGTCTCTGCTCTGTAAGTACCGTAACACATTAGATTATCAGGAATTTATCAGGAAAACTGAAGTATTTGGGGGGCAGGGCAAGGGGAAAAGGAAAGGAAAGGCAGTAACAATGATGTGCACCCTAACATCATGATCCAAAACCTGTGATCTACAGGTGAAACTCAAAAAATTAGAATATCATGCAAAAGTTCATTTATTTCAGTAATGCAACTTAAAAGGTGAAACTAATATATGAGATAGACTTATTGCATGCAAAGCAAGATAGTTCAAGCCGTGATTTGTCATAATTGTGATGATTATGGCTTACAGCTCATGAAAACCCCAAATCCACCGTTTCAGAAAATGAGAATATTACATGCAATCAATAAAAGAAGGATTGTACATAGAACAATATCAGACCTCTGAAAAGTATAAGCATGCATATGTACTCAGTACTTGGTTTGGGCCCCTTTTGCAGCAATTCCTGCCTCAATGTGGTATGGCATGGAAGCTATCAGCCTGTGGCACTGCTGAGGTGTTATGGAAGACCAGGATGCTTCAATAGCGGCCTTCAGCTCTTCTGCATTGTTCGATCTCATGTCTCTCATCTTTCTCTTGGCAATGCCCCATAGATTCTCTATGGGGTTCAGGTCAGGCGAGTTTGCTGGCCAATCAAGTACAGTAATCCCACGGTCATTGAACCAGGTTTTGGTGCTTTTGGAAGTGGCACCTGCCCACACTTCTTGTTTTATTGATTGCATGTAATATTCTAATTTTCTGATACTGTAGATTTGGGGTTTTCATGAGCTGTAAGCCATAATCATCACAATTATGACAAATCACGGCTTGAACTATCTTGCTTTGCATGCAATAAGTCTATCTCATATATTAGTTTCATCTTTTAAGTTGCATTACTGAAATAAATGAACTTTTGCAACACCAGCAGATGACATGACTCCCCAAATCAACAGAGACTGTGGGAACTTCACACTGGACTTCAAGCATCTTGCAGTGTGTGCCTCTCCATTCTTCCTCCATACTCTGGGTCCTTGGTTTCCAAATGAGATGCAAAAGTTGATCTCTTCTGATGAGGACTTTGGACCACTGAGCAACAGACCAGGTCTGTTTTTCTTTTGCCCAGGTAAGACGCTTCTGAAGTTGTTTGCTGTTCAGGAGCGGCTTGACAAGAGGAATACGACATTTGAAGCCCATGTCCAGGATCCGTATGTGTGTGGTGGCTCCTGATGCACTGACTCCAGCCTCAGTCCACTCCTTGTGAAAGTCCCCAACACTTTTGAATGGCCTTTTCCTGACAATCCTCTCCAGGCTGCGGTCATCCCTGCTGCTTGTGCACCTTTTTCTTCCACACTTTTCCCTTCCACATCACTTTCTATTAATGTGCTTTGATACAGCATTTTGGGAACATCCCACTTCTTTTGCAATTACCTTTTGAGGCTTTCCCTCCTTATGGAGGGTGTCAATGATAGTTTTCTGCACAACTGTCAGGCCAGCAGTCTTTCCCATGATTGTGATTCCTACTGAACCAGACTGAGAGACCATTTAAAGCTCAGGAACCCTTTTGCAGGTATTATGGATTAATTAGCTGATTAGAGTGGGACACTTTGAGCCTAAAATATTGCACCTTTTCACAATATTCTAATTTTCTGAGATTGTGGATTTGGGGTTTTCATGAGCTGTAATCCATAATCATCACAATTATGACAAATCACAGTTTGAACTATCTTGCTTTGCATGTAATGAGTCTATCTCATATATTAGTTTCACCTTTTATGTTGCATTACTGAAATAAATGAACTTTTGCACGATATTCTAATTTTTTGAGTTTCACCTGTAACTACATGCATCTGATATCAAGATGAATGTACAAAACTCAGGCGGTTTAAATCATGACTCAATGCATATTTTCTCACATTTTTCCCCAACATTGTAGTTCTAATGGACATTTTTGAGTCTACTGCAAGCAAAAAAAAAAGTGCAACTTGTGGTCTTGTTTAACACTTTACAAATGTACTACAAATCCACCCAGCACTTCAATTCCAAAATATACTTTTATACCCTTAAAGAAAAGCAGGAGAATATGACAATATTAAGACTAGCATAAATTAGTTTTAGTCACCATCCTACTGTTTGCAAAATGGCCATAAACAATGATAGACTTCAGGCTGTATACATATCAACTGGATTACTGCCTGTATTGTGTATAAATACAGATGTGTAAAAGTATGAAAAACTCCCACTCCAAACTCATGACACTCCATAGAAACTACCACAAAACTATCCCAGAAAGAGCTGTAACAAAAGTCTGAATTGCTGAATTATTTACATAACATAACACTCATTTGTTCTGTGTGTCATACATTACTAAGACTGTTCATTCATTTGCTCCCCCAAAAAATGAAAGGCAGGAAAAAGATTGTAACAAAATCAGAGATAAAAATTACTGCATTTTTTTCCATATTTTAGAAACTCTTAAGATACAAACTCTTTTTAATGAAAGTTGGAAATCTGGGACTCCACTTGATCCAAGTGGTGGCAATATTATTTTGCCCTCTCTTGTGGAGTAAATCAAGTCCACCTTGATTTAAAATAATTCAAAATTCCTGGAAAATTGACAAAAATGTTGACGTCACACTGAACATATACTAATTTAGATGCCAGATAGGCTTGCCCATGGGAAAGCATCCATGCCACCATTTAGAAAGGTTCCGTGCGTTGGTGCCCTTTATGCTTGGGAATAAAGTAGCACTCCTGAAATGCAAATTGATCAGATGCTACTAATTAGCAATTTGCATTAATAGGCAGCAGGATGTATATTGCACATTAAAGGAGCAGTGATGGCCCACCCATTTTCTCCAAAAGACCCAAAAGATTTCTGCCATTTAAAAAAAATGGGAATTGAATTTTAAGCCATAGAGAGAGAGAGAGGGAAAGGGAAGCGGGGAGAGGAGGAGAGAGAAGAAGAGAGAGGCTAGATACTGTAAACAGATAAATTGGAAAAAGGAGTGGAGTTTCATCAGAAACTGAATTCCTCAAATCATCTTTTCCAAAAGTCTGGGCTAGCAATCCTAAAAGTGCATTTTATGCAGTAGGTCTCCTGTGGCACATTAATAAGATTTTTTTGAGGATAAAAGCCCTATATCTGTGTAAACTTGAATAGTGCAATTAGTATAAACATCTATGGAGTTTCTCAGTCATCCAGGTCATGATTTTCCCAAAGTTGCTTTTTCAAGATGCAACTAGACTTTCTTGTTTTCCTTCCACTTCTTGAATAGAAAGTGAAAACATTTCACTTCTCATCCAAAAAGCTTCTTCAGCTGTGACAGGATGGTGGGGAATGGAAGGATTTATATTACTTGCAGACAGCTGGTAATTTGCATCCTTTTAGAATCATTGAGGCCACTTGGAGGTTTATCTGTGTCCTCAAAGTCACCTGAGTAGTGCAAACCCCATTTGGATGGATGAATGGGCAGACAGACATTTCCACATATTGCTTCACAGGAGTCATATTAAATATAATTAAATATTAAAATAAGAGATACTATGCAAATTGTATATTTCATTATGCAATTGTTGAAATTAATGATAGTTTGGTCAATTCTGATTCCATTCACCCTTTAAACAGGTGAGTGAAATCAGAACTATCAGGATACAGGATATAGGGGGGAAATCACTTATTATGTAGCTGTATTATTCTGATAAATATAAGCATTTCACAATGTACTAAATGCTTACCTTTCTCTGAAAATGTTTTTCTCAAATTCAGCAGTTTCTGGGAATAGTTCTTCAGAATTGTGGCAGTCAAAATTAATAGGTGGTAATGAAATACCATGACCATTTTTGTCTAGAGTATGATGGACTCTAGAAACTAGCTGCAGATTTGCAGGCAACACAAATCCAGGAGAAGTGGTACATAGAAGATGAATAAGTGGGTAATCCACATCTCTGGGAAAAAATAAAGATCATATCAACAGCTTATATAAGTATATACTGACAATAAAGCAACTCTTCAACAATTAAACATCTTAAATATATTTACTTTAAAAAAGTCTCTTAACTCACTCAAGTTAAGTATACATAAGAGAACAACCATAATTATACTCTTCATTAGAAGAATATTTTTGTACAACAACCAGAAATACATATTTTATGTATCCACAAATCCCTAACAGATCCACTAGATTAACAATCAACCCAACACACAATGTATCTTCATAAACAGCAGAGTACGTATTTTTCGCCCTATAAGACGCTCGGGAATATAAGACGCACCCAATTTTAAAGGAGGAAAATCTAGAAAAAAAAAGATTCTGAACCAAATACTGTAGTAAAATATTTTATATCAACTGTATAAAGTTAACAGCAGTTTAAGAACAATTTTATGTCAACCATGTAACATATTAAGAACTATCTTTACTCTCATTAACAGTCAGTAAAGTCAGTAAACAGTGAAAGTAACAAAAATAAGGCTGTAATGTTTTTATTCGAACCCCAAGAATTTCTCTTCTTCGCTGCTCAGAAATGAGGAAGGACAGATCCACGCAATCATTGTCATCACTTTCTTCCTCACTTCCTCACATAAGTTTTCTTTCTTTGTTTGTTTCTTTCATCTCTCTCTCCCACTTTCTTTTTTTTCTTTTCTTTTTTCATTTTTTCTGCCTTTCTTTCTCTTTCTCTCTCTTTCTGTTTCTCTGTATGTCTGTCTGTCTGTCTCTCTCTGTGTAGCTCTTTGTCTCTCTCTCCCTCCCCCCCTCTCGGTCTCTCTCTGTCATTCTTTCTGTGTGTCTGTCTGTCTGTCTCTGTATCTCTCTCTCTCTCTCTCCTCCCTCCTCCATCTGTCACTCTGTATGTGTGTGTCTGTCTGTCTCTCACTCTCTCTCCCTCCCTCTCTCTCTATCTCTCTGTGTTTCTCTCTCCTCCCTTCCTCTCTGTCTGTCACTCTGTGTGTATATGTGTGTCTGTCTGTCTGTCTGTCTGTCACTCACTCAATCACTCACTCTGTGTGTCTCTGTCTGTCTGTCCCTCTCTCCGTCCCAACTGGAGAACAACCTTTTCTGTCCCCTCACCAGCCCATCCGGGAAGATGAGGAACGCAAGGGGGATCCCTCCCCCCCCGCGGATGGGCTCCGAACCAGCGGAGCCTCGTCCTTCTTTTTAAGCAGGCAGCTATCAGAGAGAAGAAGGCAGCGCGGCTTGTGCAGCAGCCGAAGATCGCCTGCTTAAAGATCGCCTGCTTAAAGATCGCCTGCTTAAAGATCGCCTGCTTAAAGATCACCTGCTTAAAAAGAAGGACGAGGCTCCGTTAGTTCAGAGCCCAACCGCGGGGGGGAGGGATCCCCCTCGCGTTCCTCATCTTCCCGGATGGGCTGGTAAGGGGACAGAAAAGGTTGTTCTCCAGTCCCAGGTTTCAGCTTCCTAGCTTCAGTATCTCTTTCCAGCTTCTTTTGTTGAGCCTGGAATTAAGGTTCTTTTTTATGTCTTAGGAAAGATCGCCTGGTTAAAAAGGAGAAGCCTTCACTGATCCGGAGCCCATCCAGGAAGACGAGGAATGTGAGGGGGATCTCTCCCCCCGCGGATGGAGCCTCCTCCTCCCAATTGGGGGGATCCATGCAGAGGATTTCTCCCCCACCCCCCAATTGGAAACGAGGTGGCTGTCAAAGCAAGGCAGCGCCCCCCCGCAGAAGAAGGAACAGGAGAGGAGTTCGCGCCAGCCACCGGCTGGCCAGAGCGCCCCCCCCCCTTGGCTGCTCCCTCCTGAGCCGTGCCCGCGCCCCTGCCCGGCCTGCCTGCTGAGGAGGAGGAGGCGTGGGCGCGTTGTTGAGAAGTGGGCAGGGCAGAGGTGGGCGCAGCGCTGCTGCCCTTGCCCTTAAGGGACATGCTGGCTGGCGTTGCTTCAGGGCGCCCTGACCGCCAGCTCCTCCATGCACAGCTCGTTCCCCCCCCAAAAAAAGACAGTTTTCTTTTTTAAAAACGCCTCTGCAGACGATCTTGAAAACCTGTGAGTTTGCTTTCGGAGGGGAAAGACGGGTAGCAGTGCGAAGGCTTGTTTTAAAGCTGCAGGCTCCAAGGCTGCAGGTCCCCAGGGAGGGCGGCAGGGGCAAATGCTGCCTCCTGCCCCCTCCCAAAGCAACATCGCAGGTTTTCAAGATAGTTCGGACAGGTGTTTTTTTAAAAAGAAAACCCTGAAAAAGCCGCAAGATCTGGAGAGAGATGCGGCCAGCCTGAGAAGACATTTCTGAGAAGAGATCTCGCCATTTTTTGCATCGGGGCATGCTGCAAGGGGGGGGGAGTGAAGACCTTTTCCAGCTGGCGCAAAGGACTTCCCTGGACTTGCTTTAGTGAGTACGGGCCCGCACCTCCACCACCACCAATCCGGAAAAGGTCTTTGCTCCCTCTCTTGCAGCAAGCCCCGATGCAAAAAAACCCTAAGGACTTGCGAGTGAGTGACAGGAGCGGAGCTTCCGGGTTCATTGACCAACCGGCAGAAACCCACCACTGCCCAGGCGTACATTCGGCGTATAAGACGCACCCAGATTTTCACCCTCTTTTTTGGAGTAAAAAAGTGCGTCTTATAGGGTGAAAAATACGGTAATATGGATACAATAGTATACTACCCATATATAATGAATGCTTCAATGTTTCTTGGGTCACATCCATCAATTTTAAAGAATAAAATAAATATTTTATTTATAAAATGTGCTTTTTCTCTCTCTCTCCCTCCCTCCCTTCCTTCCTCACACTGTATGCATATACATACACACAGTATAAGCCTCATTGCAGCTCTATATAAATCTTTGTCATAACAAAATAAAATAGAATCTGGCATGTTTTGGGAACAAAGATGACTAGCTTTCTTATTCTATAAGGATAATCCTATTTGGGTTTGTTATGACAAGATAGAAAACCTCCTGATATATCACAATGAATCAGTAATGAATGAAAGTGAAAAAAGATAAAGATTGCTAAATAATAGATGAGTTTTCTTAATTGAGAAACTATTCAGTGAAAGTGCTTGATGAACTATGAAACAAAGAGTATGTATCACAATAAAACCAGCTTTACTTTCATCACATACCTTCCATTTTTTCTGGTTTCTAATCTTTATGTTTTGTCTTAACCTGAGAACTACGCTGTACTTTTACAAAATATTTGTACAAGTGAATGGAATAAACATTAACATTAATATCTAGCACATTCTGTTAGTATTTTTACATTTATCTAACTAGTTTCAGTGTCCTACATGATCTCCAAAAGCAGATTAATTTAGCAAACAAAATAGAAATACTCATAACAAAAACTAAAATATTTAAAGCACATTATAGGCAAAGGTGTGTGTTTTTACAACACATACTCTCCTTAAGCAGTCTATTTATCATCCTTTGAAAGAAGAGACAAGAAAAACAATACTATGTGTGTGGCCTACATTAACCTCACTCAATAGGTCTTTTTCCACAAATTCATGCTTTTTCTGCACTGCTGATAATTTGACAGTGACTTTTTATTAAAGTAAAATACTCATTGTCTGCTGTCATTATTTGTTTTAATATATAATCTTGCCAACTGAATGCAGTTAAAGCAATGCAGATAAGCAATGGCATGCAGAAGGTCACCTAAATGCCATTTGACTGTTTCATAAACTTTGGCATTCTTTTTCTCTTAGTCCACCCTCCGTTACTTAACTGAAGGTCATACCATTTACGAACTTCAAACCTGCCTATAAAAATCTTCTCTTCCGTGTCCAAAAAAACTTTCAGAGCTTGAAACACCTTTTTCTTCATCCATAAAATACTGAAACAGTAATTCAGATACTCCACAATAAGATATTATATGGCAAAAAATTGGAGAGTAAAACTAATGAAAAGCTCAAGATCAGGCAAATCCTATTGGTTTAATATCAAACCATATTTAGTAAGATGCATTCCTTATGTTGAAAAAGAACTTATTTCCAAGAACTATGATGTATGTCAGCCAACATTTCTGCCAGAGCTATTATGAGTACATTGTGTAGCTTGCCTTGATCAAACTCTTGTTAACAGAACAACAGAAGAAAGGAACCTTGGAGGCCTTCTAGTCCAACCTTCTGCTTAGGCAGGAAACCCTACACCACTTCAGACAAATGGTTATCCAATCTCTTCTTAAAAACTTCCAGTGTTGCAGCATTCACAACTTCTGGAGGCAAGTTGTTCCACTGATTAATTGTTCTAACTGTCAGGGAATTTCTCCTTAGTTGCTTCTTTCCTTGATTAGTTTCCACCCATTGCTTCTTGTTCTGCCTTCAAATGCTTTGGATAACAGATTGACTCCCTCTTCTTTGTGGCAGTCCCTGAGATATTGGAACACTGCTGTCATGTCTCCCCTAGTCTTTCTTTTCATTAAACTAGACATACCCAGTTCGTGCAACTGTCCTTCATATGTTTTAGCCTCCAGTCCCCTAATCATCTTTGTTGCTCTTCTCTGCACTCTTTTCTAGAATCTCCACATCTTTTTTACATCGTGGCGACCAAAACCAGATGCAGTATTCCACGTGTAGCCTTACCAAGGCATTATAAAGTAGTATTAATGCTTCATGTGATCTTGATTCTATCTCTCTGTTTATGCAGCCTAGAACTGTGTTGGCTTTTTTGGCAGCTGCTGCACACTGCTAGCTCACGTTTAAATGGTTCTCCACTAGGACTCCACGATTCTTCTCACAGTTATTACTATTGAGCAAGGTACCACATATACTGTACCTGTGCATTTTGTTTTTCTTGCCTAAATGTAGAACTTTACTTTTTTCACCATTAAATTTCATTTTGTTAGATAGCGCCCAATGTTCAAGCCTGTCAAGATCCTTCTGTATCTTAAGCCTATCTTTTTTTTCTTTTAAACACCATTGTAGATCTATAATCAGCCATACATTTTTGTTCATGTATAAGTGATTTGTATCAACCTGAAGCTAATGCAAATATAAAATCATATTATTAATTAGTAACATTACATAAAGAAATCTTAATCTCACTTGATCTTCGTAGTCCATGTAGAAAGGAGAGATACTGGTTGTTGATACTGAAGGTCTTCTACCTTTTTCTGAGTTTCAACTGGTCTAGTCTTTGGAAATGCTTTTCCTTGTATTATCAAGTCCTTGCCTGAAGATGCAAAGTCCTATCAGAAGACAATAATAAAATCAAGTTGTTTTAAGAATGTGATGAAAATCTTGCTTAAAATAAATTCTTAAGATTTTCATCTGGGGTTGTTGGATCTGCCTTTTTGTAGACTGAAAATAGTAAAAACTGGTTTATATACTGTACACACAAAGATAGATTTCAATTGAAGCAGGCTTTAATTTAACCATAAACATACAAACTAAGATTTTATATTTCACCTTGGAAAATTAATTATTCACTAGGAATAAACATAATTATAATTATGTAACAATTATATCATTTAATTATACAATTAAAATAATTGAACATTAAGCATTCAGAGAATTGGAGGCTTGGAACGTACATTGAAGCTATTGATTCTAACATCTTGCTTTATGAAAAAGAACCACATTAGAGCATCTGTCCTCTGCTTGAAGATATTTAGTAAAGATATTTGGCAGATAAGCGGTCCTACCATTGAGCTTAATATTAAGGAAAAAATTATCTAAAAAGACAGCTGGTCTTCTGCATCTTCTGATTGCCCTATAAAATCAGGCCATGCTCCAGGTCTCATTCAGGTCCCAGTGTCAGCTGATGGGACATGAGCCAAGGAGGTGCAGTGATTAGAGTGCAGTACTGCAGGCTACTTCTGCTGACTGCCAGCTATGCAATTTGGCAGTAGAAATCTCACCAGGCTCAAGGTTAACTCAGCCTTCCATCCTCCCAATTGTTGGGTGCAATATGCTGACTCTGTAAACTACTTGGAGAGGGCTGTAAAGCACTGTAAAGTGGTATATAAGTCTAAGTGCTATTGCTACTGCTATTCTCTATCATCTGGAACACCATCCCCCTGTCTGGTCTCTAATCTATGCAAGAGCTTTGAAAGCATGGCTTTCCCCAGGCTATGAAATTAGTAAGTGGTAGATCTGGATGTCTCGTTATCTTTAATGGTTGATTTCTTCTAGAATTTGGGTTTCTTAATTGTATGATGATTATTGTTACTGTTGTACATGCTCAGAGTTGTTGTAGAGTTGGGCAGCCTATACATTTCTAAAATAAAAATAACTGATTTCCTAACTTCAACTAGAATCTGCCTTCCTATAACATAAATCCATGATTTCATCCCATCTTCTCTAGGGGTTAAAGAACATGTCAATTGTCTGTGTGTCAATCCCAGAAATGCATACAGTACTTGAGATTGAATCTATCAGGCAGTATAAAATAGATGCTTCTGTTGATACGGCCTAAAATTGCTTTTGCCATTTTACAACCATATCACCTTCCTAACTCATAATGTTCAATCAGGAAGAAACATCTTCAATTCTGCAAACTTTACCAGCTTTTAATTCTAATTTATAATTTCAACAGCATGTAACTGTGTTTTCTAGCTATATATTTTAATTATTTTTACCAAGTCCTTCACTAAAGAATCCTAAATAAAAGGAAACTGAAATTAGAAATTATTCCAGAGCCTCCCTATGCTCCTTTTAGTTTGCTAGCATCTTTTTTGTAGTCTGTCTGTCTGTCTGTCTGTCTGTCTGTCTGTCTGTCTACACAAGAGGGAAAGGTTTAAGAGATACCATGGGTATCTTAATAATTGTCTTTTTTATCTTTAAAACTCCTGCATTCCCTCTCAACCTCCTTCCTCTGAAGGTAGCACCTTCCCCCACCCCCACCCCGCATGCATTACCATTTGTATATCTGTTATGCCCACTATTTTGCTTCATGGTATTCCTGGGAAATCCTTAAATCCCTTTGGCGATTATATTCCAGGATCTGAGAAGCTAAGTTCTCCTGCCCCTTCTAGAAAGGCAAAGCCATGGGAAGACAAAAATATTTCACATACTGCTAGTAAGCACACCCAATGTTTGCTATGCACCAGAATTCCCCATGAATAGACTATTTTTCCCTTCACTGAGGACATAGTTGGATGCTTACTCAGACTTTCTGAATCATTCTTGGTCCTCGGTGCCATACTGTGTATGGACCAAGTTGCCCTAGTGTATGGACCAAGCAGGGCCTTCAATGATTCATCAGGAAATAAAAATGATTGTTCTTACTTCTAATTTTTCTTCAGTAGACACATCCAGCAAACTTTTAGACTTTTCAGCAATTGATTCTAATGTCACTTCAGCCTCTGAAAATAAATCATCTCCACTTCCATGTATGCTTTGTTGATCTGCTGAAACTGTTTTAACGGCATAATCTGATTCGTTTGTAGCTGTTTGAATTACATCTGGAACCTGAGGGAGAATGTTGGGCAAGATACTAGTTTTATTCCAGTGAAATTTACAAACTGTTTTTAATTGAGCTAATTTTTTTAATAATCCAAATGCAACTCTACAATGAAGTCAATTAATAAGAACTATAAAGATATGCCTTAAAATTGGAACAGCTTATGTCTTTCAGATAAATTCTTTTCAAAAGCTAAAATATGGTACTCTTGTAACTTGTGTTGGGAAAGCATAGACCTGGTACTATCATCTGAAATTCAACCATGGCAATTGGTCATAATATAATTGTAGCTTAATGGTAACATAAATGTAATTCCTATCAGTTTTTATTCCAACGTCTTCTCTTTTATCCATTGAGCAATTAAATCATGACATCAAGATGCCTCTATTGGTTATTAATGTCACCAATCTCATAATTCCTCTAGACAGGCACATGCTTTGCAGTCATTTTCTAAAAACAATTTTTGATCCCCATTTGAAACATATACAATATTTCCTGATTAAACCTAGATCTTGTTCAATATCCTGCTCATTATCTTGTAGGTATTTACAATTTTGAAGTTGTCTCCTCTATTAATAATCTTTTGCACCTCAGTCAAAATGATGCTAGATTTCCTAATCAAGCTTAACTCTCTTCCGTAGATTTTTTAATGTACGGTTTTTTAAGAATAAAACTTTTAATTTGTGAAATTATGAGTTGTTAAAGAAAGAAAAGTTTAAAGAACATTCAAAGATAACGTTTTCATAGAAATAATTGTGTTTCAACCAAATATGATCCAAAAGCTGGTCCTGCAGCACCTAGGCAGCTTGGCTAATTTTGGAAAGCTACCATATTTTTCATATTATAAAACGCATCTGACTATAAGATGCACCTAAATTTAGAAGAGGAAAACAAAACAAAAAAAGGATTTTGGCCTTTGCACGCCTCATTTTCAGCCCTTTTCCAGCCTTTTTTCTACCCATTTTCGAGGCTTTTTTTGGCCTGTTTGGGGGGGCTTTTGGACCATTTGGGGGCCTTTGAGGGCCTTTTTTGGAGGCTTTTTGGCCCATTTTTAAGGCTTTTTGGGGACCGTTTTGAGGTTTCTCTTGGCCCATTTTCAAGGCTTTTACCAACACATTTTTGAGGCTTTTTTGGCCCATTTTTGGGGGGAAAACAGGCTGAAAAAATCTTCTCAAAATGGATTGAAAAAAGCCTCCAAAACGGGCCAAGAAAAGCCAAAAAATGGGCCAAAAAAGGGCCTGAAAAAGGTGTGTGTGGAGGCCAAAAATGGCCGGTGGGTAGGCAGGGCTTCAGCAATATTTGGTCTATAAGAAGCACAGCCATTTTTACCCCCTTTTGGGAACCAAAAAGTGCGTCTTACAGTCCAAAAAATTTGGTAAGTAGGCTAGACTTGGTTGGGATAAGAAACAAGCAGGAAATCCTATTCAGTAGGCTAAACAGGAAAGTCAAGCAAAATATTGGTGAAGCAAACAGGGACAAACAATTCCCATATTGTTTTCAGAAAACTATATTTGCATGTCCATGAAATTGCCAGGAGTTAAGCCCAACCTGAAGAACTTCCCTTATTGCAGTTTGTTTTTTACTCACAGTTTGGGCCAATTAAAGAAAATGTGTATAGAGAATTACATAGTGGGGGAAAATATTTTGTGAGGTTTGGGAAAAACTAAAAACAATTTGAGAAAACTGCTAGCATGTAAGCAATGGCATACACATTCCTTACAACAGTACTAAATGGGTGTCCTGATTTACACTGGATCATCCACAGGGACTAAATCTTAAAAGCACTCACGCTGTGAAATTCAGACACTCACTAAAAATGCATGCAAATACAGGCAGTATTTGCATACCTACTTTGGCCCAGTATTCCACAATTGTGTCACATGTATTGATTGGAGAGATGAAGCAATGGACAATTTCTAAAAATACAAGGACAGAAACCTGGGGCTGCCAAAGTGACTTATTCATGTTTTTGATTCATCTTATATGGGGAACACTCAGTCACTGTTACTCAGTATAAAAGAAAAATGTCTACACATCTCGTCTATACAGGATATTTTTTTTCAAAAATGTCTGAGGTCTCCAATCAATAATGTCTTTAGTTTGGCCAACCAATGCAGAGACTATTTGAAGACCTATCTCCTCTCATTATTTACAAACTATTGAAGTGCTGGTAGTAATCCCCATATTTCCTCATTCTGTTCTAAAACTCCCATAGTCCTGGTTGCCCTAACTTTTCCCCCCTCCTCCCTGTGTCTATTGAAGGAAAATGCTGGCTACTGGGAGAAAAACCTGAAATCACATGAAGGGAAAACACTTATGGTATAAAGTAAGTTACCCAACAAAGCAGCTTGAAAGAAAAAATCAGCGACAGCAAAATGAGAATAAGATGAATTAACCTC
Source organism: Natrix helvetica (assembly GCF_964273705.1). Lineage (NCBI taxonomy): Eukaryota > Metazoa > Chordata > Lepidosauria > Squamata > Natricidae > Natrix > Natrix helvetica. Next base: position 58,321,694 of record NC_138548.1, read on the forward strand.
AATTCCAGCAATGTATTCTCTCATTTCAGAGGGTTGCACCTGTGGACTGTAGGACTTTGACTGGGAGCTTTCAAGTATGTCCTGAAAAATATGTAATACAGGTCAAAACTACATTTTTACAAGAATAAGCCATCATAATAAAATTCGATATCCAATAAATCAAAACTGAAAGACACTACATATTCTTGATGATTAACTGAAGCATAGAATCCTAAATAAATTGGCAGCTGTTACAGAAGAAAGTAGCAATGAATTATGGATAAACTCTAAACAATAACATTTATTTCCTGTCCCTGATGCATTTCGAGGATGCCAAGAAACAGGTGAAGCTCGACAATGTGTGTTTCTGTGTGTAAAATACATGTTTACCAGAGATGCTCAGCTGTGATTACTGTATGGTGATTATATAATTAAAATAATTAGATTAAATAATAATTAAGATAATTAAATTCAAATAATTGTGATTAATTTGATGTCTGATGTTTTCATTCATAATCACAACTATTTAAGGATAAGACGTTAAAAACAAAAGATAAAAAGAACCATAGACACTTTTTCCACTAAGGAAATTGTAAATGTATAAATAGCAATGTACTAAAAAAAAAGCTTTTTTTCATTTTTCAGTAGATCCAAATTTTGAACTTGCTGTTTACAGACAATACTTACACCCTATCCCCTAATGCAGGGAGTTTTGAGCTGTGGTTCATAGATAGATTTCAAGTGTTTTGCATGAGGGGAAAAAATCACATTTTAACTAACTTCTAATTGCAATGTGATAGTAAATAACAAATAATTCATAGTGTTTAGACTCCAAAAATGTTTGTTAACTTTACTAAATCTTGCCATGTAACATTATTATGTCTTTAAATGTCTTGGTATTGGATTTATTGGATTAATAGAAAATCAAATTCACAGCTATATTACATAATTGCTATTTTTTTAATATTCGGGGCTTTATTTCCTTTTTAATACCCTGTTTCCCTGAAAATAAGACCTCCCTGGCTCCCAATCGGGCTTTTGAGTGCATGTGCTAAAATAAGCACTTCTCTGAAAATAAGCTCTCCCCGAAAATAAGGCCAAGCGCTTATTTCGGGAGTCAAAAGAAAATAAGACCTTGTCTTATTTTCAGGGAAACACGGTACAATCTATATCTATGTATTTTGTTTCATCATACAGATACATTTTTCTGACATGTGGTCCCTAGGTTTCATCAGATTCTTAAAGAGGTATTTGGCACAAAAAAGATTACAAACTCTTGCCTTAAAGATTTTTCATCTTATGAAACACTCTTAGCAGTGATGTCTACATGTATATCTTAGAGAGGTCAAAAAAGTCAGTGACAACCATAATTATGCAACAGAAGCCCTGCCCCTTTTTATATGTGCTGCCTAAAACTCACTTTAAAAAGTAGGGCTTTGATTGTGTAGCTATGGCCATCATCTTGACTTTTTTTTTACTTCTAACCCCCACCCCCACCCTCCATGGGTGTACCCAGTGGTGAAATCCTCCTGGTTCAGCCCGGTTTGGCTGAACCGACAGGAATTATTGGCATCAGTTCTCCAAACTAGTGGCAAAAATCCCTGGTGACCCTGCCCACGCCTGCCTGGTCACCCTGTCGCCGCTCACATCTTCCGGACGCTCGACCCGCCCACCCAATCCGAACATTTCTCCCTCCATTCACATCAGAGCTGCTGCAGTCTGTCCCTTTAAGGTAGATCCAGGGAGGGAGGAAGCCGGAGGGGACCATAAAGGCAGCGGCAGCTTTGCAGTGAATGGAGGGGAAAACATTCGGATTGTCTCTGCCATAGAATTCAATGTTAAATGCAGCAGAGACAATCCAAAGGTTGCTCCCTCCATTCACAGGAGAGCTGCTGCAGCCTGTCCCTTTAAGATACTTCGACCCACAGGAGGAAGGGGCCGGGGGGGACCATAAAGGGAGCAGCATCTCTGCTGTGAATGGACTTATACGCACATTTTTTCCTACCGGGTTCTGTGGGCTTGGTGGTGGCATGTGACTGAGTGGGCATGCCCAACTCTGTTGCTCATGGCCACGCCCACTCAGTCACAGGACACCACCACCAAGCCAAGCCCACAAAACTGGTAGTAAAAAAATTTGTATTTCACCACTGGATGTACCTGATCATATGTTAAACACCTCAGGACTAGACTCCTTTTTCAACAAATTTTATAATAGTTTTACAAAATTATGTTAATGTAAAGAATATAATTCAAAGCTAGAACAAAACAAGAAAAGGTATGCTAAAATAGTTGTTAAGAAAGAACAAAGTATCAACTCAGATCAATTAAGTCAAAACAAAAAATGTTATTATTCTGTTATCACACCTCTACTTTGGAAGTGCCTTTCTGCATTTTCTCTTGCGTTTGCAAAAAAAAAAACCCTCTTACTTTCAAGTACATTCTAGAGGAAAAGGAAGAAGCACCTATGGTTTGAGTATTCATATTATTTTCAACACAAAAGGAAAACTCAATAAACTCTCTTTCAGTTCAGAAGTGAAGATAAGAAAAGAAAAAGGAGCATGAGAACTGCTTTGATTTGTTCCTTTTGCCATGTATGACTGACAACTGCTAGCATGTTAATGACTGTTTCTGGTACATGCAGACCTGTCAGATCCATTTGGCAGTAGGTTTCAGATTGTGGATGGTTGCCTGTTGCCCACCTCTGAAGAACGTGGAAGAAACTTTTAAAAAGACTTTTTAAAAAATATTGTTGTTTCAATCACCCCTATAGTTCTGCAATGGCTGTTAACCTTGGAGTGGCTACTTCTCTCATATACACATACTTACACACACACACATACACACCGTTAAGAGTTAGCCAAATTCAGATAGATCTCCTTTCTATGCTCAAATCAGCATTATGCCTGCCAGACAGTAACTAAGAATATGTGAGACTTGCCCAGGAATGAGATAACTTCCAAATACTCTGTTAATCGGTGTTATATCCCTCTAGTATGTGGACTGAGAAAGAGCATTCCTATGTTGGTCATTTGGCCAATCAAGATATCTTAGCTACTAGGAACAAGTTTCAACATCTGACTGTCACAGCGTTTGGCAAAAGTAAGGACAGAGAAACAACAGGGAGCCTCAGGCAGAAATCAAGGAGCATCTTCCCCCGCCCCCGCAAAATCCATTCACCCTTCTATTCTAGGAATACTGAAATGGGAACATCCTCTTCCCAAAGAAGCAGTCACTGTTTTGGCCACTAGATCCAATTAGTCTGAGTAAAGCATAGATGCTTTATAATTCATGAATAGCTTCCCAGGATCCCTTTTGCAATCCCAGAAATCTTCCGTGACTGTGCCAGCAAACAGTCCACTGAATAACAGCAGTGAGATGTGGGCTGTCCTTCAATGTCTTTAATGTACCTATTTTGCTTTTTTTTTTAAATTGCTGAAAAATAAAGGTAACGCAAAAATGCTTATTCTGCCATGGCATTATGCTACTGTTAAGATTCTGAAGTAGAGGAATTGCCAACTAACATTTGATGAGTAGTTCTACCATTCATTGGCTGTGTAATGCACTCAATCAGCAATAGCTGCCAAAATAAGCTATGGTATTGTGGGTAGAACTGTGGGATTTCCTTTATTTTATGTACATTATTATAGGGATTCTCAACTTGGGTTCACAGACCCATTGGAGATCTGTGGGTAGATTTCATTTGGTCTGTGAACTTGGATAGGGTGAAAAAATAGAATTCTATTTTCATTCAGCTGATCTGTGAACTTGGACAAAAATATAATTTCTATTTTCATTTATCTCTAACTGAAATTAACTTTGCCACTCAGTAATGAACATAGATAGCCAAGTAGCTTAGTTTAGAAGCCTCTAGACTCTCAAAGGGGTGCAGGGGGAAGAAAGGAGGTAGGGAGTGGGAGGAGAGAGGGAGAAGAAAGTGATGGATAAAGTACAAATATGGTGTATGGAGAGCAGAAGAGCCAATAATTGGTTTTTGGAAGTTGTTGGTAAGATGACTTGATGTAAACATTTAATAATACAATATGATGTTGGTTATGTAATAGTATGCATGTGATTTATATGTTATGAAAATGGAAAAAATAAAAAAAACTTTATTTAAAAAGGGGGGGGTGCAAGGTACAAAAAGATTAAGAACCCCTGCTCTGGTAAAATCTGTAAAGAGAATATGCTCCTTCTACAAAAGACCTTAGTTAGTAGAATACAACCTTAGGGGCCAATTACCCATTGGTCTGTATCTGCTGGGCAACAAATGAATGCAGGGGGACATAACTGCCAGGGGCAGAGAAATACAAAGAGGTACAGAAGTTTCTCCAGAGGGGAAGTTGATGTTTCCATCTCTGATGTGCCTCAGTAACCACTGAACGAGAAATATGTGAGCGGCACCCGTGGCACACACTGGATTAATAGTTTGTCTTCATTCTCCAGAAAGTTGAAGAAATGAACGTGTAAGGATTTGAAGATCCTTCCTATCTAGGGCAGTTCCTTTGATGCTGAGTGGACTCTCCTTGACATGATTCCAGTGCTTCTCATTTTAGAGAAGGTCCAGACTGAAAGCAGCTTTCCAATCTGACATTCTCCAGAAATATTAACTGGGAATCTTTGAAGTCCAAACATTTTTAGAGGAAAACAGATGGTGTAAGATTGCCCTGAATTATATTTTAGACAGCTAACAGCTTAAGAATTACTTTCAAGCTATGGTTCAGAAGCAACCAATATCCTATTCTTCTCTAGAAGACAGCTAAGTTATTGGAACTTTCTTGCCCCAAATAAATAATTTGATATGATAAAATAATTGGAAGGTTCTTCCATCCTTAAAAGGAATGGTTTCCTGCTATTTGTTCCAACAATCTATTATGAGAGGTATAATACTGCTCTATTGAAAAAAAGCAAAGGAGTTGAAAATTTTCCAATATTTCACTTGTTCTACAGCAAGATTTTCTCTTACTTCTACAGTTTCTGAAGATAATGCTTGTCTTACATATTTTCTGAGGAAATTACTTGTCCTTTTTGGGGTTCATAGTAATATATCCTGGGAGAAATGATAAAGGACACTAGCAATGCTGCATGCTACATAAATATCAACATATTGTATCCCATTCTCACCTTCATACAAGAAAATGAGAAGTAAAATTCACTTACAAACAGCCATTTATACTTCTTTTTGGAAAAAAAAAATCTTTATCTGCAATAGACCGTGAACTATAACTACTTTTAACCAGCATTTGCAAAAACATGTAGCTTTGGATTATTTTCCTCAATGAACAAGTATAATGTTTTTGGCTCATTTTGGGGGGGTTTTCTTTATTTAGTTTTAGAACATCTTTAGGGAAGAGACCATATTTATACCAAAATATTGAACATTCAGAAAGGTTCACAAACCTTTAAACCAGTGGTGAAATTCAAAAATTTTCCCTACCGGTTCTGTGGGCATGGCTTGGTGGGCGTGCCTTGGTGGTCATGTGACCGGATGGGCGTGGCTGCACAACTGACTCACACACAATGTAAAAGCAGCTGGACTTCACACAAAACGTCTCCTACCAGAAGCAGGAACCTCACAGACAATCAGGCACAGATGATTGGTAGCAAAAAAATGCTAAAAAAAAGTTTTTTTAAAAAAAAGTTCCAAGGATTGCCCCGCACAGCTGATTGTCCCACAGTTGATTGTCAGAACTTTTTTTATTTTTTAAAGTATTTTTTACAGCCGGTTGGGATAGGTAGCAAAAAAATGCTTTTAAAAAGTTTTTTAAAAAGTTTCAACAATCAGGCAGTACAGCTGATTGTTGTACAGCTGATCATTGGAACTTTTTTTATTTTTTAAAGTATTTTTTATTGCCAGTTGGGGCGAATAGGTAGTAAAAAATGCTTTTAAAAAGTTTTTAAAAACGTCCAATAATCATGCAGCACAGCTGATTGTTGTACAGCTGACCATTGGAACTTTTTTTTTACTTTTTAAAGCATTTTTTTACTACCGATTTGAGAGAGCGGTAGCATTTTTTACTACCGGTTCGGGTGAACCGGCCCAAACCAGTAGTATTTCACCCCTGCTTTAAACACCGCTGTAAACTTTATAAAAGTTTAACTACAATTTTCAGTGAACATTGTATCCGCTTGTTTGGTTTTCTTTTTCCTTTAGAGTCAATCTTGACTCCTGAATTTTTCTCACAAATGATTTGCTATTGTCTTCTTCTACAGAGCAACTAGCTCAAAGTTACCAAGCTGGCTTTGTATCTAAGGATAGATTAGAATTCAGGGTCCCCCCAGTTTCTACACTGTTGTCTTAAATTACTACACCAAACTGAATGTTGCTTTCGGTTATTTTAACTGTCTGGCACTGCTCTGAATGTGTTATTTATATGAAATATTAATACAATCCATAAAAACAGATAAATCAATAAAACCAAATTAAATAAACAAATTAAAGCTTACAATTTAAACATGTACCACTTACAGCAAGGCACTGAAAGGACAAAAAGCACTAAGTTGGGGGGGGGGGGGTTCAGAGGCCCCAGACAGTGGCTAACAACCATATTAACAGGAAACTATAATATTCACCTATAAAAAAAACCTTACAAACAGCAGGATCAGAATCAAGAAAGAGAAGACAGAGAAATGGGAAGATACATATTCTTATGGATTTCACCTCATCAGCAACTTCCTCTTCTTGCTGTACTTTAAAATTTTAATTATAAGAGAAGACTGTAGAAATGTGCTATCCACAAACAATGTTATGCATTGTCATTTCATTTCCAGAGGTTTCTAAAAGAATATTCTGAAAACTGCCACTAATAAAAATAAAGATAATTATACTTTATAGCAACTTTGTTGCTGCAACTTTACATAAGTCACTTTTCATCTAAATAATTCAATGAAATTAATGAATTTTTTAAGACAGTGAGGAAAAGAAAGCAGAATCTATTTCAGATGAGGAATTTAAAAAAAAAGTTATTCTCAAGCATATAAAGCATACAATTTTGTTAATGGATGCACAGAAGAATATCAAAAACAGGCTTCATTATGGAAGTTCTCTGTAAATCTGACAGATCTTATAACTTTACAATAGATAACAAACTGGCACCTTTCAAATGTTTTTGGGCTTCAACTCAGGCCAGCCTAAACCAGGCTGTAATCATTTTAATCCAAAATATGAGATGGAACCAAGACAAAAGCCTTGCTAAAATTAAGCCATTCAGCAACTCAGAACAAGTAAAAGGACCAATTTCCTATTCATATATATTTTTGAATAAAAAATATTCCACTCAGGTAGGATAGAGTACAGAATCAGAAGTTAAGTGCCTTTCTTTGAAAGAAGCTGCAATATACCTACCTCCTCTGAATCTTCTGGTATCTCTTTTATACCTTGGTATACAGATGGAGATACAAATCGATCCTTTCTAATGTGAGATGACTTCTTCAAATTAAAAAAAATTAAAATAAATTAGTACTAGTATAAGTATCTTACATTTCAATATGTTTTAGTCAAAGATGGTATTCAGCCAGTTCTGACAGGTTCTGGAGAACTAGTAGTGGAAATTTTGAGTAGTTTGGAGAACTGGCAAATAGGCTGGCCCCACCCCTACTGCCTCCCAGCTGATCTTCTTTTGTTACCCTGTACAGGAGAACAGAACTGGAAAGCAGGTTAGTGGGGTGGGAAGGGAATGGGGATTTTGCAGTAACCTTCCCCTGCCATGCCCACAAAGCCACACCCACAAAGCAATGCCACACCCACCAAGCCATGCCCACAGAACCAGTAGCAAAAATTTTGAATCCCACCACTGGTTTTAGTCCTATAAAATGGATGTAGGTATTATTTATTACATGTACACCCTGCCACAATGCTGCAGGGCTCTCAGCAGTTTTCAGGAAAAGAAAAACTTCTACAACATTTACAGTTGGATTAAAATAATAGAACATACCGTATTTTTCGGAGTACAAGATGCACCTTTTTCCCTCAAAAAAGAGGCTGAAAATCTGGGTGCGTCTTATACACTGAATATAGCATGTTTTGCCTCCTGAAATCCCGCCCCCTCCACCAAAATGGCTGTGCATAGCTTTTAAGAGACCTCCTGGAGGCTGGAGGGGGGGGAGGTTTGAGCAAAAAGAGGCTACAAGTCTCTTAATGGCTATCCATGCCCTTTTCTTTGACAAAAAATGGGCCCGTTTTTTGCTCATTTCCCCCCCCCCACCCCCCGGAGCACTTTACAAGCCTCCTAAGGGCTATTCGTGCCATTTCTTTGAAAAAAAACAGGCCCTTTTTTGTGAAAAACAGGCCATTTTTTGGAGGTTTGCAGAGTGCAAAAACTTTTTTTAAAATTTGCCTCTTCAAAACCTTGGTGTGTCTTATACTCCGAAAAATACGGTACAAAGAACTCTGTTTTCAGTTGCTTCCAGAAGGCATCTGAGCCTATTCCAGTGAACTGGCACTGCTACAGAAAAATAGCACCTCTAAGCCTCTCAGAAGTGAGGAAAACGACCAGCAGGTTTTCCTAGCAAAATCAAATAGATCAGGTGAATTCTAGTAGGCAAGTGCAATCCTGAAAAGAACTTAATGCCAAACCATTGAAGTTTTTATAGATTAATGCCAGCATTTTAAATCTCTTTGAAAGTTTATAGGAAGCCAATGAAGAGCCTATAGCATAGATGATGTACATTCCCACTGGCAAGTGCCAAACATTTTGAATTATTTAAATTTTGGAGTGGTCTTTAAAGATGCACAATGGATTGTGACAAAGGCACGAGTCACTGAGCTAAGTGATACAACACCTGAAGCTGAGCAAAGGACCCCTGGCCCACCTTCCCCCTAGCAGAAGCCATAACTTTGAATCTGTACCTTCAGTGATATATACTGAATCCCCAACTCTTACTTATAGCTGCCAAATAAGTCCAAATAAAAAAGTTCAATCCACTAGCTAAAGCACTAGCATCACAGGATGTCCCTCTCAAACCACATCTAATTATTTGAGACCTCACAATTCAAGGTCTTGAACTACTTGGTGCAAGGCCTCTTGCAAATTTCGAGATACTGGAATGTCCCATGATCTGCTTCCTACTCATAGACAGCTCTTAGTCCTGACTTTCCCACCTTCTGTCTGCTCACTGAGACATGTCAATCCAGCCATTGTGGCATCTTCCATCACAGAAGATTTCCCCTCTTAAAAGAACTCAAGTCCTTTGACATGTACACATAACAAATGTTACATAATATGGTATTTTATTATAGTTACATGCATTTAGAAATACTAACACTATAGGAATGAACATAATCACTCACTCTATAGATTTGGAGCTCTTTACTATGGCATTTATACTTCAGAAGTCTCTGAAATTTCCAGAGAAGTCAATGTAACTGCAAATTGGGGAGAAGGAATTCATCTTACCATTCCATGTTGAAAGGAATGAACAATTCATAACAACCTAAATAAATATACTAATGCAGGTTCTATTAGGGCAGGCCTTGTGTCACTATCAGAGGAAAACTTTTAATCTTTCTACAATATCATGTTGAACCTTACCAATTTCATACTGTCACTTTCCACTGTTGCCATTCGTATAGCTGGTAATTCCAGTTCGCTTGGCTGCATTTCTTTTTTGGTAGTTGACTGCTTTAGTTTAAAAGAAAATAATACAAATATTAGAAAGCACGAATTCATGTATTATATTTAAACTGCACTTGAGGCAGTTGCTAATATAAATATTATGAAATATTTATAAATATTACTTATAATATGAAATATAATATAGTCATTACACTGCAGGATTTCCTTAATTGCCAATGTATAGTAAGCAAATACTAAATAAATAAATAAGTCTGATTATTTTCTTTATAGCTAATGATCTTAGAGAAAAACAAAAATCTGTTGAAATTTTATTCACACTATTAAAGGTATCTATTCAAGAATTGGCTATACAATCTGTCTATAACTCTTAAAAAGTATACAGCATTAAAAATGCTAGGATATACAGTAATTCAGTAAACTTTAGGCATGTACTTTGCAGAATTATGAAATGAAAAAATCCTATTCTCTCAAAGAGAGCTACTATGGAGTAATACTGTAGATCTCCTTCTCTACCATTGAGAAGGATTCTGCAGTAATCCACTATCCTGTAACAGCATTCTATTGCCATCACTGTACCAATCACAGTAGACAATTAAATGAGACCTAGCATTTACAGGACTATTACTCTCCTATTTTCATAAAAGGAAAAACATCTCCATACATACATTTGAAACAAATGAGAAATAAAAGAAAAAGATGTACAAGCAATAGAGGCTTTAGAAATGATTCTCAGAGTTTTTTTCTTCCTAAATACTAATTTTCTCATTCTTTCATCACCATCAAAGCAGCCATAAATTTCAATTTATTAGTTATATGGACACTTAAATGGACATAAATCATGAATTTGAAACAATAAGCTCTTAGTAAGTACTAAGCAATCGTTATTCTCAGTCATTCTTGAGTTTCCAAATGATTCAATCACTTTTTCTAAACTTATTTCTCTAATTCCCACCAATTATTCATGATTTCTAATAACATCTTCTACTGGATCACATTCATTGTTGGGCAAGAAAGACTAATTTTAAGTAGGAAAGCTCACGAAAAACTTAAGAATGTCATTTAAGTAATATTTAAAGGAAAGTTAGTTAGTCATAAGAAAAGGAATGAAATTGATACATACATTACAAGCAGCACAAATAATAGTTAATGAGAAATTGGCAAAACCCCGTGGAATACAAAAAAGAGGTATGCCAAGGATGCCCAATTTTGCCACTACAGTAAATTTTGGCTATTGAAGTTTTGAATAGAGACAGACCACAAGATGAAAGAAGAGGTATGGTGAAACTTAAATGAGAAGTGTATTAATTAAGGACATTTGTGGATGATATGTTTTAATTTTGGAAAATCCTATAGAAAAAAATAGATATATTAATGAAAAAGTTGAAGGAATTTGGTACATTGCTGGATTTAAAATTAAATAAGGAAAAAACAAAGATGTTAACAAAAAAAATAAGGATGGAAAAAACTGGTTTTCAGAATAAAAAAGTAAAATACTTGGACACTTATAATAACAAATATAAAATGGATATCGTTTTAAAATAATTATGTCAAGATATGAAATGAAATTAAACACTTACTGAGATGAGAAAAGTTACAATTATCATGGTTTGTAAGAATTTCCATAGTGAAAATAAATATACTATCAATGATGATTTTTTTAAAAAATAACACCTACGGTATTTTGAAAAAGGATGCACTTTTAAGCAATGGTAAAAAGATATATCTAGATTTATCTCCAGCCATATAAACGGTTAAGTATAAAATTCAGCAAGATGCAAAGAAAAGAGGAAGATTAGGATCGCCAGATTTCAAACTGCATTTTGCAGCCTGTTTGAATGAAAGAGTGGATGTTGCTGAGAAACAATGGAACATTAGAGTTAGAAAAACAAACCTAAAGTTTGGTAGGCGTGGCTTCTATAGTACAATAAAGTCAATATAGATTTTAAAAATCATTATGTGCAAAATGCCATATTAAGGATATGGAATAAATACAAGCCCCCAAATACCTTTACCGATTTGGTTTGAGCAAATCAGCTGATACTGGTACAGCTGTACCAGTATCAATCCACCCAAAATATGAAACTAATTTCAGAGATCAGTCTCAGAAGGAACAAAGTCAGAGCATTTGCATCAGTATCTCTGTATCTGTATAGTTCCTTCTTCCAATACAATAATAATACAGGTAGTCCTCGACCTACAACCACAATTGAGCCCAAAGTTTTGTTGCTAAGTGAAACATTTGTTAAGTGAATTTGGCCCCATTTTATAACTTTTCGTGCCACAGTTGTTAAGTGAACCACTGCAGTTGTTAGTGACATGATTGTTAAAATGAATCTGGCTTCCCCATTGACTTTGCCTGTAAGAAGGTCACAAAAGGTTATCACATGACCCCTGGATACTGTAACCATCATACTTGCCAAGCATCTGAATTTTGATCATGTGACTGTGGGGATGCTGCAACAGTCGTAAGTAACGTTTTTCAGTGTCATTATAACTTTTTAATTTTGAACTGTCACTAAATGAACTGTAAATTGAGGATTACCTGTAAAGTCTAAACATATGATTGACTATGCCATGAAACATACTATTTGAAAAAAAAAAAACCAGGGAAGGAGAAAGGAAGGAAAGAATAGGGAAGGAGAGAAGGAAGAAAGGGAGGGAGGGAGAAAAGGAGAAAGGAGGGAGGGATGAAGAGAGGCGGGACGGGGGGAAGGAGAGACAAAGGAAAAGGGAAACAGAGAGGGAGGATCCACTCACCTGTCTGCTTGGAAGGGAAGGAGAGAGAGGGGAAGGAAGGAAGGGACAAGAAAGAAGAGAGGAAAGGAGGGAAGGAGAATTTCTGATGCTCATTGCTACAAGGAAATTCAATGCTAAAACTGACAGAAAGATTGAAGTTGCTCCCATGCCCATTGATTTTTTGCCCACCCATAGTCATTTTGTTTCTCTTTTTAGATAAGGAAATACCTTTGAAACTATGATCCAATGGGCCATGGGTTGACTAGCCTTTATCACACTATTTGATAACCAGTTCAACAATTCAAGAACATCTCTATTAAAAATGGACTGGTCATTGTCAATAAATTGTCACCATCTTTACTTTCTGCTGTTCATTCTTCTATGACCTCACCATCTACAATTCTCCTATACAGCTAAGTGGGAATAGACATCCACATAAATAAGTCATCAAAGATCTCCATGAATCTAAAGAAATGAAAACACATCTCAAAGCTTAAACCATAATATATTTGTTAGATTATAAGATGCAACCAAAAATTTATTTTTAAAACTGCTGATTTGATTGATCATAGAGGAATACAATGAAGTTGTAAATAAAATAAACACATTGTACATGTATTCGTATATCACACCGAACTATAATTTGATTTGGTTTTAACTTAGCATTCACTATCTTTTGTTTGTATTTACCATATTTACTGTATTTTTTGAAGTATAAGACGGCTCCGAAGTATAAGACACACTTAGCTTTTGGGGAGGAAAATAAATGGAAAAAAATCTGCCTCTCCCTCCCTCTTTGTACCAAACAGTAAACAGTACAAAAGATATACACTGTTTGTGGTTTTACATTTCAGACTATACTTGTACAGATGCTGTTAAAATTGATGTGGCTTTCTGGAAGTATACATTATTCTCTGCTATTTAAAAGAAGATACAATAGCACTGGGCCTCTTAAGATCAAGCATTTATTTGAAAAAGTTTCTTCATTTTGTTAAGTTGTCTAAAACAATAATAAAGCAGTCTTTAAAAAATATGTCTAATAATTTGAACATTCTACAGACATTTATAGTTATTGACTTACCTCCTTGCAGCAAACAGCCTGTTTCAGTTTAGCCTAATTAGAAAAAAAAAATCTGCCTCTGCCTCCCAGAAATTTGCCTCCTTCCAGCAAACACTGGAGGCAAGCACTGGGATCCCGATCATCAGCCGTTTCAGGCTGCAGGGATTGCCACAGTCTTTTGCTGCCTCCACAAGCCCCATTTTCTCCATTTGTTGCAAGGAGGTAAATTACTGGGAGGCAGAGGCCAAAGGGTGGGGGCCAGTGAGTGGGTGGGGCTACATTTGGTGTATAAGACGCACCCAAATTTTCACCCTCTTTTAGGGGGGGAACTGTATCTTATACGCTGAAAAATATGGTATTTTAGTATATTTTGACTTGAAAAAATAATACTTTACATACATAGATCACCAACCTATTCATACAGCTCTTTAATTTAAGAATCCTTACAAAGGAGAATGTATTTAAATGTGATCAATGTTACTTTTAACTAACAACTACCAGAAAGGAAGTAATAGCAAATGTTATTAATATATTATAGTTTTCAAAATGTTATAATACATTATTTTTGAAGCCTCAAAAGTGCTTTTCTCAAGGGAAAAAAGCACTTTTTTCTTGGTTTTCCTTTGAAAACATTGTCAAAGAAAAAAAATCAAGGAAATCTAGTTGCCTTTGGAAAAAAGCAGCTTTGGGACAACAGACAGTATTTTTAAAGGCAATTTTAGTAGAAGATAATCTTACTAACCCAAGCTTCTTTAACTCATTCTAGTTTACTTACTTGAATTTTGGTAAGATAATCTTGGCCAAGAATACTCTCCAAAAGTTCTTTGATCTTTAGGTCTGATGCAGTGGGAACAGTAGACTTTAAAGATTCGATTATTTCATCAATAGATCGTGAAACAATTCCAGAAGGCATCTTTGAAACGGTTAAGTATGACTTGCTGTATGAAGGCCTCAAACGTGATTTTGAAACACCTATTCTACTTTCAGATGTGGTTTCTTCCAGATATGCTGAAGAAAATTTAATACTAGGTGAAGCACTGGTTTTTGTGCTGTAAGATCTTTCTAAGCGACTGGGTATATTTGATTCTGAGGTTTCTTTAGGAATGCTCGTAGATTTTTCACTTACACTGGAAATTACAGAATAGGAATCATCAAAGTCTGCAGTGCTGGTCCCTACTGTGGGAAGAATTATATGTTGAGATAATATTTTTTGTTCAAGTTGTTTAACATTAGCAATGCTATATTTTGACTGATCTTTAAACTGTAATTTTGCACAAGGCACCTTTGGAGATTTTGGTTTCAGTGGTCCTGGTTTTTTCAATATGGTCATCTGCTTGGTGGTTCCTACGAAAGAGGCTATTAATACTGGCATTTTTTCACCTTCATCTCCTGGGCTCTCACTTTTATGTTCTGGGATGGCTTTTCCAGTATGAAAAGCCTTTTTCTTACCATCAGTATGATTCTGCTTCTTAGAAGATTTCTTTGGCTGACTTGCAGTATCTTCAGTCTTGATTGTTTCTTCTTCATCACAAGACATCCTTACTTTTTTCTGGATTTTAGAAGTATTCCACTCAGAAAAAAGTTGTTTGATTTCAGAACATAGAAAGGGACTTCTAGTTTTAGACGGTATCTGAAGTGACTGACCTGATGGTGTATCTTCCTGTAAAGCTTTGTTTATATTTCCATGGTCAGAAACATATTCTTGTTTAAATTTCAAAAAATCCTGCTTAGTTTCTTTGCATATATTTTCACGCTCCTTAACTATATTCAGTTCTTCCAAATAGCTTAATCCAAAATGTTCATGTTTTCTAGCCATTCTTAAAGTCTGTGGAAATAAACATAAAATTTTGCTAATAGAAAATTGAACAGGGATATCTAAACACTGTGGAAAGGTTCTACTTTAACTTAGTAAATTAAGATACTTGTGTAAATTTATTAGCCTCTCTACAAATGACTTTAGATGTCTTGGATACCATACTAAGATGAAAACCAAATAATCAGAAATATAATGATCATAGTGTGACATTTGACATATCATTCAATTTTCTCCTTTCCCAGATGTTATATCTGGCATACATATGTCAATTAAATTATATCATTGACTAATAGATGTATAAAATACTTAATCCAATTCTACATACAGGTAGTCCTCTACTTATGACTGAGCCCAAAATTTATGTTGCTAAGTGACACCGTTGTTAAATAAATTTTGCCCCATTTTACAATCTTTCTTGCCACATTGTTAAATGAATCACTGCAAGTTATTAAGTTAGTAACTTAATAACTGGAGATGCCAAGATGGTTGTAAGTGTGAAAAATGATCATAACTCACTTTTTTCAGAGCCATTGTCACTTTAAATGATCACTAAATGAACTGTTGTAAGTGGAAGACTACCTATATATATGGTCATTTGCAAGGCCTCCCCTTCAATTTAGAGAAGATTTGCTACCAACCTCATTTGATCAAATGCTGTAGATGTCACTAGGTTAGTTAGTGAACTGGAGACCTGCAGTTCACTCCTACACTTTTTCACACTTTTCTGCTCATCAGGATGGTCCACACAGTTCAGCAGATCTCATCCTAGGTACGCTCCGCTCCGCTAGATCTGCAGCTGTAGCAGCATCTGCTTTTCAATTTGAATAACAGTACATAACAATATTACAAATAAACATAATATCCCTCCCATCCTAAGAATGTATTTTGTTCCTCCGGAAAGTGAGAGGATTCTTCTGTCCTAGGAACTCACTGCAGCTTTCACAAATGCTTGTATCAAAAAAGAACATTTCTACTTTTTAAAGCCTGCTGCCCAATTAACAGGGATAAACTTTGATTTACTCCAGCTATCCAATGGTTCAATGGTTATTAAACAAGGCAGTTCTAAATCACATTATAATCTTCCCCCATACCCACAAAAGCTGCTTATTTGGCTTTCTCAGGCAGAAAAATGTCCACTTGTTTTTTTAATGGAGAGGACAAGGGGATTCCTGATGGGGTGCGGTATGGGGGGGGGGGAATGCGACACACACACACACAGACACACACACACGGAGGAAGGGAGGGAGGAAGTCAGACACACAGACACACACAGACATACACAGAGGGAGGACAGGCAGAGACACAGACACAGACAGGCGCGCGCGCGCACGCACACACGCGCACGCACACACACCTCCGTTGTCTCAAGGCAAAGGCTCTCACCTCCCCGGCAGACGCGGCCACTCAGCCACCGCGCGACGGAGACGCAACCGGAGCGGTTTCTGCGGGGCTCGTACCGCTCTACGCACTTCGCGCAGCCAACCGCGGCTCCTGGGACTTGGCCTTCCGCAGGGGAGGAGGGACGCGCGCGGTCCCCTAGCAACGGCCTGAGCCACGGGGTCCGAAGGAGAAGAGGGATTGGCAGGCCGCAAAAAAAAAAGAAAGAAAGAAAGAAAGTGGGTTATCCGCCGCAAGTGGCAGCACCTAGACGACCTTGGCCATCTCCGAAGCTAAGCAAAGTTGGTCTGGGTTAAAAACTGGAGGGGAGACTGTTGGAAAAAAATCTGAGGCTCTTGGGTGGGCTCGTTTGCAGTAGCAAACGACTTATTCAACACTTGCAAAAAACTGCATGGGTGCAATTTCCTCTCCAACCAGTACTGCCCAGGCCAGCCCAGCTTGCAGCCTTCTTTTATTTTACATTGAGTATGATGAGAGAAAAGACACCCACCCACAAGAAGGAGAGAAAAGGCATCTGCCTCCATTGGCAGTTTATGCATCTGCGGCTACAGACTGGTAGAGTGAATGGGACTACATCTCTGGAGTGCACAAGCACTAATGGCAGGAGAGAGAACCTAAAGTGCTTTGATTTAGCCAACCTGGCTTTGATGCTGGTTCTTTTGTTTTAATGATCTGAAGTAGTAGATTTTCTGGATAGGCCTTATCTTCTCACTTACCCCATAAGTATAATCTTTATTGTCATTGTACTTAAATACAACAAAATTGGTTGTATAAAACAGATTGGTGAAAAAATGCAGTCTGGTTTGCACAAAATTATTATTTTTTGTCCTATATTCCCTATGTAACCAAAATAGGTAATCCTCAACTAACAACCCTTTGTTTAATGACCATTCAAAGTTACAAGGGCACTATAGAAAGTGACTTTTCACACTTACCACCATTGCAGCATCTCCATGGTCACGTGATTAAAATTTGGATACTTGGCAACTGGCAGGTATTTATGACGGTTGTAGTGTCCCTGGGTCATGTGAACCCTTTTTGCAACCTTCTGACAAGCTAATGGGTAAGACAGATTGACTTAATGACTGTGTCGCTAATTTAACAACTGCAGTGATTCATTTAACAACTGTGGCATGAAGGTCATAAAATGGGGCAAAAGTCACTTAACAGCTGGGCTCCATTGTTGTTTGTAAGTGGAGGACTACCAGTATCATGTTATTAACTGAGAAGAGAAATGTATCAAAAAGTATTCCTGGTGTTATTATTTATTATGACAATTAGAAAAAGAGGATACAACAATGGTAACACATTCTGAAAGATCACTGACTAACTAGTGAATGTTAGATAGGCTCTGTGATGCAATATAGAGTAAGAATCTGAACATCAAAGTTTCAAAAACCAAACCTTGGTTTTAACAGGGAAAGTACATCAAATGATTGCAAGTTATGCATAAATAGGGGGAAATAGAGTATGGAAATGAATTTGATATTAAAAATGGGAAAATGGAAACCAAAATGTTAAGTTGCGCAAAGCCTGGAAACATAGGTGATATGTGGTAGCATGTGCCTGTATGTGGAAAAACTCTGTGAAAAGAAGTAAAAAAGCTGTATATAAGAAAGTGTTTCTGACCAATTTGTGTTATGAAAATGAAAGCCAGATATGCCAGAACAAAAAACAGAAATATGATGAATTATGTAAAACCTACCCCCAGCCTGTGATGAAAATCTAATTAAAGTCTTAGATGCACTAAGGAAAATGCTTGCTTCCCAATGTGCTCTGCACAGGACATGATGATGATGCACTCAAGCACAGAAATATTTTATTGACCCTTTGGTACCATGATCATGTTGAGGTGAAACAGAATAGACTCAGTAGTAGTAACTGTGAAAGGGATCTTGGAGTCCTAGTGGACAACCATTTAAATATGAGCCAGCAGTGCGCAGCAGCTGCCAAAAAAGCCAACACAGTTCTAGGCTGCATCAACAGAGGGATAGAATCAAGATCACGTGAAGTGTTAATACCACTTTATAATGCCTTGGTAAGGCCACACTTGGAATACTGCATTCAGTTCTGGTCGCCACGATGTAAAAAAGATGTGGAGACTCTAGAAAGAGTGCAGAGAAGAGCAACAAAGATGATTAGGGGCCTGGAGTCTAAAACATATGAAGAACGGTTGCAGGAACTGGGTATGTTTAGCTTAAGAGAAAGAAGGACTAGGGGAGACATGATAGCATTATTCCAATATCTCAGAGGTTGCCACAAAGAAGAGGGAGTCAAACTATTCTCCAAAGCACCTGAGGGTAGAACAAGAAGCAATGGGTGGAAACTAATCAAGGAGAGAAGCAATTTAGAACTGAGGAGGAATTTCCTGACAGTGAGAACAATTAATCAGTGGAACAGCTTGCCTCCAGAAGTTGTGAATGCCCCAACACTGGAAGTCTTTAAGAAGATGTTGGATAGCTATTTGTCTGAAACGGTATAGGGTTTCCTGCCTAGGCAGGGGGTTGGACTAGAAGACCTCCAGGGTCCCTTCCAACTCTACTATTGTATTAAAGAAATCATTATCCTGATCATCATTATCACTAATATCAACAAGCTACTAATAAGATATATTAAAAATAGTGCAGAAAATTAAACGAATTGTGTAGGAAATCTTGCCTCTAAGCATCACCATAAAACCTTTACCCTGCCCTTTCAAACTTTTGTTGCTTTGATTTTGTTTTTGCATTTTTTTAAAGAAAGCATCCAGTTTAAATCTAATTCACCATCACAGTAAAAACTAGATTCATCATGGAAAAGAAAAACAGAAGCCAGTCCAGTTATGCAGAACCAAATTACTTTTTTTAAACCATATGTCCTTAAAATCCTTTTTATTATCAGCTCTATCATGAGTCCAGAAACAATGCTAACGTATTTTTGATGCAGCTATAAAGAGAATCAATTAATCAACTTGCCTTTCCCGAATGACATTATTGATTCATTTAATTCTTCTTAGATTTGCTGTAATTCTTGGCTACTCTGTGTAATTTTGAAAGTCAAAGTGCCCATCTTCTTGGAGAAACAAAAACTAGAAAGTAGTAAAATTAAGACTCAATATGAAATCTGTTTGATTATGTGTCTATTCTGTCCCATCTGAAAGTAGAATCATAAAAGCAGAAAGGACAAACAGTTTTCATTTAATTTAATACGTTTTTCCCTTTCATCTCTAAAAGTAAAGGTTCCCCTCGCACATATATGCTAGTCGTTCCCGACTCTAAGGCGTGGTGTTCGTCTCTTTTCAAAGCCGAAGAGCCAGCACTGTCCGAAGATGTCTCCGTTGTCATGTAGCCGACGTGACTAAATGCCAAAGGTGCACGGAACGCTGTTACCTTCCCACCAAAGGTGGTTCCTATTTTTCTACTTGCATTTTTACATGCTTTCAAACTGTTATGTTGGCAGAAGCTGGGACAAGTAATGGGAGCTCACTCCATTACATGCAGCGCTAGTAGCGAACTGCCGACCTTTCTGATGGACAAGCTCAGCATCTTAGCCACTGAGCCACCGCATCCCTCTCTTTCATCTCTAGGAAACTTTAATAGCAGAGACCAACATGTAGAACCATATTTCCAAACAGTAATCAGATTTGGAATTTGGAAAAAAAATAGAGACTAAGAGAGATTACTAAAAAAGGAGCGAGGAAGTGGGAATTTCATTTTGCCATTGCAAATGCCCAAAATGTAAACAAAAATAAAATTGGATGCCTTAAGTGCAGTATTCAAAAACAGAGAAAGTATTATAGTTATCTACCTGGACAACTTTCTTAAGCTATATGCAGCTGTATAAGATACTGCATTTCTAATATTTGTACTCTGAATTCAATTTGAAATCACTTATTCTGCCATCAAGTACTGCCCTCTACAGTTCAACTGTTCGTTCTGTACTTATTTTCAATTTCCCGCAAAAGTACACTTTTATTAAGGCTAGTTGTGTGATGCAAACCTTTATAAATCCTCCTCCTGCTGCATTTCTAGCTCTTTCTGCTTTCTATCCTACTCATGGGAATCACTGGGAGAAAGGCTGATAGTAATTAAGGTAACAGTGGGATAAGAATCATACATACCAATGGGATTTTTAGAGAACAAATTAATCCACAACTAATAGTAAATAGGGCAGCAATTACCATTTTAGTCTGGCAGGACACCTTCCAGGAAGAATCACAGTAGGAGATGGATGACATGGCAATGAATGTCAAGAGGTTTTAGCATCAGGAAAGCTCAGGAAGAAGGTGGTGAATGGATCATATTTGCATCAGGATGCCAAAGAAAGCTCACAGTAGGCCAGCAGGCAGGCAGATGGCTAGCCATATTAGTCTGAGTCACAATAGCTTCTTCCTACATTGGGATTCTGGTAGAGCGGTAGAGAAAGTTTCAGAGAAATTGGCATTGTCTGTTTTTCTTGGAAGAACTGTGAATTCAAAGCCATTCATGGTCACAACAGGAAGGGTTTTGATCCTAATTACTTTGAAATTAATAGGAATGCTGTTTTTAACCTCAGTAGGGATAGATTTGCACTCCACTCTGAAAACCTTATTCCTTCCTGTTTGGGTTCCATAAGTCCTTGATCTGAACCTCAAAACAATAAGATTGAAAAGAAAAACTTGACTTACAGTATGTAAACTAATTTTAAAAATCTTCTTATGCAATGAAATTTCTATTTATCAGAGATATCATATCTGTGTGTATGCACACAGGTACCTATATACACACAGATAATTTTGCATCCTAATTATTATGTAATATTTAGTGTTTGATTAGAATAAAAAATCCAGAATCACTATAAATCTACATAGGTACTAATTATTTTACTTTTTGCTATTTTCTCATGAGCAGTGAGCCACATGTAAGTAAATCATTAAGACCAGTATGATGTGGTAGCACTTTTAATTATACAAATAGTTGATAACTGTGTGTGTTACACTACAGGCTGAATTACAGTATATGACCATCTACCTGAAGCACAGAATAATCTGCTAAAGAGAATATGACTGATTCATTGCTATATTTTTATGACTATGTGATTGCAGAAATGGGTTCCTCTTCATAACATCATTTACACTCATTTTAGAATCATTTTTTTCAGTTAGGATTGTTCTTTATGCCATCTGTACAAACTGATTTAGTGAAAAGAAGAAAGACCAACTTTATTTGAAGACTATTCCCCCTATGATTTTGCTTATCATTCAAATTTGTTAGGAATTTCTTGTTTCTTTTTTCCTTCAATTTTTTAAGCTTTATGCTTATGATTTTAAAACCAGGACAATTTGTTTTCTCTTCTCAGATATTTTCACCCTATTTGCTGTGGATCAATGAATCACAGTAAATAATTTTAATTACTACAGCTCCTATTATTGTCATATAGCTACAATTCTACAAAATTATATTTACAATACAATAATACAATACAATAGCAGAGTTGGAAGGGACCTTGGAGGTCTTCTAGTCCAACCCCCTGCCTAGGTAGGAAACCCTATACCATTTCAGACAAATGGCTATCCAACATCTTTTTAAAGACTTCCAGAATTGGGGCATTCACAACTTCTAGAGGCAAGCTGTTCCACTGATTAATTGTTCTAACTGTCAGGAAATTTCTGCTCAGTTCTAAGTTGCTTCTCTCCTTGATTAGTCTCCATTCATTGCTTTTTGTTCTACCCTCAGGTGCCTTGGAGAATAGTTTGACTCCCTCTTCTTTGTGGCAACCCCTGAGATATTGGAACACTGCTATCATGTCTCCCCTAGTCCTTCTTTCACTTAAGCTAAACATACCCAGTTCCTGCAACGATTCTTCATATGTTTTAGTCTCCAGTTCCCTAATCATCTTTGTTGCTCTTCTCTGCACTCTTTCTAGAGTCTCCACATCTTTTCTACATCATGGCGACCAAAACTGGATGCAGTATTCCAAATGTGGCCTTACCAAGGCATTATCAAGTGGTATTAACACTTCACATGATCTTGATTCTATCCCTCTGTTGATGCAGCCTAGAACTGACACTTTATTTAACACTTGCTGACACTTTATTTAACACATGCAGTTGTGCTGGTGCAGAGTGCACCCTTACTGCTTTTCTAGATGCAACTTTAATAAGCTGATATTCACACAACTCACTCACTGAGTACCTTCCTGTCAGATCTTTGTCTTGCTTCTAAAATATTACAAATTTCTGGAAATCCAAGTTTTCTGAGATACAAGGAAAGATGATCAGAATTTCAGGGAACTGCCAGTGAGGATCTGGGAAGCTATATATTTTGAAGAAGCAGAGACAGTATTATAACTGAAATTGGAGGACACAGGATGGATTTTGCTGACAAAATCTCTCTGGAAAAATAAAAAAAAATGGTGGGATCATGCTACTCCTCACAAATAGAATGTAAGAATGTAAGAACCAGTGTTTTTGGTCAACTGTTGAGAGAAGTGGCTGGGAAGAGTGGGATTCCAAACTATGCCCACAGTTGTAATGTAAGCTACACTATAATGCCAAAAGTATTCGCTCACCTGCCTCTACTCGCATATGAGCTTACTGTAAGTGACATCCCATTCCTATCCATAGGGTTCAATATGACGTCGGTCCACCTTTTGCAGCTATAACCCCCTTCAACTCTTCTGGGAAGGCTTGCACAAGGTTTAGGAGTGTGTTTATGGGAATTTTTGACCATTCTTCCAGAAGCGCATTTGTGAAGTCACACACTGATGTTGGACGAGTTTACGTGGCCTACCACTTCGTGGCTGAGTTGCTGTCGTTCCCAAACACTTCCACGTTCTTATAATACAGCTGACAGTTGACTGTGGAATATTTAGGAGCGAGGAAATTTCACGACTGGATTTGTTGCACAGGTGGCATCCTATCACAGTTCCACACTGGAATTCACTCAGCTCCTGAGAGCGACCCATTCTTTCACAAATGTTTGTAAAAACAGTCTGCATGCCTAGGTACTTGATTGTATACACCTGTGGCCATGGAAGTGATTGGAACACCTGATTCTGATTATTTGGATGGGTGAGCGAATACTTTTGGCAATATAGTGTATATATACCGTAGTCATTTCTTAATCATCTTTAGAGTTAGCTATTTACTATTTTTCAAATATTAAGAATGTTTGGGATGGCAAGACTGATGGCATTCAGTATTGTTAGAGTATTGTTTTTGGAAAATTTTGGAAAGTTATAAACAGACTAAGATGGATCTCAAAATTAATTGAAATAATCCTTCCCTTGGGAAATGGATGGTGCTGGTGTTTTAATTCCAGGAAAATAATATGATAAATGTAATTTTGAAGGCTGTACACCAGGGGAGAAGGAATTATAAAGATTATAATTAAAGGATAAGAGCATCTATTTGACCTGTGAACTCAGGATGGAGAAAATAGCTACACATTGAACGTATTGAAGAATATTTGTGAACAATGAATTCAATAATTAATATTAAGAACGTCATTACATATTGACTGTGTGTGAATGATGTTGTTACAAACAGGAACATATTTTACCATTTAAGATGAAAATAGATTTGAACATGGATTTTAAAATGACTGGCTACAAGAATGATCTAGAAAAAGATGAAATGCTGGGTATATAAATGAAACCCAATGTTGTTTTAATAATTAAAGGGGACATACAAATAATAAGTCAGAAGAATGATCTGGATAGCTTTCCTATATTCGATTTACAAAAAGATACCTGCTAAAGGTTTGAAAGACTTGGTGAGAAGGACAACGAAAAAGAAAAGAAATCAAATTTTAAGACAATTGTTGAAGAGATTAAAGACCAAGATTGTTTAAAAAATAAAGGGAAGAAAGATGAAGTTGATTTATTTGATCAAGTTTAAAAATAGATATGTTATCACTGGTAATCTTTAAAGGGTTTTTGATGACTAGGACTGAAAGACATAATTTTAAGGATTTGTCAATAGATAGGATATGTGATATGGTATGAAGACAGCATTTGTTCTATTTTGACAGAAAGCATGGTGGAATGTGGTTCAGAGTTACAGAAAGGGGAAGATCTTTCCCAAAGATGTAAGAATCATATTAGCCTGAAATCCTTGGTATGCAAGAAAAGAATCAGGATGGATTTCCACCCACCCACCCCCATGCCCCACTCTTCATGGGGTATATCTAATAGTTAAGCAGAGTTATGTTTTAGTCTGGCAAGATTCCTGTCTACAGGCAAGCAACAATAAAACAAATCTACTCTGAGTAACTCTTCATGCCTTTTTTTGGTTCCTGTCACCTGACAGAAAGTAGCATGTTGTTAAAATTGTTTATGACTGTTGTGACAAAGGGGGAAATTACTTCTTTATATTTTCTTGTTTTTCTCTGTTATATTATTTTACATTCTTATTGTTTCTTTCCTGTTCTTCCTTTTATATTATTATTTTTTCTGCACTTGCTATCTTTCTTTTTTCCCCCGTAGCTTTCACCCATATAATTGTAATGCTCAATAAAATTATGTTTTTAAAGATCAGATTTTATACTCACATTGTGTATTTTAGAAGTTTTTTCAATCTTGGCATCCTCTAAGATCTGGTGCCTAGGTCTAGTACCCACTCTACCAAATGTAGAACGAGAAGAGAGGTAGCCAAGCTAGTGTAAGGAACCTAGCAGAGCCCTAAACTCTGACCCAACCCATTCCTGCTGCATGCCCTGATTGAAGTGTGTTTTTCCTGCTGTCTAGTGGCCGCTAAAAGAGAATGGCAGAAGAGCCAAGAGGAAAAACCAACTAGTTTGCCTGTAATGAATAGGACCCTCATAAATCAGGACAATCCAACTTGGCAGTGACTCAGAGCAGATGTAATTGAAGCATTAGGAATTGTTAATGGAGCACAAATATTGTGCCACGATTGTTTTGTACCAACTCAAAAACTGGGGAAAAACACAAAGAACTTACGTAGAACTTTTAATGTTGTGAAGATTTTGCCCTGGTTCAATCGATTAGTTTGTCTATCTTTTGCAATAGTTGAAAGCTAGATAACCCAAAACAAGACAAAAAATCACATTTGCAATAAATCACATGAGGCAAAACTGTTCATTCCTCATATAAACTCCAAAGATTTATAATAGTTTGAAAAAGGCCAAAACTTTTACCTAGGGACAGCTTGAAACAAATGCTTTCACATTGTGGCTTTTCTGCCAATTTGCCAATTTTAGACTCATACAAATAGTTTTGTAGTCAAATGTCTTTTCCTAACATTTGCTTTATTTCTTTGCCAATTTAAACACAGACATTTCCTTAACAGCCCAAACTAAAACATTTATTTAAAGTCAATAAAACCGTCCGTGATTTTGATGTCTTGATCAACATATTTTCCAGCATTTTATAGGGGAAATTTTGCTCAGCTTATTAAACAAAAAGTTACCATTGATTTTCTTATATGTTATATAAGAAAATGTTATGTTATAAATGTATTTGCCAATATCCAGATAAGTTTTCCAAATATCACAAGACCTAGGCATAATATATTTATTCAATTTGCTGTTCAATTTAATCACAGAACTGGTTATGTCATGAAGTTCAAGACAACGTTTGGTTTGGTTAGTGATTTGATCTTGTTATTGCAGTTGTTGTCTCCATGAATGGAGCTTCTCTTTGCTTTAACTTTTTCTGCACAAATGTTCAAGATGGAATGAACATTGGAGACGACTTCCGGTCCCCGAAGTTGATGGACGTGCGTGTCCGCTACTCGTCTTTTCGGTGGGCTTCCCTTGGGAGCACAGGGGGCCTTATAGGGGCTCTCTGCCACAGTGCAGCTTGTTGGGACCCCCTGGATCGGTGGCGGCCACAGGGGGGTCTCCAGCTTTGCCCCAGGAGCCGGGAAGCATGGGGTGTATGCGGCGGCACTGTCATGTAGCCGCGCGTCTTCGCCGAGCGGAGCCTGGAAGGAAACAACTAAGTGAAGGCTACAGCTGAAGTGCGGTGAGGTGGGAAGTCTCCCCAAATCTCTTACTAATCTATCCAATTGATGAACAGCAGTCCTTTTAAAGTTTTGTTTCAATCTCTGGAAGAGTTAAGATTGGGGGGGGTCCCACCCCCCCTTGGAAAAGCGGTATTCGTAATATCTCTCTCTCTCTCGGAGGAGAGAGAGAGAGTTAAAAACTTACTTTCACTTCCTTTAAGCAATGGGAGAATGCCTTTTTACTACAATTGCGAGAGAAAGGATGGCTGAGTTGTCTTTTAAACTATTTTATGGGAACTTTTGACTTGTTACTTTCTGACCTCCTGTGAAGGCTGAGCCAAGATGGCCAACTTCCTTCTTCTTCCCTGCCTTTACGAATGAGATTCCTCTCTTGAAAGATTTTCTGGCTTTGTACTATTTTACACCCCAGAGACCTCCAGGAGCCTCTCCTACCATGTATTTCCCTTGGATTTGGAATATTTGATTCAATTATTTGGCTTGGAGCTGCACAGGAAGACTAACATTCTCTTCTGGGCTTGCCTGCCTTGCGATCTCTCCCAGTTGTGCTTTTCACAGACGCCATTTCTTTGCACAGACTTATAGCTATCTCTGAGTGTCATAATGGGCCCTAAAAAATTACCGCCTGGTAAGGCATCCTCAGCCCCGACATCCTCTACGTCTAGCCCGATCACCCAACAGACACAACTGATGTCATTTCTACAACCTAAAGCTCCCGAAGAGAGTCCAAAGGATTTATCTGTTCACCAAATGCTTCAAACACTTTTAAAGGGACAGATGAATTGAAAAAACAACTGACAGATCTAAATGACCAGCTCAGAGAAACGCAACAACAAGCTACACAAAATAAACAGAGAATAGGTGTACTGGAGGAGGGCGCGGCTGGGATGAGGGAGGAGGTTAAGACAATTCAGAAGGGGAATATAGAATTTGAAAACCATATGATAAAGATGGAATTTGAAAGGATGTCTTTTTTCCTTAGATTTCAAAACTTACCAGAAATGGAGAATGAAGATCTTAAGGAGATTATGACTACAATCTTAGCAGAATACATTAAAAGAGATAAACAACAGTTGTGGTGGGATATTGACCTGATTTATAGGATCAATTCAGCATACGCTAGAACATACAATGTTCCAAGGGAAATCCATGTTAAATTTCTTAGAAAGACCACAAGAGATGAGGTCCTAGGAGCTCAAAGGGGGGAACCACTAAAATATAAAGACAAAGAAATAGCCATTCTTAAACAGAGTCCAAAGAAAGTAAGAGATAAGAGGAAGAAATATTCCTCTTTAGCAAAGAAATTATATAATAAAGGAATCTGGTTCAGGTGGTTATTGCCAGAAGGAATGCTGATTTTCTGGGAGGGCAGCAGAATTAGAATTAATACAGTTGTGGAGGCGGAGGCTTTCATTAAAAAACACAATGCCCTCCTAGACAAAATGGGACAGTACACAAGATATGAAGGAGGGAGGGGCCGAGGCTCTGCCAGCTGACAGGGGGGAGGATCCAACACTGAGAAGACTCAGGTCGCAAAAATGAGCTGAAACATTATTGCGATTGTTATAATGTAATTGTTGGGAGTGATACAAAAAATGATTGAATATACTGATGATTTAATGTAAAATCAAAAGCTGCCAATGTTTATTCAAATGTTGATGTTTTCCTATTTTTCTTTGTACAAGTTGCGAGATTTGGGGGGATTATCACCTCCTGCATGATGTAGCATTTATACCTTTTTTTACCCCTTTTCCTTTAAAAAATTTGTAAAAAACAATAAATCTTTTTCAAAAAAAAGATGGAATGAACATTAATGCTGTATGGTACACAACATACAAACATGTTTTGTTGCAATTGTTACTGGTTGAAAATGACTTTTAATTTTTTACTTTTATACACTATGGAAGTTGCTGAATGTTATTTGATTGCAGCAGAGCAGAAATTTGATTAATAAATAAGCAAACATTCCATCTTTCAATAAATGCTTCCTTCTTATTCCTTAATTTTTTGCAATTAATTTTATTAAAAGAGACCATAAGCAAAACACCGAAACCATAAGGCAGCTAGATGTAGAAAAGCAAGAAAAATTTGGTACAACTGTGTAGCGATAACTTTTCTGAAAGTTTTCTGTAAGTTTCATTTCTCATCTTACTGCAGTCTGCTCTTGGACATGCATGCATTTTTAGTGAAGAGTTCCCTGCTGATTCAGGTCGTGGACC
Organism: Natrix helvetica; assembly: GCF_964273705.1. Lineage (NCBI taxonomy): Eukaryota > Metazoa > Chordata > Lepidosauria > Squamata > Natricidae > Natrix > Natrix helvetica. The sequence continues at coordinate 58,350,417 of NC_138548.1, forward strand.
ATCTAATCCAATCTAATCCAATACTATGTTGTCTCACTAGAGGTACTCAGAGGCAGCAGGACTCGGAGGCAAATAGGACAACCATTCTCTTCCACAGCAGGTCCCTAGCATCTTATATTTGACTGCTTGCTTTAGTTTGATTTGTGGGTGGCATTAGTTCTGAAAGTAAAATAAAACACCTCCCTTACTTCAAACTCAAACATAGTTTCTGGTATCTTCATAGTTATGTCCATGTAGCTGGCCACTGTGGTTTTCCAAGTGGTTTCTTGATTTTGCAGTATAGCTCGGTGGTTCTCAACTACGGGTTGTGCACGATGTCATCACAGGGGGTCCGTGAAGGCTTGAAGAAATATTATTTAAATCTGGAGTTAAGTCTTTGGGTCCATGGCCATGGTGCATAGCCATAAAAGTTATTTAAAAGGGGTCCATGGTGAAGAAAAGTTTGATAATCACTGGTCTAGTTTACTGCACTGGCATTTCCCAGAGGTCTTGCATCCAAAAACAAATCATTCTACTTAGCTTGTAAACTGACACAATAAAATACAGCTGTCAAGATGAATAGTAGTCAATAGTCCTATCCTCAATGGGAGGGGTCTAACAGTTTAATAAGGCATTTAAATCTGTGGCTATCACTGCCTCTGAAAGAGAAAGCCTATTGTTTATCTGCTGAGTAAACTGATTATTCATACATATTTCACTTCAATAGATGAAAACTGTGTTCACATGATTTCATAAATCTCCATATCCTCTTTTAGTAGCTGTTGTCTATCCTTAAAAGTATACTATCTTACCACTGGGTGCTTTTGCACATTGATAATTTTGGTCATCTTTTTTAGAAAGGTGAAAATCTTGCTGTGTTTGTGAGATGAATTCATACCAAAGAGTTTACAGAATCGTAGCTAAAACCTATCCCAATGGATTGAGAAATAAATTTAATTGATTTGAGCAGGACTTGTTCCTAAGCAAAATGCATAGGAGATTCATGGTGTAGTATTACAGATGTGGTATTGTTAAACTTGTTACTCAGTAAGTATGTTTACTACATGCATAGGAGCTGTTTGTAAGCCATTCTGACCTTATGGGACTTAAACTTTCAGTAAAACGTGCAAAGGATTATACTAACAATCATTATGTTTCTAATATTCTGTATTTCCCATACCAAAATCCCATATATCTAGGAGGAAACAGTTATTTCTGCTGGTTTGTTTTTCATGACATATATCTGAATTAAAGAGGGATTCAAAAATATTTTACTTACATGTGAGTTTTGTATAGAATGTTGCCTTTGGTGAAGGTGTCATTCTACAAACTTTCAGTCAAATTTTGACAAACTAAGTCTTGTAGACTTAGAACCTAAATACAGTTTTCCTTATTCTTGACTTCCTTACAATCTTTTAGACTGCTGCTTTTAACATCCCTCTTCAAAATGTTCACAAATATTTAATATGTGTATTTTCAATTTAATGTTAGCTATGAAACAATGTTGCATACATATGGATCACATTATTAGTATTAGAAAATAGGAGTGATCCTAAGGGTAAAACCAAAGTCAATGTGCCATGCCATCCAGAAATTGGTGGGTCTTTGTGGTAACCATAAAATCTTCATCATACTACTTGGTCTTTCATAGTGAATCTCTGGGGACAATAATTCACTTATATACCATACTAGCAGAAGGAAAGCAGGCTATTCATTTCACATAACACAACATCTGGAATTCCTGAAGTTATAGCCCAAAATAAATGCTGACCATGGGTTTATTAAGTTAAGGGCAAGCTTACTGCAGGGGAGTATGAAAAGTTGTTCTATCCTTATTTATAGGAATATCAGTCTCAAGGAATTGTTTGCTTAATGCAGTCTTCTCCATCCTTGTGCATTCAGTCAGGCCCAGTCAGTGCTGCATTCAAAAATGTTTAGTTGCAGTCTTCAGAAGCTGATTGTCGACTAGTCGTTCACTCTTTGTGTTCACTCAAACTGTGTCACAAGTTTGTTAGAAAATGTAAATACAAAATGGGAGAGCCACAAATACTTGGCAGAAATGATAGCTAGAGATAGAGAGCTCTATGTATCTATGGAACCCACAATAGAGACCTTACAATATTTACTACTAAAACTCTCGTGTCTGTACCTTTAACTGGGTGAACCGGTGCATCACAGGGCAAAACCTTTTCAACCAAGGTATCTCAGATGGGCTAACTTAGAGAATGCCAGGACCCATTACTCCCATGGAAGCAAAACTTTGGAAAGTCCTTGCTGCTTCAGGGCTGTTGCACTACTGCTGTTTAATGCTGTATTGTCATGTCGCATGATCTCCATTTATAATTTTCCCAGACATCTTCCCACAAGTCAGTGGAGAGGCCTAGGAAGCTTGCAGGGAGAAAATCAATACGGATCATAAAGCTGTGCCTGATGGTCAAAGCATTGCAGTAGATTTGGTCTTTGCATTCTGTATTTAGCTAAGGAAATGTATCTGAAAGGATAACCCAGTGGGTCACTGATTGTCTAGTAGAGTGATATAGAAAAATGTAGAGAGATGAACATATTTATTCATGAATATAGAGATTTGAATGAAGAGCTCTAAATAACACCTATCAATGCCAAACTATTACATCATGATGAGAGATTCACAAATAACTTCAGTTAGGTGTTCCATTTTGGAGATCTATTTATTTAATTTATTTATTAATCCAATTTATATGGCCATTGTCTACCCAAGAAACTTTGGGCAGCAAATAAGATAAAAGCAAATAATGTTATTAAAACCGTAAAAGCACAAAACCACTGATCACTTACACCCTTGGCACAGTCCCATGGCCAGCATTCTTATCCCAACACCTGGGGAAGAGCCAGATCTTCTTGGCTTTGGAGAAGGTCACTAGACTACAATGCAGTGTGCGTGTGAGAGGGGGGGGGGGCGGCACAACCTAAATTTTAAGGAAGATGTCCATAAATAAGAGATTCATTGATTTGGAAAGCATCACCTGGAGAAATGATGATGGGGAAGACCTAGGGCTGCTGCAGGGAGCCTCAGAGTGTTGGTTCCTCCTTCTCTTGCCATGTTGTTTCCAACTGGACTGCATTGGAGATTGGATTTCAAGCCAGGTCAGGGATTATTTCTTAAATCTGCTGAGGCCATGGTCCTCTACCATTGCACTTACAGTACTGCATCCCCTAAACTGAGGAAATCAGCTGTCACAATCTTGGCCTCGACCCCACCAGCATTTTCCTTTCATGGACAAAGGGATCAGAGGTGACACTGGCACAATATCTCACAGGAGATCTTTCCCGGACTGGACCAGGAAAGTCCTGTTTACGCAGCATCACTGGATAGCCAGCTGTGTGCACAGGTCAATCCATACATGCAGCAGGAAGCAGCTGAAACAGGAAGACCATTGCCAAGAGCTCCCTCCAAATAGCTCTCAGGCTACCTGCTTTGTATTTGTCCTTCTTTTCTTCTCTTAAGTAGCCTCGCTAATTAATCAGTATCAACGAGGGAGACCAGGGGAAAGCTTGTTTAGCTCCTTAACAACACCTTCCTTCCAAGGTCCCAAGGGTGCTTTTTTCAGGAGGCAACTGGACTTTCTGGTTTTTCTTTGAAGACATTTTGCTTCTCACCCAAGAGGCTTCTTCAGTTCTGGCTGGATAGTGGGGAACAGAAGGATTTGCACTCAAGGAAAAGTCAAGGAGTATAAATCCTTCCATTCCCCATCATCCAGCCAGAGCTGAAGAAGCTTTTTGGATGAGAAGTGAAACCTCTTCAAAGAAAAACCGGAAAATCCCGTTGCCTCTTGAAAAAGCCCCTTTGGGGACAACCATGACCTGGATGACTGAGAATTTCCATAGGCATCCTTCTGATGGGAGCAACGAGGGGGGGAAAGGGTAAGGAGTTTGGCATCAGGATGAAGAGGATTTAGGTCTAGGGAAGCTGCTGGCTGCCCCTCCCCCCTTAATGCACTCTGGTAAAATTTCCCCAATCCAAGACCCTCTACTTATGACTGTAAGACTGTAACTTTGTTGCTTGTATCCTTATGATTTATATTGATTGTTTCCTAATATAATTTGATTGCTTTTTTGTACCCCATGACTATCATTAAGTGTTGTACCTTATGGTTCTTGACAAATGTATTTTTTCTTTTATGTACACTGAGAGCATATGCACCAAGACAAATTCCTTGTGTGCCCAATCACATTTGGCCAATAAAGAATTCTATTCTATTCTACTCTACTCTACTCTACTCTACTCTACTCTACTCTACTCTACTCTACTCTACTCTACTCTACTCTATCCTATTGACACTCCGGAGTTGTAGCCCCAGCAAAAGTTGGGGAAAACGCTCCCCTAACATATCCCAGGCCCATCAGGAAGAAGGATTTGGGCAGAAAAACAGCCTACCCAGATTTTAAACAGCAGAAACAACGGGGGGGCAGGATTGTGCGGGACTGCGGGATGTCCTGTTCACCCCGGCTTCTGCCTGTTGGGACTGAGAGTGCTATTAAAACTGTCCCGATCACCGGATTCCTTTGCATGTGACCTAACCGCTGTACCAGGCGCTGCTCCGGGATTTAGAAGGGGAACCAGAGGTAAATATTTTGACACATGAGAGGGAGGAGGAGATATTATACGCTCCAGGTCGGATCAGATCCTGTTCTTCACCTGTCATGGAGGACCAAGAGAGACCTGTTGTCATTTAGTTTCTCGCGGACGAGAAAACAGATGCAGCTATGGAGAATGGGGGGATCAAACAAATCAGGATAACGAAAGGATTCCACCACGGGGGTCGAAGTTCTGCCCTGGCTTCTGTGCTCCTTCCTCCTCAGTTACTACGTGTTGCCAGCCTCTGGATAAAAGTCTCACGACTTCCTAGACATACTAAAAAACCTTTTCGTTTGTATTCGGGCAAGTTGCCATCTGTGAGAAGGAAACAATCGATCATATTTACGTAATAGACAGGATGAATCTAGGACATGAGAGTGGAGGTTCGTTCTCCCAGCTTGTGCAGTTCTCCAAGCTCGGAGAACGAACCTCTACTCTCATCCTACACCCGAGCCACTATTGCATGAGTGGAACATATCCCTATGCCTCCTTCCTGCTTAAAAGCCGTGTGAAACCATAGCATAGAACAGAAAATCTGGTGGCTTAGAGTTGATGTACAATATAACCCCCATCATCTGACTGGAGATAATACTAGTTGTATTCGGGGAAAAATAGGACATTTGAAGGTGGTACGATAACTCCTAAAGTATCAGCTTTAAACATGCCGAACTGCCGTTCAGAACCAACCACACCTGTAAGCTTTCTGGCCAAGAGCGAATGAACCCCTCCCCTAAACTGCCTTTATACGTAACTGGACCAATAACTTCAAGATGTGTAGACTTCAACTTCCAGAATTCTTCAGCCAGCATGCTGGCTGGGGGTTTCTGGGAGTTGAAGTTCGCATATCTTAAGAGTTGTCAAGATTGAGAAACCCTTCTCTAGGCAGATTTATATGGCTATCATTCGCGCGCATTCTCTGACAACGCTGCTAAATCCTAGCCCAAGCGAATCATAACATCTGATCAGATTTTTGGCCATACCCTCTGACCACTAGGGATTAAAATTTACAGCGAATGTAGTCCTACATTGTTACCATTTCTTCGGTGCACATCCCTGAGATTCATAATTTGACAGTGAAGAGCGCTAACAAAAAAAAATTGAAGGGAAGCAAATTTTGTTCAAAGCACAGCTTTTCCTCAATAAGTAAGACACTTCCCTGGTAGGTACTGCATCCCGATTTTATCCGTTCTCAGCAAAATTGATTTAAGCCGCTATCCTGAAGCTATCTGGGCATCGAAGGTCTTAAAGCATCTTGGGGCTTGAAGCACACCGGACTTGCCTCGGTGCAAACTCGTTAGAAGGGGCTGTGCATTTGCAAAATACACAAATGGTGTCAACCGGGAATTGTTTCCAAAATCTCAGAAGGCCTTCGAAATTCACCCAGAGAAATCTAACGGAAAGATCAAGCCGTTTTATTGCTTCTGTCCTGAAAGGTAACCCGAACTGAAAGGTGAGCAGTAATCTTCTGTCATCCAGACCTGTTAGATCATACCTCTTACATACACTTCGTTTCTAGTGTGTATTGGGTGTACATAGCATAAGAATATTGTTGGAAAATCTGTTCCATCTATACTTTATTATGATTATCGGTCCTTCTTGGTTGAATGAATGAGTCGATGCAGTAGTGCTCTTTAAAAAAAAAATCACAAAACGGAGCAACAACTCTTGCATATCCTGATCTATGAAAAGACGTGGGATTTTGATTGGGTTACCATTGAAATTTAATGAGGGGGGAATAAACCAATAGGTAAACCCAGAATGGAAGGAAAATAATGTTGGAGTCTCAGAATCAGGAAATGATAAACAGTTTCCAGTGTCAATAAACTGGGACAGATAACCTGGACGATGTGGGGGACACCAGAAAAGCGTTCTTAAAATAGAAAGGGTGATAAGACCCAAATTAAACCACACGGTTCTTGAAATTTGGCTTTTCGGATAATTGAGCTGGTATTTGGTTAAATCTGAATATGCTTGCAGGTGAATATGCAATTCCTAATTAAGGAAACGGTTGCTGGAAATGATGAGCTGGGGGGGGGATCTCTGCTGAGACCAACTGAGGTCTCCAGAATAGATGACATCTATTTTAAGAGTGCAGCAGCTATTCAAGAGCAGTTCATCCCCCGCCCTCTTTCTCAGCCAAGTAAACCTCCAAACCGCTATTTAATTAGCCCTGGGCATAGCGATTCTGTCCTTAAATTGCCTATAATCTCAATTTTGGCAAAAACTCTGGTCCTGTCCAGATTCCCTTTCCCTAAATAAAGATCCAGAGAGTGGAAATTCACTTCATGGATTTTAAGGGTTGCCTTGCCCTCCGAGTCAAAGAATATTTGGAGAAAACAGGTAGAAGCCGACTAGGCTAAGCATCTGCTGCTCTCTGTGCCATCTTACTGCCCTTTTACACAGCTGAGAAAGACAGAAGTAAGGCTGTCCCGCTGGGGGACTCGTCTCTGTTTCACAAGGCTCAGACGCAAAATTCTAGAACTCCATTAGCAAGGTTAAATACACTCCTCTCCTACCACCCTACCATCCAATAACTATCCTACTTCCCAACACCTATAGCTATAGCTACCAAATGCACTCCTACCATCCCCTTCTCCCAAAAGGCAGAGAAAGGGCTGAACCCCCTCCTGCTTTTTGGAAGAGTAGAGCTATCCTCCCAGTCAGACATCTGGAACAGCTGAATGTGAATAACCTGGGTACCAGCTTTAAAATGTTCAAAACCAGCCAAGTCCAGGAGAAACTGAAATCTATCTCCTTCCTTCCTTCCTTCCTCCCTTCCTTCCTCCCTTCCTCCCTTCCTTCCTTCCTTCCTTCCTTCCTTCCTTCCTTCCTTCCTTCCTTCCGTGTGTTGAATGGTTGCTTGCCACTGGACTCTCCAATCTAAAACTAATACTGGAAATGTGTTGTTGTTGTTTTAACAATAAAAGGAAAGTACATTCTATTTGGTGATTCATTCTGTCATGCTTTTCCTTTAACAATAGTCCTACTAGGTTTGGTAGGGATTCTCTTCCCTAGTACATTTGCTGCGCCAAAGGTCTGGCTTTCAATTCGCCGTTCAAATAAAGGGTTGGTGAATGGCGCGTTTAGCAAAGTACGGGAGTCCCATCTCCTCCCATCCTCTCAGCCGCCGCTTCCCAACATTACAGCGCAACTAAGTGCGGTGGAAAGGAGAAGACTGGATTGGGCTCTTAAGTGCCCCGGGGGACAAGAAGGGGCGCTTTTCCGTCAAGAGAGAGAAAGGAGATTCCAAGGAGTGGATCAAGTTCAAGAGTTGTCCCAGAAGCAGAGCTTCAGTCGCTCAGAAAGCGAAGACCAGGATTCCCAGGGATTGAGTTAAACGCCACGTGGACACATCTAGGTGGTTTTCTCGGCTGCAGCCCTGCCCTTGTTGGCCTCCCTCCCCTGACTTTTCCACGGGAGACTTTTTCGACTTCTCCCTCTAACCTTACAGTCTTGGACTGCCCCGGATCGCTTAACCAAGCCTTAAAGCCATCCAACCCCGCTTAGCTGTTTTGAGGTAAGTAGTGCTTGGCTGGGTACCGCTGACGAGATGCCTCCGACCATATTCGGATCGGGTTTTTACCGCCCCAGTTGACCGCGTCGAGCAACCAAGTCCCATGCCGAGGACTTTATAGCAGGGATGAAGTTAAGCTCTGGATCCCAGCAAAGAGTGGTGGTGCTTGGCCCAGGAAGGGCAGCGCAGACGGTGGTTGGGGAGCATTTCTGGCCTCGGGAGAACTTAAATCGGCTTCTTCCCGCTTGGGCCGCATCACCTGAACGAAGCAACCTTCTCTCTTCTTTGATTCATTTGCTGCGACTTCAAATCAGGCTTTTCCTTCGCGTTTTCTGTCTTCGGGGCTCTCTCCATTTTCCTTCCCTCCCAGTTTCCTTAAAAACAAAAACACCAAACCCTCCGAATTCTCCTGGAGTTCTCTCTGACGCACACAGCCCCCCACCCTCCCCCCCCCGCCACGGCCCCATTTGTCCAAATTATCCTCTGGAGAAAACGGCAGGTAAAGGAGGAGACTCCCCCCGCCCCAGCGCTGAGGATGGAGGTGGGGAGACAACACCGGCTCTTTAGAGCCTCCGGCACACACACACACACCCCAGCAGCACGCCCACTCTTCGGGAAGCGCTGAGCCAGAAGGCTCTTGAGCCCCCCCCCTCCGCCACCCCCAGCACTAGCAGCCCGTTTCTGGCTCTTCGTCTTCCTTCGCGGGCTCCTTTTAAAAGTTGTGACAAGAGGCTTCAGAGTCCCAACAATAGGTGCACCCATGGCCAGAAGCTCGGAATGAACCACGCCACCCCCATCCAGATGGTAATATTAAACCCGAGCGGTGCATCCTTTCCTTGACCCAAGGAAGTCAGTTACCAAAGGCTACTTGGCCAGGCTGGGCTTTGAACGTCGTTATTCAGAGCCAGCCGTCGGAAGTCTCGCTCTCCCCGTTGCCCTTTGCGTGCGCGCTTGGCGCCGCAGCCAACAACAGGAGGCGCTGCGCGTTTGCAGAAGCAGAGCCGGCTGCCCGGCGGCCTTTCTCCTTCCTTTTCTTCCACCTGCTCCCCGCTGGCTGAGATTCATCTCGGGGGGGGGGGGGATGTCAGAATTCCTTCCTTCCTTCCCAAATAGCGAGGACCGTGGTGCCCTCGGGATGCCAAGCTTAACGCGCAAGGTTAAAATCTTTGGGAAAGGCAGGAGTATAAATCAGGGTTGTCTTTTTCATTGCTCAAATTGTCAATCAATTTCTTGTCGCCTGGAATTTTAGTTTGCTGTGATTTCTTACCCTTTGGCCCCATATCAAAAAACCCTCATGATCCCAATAGCTTTTTCACGACGACCGTCATCACTATAACTGATTATATTTACAGCAGAATGATACAGTTTTGCTGAATTAATGGGGAGAGGGAAACCAAGGCATAATCTGGGAGAATCATTTCTCTTCTGTATCTGTAGTTCACACTTCACTCCTTCCTTCCCAGCGTCACCCCGCAGACCCGTCCCTAGGAACTCTGCAAGGGTTTTAGGAATATTCAAGTTTAGATTAGATTCCCAGTCCTCTTTATTGGCTGATAGCCAAAGGATTGCAAATTTAAATTTACGGGATTGCTCTGGATCACATTGGATTGAGATTTTTTAAAAAAATGTTCTAGATTTCTATCACATTTGTTGCCCTAATGTGGTGTTAACATTCCAGTGGACTTCATTAGCCTTACCAGTCTTAATTGCTGTAGCCTTACAGTGTTTGTATAATAATATTTTATGCCGGATGATGCATTTAGGATCACAAAGTTCTATCAGTGTATTATGCATGGTTTGGCTATACAGTATAAAGGTTCTTCCATGGCAAACTTGTTTCCGAAGCATTTTATTCCAAGGCCTTTCATTTTACAATGCAATCTGGTGCAAAAACGATGTACCTACATTGTACCTACGCAAGAATGTGTTTCGCTTTTACTTTTTCAATAGCATACTTTTCTTTCTTGATCTTTCCTGCTGATTTGAGACCTTCGCTCGAATCAAGGATTTAACTTCATTCTATTGCCAGATTTAAGAAGGGGGTTTGGCAGCAGGGAAGAAAAGAAGAAGGAGCTTTTTGTTCGCAGGTTAAAACGTTTTTTAAAACATGGATGTCACTATTTGGAAAAAAAAACCCTTTTGCTTTGGTTTCATCGATATTTATGACTAGAACTACATAGCGGTGTGAATTAATGACAAATCTTAGCTTGATGGAGAATTCAAGGAAATTTCAGGAATGCAAAAGAGACCAACAGCTCAGTTTGCCATCCCAAGTAAACCGGAAATAGTGTTCTGGGTTAAAATTATTTAACACCGCCAGGGAAAATTCTCCTAAGGGGTGATCTGGATTCCAATTGCAGCGCCTGCATTCGAGTTGACCCAAAGGCATCTTCCACGCAAGGAGAATGTCCTTTCCTAGCACCGTGGTTGGCGCTGCCTGTCTGCCCCATCTGGGAGAAATCCTGCTCTATACTGCTCCCGTGCCACTTTTTCCCTTGGTCTGTGTTGAAAAAGATGCTCAAATTAGGGAACGCCCAGAACTCTCATCTCTTTCGGTATATCCATGTAAACACAAACACACAACGTGGATTCTAGTGAAAAGGACGCAGGTTGGAGGAATAGCATCCGCTCAACCCTGGCAGAATTAAATGCTTGGCTTCCGGCCACTTTTACGCCTCTGGAAATTAACTGGCAACCTCTCCCGCATCCCTTGAGCCAAGGGACTCTTACTGGAACCCATCCATATCTGGAGTTCAGTTCAGTGAACCTTAGTTTCTCCAAGTGGCTTACACTGAAGCCTAATGCTTGATTAGGACTGCCATTAGGCGGGGAGGGGGGGCATTTAAAGGTAAAAAGGACAAGAAGTGAGTTGAGTTGATAAACCACCATCTCCTGTGCGGCATCTAATGCACACTTATCCCTCAATTCTGAGAAAAAATGATTTATCCTTGAGGTAGATGGGCGGTTCAGAAATGAGAAAAATAAATAAAGGTAGCTATTTCGAGGAAAAGGCCACTTGATAGTATTCTATTGTAAATAGCTTGGCTTTGGATTCCGGTTAAATTATTTTATTCTACTGAAGTCAATGAGAGGGAGGCCAAATATTTAGGAAAACATACTTCAGCTTGGATTCAACCCACAGAAAATCGTGTGATCTTCCAAGACCCACTTTTAAATCATAGGGACATTGGGAATAAATTCTCCTGAGTTGCTTGCTTTAATTCCCACGAAATTACTTTCCAGGCCATTTGATTGCCACCAGCGCTGGGGAGAGCAAGTAAGACTGCTCATTTTGGTAACTATTTGGTGCCGATAGGCCTCCATAAAGCCAACACTTTGTGATGTGCCACCGATGGAGGAGAGTAGAGGTGCCCTTCCAGAAAAACGCTGGACAGGGGGAATAAATGTGCAAGGGAAAATCGCCACCTAGTCTAAAGCATCGGCAGGAGGACAGCCGAAGATTTGTGCCCCACAACCATTTCTGGCTCTAGTCGCCAAATCTCCCGTGGCAATAACCTGTTATTGACTCGCCCGGGCGGTTCCTAAGGTGACGATTTCCAGGCAAGGCGCGGGGCTGGAGCAGGAGGTTGAGCTCAGGGGAAGAAAGCCATGAAAATGGTCGGAATGACTCACCTGGGCCCCTTGCCAAGCGCAGGTTTCAGGCCAAAAGGGATCCACCGTGCGCCGGGCCTGGACTGGACTGGCTGAACGTCACAATAGTGACTCATGTATCCAGCCGGTGCTTTTGCCCGAAAGGGAGAATATAATGCCATAAGGAGGGGGGAAATGCTGAAACTTTCCTCCAGGGCAGATTTTCCCAGTCAGAAGGAACTGTCTATTTTATGTTTTTGCGGGAACCACTGGGAGAAAAAGGGAGGAGAGCTATAATGTCCATGAAAGGCTGCGTTTTAGTGTCTGGAGTTTCCCCTTTGCAAGGAGGGGCGCTTGATTTTGTTGAGTGCCCAAAGCCGACTCTTGCCCTTCGACTTGGGCAGGAAGAAAGCCCCCTGTTTCTTTTATTCATCATTGGAAGGACGGGGGGGGGGGCAATGCTGGGCAGTTTGATTCTGCTGCTGCTTGCTGTGCTGTCCCAACAGCCGCCGCCAAAGTTCAAGATGAACCGCTTTTGCTAAAGAACGGCAGCCTAACACAACAGCCATCTGCGCCTAACTCTAAAGGAGAAGCCGTCCAGAATATGACCCGGGGCTCTTGGCTTGGTTTTAACGGCAGGCAGCCACCCGCCCTGTTCCCCTTCTGGAAAGAAGTGTCCGAGCCAAGAGGGCAGCTCCTACGCAGGGTCGTGCGTCTGCCCTTCTCGCTATGCTCTTTGAACACAGACAGGAGTCCGCCTTTCCCTGGAATTGCCCCCGCCCTCACCAGCGGCAGCGGGCGGAGAGGAGGGGTTAAAACCCAAAGGCTTGTCCTCCTCCTCTCCTTCCTGCCTCCCCCGCCTTTTCTCTGGGTTTGTTCCCCCCCCCCGCGCTCTCTCTCTCCCGCCCCAATTCTTTTTTTACCTCCTCCGCTCTCGCTGTCCTTTTCTCCCCCCCCCCCTCCCACCGCCGTCCCGCATAAACCAATTACACCGCTTTGCAAATAAAGAGACGCCCCAGGGGAGTTGCAAGCCGAGTGGAACTGCCTGCTTTGCAGGTGCATCTGCGGCTTGGTAGGTGCGAACGTCTTTGTGCGGCGGACAAATGGGGAGAGGAGGAGGAGGAGGAGGAAGAGGAGGAGGAGGAGGAGGAGGAGAAGGAGGTGGGCACTGCTTTGGCGGCGGCAGCGGCGGCGGCGGCTGGTGCAACGTAAGATCCACCTCAGCTCAACTCTGCTCACATCCCAACCGGCACTTCCTCACTTTCTCGAGTGGCTGCCGCCACCCAACGTCCCTGCTTGACTGAGCCCTCCCCGGGGGCCGGCTTCTGCTAGACTCGGGGGGGCTCCGTTTCCTGACCTCCCTTGCGCTCGCCAAGAGAGGACTGAATGGTTACACCGCGTACGTTAACTCCAGGATGTTAGGGACTGTGAAAATGGAAGGGCACGACGCAAGCGAGTGGAACAGTTACTACGCCGAGACTCAGGAGGTGAGCGGACCCGGGGGTGGGGGGATGAGGTGGGGGGGATCCGAGAGCTGGCCGGGAGGGCTTCAGCCAAGAAGGGGGTCTTTTCTACTCCCGGGAATCGAGCCTAAGCGCCAGTTCCCGACGGATTTACTAAACCTGCTTTCTCCAGCGCTACAGCTGGCTGCAAAGCCCGGGAAGGAATCCACATAATTTCCAATCGTCCCACGGGGCAACTGAGGGGGCGACGGAAATGCAGGCTGGGGGGGGAGATCAGTGGCAATCGAGCCGACGGGGTGGGTGGGAGAGGTAGGCGTTATTGATCACTTCCTCGGATTACGCGTCGAGTTCTAAACCCCAGGTCCTCCCAACCGCGCCAGAGTCCCTCCATTGAGGGCCGCGATTTGTGTACGTGCCGGGAGGGAACAATCATCAGGAGCCCCCCCTCCCAGCCATCCCCCTTGGGCAGCAGTTTCACGTTTTGTTGGTCCCCTTCCCGCTCCTCACCTGTGCCAGTATTGTTCTTTAACTAGGCAAAATACTCATTTGTGTGTGTGTGTGTGTATACTTTGCCGCACGCTTCTTTCACGGAGTTGTGGGGTGGAGGGGTGTGTGTGGAAGGGTAGAGATTAAAAATAAAACAGAAATCAATTCTCCCGGAGCCCGGCGGGTGGCGCTGTCGAGAATACGATTCGTAACCAGGAGCCTAACTTTTCATTGTCCATTCATGTCCACGTTCCTTATTTTACAATATGCTCCCAAAGGACTGAAAAAAAGGATCAAAAGCGGGCGAAGGGACAATAAGGGTGGAGAAACCTGTGAACCCCCTAACTGGGGGATAAATGGAGCCTTTTGGTGAATAAAGGCGGAACGTACAATTAAAAAGCTGCAACCCAGGAAACGTAGCCCTATAGGGAGAAAAATAAAGCGACGAGATGAGACGTTAAAACAGTCCGAAGCGCGTTGCAAGGAACGTGGTTGCTTTGCGCGGCTTGGCCGGAATGAGGATCCGGGTTTGCTGCGCGGCCAATGCGGCCAGGAGCCCACCGGCCCCATTTGACATCGCCCCTTTTTAGAGGGGCTTCTGATTTAATGCTAGGAGGGTCAAAGGGGGCTCAGAAAGAGATTGAGAATCATTGGGTGCGTCTTCCCGCCTCACCGGTATTCCAGTGGGGTGGGAGAGAAAATAGAACGAGGACCACCCTAGGCGAATATGGAGTCTTGATCGGCAAACAAGAATTTGCCAGCTCTCCCTCAACTTAAATCCTGCTTTATACGGAAGTATTTTTAGACTGAAAGGAATTTGGCACATTCCTATTACTTCCGTATTCAGTTCAAAACGCGCGTAAAAAAACTATGCATGTGCTTAGGAAGACATTTCCCCCCAATTCATGCTAGACAGTACTGATTTTCTAGCCTCGATTTGATTCCTAGAATTTGAGAAAAAGCAGGCATCTTCCCCCACCCGCATTGACATTTCCGCCTAGGCAAGCTCTATTGTGGACATAGCCAATCATTCAAATATCACCATTCCTGGACATATTTCCGCTGATACAAAACTATAATCATAATAGTGGGGGACGATATAGTCCGCAGAATATAGCTCAAATATAGGCGATGTTTACAAAGTTAATTAAGCGACGAGTTTATAAGGCATAATCTTTCCCGTACAGTTTTCAATATGGGTTGATAAAGTAAATCAATGGTTTAATAATTGGATTATTTTAAAGGGGAAACTTTAAGCCTTTCCAAGGATTATTGTTAAAGCGCCTTACGGCAGGGTCTTTAATTTAAACCGCGAAAAACGTCGGCGTTTCGACTGTCCTTCAAAACTTCTGGGCTGCAAGGCAAAGAGAAGAACGTTGGCCCTAAATTTCAGGATCATTTGTTTGATTTTTGACATTCCCCGGTCCCCTGCCCCGAAGTTACCGTTCTTCCTCCCAGGAAAGCTTCCCAATTTAGCAGGAAACAGCCAAGGCCCTGGGAGAAAAGCGGCTCCCCCCCCCCCCCGAAGGAGAAGCCTAGAAGCAGCAAGCGAAGGAGCTCGAGGGGGATGCGGGGCTGAGAAAAAGCGGCGATGTCGCTTTCTTGGTTTCGAGGGCCCGTGGCGGGTAAGAAGGCCTCGGCTTCTCTTGGGCGCCCTCGGGGACGTTGGGGAGCTGGGAAAATCCGGCTTGTGTGGTTTAGGCCGCTTGCCCTCCAACATTTCCCTTGCCCGGGCTCTGCGCGTTGAGTGGGGCTGGCCCAGTGGGCCGCCTGGGCGTGAGAAGGGTCTGCCTCGCTCTCTTCAGAGGCGATTCGGAGCAGCTTGGTTTGCCTTCACTGCCCTCAGATTTTGAAAAGAAAAGAAAAAAACTGGGTGGGCCTTCAATGAAGCCAAACGTAGGTGGGAAACGGGTTTGGAGGCTCCCTCCGATTTGGGGACTGGATTCCAGGAGAGTTTGCTGTTTGGCCAAAAAAATTGGGCCTTGCAGGTTTCTCGTTTCCAGTCTGCTTCCGCCTTGGGAATTTGGGCGGATGTTCTCCACATCTCTCCAGATCGTTAACTTGGGCGCTTAATCGAACCCCTCTTTAAAATCTCAGTCGCAATTTGTGCAAGGGACAAACGGGATTCCAGCTCTGCAAATCTGGCCCTGGGCAAAACTTTCTGAAAAGGAAACCTGGGCTTGTGGGTGCCTGTGAAGCCACCCATCTGTGCTGCATAAATATATGTTTATAGTACCCCCAGCTCCCTAATCAACGCAGCCAATGCAGCCAAAATGTTTATATCATTATCATTATTATTATATTGGCCTAGGCATTTCGGATGCGTGCCATTTCTTACTGTGAATAATATGCATGTATGTTTTCTGCCACTTCTCCGGTTTTCTTTAGCAACCGACAGTGCGGAAACTAGTACCCATTTGGAAAGCTTGGGGACAAAGCTGGGCACTGCTTTTCTGCGGAATCTCGAGCTTCAGAAGGCTGGATTCGCTCACCTTTTCACCTTGCAACGCAAGGATGAGCTGGGAAGGCCAGCCGCATGGGGAATGCGTTCTCCAAGGGGAAATTCGGGGGCCACATGGTGGGAACGCGGGACCATATGGCAGGGCAGGGCGGCAGGGTCAGAAGAGCCCGTTTTTAACCTGTGCTCCCTCCGCAGGCCTATTCGACGGTGCCAGTGAGCAACATGAATTCCGGCCTGGGCTCCATGAATTCCATGAACAGCTACATGAGCATGAACGCCATGACCACCAGCGGCAATATGACGTCGGGCTCCTTCAACATGTCCTATGCCAACCCAAGCCTGGGGGCCGGCTTGAGCCCCGGCGGAACCGGAGCCAGCATGAACAGTATGTCAGCCATGGGGTCGGCCCTGAGTCCCGGGGGCATGAACGCCATGGGCGGCCCGCAGTCTTCGCTGAACGGACTGGGCGCCTACGGGGCGATGGGACCCTGCATGAGCCCCATGGGCTACGCCTCCTCCAACCTGAGCCGCGGCCGCGACGCCAAGAGCTTCAAGCGCAGCTACCCGCACGCCAAGCCGCCCTACTCGTACATCTCGCTCATCACCATGGCCATCCAGCAGGCGCCCAGCAAGATGCTGACGCTGAGCGAGATCTACCAGTGGATCATGGACCTCTTCCCTTATTACCGCCAGAACCAGCAGCGCTGGCAGAACTCGATCCGCCACTCGCTTTCCTTCAACGACTGCTTCGTCAAGGTCGCCCGCTCGCCGGACAAGCCGGGCAAAGGCTCTTACTGGACGCTGCACCCGGACTCGGGCAACATGTTCGAGAACGGCTGCTACCTCCGGCGCCAGAAGCGCTTCAAGTGCGAAAAGCAAGCCGGGGCTAAGGGCGGCTCGGGCGGAGGCGAGGGAAGGAAAGACCCGGGCGGGGCCAACTCTCCCTTGCACCGAGGCCAAGGCAAAGGAGGGCAGCTGGAAGCCGCCCCGTCCAGCCACAGCGCCGGCAGCCCGCAAGCCCTGGACCAAAACGGGAACGGAGCCGAGCTGAAGCCCTCCGTGGCCGCGGCGGCGGCGGCTGCAGTGGCGGCCTCGGTCCCCGGCGGGCCCGCCTTGGCCCCCTTGAGTCACCCGGGCCACGCGCTGGGACCCCACGAGCCGCAGCTGCACCTGAAGGGCGACCCCCACTATTCTTTCAACCACCCCTTCTCCATCAACAACCTCATGTCCTCCTCCGAACAGCAGCACAAGCTGGACTTCAAAGCCTACGAGCAAGCGCTGCAATATTCCTCCTACGGGGCCTGCCTGCCTGGCGGGTTGCCCCTCAGCAGCGCTTCCATGGGCGGGAGGGGAGCCATTGAGCCCTCGGCCCTGGAGCCCTCCTACTACCAAGGTGTGTATTCCAGACCGGTGCTGAACACCTCTTAGCCGGCCGGGTGGGACTGGAGGGTCAAGCGAGCGGAATCCTCCCTCCCTCCCTCCCTTGTCTGCGTCTCTCCTTAGATCTCTGCCCAAACTGACCGTCCGCTTGCCTTCGCCCGCCCCCCTCCTCCCCATCTCCAGCCCGCGATCCGTGCGAGGGAAAACCGAAAGGCAAACGAATCACACAGTAAGCGAAAGGACTGTTACTTTATTCCCGGGGCGGCTCGGATAAGGCACGCCGCCGGTGCGTCCCATTTCTCCGGTTTCGGCTTGACCAGTCCAGCAGATCCCAGCCCGGCTCTCCTAGACGAGCATATATATATATATATACATATATATTGACCACTGAACCAAGCAAGCGAGGCTTCCATTTTGAAACTCATAATTGGTTGCGTTTCCCCTCCTTGGAAGCAATCTCGCCAAAATTAGGTGGGGCGGAGGATTTTTCAATAGGAAAAGGGTTGCTTGGAAAAAGCCGAATCTGGACCCAGGCAGCCCACTCCGCTCTCCTCCGCGCGTGGGTGGCTTCTGGAAAGCCTCTGCGTTGGGGGAGGGGGGCATTTCCCAGCCCCGAGAATGGATGCAGTAGGTCGAAGTTGAGCCCGGACTTACTGGCCTGCGCGTGGCTCTTCCTCCCAGGTGGAGAGTTGACATTAGATCCGGCCCTTTGAAGGATGCAGCGCAGAGAGGGAGAACTTGCTCCCTTTTTGAGACTTAAGGAAAGGGCGTTCGTTTCACGCGCTGCTGGACTCGCCCCCCTCCCCTCCCCCGCAGACACATTGACCCCAGGGAAGCACGGGTGACAGGTCCCGAACACCCCACCCCACCCCTTGCCTTGTAAAGGGACAGAGCACAGATGGCAAGTGGAAGAGAGAAAAGGGGTCTCCTGCATTTCCAATGGGATCTGGATGGGATACAGAACTGTACAGGTCACACAGCCTTTTAAGGCATGTTACTATGATTTCAACTCCCCTCCCCTCCCTCCACTTCCCACAAGCTGCTACTAAGGAGTCTCCTTCAGCATCAGGAAATCCTTGACTACATGGATGACTTGTTTAATCTCGGAGTTTCCCACCCCCCAACCCCCTCCGTGGGTTCCAGAACTCTAGGACTATTATTGTTCGAGCCCTGCGTGGAAGAATATTCTGAACTGGGAGATGCTCCGAGGCTGTTTTCATCAGATCAGTCACCACCTTCCTGAATTTTTTTTTTTAGGTCGCTTAATTCTACCCTACAGTTTATTAGCACGTTCATCCAGTGTTAATGCACTTTCTTCAGTTTTTACATGATGTTTCAGCATAGCCAGACGGGTTTCTCCCCTTTCCCTTTTTTGGTTCCCCTCCTTCCCCCCCCCTCCCATTTGCCTTTACAATATTCTTAATTTATTTGCACGGTTTATACTTTCTTCTTGACAGCTTGAAAGTGCTTTAAATAAACGGTTTTAAAATGACACACCATTTTAAAGAAAATAGAAAAAAAATCTTAATTTTATAATAAATGTGATTGTAATTGAAAAAAAAATGTTTTGATTCTTTTGCGGTTTTTTTTATGAAAATATAAGCCATGGAGCATGTTTTTCCACCTCTCCTTTTAATTTTTTTTTATCATTTCCAGTTAAGGACTTCAAATAAATCAAATATTATCAATGAGTGGATTTTGGCTATTTTCTTTTACTTTATTCCATTATTGAAAGAATATTTACTTCTAGGCCAGTTAAAAATGAACCTAGGGTTCAAAGAGGAAGACAGGGGTAAACAAAAGGAATTGTTGGCAGTTTTCGCCCCTCTCCAGGCAAGGCAATATATTAGGAGAACAATGGCAGAACCGTGACTTCTGTCACCTTATTCCAAAGAGTCACCTTATTAGATGTGTAGTAAGTATTTATTAAACTTATTGAATATCAGACAAATTCTACTAAAAATGTCACAAACTAAAATATTTGCTTTAATTTTAAAAAAAAACTGAATTAGGGATTTCCGTACAATATATCTTATTTTCTTCAAGCACACCAAAGTTTATTTCAGTTTGAGAGCAAAGACTTATAGAATAAACAAATCTTTAGCAACCACAGTTTTAAGAGGAAAGTCTCCTTCTCTTCCTAACAGATTCCTTTCTGTTATTTAGGAATGAAATTCTAGCAATTTCATTACTAGAATGAAAACTTGGCATGAAAAATACCTGTAATGGTTGTATCAATGGGAATATTTTTATTGATTTTAGTGAAAAATGAAATGTGTTGAGTGAGTTCTGGAATCATAATCACTGTCTATAATTTTTTTAAAGGTGGGGGTGTTACTTTGACTTTCTTCAATGGACTGGGGCTTTTTTCAATCTAGAAGTGAATTCTGGAATGGGATTCTTTGTGATTTTTACACCCCCAATCCCCAAGAATAGAATGCTGTTTATTCTGAACCTAATCTAGTTGTATAGTTCTGAAGGCTAACACCTTAGTGGATAATGGCTATTAGCCTTGTAAACAATTCTGCACAAATACAATCTGCCGCATTTGACGCAAAAGGTTGGGAGTACATTTCTTAGGTGGTTTACTACTAATTGAATGTAACTCGCCATGTTAGTGGGGCAATAGGAAAATAGTTTAAATCCTGTTTCTGGTGCAATTTATACCTCCCTTGAAATGAAGTTGTACTCACAATATATTTAGGAAATTAACTCATATGGAAACGGGGGTATTCATATGTTTCCCAGCGCATGCAGTGCTTTTATTGGACCAGTTGGTTAGCATGTGGTCATGCTTTTTGTACATTTGTAGTTCAGGACTGTATATGTTTATATTGAGGTTATAATGCTGAACTAAACTCTTGGAGTAAAAAAATTAAGCATTGGTGTATTTATCCTGTCATGAGTGTTGATGGTGCAGAAAGCAGGCCTCTGGCGGAGCTTAATCTGTGTTCATGCTATGCTGCAATCCCATTTAATGAGTTTATTTCCATTGAAAAATGTATTTGCCTTTACTATTGGAACTCAACACCAGGACATCTTCCTTGGCAAATAAATCTCAGTGAATTCCATGTATCCCATGCACGCTCAGGTCTACATCCTTAATGTTTAAATCATTTCCCTTAGAACTAAAGAAAGAAAGATCCATTCAGGTGTGTCGGGATAAAGAACAGAATTTTGTAAATTGTTGCCACTACGGTAATTATGCATACACCTGCCCACACACATACACACATTTGTGTCTCTTGCATGCACACAATACTGCAATCCTATTCCTTTCCAGAGAAGTAGTCCTATTAGGTCTGGCACAACAGTAGAGACCATATGCCAGTTTACTTACACATAAGCCCTATTGTACACAATAGAGGTTTAAGCTGCTAACCGGTATTGGGCCCAACGAGTTTTTCTCCTCTTTCTAAACCAATTGAAAACCTGATAAAAATATATTGTATTATAAGTGTCATTGCTGCTGTTGTTGCCGTTGGGGCAGAAGGTAAGTCTCTTCCCCCTAGAATGCAGCCACCTCAGAGGTTCTTATTTTATGGGGCTTGGATCCAACCGCTCTTCTTCAATTGTCCTCAGGTATAGAATTCTTTATTAGCGTGTGATTAGACACACAAGGAATTTGTTTCCAGTGGGTAAGCTCTCAATGTACATACAACAATAATGATAGAAGGGAGGGATTTTGGAAAGGAAGAATGGCGAGGGTCCACAAAGCCATTTACTTACACCAGATCCCCCAATTCGGCAGCACAGCCCCTCATCTGTGTTTACTCAAAGGTAAGCCCTATTACGTTCAGCAAAAGTTTGATTCCAAGAGAAATTCACGCAGGGTTTGCAGGCAAGATGGAAGAAATAAAGACCGAAAACCAAAAGGTTTTCGTTCCAGATTTTGGAGTAGCATTACCTGGTCACCATAAGGAGACAGGTGCCGTTGTTCTCCCTCTCCTCGCTCTCCCCCTTCTCTCTTCCTCTCTCTTTTTTTTGCCTATTTTTTTTTTTTACTTTGACTGGCTTGGCAACCGTGGTAAAAACGGGATCTTCCAATGCGTGCTCCCGTTCTCCCGATCTCTCCCATCTTTGCCGGGCTGCGTGTGATCCTTGCACAGTCGAGGGACAGGAGATCTCAGCTGCAGCTCGCGCCTGGCTTTGATCAACCCCCTCCCCCCAAGTCGCGGGCTTTCGGTCCACAGGGCCTTGTTGCTTCCCCACCGACCCACCCTCCCGCAACCAGTCGGGAAAGACCCGGAAGCTCTTCGATCCGACGCGACACGAGGGATGGGGCTGAGCCTCGTCGGAGCAAAGAGGCTTCAGGATCGGGAATGGATTTGGAAGAGACGCTTCATCTTCACCAAGACTCTTCCCCACTCCAGCGACGACCGACTTCCAGAAGGGAAAGAAGGGAACCAGCATTCATTTATTTTTAGGGGGAGGGGGGGGTCTCGAGACGCTGTCGATCCCCCTTCCGAGTCAACGGGGAATGAGCCATAGCCTGCTTTCTTTCGGGAAGTACTTAAGAGCCGCATCTAGGAATAACTTTGTGGGATGCAGTTAATGGCAAGATTCAGAAATTGTAACTAACCGATTTGGCTACTTTTTGAGTAAAGCGTTATTTAATCAGGCATTTTCTGCTGGATACGGTCTTAAGATCGCATCCTAGAATACTTTATTATAATACAATGAAATAATTTAAAGTGAAATGTGTTTAATTCAAGGCCGCTGGCTTCAGAAGGTTTAGACCGCGGGTCTCAAGGACAGTACCAACTTGGCTTGGACCTTGACAAATAAATGGCATAGTTTTCCTTCTCAGAGACATTTTTATCTGCTTTGCAAAACATTGGGGAGTTAGTTGTTGCAAAAGCGTTACCCACTTCAGTTCTTCTCCATCAAATGTGCTCCAGGCTCCCAACAAACCATAATCTCCAGCCAGCTGAGAAAAAATGAGACTTGAGAATCCAGCACGTTTGAAGGGTAGCAAGTGAAAAGAGGATTGCTCCTTAAAGATAACCTACTTTCTGATGATGAAACTCAATTCTTTCAACAATGCCCAACCTTTCTAGATGGAGCGACCAAGAAAAACAGGCCAGGCAACCTGATGACTTAATTCTGACCATTCACACTTTCCCCCCATTCACCTTAGCTTATTATTTACCGTAGTGAATCTCTTCCCTCCCCTCTTTTTACAAAAAATTAAGGAACTAAAAAGGTGAGTGTTGGGGGTTCAACCTTCAGTCTAGAATATAGCTTATGCAGCTTAGTTGGAAGACATACTAGGAGCCTGACTAATAATAATATAAAAAAGGCTGTACAGCTTCATTTCTCCCTTAATATTGCAAAGCATACGGAAAAGAGCAGAAACTTCTATTGGCTAATGCCTAGCGTTTCAAGAGGAGGAGAGAAAAAATCAATCCATATGTGACCTTTACTCTTAATCAAAGGAGTTGGAGAATAAGTAGATGCATGCGCCTATAAGTATCTTTACAGCCACGCGCACCTGCATATTTTATGGACTACGGTTTTATTTGCTTTTTTCTAATTGCCAGGGAATGTGGTTTCTTGATTTTTAGTGGATCGATTTCCCCAGATCAGTTAAGGAGACTGATTGCCATGAGGATATATTTAAGGTAGTTTGTGAAAGATGACAAATTGTTAGAAAGCCTAAAATATAAACATCCCCCACCCACCAATTTAGCACAGAAATAGTGAATATAAAGAGGAAATTATATCTAAGTCAAAACATGGGTGCAGGGAAGATGAGAGTTAATTCACTGCTGGGTAGAGTTTACGGTTTTGTTTTTGTTTGTAGGGTTTCACTCCTAAAGCCATTCTTGCATATATTTTTATGTCAGCGTCAAGCCAGCAGAAGGAAAACAAAACTTTTTCGGTGGACAAACTTTCAGTTATCACACTCGCGCTCTAAAACAATTTTTATTTAAAGGAAAAAAAAGAAAAAGGTGTTCTTGCAAGGGCCATTCTCTAAAAATCTCATTTTTGGTCAATTTAAAGGTGGATAACTACTTTTCCCAGCAATGTCAATCAAGGCCAATTTCATTTGGGGGGGGGGGGAGGATGTTGATCTACAGGGTCCCACAGAACGCCAAAAAGTTAGGTAGATTCCAGCTTCAGGGTAGAAGCTCTTTGACTTTCTTCCTGCGGATCCAGGAAATGTCTTTCCTTTTCAAATGCAATTACCCTCTTTAATAAGGCACGTGCTAGACAGCTAAAACTGTTGCCATCATTCAGGCTCATTTAACTCCATTAAAGTCAAGCAGGGAGTAATTCAGCATATTACTGAAGCCTTTAAGAGAGCTAACTGGATTTTGGCTGGTGTAAAGAACCCAAACAGTCAAAGGGGCGGGGGGGGGGGGGAGGCAGGCAGGCGAAGGGAAGGTTTATAACTTTTCGAGTTCAGACCAGAATAGATGTTTTGGGAGCCGTTTCCCCAGGTAATTAGTAACTTTGAAATTCTAAAATAAATCACGTGGACCAGAAAATATCCCACTTTTTAAAATCCTTTCGAGGTGTACTCATCAGACACATTTACAGTTTTTTTTTCTTTTAAAAAAAGTTAACACAAGATAATTGAGTCAAGCCCCAAACCAGGTTATACAGAAACATCTTTTAAAATTATAAATGAAGGTGTAAATGAATGAATAAAGTAAATGAAATATTCTTCCTTGAAAGAAAAACCCATAATGTAATTCGTTCTTCAAGCTGTAATACTCAGATTTAATTTAAACTTAATTTGAGAAAAGGGCTGAATAATCACAAATTGCATTGGTTCCAAATTAATATTAACCTTGTATTTTTTTTAAAGTGCATCCAGTGGTTTCAGGATGAATACACAGGATTAAAGAAAGACGCTAAAACAAGTATATTTACAATTATTACAAATTCTTACATTTTAACTTATTTCTAAACCAACTTAATTTAAAGGAATATATTGCGGGAAATAGCTCAGAATTTTGGATACCTGACTTACAAGGTGATATTTGATGTTAATTTATTGAGCATGTCCTTCAAGAATATGATCCAAAGCCACCGATTTGGAAGAAGCATAATTTAAATCAGCAGGACAAACAATCTTTAATTTGAACACCAGTATATTATGATATATAAGCATCCAAAGGCATACAACAGTCTATTTTTTTATTTATAAAAATGAGCTGGATAATAGTTTTGAACTGAAGATTCTTTAGATAATGACCACTTCATCAACACCAGTTTAACTACAGCTGAACCTTTTTTGAGATTGCTGGGAAATCCTTTTGCCTTTTCCCCTTCCAATATGTGTTAGGTAGACAGCACAACCTGTTTTTAAACATCACTTTAGCACAAATTGTTAAAATTGTTCTACTGTGGGTTCCATCCACATCCTATAGAAGTCAGGAAAAGAACCTTTTCCAGATTTGAATGGATTTGCATTGCATTGAGGGAATGTACTCGGTATCTAAACGTGTGTGCCTTTACATTGAGCAGGACTGAATTGTTTGCAGTGAAAACAAGGTCCTGTGCCAAAAACGAGGACTCCTTAATACCCACATCCAGTAATGAATTGATTTCCCCCCCAGGCTTAAAGCAAAATGCAAAGTGTACAATGTGATTCCCTCATCAATACTGGAGAGCTGTGATGTTAAACCAAAGTCGATTATTGTGCATCTTGGCCCCAGGATCTTGCCCGTATGGACCACGCTTATTATGTCAAAATACAGCTGATTTCGGTGGAATAGGCAGAAGGCAGAGAGAGTTGGAAGCTTTCCTCAACTAAAGTAATATGCAACCTTTGGAACTAGGTTGCCTACCGAACAGCTGCATTTAGGGCAGGGGGGGGAGGAGGTAGGTTCTTCCTAGGAGTTGCATTGCAGTGCCCTTCTTCTTGGAAGAAAGTGGTCTCCCATTCGGTGGGACTTAACTTCTAAGCAGCTATTTTAAGGACTGGATTATTGTGGAGGGCAGGATCCCTTCCTCCGACTTTACGGTTGTTGTTTTTTTAAAAAAATTACTGGGTTTCCTACTGCACCACAAGCTGCTCAAGAAACCACTCGGAAAAGTAGAAGGAGCGCAATTCCTCCACTCTGGCGAAACTACAGATCGGCCGCCGTTTTTCCCGGCAGGCCAGCAGAGGAAAGCCAAGCGAAGAAAGAAGAGTGACGAAATGGAAAGCCGCCTTTGTTCTCTCCGAGGGCTCTCTTTCTCTCCCCCCGCCCCACCATTATTTTGCAGCCTGTGATAGTTAAGGTGAGATTAGCCAAATCAACGTTTCTATTTCCCGGAAAGTGTCATTTTGGTCCCAAGCCTGAGAGACCCTCTTCTCCCTTGACGCATGTGTGCGCGCGAACGCCTGAAAGACAATCTGGGCGCGAATTCCAAGTTTTGAACTTTGGACAGAGCAAACTATCCAGCCCTCTGCTGTTGCGCATTTCAGTCGGAATAGCAAACACTCTTCCTGCTTCCTGACAATTCCCAAACGTGTTGGTGCGGCTGAATTACTCGGCTTTGCATCCCAGATTCCAAATCCCCCAGGCTCGTCACAGATATTTTCCCCAGGAGGCTGAATTTCTTCTGCATCAACTCTTTAGGGAAACGGGTTGCCCTGAAAAAAAAAGGGGGGAATACCTGCTGCCAAGTACCCCCCTCCCTGGGTGTTCCTATCAAAGCCTGCTGCAACCTTAACCGGAAAGGAACTCAAGACTGACAGGTGACCTGAGATCCAACGCGCAGGTTTTGTATTGTGTGCTAATGTCCTTCAAAGCTGCTCTGTCCGGGAAAGACAGGTCGCAGTTCCTTCCCTTTCCTTCCCATTTCTTGTTAAATCCAGTTACGTAACTGAACCCTAACCCAATTCAAGACAGGCTATCCAATGCATATCTACTCAGAAATCAATCCATTTAAGATCACCGTTGATTATTCCTAGATAACGTTATTTAATATTACGTCCAAGTATTTCAGCTGAAGTAGTCTGGGGATGGAATTGATGGGCTGCGATCTTGAATGTTGAAATAGTCCATTCCGCTTAATAGATCAGCTGTTTCTATCCGGATATTAAATAGGCGAAGAAGTGAGTCGAACCGAGATTCCTTTCTAGTTTCAGGATAAGAGACCCATTTAAGGCAGGTTCATGTCTCACACACTAAAACCGAATAATTCGGGTACCAGTCCATTTGTTTCACGAGGGTCTGCATTATTAGCCCAGCCCGTTTAGAAACGAAGATACGAGAGACTTGTAGCTGTGATAGCTGTGATAGCTTTTTCTTTAAAGTTCAGTTTAAAGTTTAGAACTCTAGGAATGTTGTATTATTTTCAAATCAAAGATCATATTCTTTGCACTGATTTGACAAACATTTATTTATCTGTTTAAAACAGGGGGCAGCAAAAATAATTACACAGTTGATTTTAGATTTTCTCATTGAACTATTTATCTCAAGGTGAAGATGTTGGCAAAAGTTCTTTCTGATCAAATTACAAACTTAAAGAAATTCTGCTCAGCCTCTTTCCTCCCTTTAGAAACAACTAGGACTGCATTGTTACTGTTAGAATAGAGAAAAATGTACCAAGTACAATATATTAGAGCACCGTACAGTTCAAGTGTAGGAGCAAAATGCAAATAGGCAAACATTGCATTGACTTGGAAAAAAACCCCTCGCCCCCTCTGATTAATTACCAAAGTATATTAGCCATGAAATCCTATACATGTCTAGTCAGAAACAAAAACCCATTGAATTAAATCAAACTCACTCCCAAGGGTGTGTGTGTAGGTTTGCAACCCAAAGTAAAGATCTCATTTACTGAAGCTCATTTACAGCGCATCCCAATGTAGGGTTGAACTTTGATTTCGTTTTCATTCCCCATGGAAAGGGAGGGGGAGGGGGAAAAAGAATGGCAAAGAATATATTCCAATAGCCACACGGAATGCTTTGCAACCTCTTTGGCGTTTCTACTGGAAACCGAGCAAAAGACAAACGGTGCAACAGCTGGAGATCAAGCAAAGTGCATTGCAAGTAGGGTGGGACTGAAAGCTGGGATCACAGCAATTAAGATTGTAATCTTGTGTACATTTATGTGAGAGTAAGACCTACATATTATATATGTGGATGCAGATATCTAGCAAAGTATCTAGTTTCAGCTATCAGTTGTTCCTACTGTAAAGCAAGAATGATTTCAATGTTACACAGCCCAATTAATTGCCATTTTAAATTGTCACTGGCATTTTAAACTGCTTCACTTCTGAACATTACTAAGCAGGAAAGACCCACCGCTACAACTGAGTTTTAAGTTGGGGAGATGGAGGGAAAGAATTTTAAAGTGTTAAACAGTCTGAACCTTTGCTTGCTCTTGCTTGCAAAATATTGAGACTTGATATTCCATGACCCAGAAGGAAGACAGCACACTTGTTCAATGATCAGGAACCAACTCTGGATTCTGCCTTCTTTCTCACTAGTAATTTACAACGCCATCCAACCATGGTTGTGCTGATATGACAATAATGGAGATGGGCTTTACAGCACCTTCATGTCTATGCTGGGTCACAGTAGGTTTGCAGCAATCCTCAAGATACTTGTTAAAAATTAAGAAATCCCAAGACATTCAGATCATCCTGTTGACTGAAATATGCTGGTTATTTGGAAGTAGGTGCCACTAAAACTGACAAATTTCTATGTAAGGGCACAGCGTTGGCCTATTAACTTCCAAAGACCATTCAAAACCAGTTCATTACAGATGCAACATGTTCCTTAATAGGCAAATCTTTTCTTCTGCACGCAATGTGACTGAGTGACCAATTATAGGTAGGCGGGATTTACTACTTAATTTATGCTTCTGTATTTAGTGCCAGGATCATTAGTGGAAATTATCAACATGACATCCATTTATACTTGATTTTTCCACTACAAATTTATACAACAAATCCAACTCTCTTAACTCTAAATCTGATGCTGGAATCATCTTACAGCAGGAGTCCATGAAGTTACTTTGAAGTAAGTCCCACTGAACAGAGTCTCCAGAAAGTGTGTACAGACCTGCTAACTTTGTGCTTAAATGAAATGAATTCAGCTGTCACCTCTCTAAGAAACTCGGCTAAGGCCAAGTATTTGAATGTCAACAAATCCACACACTCCAGCCTAAACACATCATGTGCTGCAGCTCCAATTGAAGTAAGAGGAGGGTGAAAGCACACAGCAAGGGGAAATGAACCTAAGACACTTAGAGTTAACCCCATCTCAAAATCCTTTTTAGCAATGTTCTGCTTTCAGGAAAAGGTAATGTGTCTTATATAAATTATGTAAATCGCAGCTATCCCAAATGTTATCAGCTGAATTACTCTGCCTCAGTGTTCATTGCTTAATTCTTTCCCCTGCTTTTTCATATCAATGGGAATCTCTCTGTGGCACCTCTCATGGTCTATAACAGCAACGACTTATTAACTTTTAATACTGGATGGGTGAATTTATGGCCTTCAAGTTATTGTTGGACTATAATTCCCATCTCCCCTAACAACTGGCTGGCTGGGATTGATAGATGTTGGAGTCCAATAATATGAGGACTACAGATCCTCAAATTCAGAATAGGAAATTCACAAGACAATCAATATAAACAACATGCAATTGTCCACATTATGAGAACTGCCTTTTCCAATATGGTGTCCTCCCAAAATAATGGGCTACCACTATCAAAACTGTTAGATGGTAGGGACAACTGAACAAAATAGAAAAATCTAATCATAATTGAATATTCTGATGTTTTCCGGATGACAAAAGATGTTAAAAATCTCCTGAATAATACTTAGTATTGGTCTAGTCATTATGTATGTTTAGCTAAAGTTCTATACATAAGTAAACCACTCTGCCTTGGTATTTATCCTTCCCAAATCCACAACTTAGGTGATTAAATAAAAATCAGACAATAAAATTATTTCTATTGTGTGTGTGTGCATTTAATATGGATCAATTATATTTGTAAAAACAATGGCATTTTTAATTTTGTTAGCTTCCTTGAGTCACATCTAGAGGAAAGGTGGATCTAAATCCAGTCAACAGAGAATATCAGTAGACACCCAGGGCGAATGGAAGTTACTCTTGCACATGTTCAGAAACAGGGGCATCGTGGCCACATAATCTGAACCATGTTCAGGATGTCCGACTAGAGATTTTAGAAACTAAGGGAGTTGCAGTGTGGAAGCATGGCAGAACCTTGGTCTCTTTGAACAGCTTTCCCTGGCTGAGATGAAACCATCCCACCCATTCTTCAGAACCATAGTAAGGAATTTATGTACTGTGTACGAAATTCTTTCTTTCCTTCACTCAGTCTTAAAAAGCAATTCAGTCACTGCCAACTCCAAGTAGCAGACACTCCATAGGAGTAGCAAAGGTAAAATGATAAATAAGAAAGCAATATCACATATGTGCAAGTGACAGTTCTCCACATTGAAAATGCAAAGTTTTACCCACAGAATTTTGACCTTCCCAGTCTCTCTGGAAGGTGCAAAGTTGGCCCACAAACCAACTCGTGCACCCTGATTCTCTGTCAAAAAAGCAAACTTGCCACCTGGACCTGTGGTCCTCCCACCTAAATACCAAAGACTCTGCTACACTCTGTGGCCTACTGCGCCTTTGTTGCCAAGTCTGGTCCTCTCTTCCACTTCTTTGGAGTAGCAGAAACGTATTTGCTGGCATGAGCCAAGACATCTTTGGCTCTCTGGAATCCAAGCTAAAGGATCTTGCATCTTGAAGCTGGAGTGGAGTAGCATCCTGGTCTAAGCTGACTTTCCCAGCCTCTGTTCATTGACCAGTCAGGCCTTCAGGCAGAGGAAGATTTCCTCCTGCAGATGGAAATGTCAACAGATTGGTAACTAGGGTAGGAGGAGGGGAAGGCTTCATGCCCCTCTCTCCATAGAGATCTTAGCATGAAAATAGGAGCCGAGGGGCGAGAGCCCTGAGCCTGGGGAAAGGACAGATTGCTGGGGTGGGGAGACAGGATAGGGGGGTCTAGTGAAGGCCAGGGACTCTTTGGGTGCTCACTCCTTTTGGCTCCCCCTCCCCTCCACACAATGGTCTTTATTACAAGTTAATCCATTAGAGTCTGGGGTGCAAAGATGTGCAGTTAGGGAGGGAAAAATTGATGTGGATAAATCAGGAACCTAGTGAGCTGAAATGACAGAGGGTGCCTTCATTTAATTTTCAAATGAGCAGCCCCTGCTCTTGTTTCTGCCCAGACAGTGGCACTGTAAGCACTTTGGAGACTGCAATTCTATAGGACATGCACTTAACTCAATGAGGGTGTGGGCACTTCCCTTTAAGGAGACCTCTGTTGTGCCTGGTTCTGCTGAACTCCATATAAGACAAGATAATTAAACCTTAAAGCTTTCAATAGCTTTTCCAGCAACAGACTGAACTGCATCCTAACCAACCATCTTAGCCAAGCCATTGGTTAGCTAAGGGTTTGGTGTAGCATTCAGAACTCACATAGGGGGGAATAAGCAACAACCAACCATCAAATTTGGATGGGACTTGGAGATTCTTAAAAACATTAGGGGAATTGCATCCAGGAAAGAGAAGTAGCCCCCCTTCCCCAATAGCTTGAATAGGTGCCACAAACATGTTGAAAATATGCTAATGGAGGCAAGTGAAAGGGTCTTCCTTTGGTAAAGAAGGTACCATCTGTATAGCAACTTGTCACAATAAACTGCAAGCCAAGAGGAGCTTTCTATGAGCAAAGATTAAGAAAAAAATACGTGAGAATTTAGTCAGAGGTCCTTAAATCATGGAGTTTTCCAGCAAAGAGATATCGCTGTGGCTGTCTAGGTATCCCACGCTGGTTTCCTCTAAACAAATTAGCTTATTTATATCGAGCGTTGTTTTTAGTTTTAAGCTGTCACAACACTCCGGCTTATTCTCTTACAACTTCGCCAACCCATTCACTTGCGCAGGTCATCGCTTGAGTTTGTCATCATTAAGAAGCAAGCCTGCCACTGTAGACGGCTTTAATTAACTGCGGCCGCCAGATCGCTCCAGTGAAATGAAACGACTTTAAGCGCATGTGTGAAGCGATGCTCGAACATCTTGCACGTTCTCCAAAATAGTATCAGTGGTCCTTTGGCTTTATAGTCCTGCGGGAAAAATCTCGATCTAAGTCAGCAGCAACTCAGCCAAATGCCGCCGATCTAGCTCGTGTCACTTCCGAGGTAGTTCTCAGTTTCGCATCAAAAGCGGCTAGTCTTTCTTCAGCCAAAAAACCCTAAAGGGCAACCCTCGGCCCCCTTAATTTCAAAAGCCACTATCAGAGAGGCTCCCCGACGCATTTTCCTGCCTGCCTTTCATTCCCCGCTTGAAGAGAGAGAGAAAGGGGAGGGGGAGAGCCCTTACAACACGGCCAGGGCCTGCTAATACGCTTTGATGGGGATTGAATTCATTATCTCCAATAACACAATTGTGCTTGGCCAACGAAAAGAGCAAAGTAATACTCATCTAGAATTAGAGCGAGGGGCTCAGAAGAAAAGGGACGAAGGGGCCATTTCAAAGGGGGCAGGAGCGAAAAATGAGAAAACACCTAGCTGGACAATCCGCGAGGCGAAGGGGGTCCCCCAGTTTAATGCCCAGAAGTGTATGAAGTGGGCCGTTGCAAGGATCAAGGCACGTTGGTGGTCTCTGACTGCGCATTCCTGCCTTTGCCGGCCAAGTCGAGGCGAACAAGGCCGAGGTCTTGACATTTCCTTTTCCCGGGCCGAGGACTTATGCCTCGCCCCCAGCTCACTTCTATAATCACATTTGCTTGGAAGAAGAGGGAGGGGGGAACAGAAGGGGGCCAGAAGGCTGGGCAGAGAAGACACCTGCCTGGTACAAACAAAAAGGAAATGCCTGGACCAGATCCCATCTGACCCTGGAAAATTAATGTGGCTGAAGGAGGTAGTTTTGAGGCTTTGCAGGCATAACAACCTGTAATGGAAACGGGGTTTGGATGTTTTATAGGTCAGAATAGTTTATCCATGTAGCCCAAGTCTTTGTCTGAGTTTACCCATCAACCTAAGCCAGTTTGATTTCACCAGAGTTTGCTGAAAAAAATCTTGGGCTTGCATATGGCGCTAAATCATAATAGGCTTTATTTCTTGGTGTCTTAGTAAGATGTGTAAATTCAACCCACTCTTTTCCTAATGGGGGAAAAACACACCAAGGAAGGAAAGGTTTGTGCTGGGTTGGTAAACTTTCTGGATTATTCTTTAAAGGACAGGGCATCTACATGATTCAAGCTAGAAACAGAAACCGGGTTTACAAATTCTTACTTAGCCCTGATGTTTATTGACAGTGATAATTTGTGGGGGTCAAAAAAAGTCAAGATAGTGACCAAAAACATGTTCTTGATCATGGGGTTGTGGCCACTAGTTGCCTTTTTTGGATCTTACAGAAATCCTTGTTGGTCTCTGACTGTATATGTCATGGGGATGCTGTGAAGGAACAAACATCATCCTGAGATGATATATCTAAAGAGGAACAAAAACAAAAACACAATTCAGCAAGCAAGTGAACAGTTTGGAGAGTGTGGCACTATTTTGGCCTTCCAGGCCTTGTAAAGGGAAGGCTGGGATCATTATTTGCACTGGACTAACATGTTGTGTTTTGCTATTCCAGACCCTGGCTTATAGTTCAATGCACCCTGTAACTCAGTTTGTTTAAGGAAAACAGGAAAATGGTTCAGTTTTTCATAGGTATGCATGTGCTACAAATACCGCCATAATGTTGCCTGAAACTGTGTTTTGTAAGCCCAGTCACAGTGGTGTGTATATTATGACAGATGCAAAGTCAACTAGTGATAGGTTATTTACCAAACCCATGTCATACAACTTGGTATGACACAAACGGTGTGCTAACCTAGCTTCCATAAGAGCCAGCTAGAGAAAGGCTGGCTTGGAGGAAGCTGAAATTTGATCTCTGAAGTGATATAAACAGATTCAGTCTGTACTTGAGCTTATCCCAAACTTTGTGGAAACAACCATCACTGTCTTGTTCTGTGAGAAATTGATCAACCATATTTAGTAAGGCTAAAAAAATGGAAGGATTTCGATTCCCACCATGGATGTATAGCTACAGAAGCTGATGGAGTTGGCAGAAATGGCTAAAATTGACCATTTTGATCAAAAGAAAAGAATGTAAGTACTTTTGTTGCTACATGGAGACCGGCCACTTATGGTGATTGAGGTGGGGGGGAAAAGAAACTTTGATTTTTGGGTTTTACTGATTAGATTGATTTGCTGTTATAGAAATGGCTAGTTTATATTATGGAAAAGTAAAAAGTTGAGGTTCAATGTTAATGCTTTATTCTATTGCAACAGAGGGAGACAGAAGTCAACACTTTTTTTTTTCTCCCTCCTTCTCTTTTCTTTCCCCTTCTCCCCACCCCCCACCCCACTGTATCTTCCTATTTGTGCTTTTGTATTTTATTCTATAACTTAAAAAAAAACACCATACCTAGTAAGGCTCTTTCCAGATATGCTTGACTGCAACTCCCATCATCTTCCCTTAACATCTTTCCTGGCTGGCCTCTAGATGAGTGGGATTACAATTTCCTTAGTTTGAAAGTGATGTAGGCACAAGGACATACTCATCCAAATCAACGATACCCTATGAAGTAATGAATGTCCAGTTGGGCTTTTAGCTTCCAGTTATGGCCAGAAGAGGCTGGAAGATCCTCCACACCCAGGCCCTGGCGCCCCCACTGGGCAGAAAGCGGGGAGGGGAGAGCCGGTCGCTCGGAGCTTGCTGGGGAGTGCTGGGGAGCAGGCCGAGTTAGGCCCCTCTGCAAGGCCTTGGGAAAGGCACGCTTCTCTAGTAAGCACGGAGCGCTTCCAGACGGTCCAGGAAATGGGATTGTGTGCCTGAGGCGAATTTCCAGCCTGATCTGCAACTATAAGGGGCGTTTAAGAAGCTTTTGCCCCCAGGAGGCGGCCAGCAGTCTTGCTTGCAATTTCGGGAGTGGTCGCGCTGGTTTGCGAGCTGGGTTTAAGACGGGGTTGTGGGGAATGCGTCTCCGTCGGCGGCGTCTTTTAGAGACAGCGTTTGGGCTCGAAGCCTTGGGCCTGTTGGCGTGGCCTACCACGAAAATTGGGGTGGGGATGGGGGTGTTTCTCCACCAGCTTTAAGGTCCCTGACAAACGCGACTGCCGTGTTGTGTGTGTCCCCCCACCCCACCTCCCGGTCGGTTTTCACGAGGATAAAACATGGATGGTCAGTTTTGCAGTGAACGGTTAGCCAGTCCTGATGGTCTTCCTTTTCTTTTGCTGTGGAAAACAAGTGATTACTTAAAGCAAACATGTCTGATTTTTCAAAAGGCTTCCAGACAATTATTTAAGTGTTAGTTGCTTGTCCTCAGTCAGTTTAATAAATCAAGAGAAAATACCAACTCCTGCTCTGCTTGCAGTCTCTAAAAAGGTTTTAAGGAAAAACAAACAAAAAAGACCCCGTAGGAAATATATTAGAAGAATCCTGAAGTTTTTCAGCCACCCAAATTGTGCAGACATAAAAGGCAGCCAAAGTATTTAGCAGAGAACAATTTACAATTTTTCTAACACATATTGGATTACCACACTGTCACCCTAGCCAGCAAGTCCATTCTGGCTGGAGAACTGTCTGAACTGCAGTTTAAAAAGTATGGTTGCCACGTTGATTTCTTTTCAAAATCATTTATGACAGTTTGGAATTTTTATTCGAGTGAATGAATGCAAATCTGCAGACAAATGCTACATTATTTTTATTTGGTACATGCTTATAAGCTAAATGCAGTGCCTGACCTGCATTTGTAGCACTAGAAAGACAAGGTATAACGATTTTGCAATAAATGACAGCTCCTTCACCCACAGGCAGAAGTGCAATTTTAAACAAGTGACAAAGATTTAGTGCTTACAATTCCATACTTACTTTTAAATGGAAGTGTTAGCAATGGAAGTTTTTCCTGTTCTTTGATACCTCTACTGGAAGTTTCAGGGATTTCATGTGAAGAGGAAAGCCAAAAAATCCAGAGAATAACCTTGACAGGAGGAGCTTGGATAAGGGTGGAAATTGAAAGATAAGAGTGAATAAAAGTAAGATCTAAGTGATATTCTAAGAACATTAGTGTCTAGCACTGTTTATTTGCATAATTTAGCCTTATTTGATTTGGCATTCTCCAGAGGTCTTGAATTACAATTCCCATCTTCCCTAACAGGGCATAATAGGATATTATATTAAGATAGGTTAATGTATAATAGGTTGATTTTGTACCTTCTATTATTAGAATGGGTTGAATGAGACAATCCCAGTTCTGCTTTTTAGTTGTCCAGCCAGTGTCTGAGATTGTACCAACTGAGATCAAGTTAGTGTGAATGAAGGCAGGGGATGTTAAAGAGCCACAAATGAATCTCCTTTAAACTCTGACTAGATTTGCAAAAGCCCTATGTGAATGCCAAAAAATATATCGCATGGTATATGCCAGGGGTGTCCAAACTTTTTGCAAGGAGGGCCAGATTTGGTGAGGTAAAAATGTGTGGGGCCGATCATTCAGCCTGACATTCTTTGAACCCTTAACATTAAATGCGAATTGACTACCGTATTTTTCGGAGTATAAGATGCACCAAGATTTTGAAGAGGCAAATTAAAAAAAAAGTTTTTACACTCTCCCCAAAACGCCCCATTTTTCGTGAAAACGGGCCTTTTTTTTAAAGGGCATGAATAGCCCTTAAGAGGTTTCTAGAGTGCTCCTGGGGGTTGGGGGGGGGCAAAGTTGAGCAAAAAACGGCCCGTTTTTTGCTCATTTATGCCCTCCACAGCCCTCAGGAGCACTCTGAAAACCTCCTAAAGGCTATGCACAGCCATTTTGGTGAAGGGGGCAGAGAGGAGGCAAAAAATGCTGTATTCAGTGTATAAGATGCACCCAGATTTTTAGCCTCTTTTTTGAGGGAAAAAAGATACCGAAAAATACGGTATTTTATGAAAGACTAAACAAATAACTCCGGTGGGGAGAAGAGGCTGTGGGCTGCTTGCAATTTGAAAAAGGGCCGCATTTGGCCCCCGGGCCGCACTTTGGACATGCCTGGTATATGCTAAGTATGTGCAGAACATATTTGCTATTGCCACCAACAAAGAACTATTGCTGTCTCACAGCCATAACAGGATTGTGATATAAAATTCCTAAATCAAAATGTGAGAGACTTTTCTCTTTTGGATTGTGCATTTCATGCAGTTTCTAGCATCTGACAAGCTTTTACTGTCTTGCATGCAGTCATGATGCAAACCTCATAAGTCCAGGTTTTATCTGGAACTTTTGCACAATCCACTTCCAGGGTCTGACACAGGAAAAATGTTTGGTTGTTGGAAATTAGATTACTTTAAGATCAGCCAAAATGCTAAAGGTTGCTCCAAGTTGTTGAGCTCTCATGGGGGAAGGACAACTATCTGTCCAAAATCCTTCAAATGCAATGAGATTAAGATGTGCAAGAAGTTGTATTAGTTGAGTAGAGGGGAGCTACAGAGAATATATAACTCCTAAACCTTTCCAGATTACATTTTGGGCATGCAGAATAAATTTAGTCTGGCTCTATACCAGGCCCTTCGTATCTTAAAAGTTAATAATTTTGCCTAATACTGTTATCTTTTGAAAATTTACTTTGAAAGGAAATTCTGAAAATGAACTGAAGACACCTAACAAATACTTTCAGAAAGTCAAATGGTAAGAACTATTTTGTTAAGCTTGAGCAGGTTTGTTTGTGTGTCAGACACAGGGTTGCAAATATTTTCATTTTTATTACAGTTCACAGGAAACCTTTCATACTTAAGATCATTAATCTGTGCATATCAGATATATGAAGTATATTTATTAGAATGAACTAATGTCCTAAGATATTGAGCAAGCTTTCTCGATTTCTAGGGGTATCTTGCAATTTAGGAAAGGATAAAAAGGAGGTGAGTGGAAGAGAAAGCTGCAGTCTTTCTGAAGAGAAACCCAGCCAGAAAAAACAATAGTGATTGTATTGGCTCATTTGAAGAAGAAAAATATCCAATAGTAAGACAAAAGCTTTTTAGGACCAACTAAAACATTACAACTTTGGGAACAAGTATTTGACTTCTTCAGAACTTCTCCTCAGGCGGGCTGTTAAAACAAAATCAGATGGAGGGGAGGAATTAAAATAAGGACTCTCTCTCTTCAGGCTGATGCATCTTCCAGATTTGGATTGTCAATTCTAATATCTGACCATATTTCACAAGAGACCTTATAGCCCACTTTCTTATTGGGCAAACAGGAGCCTGGAGGGGCAGCGCTTTACTTCCATCACTACTAGAAGAGATAGCTGAATTTTTCCTTAAATGATTACCCTTTAAATGGAAGTGTTATGTTAGTTATATTAGTAGGGATTGGTAAAATGTAACTCAAAATAGATCTGTTTTATTTTTTGAAAAATCCCATTTCTTGGATTCTTCTGATGGAAGTTAATTAGCAGTTGAAAACTTGCTCTTCCTCTGCTCTTAACTTTTCTTCCTACAAGGCAAACAGTATATTGGGCTAAAGAAACTCAACAGAATACTCTTATGTAGGTCAACTCAGAAGTAAGCCTACATTCAATAGATAATTATTTCAAAGTAGATAGGGAGGTAAAATATTGCAACCTAAATTGTGTCCACTGATGTTCTGGTTTGGAATTTAACCAAACTCCTTGCATTGTAGAAGTTGGCATCCACCTTCCCCAATGCAGCAGCATGAGGAAGGCATGATCTATATCATCATTAAATGTCTCCGATAAGCAAAGACAACACCATGTTTTCCTGATGTTGAGAAGTAGCAGTTGTTTATCAGTACCGATAACCTCAGGACATAACAATTAACAACTCCAAAACAGAAGTTGCTAATGAGCCTGATTCCTGACAGGAAACAGTTGCTCTCTTCTTTATGGGTTTTTGTGAAACCAATCAAAGATGACAGATTCCAAATGTAATTTCTAGGATGTGCAGTCACTACTGGTGATTTTCAGGTCATACTGCTGCTAATGTGGCAGACTCTCATTTCCTCCCAAGCAATCTCTATGGCCAGCATTGTCAAACTACATTGAATGTCTCTGCAGGATGTGACACATAACTGCTACATTTTAAGCTTCAACAATTAAGCTACAGTCTTCGATATACAGTCTGACTTAAGAGTAAATCCTATTTAACTCAATGGGATATACTTGTGTATAAACAAATATTGGCCTTGGCTATTAATAAATGTGAAAATTAATCGATTACTTTCTAATGCCTTGAGATATTTCTTAATAGAAAAGAATTCTTTGTTGGCCACGTGTGATTGGACACATAAGGAATTTGTCTCCGGTGTATAAGCTCTCAATGTACATACAGGCAACGAGTGATAAATTATGATCATGATCATAAAATACAATCATAAACCATAAGATACAACACATGCTGACAATTTCTTTTGGATATTGTTTATTAGTTATACAGCAGAAAGAATAAAGAGAAATAGCTTCTCAAACTGAATGAAATGAAATCAAGCAAAGGTGGAGCAAAACTGATTAGGCTATTATTTTAAAGAACTGTGCAGTGCAAAATCATCCATCTAAACTTTACTTAATTATTACTGGTTTCTTTTTTGTTTAACAAAACTGATGATAAAATAAGGGGCGTTAAAAAGCAACTTATTTTCCCCCCATTTTTATTAACTAACCTTTAAGACAAGTCTGGAAACAATTTAATGTAACAAGATTCAGCTAAGGACACTTATTAGGGAGTAAACCTTTACAAACACAGATTTTGAGGGATATATACATATGGTAGATTTGCATGCACTGATTGGGTTAGAAGCCAGAATGGTACTCTTTTTTTGGCAGTTTATGGTGAGTGGTTAGTTCCTCCCAGATTATTCTTTTGTTTGATAATAATGTGAATAGGAGAATGGAACAGCTTTTCTTGAAAGAATATTTACTATTTGCACAATTCTTTTTCAGGATCTTTAAAAGACTTTAAGCATTATCACAGTCTATTTCCTTTGTTTCTATTCATCTGATTCCCTCACCCACCTACCCGCAAATATACTGTGCCATTGATCACACTGGCTTTGACTAGCATTATACAATACACTTATACAATTATGCAATTCCCTGAATTGAAACAATTCTGTTATACATTAATCATATTGGCTGGCATTATTATAGTCCAACTATTATAATCACCAAATTTGATGGGCAGCATCACCCCAAGATGTTGCAAGGCATCAAGAAAGGGATATTCAAGAAAAATCAAGAATAGGATCCTTAGCCATATTGTACAGACGTGATTTTAGAGGGATAAAGAAGATGATTAGGAGAACTGAATGACAGCTTTGGCTTCTAGATCTGGCTCTCATAATCATTGCCATTCACCCCATGTTTCCTTTGAAAACTCAAGGTTGTTTACAAGGAGATCTCTTAATTTTAGTCCCATACTATTTGGAATGTGTTTGGCTAAAAGAAATTATCAATTCAAGTAACATTGTTCAGTCCTGAGGGTGACACTGATATTCACCTCACTTCTGTTTCCCCACCTATAATCTCAGTGGGATAAGAAGCTGTTCTTATTCTAAGAAAGCTTTTTGTATTCCATAAATGTCATGTACATTGTGAGTTAAATTAGTCATCTTATATATACAAGGATAAAATGTATGCAAAAAGGCATGGCACAGGCCACACAAAAAAAATCAGTTAATGACTCATACTGAACAAAAGACAGACATACTCCATTAGAAAAATGGAGTGGGTCACTGAAAATCTTCTCATATGAGCATCACTTGATTTAATACCTTTCCTGTCTCGAATTGTATCTCCAGAATAGTGATTCATGCAGTGAAGAATGAGATGAGCTTCAATGAATACAAGTTGTATTGTACAGTAGTTGTGTATGCTTTAGAAATACATAAGATATGCTTTCTATTTCAATTCAAAATAAAACTATGTGTCAGTTATTTAATAGTGACTAAACAATCCATGCCCTGCTAGATCATAACTTCAGAAATCTTTCTTTATCTAAATAGAGAAACAGAATGAACACAGATTGGCAAAAAACAGTGGGAACAGGAGCAACTTCCAATTTCCTGCAGGCTTCCCCACTGAGTTTCTTTGCAGGAATTTAGCAGAAACATTCCTTCCTTCCTTCCTTCCTTCCTTCCTTCCTTCCTTCCTTCCTTCCTTCCATCCATCCTTCCTCCCTTCCTCCCTTCCTCCCTCCCTCCCTCCCTCCCTCCCTCCCTCCCTCCCTCCCTTCCTTCCTTCCTTCCTTCCTTTCTTCCCAGAAAGATATTTATTTAGCAGGAAGGACAAGGCTACATTCATTTTCAAAGTAAGGAGTAATTGATGGGTGGATGAGCAAGGACTGAAGCTAATGTACAGGTAGTCCTCGACTTACAACAGTTTCTTTAGTGACTGCTTGAGTTTGAAGTTACAACGATCCTGAAAAAAGTGACTTATGACTGTTTTTCGCACATTACTTTTGCAGCATCCCTATGGTCACAAGATCAACATCCAACACTTGGGGTACCCCAAGGCTCTGGCTTAGGCCCAATATTCTTCAAAGTCTTCATCAGTGATTTAGATAAGGCGATAAATGGGGAACTCATCAAATTTTCAGATGACACCAAGTTGGCAGGAATAACCACACTCCAGAAGATAAGCTTGAGATACAGAAAGATCTTGAACATTGGGCCCTATCTAACAAAACAAAATTCAATGGTGAAAAAAGTAAGGTTCTTTTTAACGCAAAAAAACCCCAAATGCACAGGTATAAGATAAGTGGTATCTGGCTCAATAGTAGTAATTGTGAGAGGGATCTTGGAGTCCTAGTGGTCAAGCATTTAAATATGAACCAGTAGTGAGTTGCAGCTGCCAAAAAAGCCAACACAATTCTAGGCTGCATAAACAGGGATAGAATCAAGATCACGTGAAGTGTTAATACCACTTTATAATGTCTTGACTATACTTGGAATACTGCATCCAGCTTTGGTTGCCATGATGTTAAAAAGATGTTGACACTCTAGAAAGAGTACAGAGAAGAGCAACAAAGATGATTTAAGGGGCTGGAGGCTAAAACCTATAAAGAATGATTGTTAGAATTGGGTATGTTAATTCAATGAAAAGAAGGACAAGGGGTGACATGATAGCAGTGTTCTAATAGCTAAGGGGTTGCCATAAAGAAGAGGGAGTCTATCTGTTATCCAAAGCACCTGAAGGCAGGACAAGAAACAATGGATGGAAACTAATAAAGGAGAAAAGCAACGTAGAACTAAGGAGAAATTTCCTGACAGTTAGAATAATTAATCCGTGGAACAACTTTCCTCCAGAAGTTGTGGATGCTCCAATACTGGAGGTTTTAAAGAGGAGATTGGGCAACCATTTGTCTGAGATAGTGTAGGATTTTCTGCCTGAGCAGGAGGTTGGACCAAAAGACCTCCAAGGTCCCTTCTAATTCTGTTATTCTATTACAAAGTATTTTCCCTCTACATTTGTTCATGAAAATTGATGAGATGGTATCCATAAAGTTTTTTTTTAAGATAACTTCCACAGATCTAATCATATTACATATTCCCACTATTGTGAAGCCACTGACTATTTGAAAACTGTTTGAACAATGTTTTCCAGGTAGAATTAATTTTGAGATTTCTGTCTACATTTCTGTGTCATTCTAAAACCATCGGTCTTCCTCACTACCAGCAACAGTCCAGCTAAAAAGCTTTTGTTTGTTCCTGGTTTGGGTATATACTCTCTCACATACATACCCACACACAAACATTATCAGGTGACCATTTAGGAAGGGCTTCTGCTGATTATTGCAACTAGAATTTGCAATGTGATTTTTAGAAATAATTGTAGTGGAATTGAACAATATTTTTCAACACAATGAATTATACAAATGATGTTGCCCAGAAAGAGCTTGATCATTTGTTTCCAGAGCTAAGAAATTAAATACATTACCCACAGAAGGCAGGGCTGGTGTATAAGAGTTTACCTGTTAAAAGTTGAGTTTTATTCTATCAAAGTTAGAAAGCTACAGGCAGTAATGACTCTTGTTAGATAAGAGTTTGAATGGGTGGAGCAAGTGAACAATACATTGAAGTGCTTTTCTTTCAGCAACCATGGTTCAAAAGAAGGTTAAATTCCAAGAAGAGGTGAGCACCTAGCACACACAAGGACTATTTTTTTAATTTTGGAGATCACTTAAGAAGGCACAGGAAACCTGAATATTTTGTTAGTTTGATGCACAACTTCTTAACGTTTTGTATTAATGATGCACAAATTCTGCAAAGTATTAATCTGGCACTTCCTTCAGATCAACATTACAGAAATTGACCTGTATCCAAATATTGCTTGGATTCATACAATGCTAGATTAGATTAAATTGGGCTTGTAGTTTATGGTTAATATAGCTGTGGGAACACAACCATTATCTTATCATGTATGCACCAAGCCAACACATTAATCCATAATTAGCTTTATTTATTTGGATGGTTCATTTTATTCAATGAAGCATAAGAACTGTATTTGGTTAATCCAGGTTTAAGGTTTAGAGTGACATGAACCTGGCTCCTGGGTACTCACCCCTTTGAAGAAGCAAGTCTGGCTTCAGATGCATGGCAGATATGAAAAGATCCGATTAAGCTTGAGGCTTTGGATGGATTGAATGGATACTTGGAACCGCCAACCAAGAAATGTAGGTGGCCTCTGCAGGCTATAATTACCCTGACATCAAGTTTCTATTCGCTACCACCCTTGCAATTAGTTAAACTGGGCCAAGTATATTTGCCAAAAAATGTGTATATATTTCTTTTCAGTTCCAAGAACGATGATCATCCACTTCATATCTGTAATTCAGAAG
Source organism: Natrix helvetica (assembly GCF_964273705.1). Taxonomy (NCBI): domain Eukaryota; kingdom Metazoa; phylum Chordata; class Lepidosauria; order Squamata; family Natricidae; genus Natrix; species Natrix helvetica. The sequence continues at coordinate 58,393,756 of NC_138548.1, forward strand.
ACAAGGAAGTCCTAATTCAAATGTCCTGCTAGCTCTCACTGGGTGACGTCAATGGTACAGAAATGAACCAGCCATTGTAGAAATGAAATACTGGGTCTGCTTTTGAAGAAGTCTCGTTCTCCTTCCTGGTGTAATATTTTGGCAAAATATTTTTTTTAGAGAGTATCTGGCAGAAATATGAGAATCTAAAGGAAGAAAAGAGAAGAAAAGGCTTTTTTTGTGGGTATGTAAAGATGCCTCTGCTTTGCTGTTGCCAAATTCTTAATGTGAGTACATGTTCTCTTACCTGAAGCAGCACTGAAAACAGCACCAAAGGCAGTCCTGGACTTACGATCACCATTGCGATCAGAATTCCTGTTGCTTAGCAAGGCAGTTGTTAAGTGAGTCACACAGAGTTTTACAACTATTTTTGCAATTTTTAAGTGAATCATGTTAAGTAAATCTGGCTTTCCCATCAGAAGTCAGCTGAGAAGATTGAAAATGACCACCACCCAACCCTACAGCAGTCATAAATACATGTCAGTTTCCAAGTGTCCAAATTTTGATCACATGGGGACGCTGCAATGGTCTCATATGTGCGAGGACTGGTTATAAGTCACTTTTTTCCAGTGCTGTTGTAACTTTGATCAGTTCCTAAACAAATTGTTGTAAATCAAAGATTATATCCATGTGCCCACTTGTTCTGATGTTTTGTGCTGCTTGGTCGCAAATCTGAAGCATTGTGCAATAGCCTAGCTGTCAATATTTCCCCCTCACTTTATACACAGAAAACTAACTCTTGTCTTCTCTCTCATCATGCAGATTTTGATGTTCTTCTTATAGTTCTGGAACAGTTTTCCTTCCATTTGTTCTAAGGTGGCAGGCAACAGCCTCCTCCTCCTGTCCTCCCATCAGATTTCTGCTAAGAACTGAGCTGTTCGCAACTAGCATTCCATCAAGAACCACCCAGCCATTGCTCTTATGGCACTTGGTAATCCTTTGATTTAGCTCATGTTACAGTATAATTAAAACCACCCGAATACAGAACTAACAAGATTGACTACTTTCCTTTTATAGGGTAGACCTTTGAGCCTTCCTGTTTTGCTTTCTTACACTATTATTCTTTGGGACAGGTAGCTAGACAGCTAGTTCTGGTAGCTTTTGAATTCCCCTTAGCATCCCAGAACCCCAAAGGAGCTCTAATATTTATCACCAGTGCCACCATTACTTCAGTCTGAATATTGAAATGGTATGTTTATTTTATTCTCACAACAATACTCTAAAGCAGTGTTTCCCAACTTCAGCAACTTTAGGATGTATGGACTTTGGCTCCCTGAATTCCCCAGGAAGCATGCCAGAATTCTGGGAGTTGAAGTCCATGCAACCTAAATTGTTGAATTGACAAACATTTATTTTATTTATTTATTTTATTCAATTTATAAGTCGCTCCCTCTCCACAAAGGGACTCGGGGCAGCGTACAATCAAATATACAAACATATGGCACGGAGGAGGTATACATAAAATTTTTTACAATTCATAAATAATAATACTAGCCACAATGTTAAAAAAGCAGTAACAATAAAGTTAAAAACAATTAAAAATACCCTAAAATTTAAAATTTACAATTTAGAATTGCCAGGGGGATTAGAGAGTAGAGTTCTAATTAAGCCAGGCCGGCTAGTTGGAACAGGTGGGTCTTGAGTTTCTTGCGGAAGGAGCGGAGATCGGTAGTTGTCCTAATGTCGGGGGGGAGGTCATTCCAGAGGGCTGGGCCCATCACAGAGAAGGCCCTACTCCTGGGCGCCGCTAACATACATAACATTGCTCTAACATACGACTCTAACCACTCCTAGAATTCATTAGAACATACCTGTGGTTGTAAGCCTCAAAAGGACATTCCAGCTAGCTCAGAAACCCTACTATTTGCTGCTAAAGAAAAGAGAAAAATAAATGTATCACATTTTCCAAAACATTAATTTATCGTGTGAGAGGTTCATATTTTAATGTCCATCTGGGCACAAAGTTCATTAGCTAGTTATTACAAATTGAGACTTCACAGCAGCCTCTTTTTCTAACTGTCCCTAGAAAAAGAAAATAATTCTGCTGGGTTGACACCAACCTGTCTCAACATCTTGAAACCCCAGTCTGTCTAACTGGGGAGCTTTTAAGCCCATTTATATGAAATGAAAAAGCTTCCGTATGACTGTATTTCGTGATCTTAGGATGATATCTGGCATATATCAATTAAGTTCAGCTCTCATGGTTGGCTGTCTAGGCTTAGGGCTCATCTGCATAGCCTGCTTGTGCCAATACAAATGATAATATTTACAAAATTTCCATCTGTCAATTGCAAAAGGCTACACTGCTTGGATCTGCTCATACAGTATATTATACTGATATATTACAGCAACCTAGGTCCTTTGGAAGAACTCAATACATATGAAGGCCAACACCAGCTAAAGAACTGGCAACTGCATTTCACATTGTTATGCCACCTGACTTTCAATGATTCTGGGAAGAGCATAACAACCAAACAAATTCTAATAAAATCAGTAAAAAATAAAGATAAAAGGCCTGGGTGAAAAGCCAGGTATTCACCGCTTTTCTAAGCAACAGCAGAGTGAGACATATCCAGATCTCAAGAAGAACCTTGTTCCAGAGGGCAGACATTACTGCAGAGAAGATGCACTTCTAGTGTCCCGAGAAATGACTTCAATTGTTTAATTGAAGGAACTGGAGTGTGCCAACCCTGTAGGATGAGATTAACCAGGAAAATGTTATGGGAGAGAGGTGATCCTCAAATAACTAGGCCCTATGCCATGTAGATGCCATGCTGTTTGTTGAGGAGGTAAATGCAAAAACCCCTTGGTCCATTGCAAGGGCAGCGTTCTATATTTTCTTGATGCACATTAAAAGTGGTGGATGGAGTCCTTGGCACACTCTGAGCTTGCTTGTTAACTTGCAGATGTTTTGTTTTCAGAATAAGTAGCATGTTTAGTTGCTAGAAGGGAATGGTGTTTGCTCTTTGTTTATGTACAGTAGCTTGCCCCATCTGTATTTGGGGGGGGGCATTGTTTTCTCCCTGGTAGTTCCTTGATTAGGCTGTTCTTTATACGGTGCGATTGTTCACCTTGTTAGTAGTTTCTGTAATTCCTCAGAAGAGAGTTCCTCAGGTAGAGACAGGTAGTTCCTTAGGAAGTACCCAAGGAACAGGAAGTACCTGAGGAACAAGTAGTTCCTCAGAAAAGTCATGTTTTCTGATTACTGCCAGCACAAAGAGAGCTATGCAGTCTGTCTGTGGCATTCAGTTCATTGTAGGCAATGCTTTTACTGAAACTAGCTAACAATCTGGAGTCTGGTAGCAACTTTTCCCAGTAACATTTTTTACTAAGAGGCATATATTTTTGTGAGCTGCAGTTTCCACCTTGTAATATACAGTATGTTTGTCAACAAAGTGTTACTTGATGTGTTACACAAAGTGTTACACAAAGTGTTACTTGTTCCAATATCTCAGAGGTTGCCACAAAGAAGAGGGAGTCAAACTATTCTCCAAGGCACCTGAGGGTAGAACAAGAAGCAATGGGTGGAAACTAATTAAGGAGAGAAGCAACTTAGAACTGAGGAGAAATTTCCTGACAGTTAGAACAATTAATCAGTGGAACAGCTTGCCTCCAGAAGTTGTGAATGCCCCAACACTGGAAGGCTTTAAGAAGATGTTGGATAGCCATCTGTCTGAAACAGTACATGGTTTCCTGCCTAGGCAGGGGGTTGGACTAGAAGACCTCCAAGGTCCCTTCCAACTCTACTATTGTATTGTATTGTATTGATCTATTGCTAGCACACACTAACACGACTCTTTTTCTATAATGCCTTAAAATAGCCAGTGTATGCAATTGTTGGCATGCTCCCCCCCCCCCCCCCAATCACTGGAGCTGGTGTCCATTGACATTTCACTGTAGATCATTTTCAGAAAGCACCTTTCAATGTAAACCCTGGGTGTATTTTGTTTGGGTAGGCCATACCTTGGACTTCATAGGTCTCCTGCAGCTGTAGGATATCCACCAGTTTGATGTACTGGAATTCACACCAATTCATGGATGAGCAAGGCCCTCGGTACTGCTCAATAGTTCAAGAATTTCAGCAACAGTGCATGGAGGAGGTGTCCACTGCTTTTATCTCTGTTCCCTCTTTGTTAATGCAGCAAGACTATGCTATTTTGCCATCTTCCTGGGATATTCCTGGATACTGTTTTCCACTTGCTGCCAGCATTCCTTTGCAACATGGGGGCTATAGTCTGAGCTGATGGGTGAGGGCATTCTCACAGGAGATCATAGATAATGATTAGCGCTTTGCCTGTTTATACTGAATCCTGCAATATTAATTTCTTATCTTTATCACCCGGTGTCCTTCAGAATTAGAGCACATTAGACATCTTGTTAAATAAGTATCAGAGTTCTCCCAATTTTGCTTTCTAGCCTAAGTGACAGAAAGAGCAATACATCTCTCTGTCTTCAGTATGTGTAAACATCTGTCCAAAAAGCCAATGAAGATTCTCTGTCATCCTGGTAGAGTTGAATCAGGACAATTGGACTTTCTTCTTTCTTTTGGCCTTTTTGCTTATCTGAAGAAGCTACTTCAGATAAGCAGACAACTCAAAAGAAAAGAAGTCCAGTTGCTGTGATCCAACTTCCAGAAATCTGTCCAAAAATAGCCTACCTGACAGTTTAATGCAGGGGTTGGCAACTCTTTTGCTGTGGTTCCCTGTCGCTGGTCGGTGCCACAATTTTGAGAGGAGCTTCCAGTTGGGGGGTGGAAGCATGGCGCACCAGGAGGAGACTCTATGGCAAGGGGTGGGTTTTCCAGTTGGCGCCACAATTGATAGGGCTTTCAGATAGGACAGGTAGAGGAAAAAGGATGCTGCGCTAGGAGGAGACTCTAAGGTGGGGGAACCGGACTTCTGGTCGGCTCCAGAATTGAATGGTTAGGACCTTTGTGGCTCCTGGTGTTTTCTTTTCTGTGGGAAATGGGTCCAAACGGCCCTTTTGAGTGTTTAAGGTTTCCAACCCCTAGGTTAATGAAATGGAGGAAGTTCAGGTGTTTATACCTCATCACTGCCATACTGCCCTGTCCACTGGACTGTTTTTAAACAGAGGATTACCACTCCTAAAGAAGAAGAATAGGCAAGTTATCAAGCTTGCCTGGCTCGTAAGATGATCTTAGACCTGTGTTCAGAAACAAACCATGTGTCAGTGAATCAGTTTGGAGCACTTTTGCCTCTCAGCTGGGCAATTTGAAAGATGGCTAAAGCCCCCCATCCTGGGATCTTGCCATTCATTCAAGCCCCCCCCTCCCCCGCCATCCCAGAACAATTGGTAATGGATTTTCCTACCCGCAGCTAACCCTGATGGAATGAGAAACAAAGCTAGAGAATCTTACTATGGGTAGCCAGAGCAAGAAAAGAAAGAAAGTGGACACCAAAAGAATCATTACTTACTCTGCCTCTCATCTCTTCTACTTTTTGATGGACAGAATTATGAATTCTGCTTCACTGTCAAGGTAGAAAAGGATTTGAAAGTGTGAATAGCTTTTCCTCCAGTTATCTAACTTTAAGCTGACTCACACATTCACACAAAAGACTTTCTATGTGTCAGCCTGGACTTCCTGTTTCTAAATTACTTTTGATAGTTTGTTTTAACTGTCTTTTTAATTTGACATTTTTCTGAAAGAACATAAACCAGCAAAATCTGAAATTATCTGGGACCTAAACCCACCATCCTAACACCCTATGATAAGAGTTATAAAGTATAGAACTGTATAATTTCCTTTAAGATTCCTCCTTCTTCATAAGATGCTGGCTTTGTATGGAAGCCCCCATTGTATGAACTCGCATAAGAATTGCTTGAGCAATTCTATGGTCAAGTTTGAGAATAACAACAACAAAATTAGTGATGAGCTGTGAGAAATGTAATCAAGGTTGTTAATGGGATCCCTTCCCCCCCCCCCACTCAAAAGGATTAACAGGTAGCACTGTCTCCTCATATCTAAACTGCTTCAAGTTTGTTGGGGGGGGGGTATTTGTTTTGAAGTCCTCTCCCATAAATATTTTTGTCATGAAAAAGCAACCTATCTTTTGTGAAATGATATAAAATGGTATAATGTCAGAAAAATTGTTTACAAACTGCAAAGGGGCTTCATGTTTATGGTGGAAGTATGAACAACAAGAAGGAATATTTTATCACGCTTGGTGGATATGTAAAAAAGCCAGAAAATGTGGGATTCAAATACATACACTAATTCAGAGGATTTTAAAACTAAACATAAAATGGAGAGCAGAGGATTGTGATGAGATTAATGGATAAACAATTGAAAAAAGTTACAAAGCTTTTGTTTTGTAAATGATAATTGCAACGAGATTAGGGAATGTACAAAGGTGAAAAGATTTCGCATTAACTACAATGGAGGACTAAACTTGCTTAGAAGGCTAAATTGACTTATTTGATCAGAGGAAAGCCAATATCTACATTTATTATTGCCTGGAAACCCCTTATGGACTATTTCCATAAAAATATAAGTGAATTTATGCTTTGTGGTTTTTATAATCAGACAGAATACACTATAGAAAGAAGAGAATCATGTAACCATAGACAAATAGGCAAATTTATAATTGTAATGACTGCTGTAAAGACAGGAAGCCAGTTCTTTATATTTTTTCTTCTTTTCTTTGTCTTCTTTCTTGCGCTATCAGCTTTCTGGTATCTGGTATCTGATAACTTTTTCTTTCTTTTCTTCTTTTATATTAGTTTTAGTTTTTGCTTTCTTTTTAAAACAAACTTTAAAAACATTTTTAAAACATTAAAAACATTTTAAAAAGTCTTATAAAAACACTAAAAAGTATTGTAATAAAACTACATTAAAAAGTAAGGAAAATAAAAGGAAAAAACTAATGCACTTGCAGGAAGACAAAATGGAAAGTTTCCCACTGGCATGTTAGAGCTTCAGGATTGTGATGTTTATAAATGTACGGAGATAGATGTATTTTTGTGGTCAATTATATAGCCTTGGGTGGGATAAGTCTGAGATGATTTCTAAATGTGTACTTTGGCTGGAAGACATGGAAAATGGTGGCCTTTTCTAAACCTTGAAATGAACTTTATACCAAAATTTACTTAAGAAAAGAATATAACCGAGTTAAGTAACAGGAGCATCTACATGACCAGGTTTTTTGCCCGAAATATGTCGCTCAGGGAGGATTTAGATAATACCTGTACAAAACCTGAAATGGCTGTGAAGAGATTTGACACTCATTAGAGAAGGGAGGGAAAGGAAAAAGAGGTTAGCCTGATGTCATACCTTATGACATTTAAAAGGAAATGAGACTTCTATGTGTGAAGCTTTAAATGAGAAATATTCAGCCTGATGAGAGCTGTTCTTTTGACAGACAGTTAATGACTGGAGCAGTGCAGACATAACATGATTATTGCAAAAGAGGAGGTCCAGCTACATTGCTTGCCATTGGCTGTGTGGAGTAGGCTTGTAGCCAGCCTGTGCATATTCATGAAAATAAGCTCTGTAAAAGGAACAATTTAATTAGACATGGGCTAAACTAGGCTTATGACAAGAAAGTTATGCTTTAGAAGACCCACAGTTCTCAAAGTTTCCCTTTCTCACACAGATTGCTTAAACAGGCTGATGGTCCTCGGAGCCCTCATCCCAAATGTTGGTTTGTTTTTGTGAGATTAAGCACCTAGAAAATTTACACTGTCATATTCTTTCTCTTCTCTTTTGGTGTAATCATTGATGTGTCTGTCTTTGTAGACAAATTGTGTCTACAATTGTGTCATCCCACTCTGGCATTTGTGTTTCACAACAGACAGTATACTATTAACAGCAGTTTTATTGTGTATGGTTATTTGTCAATACTCGATATGTTACCTCTTTTCCTAGCTAACATCTGCACTAAATATCAGGGCTGACACTTGTGAGCCAAGAACAAAGGCTGGTTTAAGGAATCTGCCAGACCATGTTTGGACCCCCCCATACACACAGCACTAGATTAATGCTGCAGATACAGGTAGTTCTCAACCTACGACTACAATACAGCTCAGAATTGCTGTTGCAAAGCAAGACAGTTGTTAAGTGACTTTTTCCCCATTTTACCACCTTTCTTGCCACAGGTGTTAAGCGAATCATTGATGTTAAGTTAGTAACATGGTAGTTAAATCTGGCCTCCTCTTTAACTTTGCTTGTCAGAAGCTCTATAAAGGGGATCGTATGACCCCGAGGCACTGCAGCCATCGAAAATGTGAGTCAGTTGCCAAGCATCTCAATTTTGATTATGTGATCATGGGGGATGCTGCAACTCCCTTGGCAGGGAGAAAGAAAAAAAAAACTACTCCATGGATACCTTGATTTAAAATGTTATTTTTGGAGATAATTTGCAATATCTAGCCAGGCGTTATTTTCAATTCTTCTTATGTGCATTTATTAGGACTTCCAGACTAAGGGCAATTAGTGTGAGAAGTTTAAAAAAAGACAGTGCAGCTACTGTTTCTTACATCTCTATCTGGTTAAAAAAAGAATGAAGAAACTGATAGGAAAACAAAAACAAGCGATTGTTAACAAAATGAAAAGCACTGATTCCCGAACTCTTAATAAAATGGTATCAATGAGGCAGGGCAATTGCAAAAAAATCATAAAAGCCTAATTTTGTAGTGTTTCTGGTCCTTCTTGGTTCAAGATGATTTATTTTCTAATGCACATAGGGTAATTACAATGCATTACTAAACATGTTCAAAAAGTAAAAAAAAAAAAGTACAATGAACTTATTCCCACATAAACAGGCTATGGTTAATGTTAGTCATTGTGATTTGTCAGCCAAGGTTTATGACTCCATATGTGAGAATCTATTCAACCGTGATTTATTCATTGATTAAACCATGGCTTAGCATCATATGTAAACCGTGATACTTTTTCAACTGCAAGAATTTGTTAAAAAATTGCAGTTACTTGTTCAATGACAACCTTCTCTTAAGAAAGAGTTTTATTAGTGATTTACTGGGAAAGAACGTCAACACTTCAAATCCTTAAAAGCAGATTGACTGGTCAATCGTAGGATAACGGTGATCCTCTGAGTTTTCCCAGGCTGGAGCGCCAAGCTGATCCCCATTTTATTGCATTACTCTGCATTATTCATCGTAGATTCACCACCCAAATGATTTCTCAGAAAACGCATGAGAACAGATAATCAAATAAACAAACCTAGCATTGATACAACCTTTCAACTTTTGGCTATGAAATTATTTGTGTGGCGTTTGAAGTTATACACAAGCAGGCAGGCAGCTTATTTGCTAAGTGATGCCGAGCAAACTGCTCTTGCCAAGTAACCCGAATGACCCTGTTAAGAATTGCTAATTTTATTTGCAGGAGGGGAGAAAAAAAATGTGTGTGTGGGATTCTTCTAACCTATTGAAACTCTCAAAATCCTGCTTGTTCATGGCCTCATATTTCAGAGGGTGTTTTTTTATAAATAGTAGAGTGAGAACACGCCCATCATGCTACAGAAAGAACTTGTGAAACAATAAAACAACATCTGTGAAAATCAAATACTGGAGAACAAAGCTGTAGACCTCCAGACATACATGTTTCAGCAGTTCCCAGACAGTTTTGTATCATGTATCTTAATTTTTGGAATTCTCTTTCAGTTGTTTTGTTTTGGAAAATGTTGGTCAACACATCTCATTTCCAACCAAATGCTCTAGACATATGCTCTCCACTAACAAAGTTCGGTAGGTCAAAGGTTTTGTTTTTTACTTTTTATTGAAACCAGGAATGTATATTTGTACATCTGTATTTTTTGATAGATGCCGTAGCAAAAACAAAATGAAGCAAAAAATCTCAGTGGAGCTGAGTCAGGAATTTGTTGTGCTCATAATTTGCCAAACATTTGTTTGAATGTATAAAAACACCGATGTAACTCCAGTGACTAAAAAAAGAAGAGATGAAAAATCTGTAAATTTGAGTAATTATTTAGGAATTTTCTAAGGACAAAAAAAAGAGGTATTGCGATCTCGCTGTACAATTAGCACCAGGACCCATACCCCTGAGGGAAGATGACATATATACGCACAAAGTAAAATACACATGCATGCATACACCACTAAAACTCTCACTGTATTTGTCTTTTTGTATACTCTAATCAGCTCAAATGGTGCATTACACTGGAATAATTTTTGAATCAATATATCTCAAATCCGTTAACTTAAAGAATGCATTAAAAAAAACCCAGGAGTCATTGTTCTTGTGGAATTCAAATTTTCATGATGATCAGACTATTGTTATTTGCAAAGTCTGGTTGTTATAGAATTCCTGTGATCGTGAGATCATGATTTCTCACATTCCCTGCCAGTTTCCCACAAGCAAAGTAAGAGGCAAAGCTAGCAGGAATTCCGAAGATGCTCCTGCTCAAAGCAATGCCATCCAGAAAAATGTAATGTTCATTCTGGTCACATCAGAGTGCATTATCTTTCTCTCAAAGGGTGATCCAACAAGTCTAGTACTAAATAAAACTGAGCAAAATGAAGCCCATGCCTAGATTTCCATGTCTGCAAATAGTCCATGCAACATAGCTTCAGTAATTAATGTTAGGGACATCTGTTTATGGCAACGTTGCCAAAATATCGCAACTGCAGGGTTCTTAGTTTTGTCTCCAAGCAAGAGATCTAATTACCTGGATTTAACTTTTGATGAAAGTGAAACTTTCACGAAAGAGTAGGGACCAGTACTTGGAGCTGTGTTGTGCCTACCTATTTATCTACTTACCTACAAGGTCAGCACTCAGCAACCACAAAGGTGGAATTTCTCCAGGATGATCTGTCTCCCCCCTCCACTTTTCCTGGCATTATAGACTTCTCAAAAGACATTCATCTTCATATAACATGTCCTAAATATGGTAATTTGCACCTGGTCCTTTGTGTCTTGAATGAGAATTCTGGATTGATTTGTCCTACAATTCAGATGTTGGTTTTCCTACTTACTCATGGTATTCTCAGGAGATTGTCCAACCCCTGAGTTCAAAAGCATCCATGCCCTTTGGATACTGCTGCTTCAAAGTTCAACTTCACTTTCTAGAGTGTCACAGGAAAACTATCACTTGCACCATTTTGATCTTTTTAGGTGCAGATATTGTCATGGCATCTGAATATCTTTTCAAGTCTATGGTGTATTCCTGATGGTTGGTTTCCTTACTATTTGTTCCTAAACCACACTCTTTATTGTTAATTTTAAGACTGGCTGTTGTCCCTGTTGACATTAGTTTGCCTTTCTTTATTTTTAATCATAGTCTTATTTTTTCACTGTTTTGCTTGACTTTCATTTCTGAAGCTTGCAAATCATTTGCATTTTCGGGTAGTGTAGCAGAGTAGTGTCATTGGGATGGAACAGATAGATGTCTTTTCTCACAGTTTTAAAAACCTACACCATCTCCTCCCAATGGAACCTGCAATATGTATTCAGGATATAGGCTGAATAAATAAGGGGAAAGTATATTGTTTTGCCTCACTTTTTGCTAACCCAAAGCTCTATCACTACTGTTCAACAGCCTTACCAACTTTAATAGAAGGCAGCATTTTAAAAAGAAGTCTGAAAAAAATCTTAGCGTATAGATAAGGTTACATTGGTGAAATGCCCAAAGATTTAAAAGGCAACTGAAAGTGTACTAATATCCAATGCAACTGGCACATATTTGGCATTTGGACATATTATATTATATTCTAGAGAAACCAAAATGTGAGAAAGTTACTATTTATTCATGATGTGGGAGCTAATGGTATGTTCTGTGCAATATGTTAAGTTTTCTTTTTGTTTCAGGTCAGAACTGAGTCAAAGTTAATCTTAATATATGTAATTCACCCTTTTGTGTCATTACTGCCTGCCAAATGAAGAAAGATGGTGTCAGACGTGAAGCTGAATTCCTGTGCAGAATGATGGGATACTAAAGATCCACTTTTGGCAACTAACCTCTGCTATATGCTAAAAGAAGAAAATGGGAGTGTTACTGCACTGTTAGATCATGGAAAGTCAGCACTAGGTTAGCAGGATAATTGCACTATTACTGAGCAGCTATGAGATAATTAATTGATTGATTAATTTTTAACCTAGCAGTTGAAAGACTCTTGACAATCTCAACAACAAAACATCAGATTTCAAAAAGGGAAGGAGTGGTATTAAGGGGGAAAAAATGAAATGGTCATACCTACCAACACTCTCTATTGGGGAACACATACAAACTTTTACTTTACTATGATACAACAACAGACTAAACAAAAAAAAATACCTGTATGATAAAATTGTTAAAGAAATAGTTACAACACAGCAAAGGGAAGAATTACAGAGTAAATCTGTACAATTTACACCAAATTACACTATAAAGTAAAATTGGTAGAAAATATTCTACAGATGCTACACAACTTCCATCAATAATATATATGATAGATAAATCATACAGTAATACATGTTGAAAATGCCATGAAATAGAAGGAACATTTTGTCACATGTGTTGCGCATGTAAAAACCCCATAAGTATTAGAAAGACATACAGAAAATCTAAATCTGAAACGAAGCCACTTTTCTTACTAGGCATTGTCTTACACAACTGAATGAGAAACATAACTTATTGAGAAATATGCTTACAGCAGTGAAAATAACATTTTATTCAGCACTGGAAGGAAGATACAATTCTGTTAATGTCTGATTGGGAACTTAAACTTGGAGAATGGCATAAGGGCAGAACTGTATCATATATACACAAAAAAAGTCAACCAAATTTAAGCAAGAATGGTTCCTATTCATACAATGCATCATGTGGCATAGCATATATAATCATTTACAATCTGGCTTCTAAGGGCGGGCTAAATGTCTACAAATATTATAAATAAGCAAATGCATAAAAAGGGAAAGATTAGAACTAATCTTTTTTCAATTTTTGGTATTTTAATTCTTTTTAAAATTGCTTTATTTTTTTCAATGTGTGTGCGTGCACATATGCATAGAGTAATAATACAATGTACACCTTATCAGTAAGCTTAAGTCTGAAACCTTTATCATACATAAGATTGGATGCCTAATCTTAGCGTTTGGTTTGTGTGTGAGTGAGTGAGTGTGTGTTATACACAATTCTGGATGAAATATTTTATGTCTGTAATATTGATATTTTTAAATTGTAATTAATATTGATAGAAACTGTGATCCTGAAATTCTACTAATGGCATTGAGTGGAGCCATTCAATGACGCATCACAGATGACCACAAATTGCAGGGCCACCAAAGCAGATAAAGTTCTTACGGAGGATTGTGAATTAATTCAAGAAAATGTACAGGAGCAGACAATACCTAGAAGCTTTTGGTTGGTCTTGCCTCAGCTTTCAGAATAAAACGGTTCCTCAAGGTTAGGCCATCGTCATATCTCATTCTCTACAACTCTAATTTAGCTCAACTACATGAAGGTCATGCAGGAATTAAAAAGTCCCCCCCCCCCAAAGAAACATGTGCCAGAGACACACTCTACTGGCTTTCCAGGAACTCTGACACTGAAGTGTGGATTGTTCATTGTAAGATTTATCCGATATAGGCAGAATTCTTCTAAAATAAGGATTTTCCTTTAGTCCTATGGGAAAAGGTAGGCATTGAATGGTTCACCCAACAGGACAGAAACTATGTTAAGATAATGGGTTGCTTTTCAAATTATCCAGAAGTAGCTGATTATTAAACACATCAATACTACATTTGTTAGACATGGCACACCATGAGTTGTAAATATAATACTTTAAAAAAAAATTGCCACAGTGTACGGATTGAAACATGTGACCTCAAATCCCAAACATCCAGAATCATATGGATTTTTGGAAACTGTGAGGATTGTCAAGATTCTATTCAGAAATGCTACCAATGGGGAAAATACATTATAGGGATATCTTCTTTGTAATATGGAAAGTCCCCACTCAGGTTCTTCTGGGAAAAAACATACTGACACAGCTTTTCAATATAATCCATAGAAGCCCCAAAAGACTTTGTGATATTGAGCAAAATATTCCAAGTCACAGAGATACAGAGACACAATAAGGGAGCTGTGTCTCTTTGTCTCTGTGCCGGTGTAGACAGTCTACAACAGTGTTTCTCAACTTGGTGACTTTAAGTCCCGTGGACTTCAACTCCCAGAATTCCCCAGCCAGCTGGCTAGGGGATTCTGGGAGTTGAAGTCCACGGGACTTAAAGTCGCCAAGGTTGAGAAACACTGGTCTACAATAATAGGGACTATAAACTGAAGTGATATTACAGAACTTCCTGTGATGCTATTGGTTCTAAACAGAATCAGACGAAATTCTTTGACATAATCAAAGACATTTTCAATTTCTGTCCAGAAATAGAGTCCAGAAGTATTATTTGTAAAAAGATTAGAACAAGTATCAACTAAAGGTATCAAAACGTACACAGATTCTACTTAAGTGTTGTACAAATTATTTATTCATAAAGAGGGGTATGTGAAAAAAAAGACATACATACTCAACAGTTTGAAGGTCTACCCAGATAAAAATAAAGAACCATAAGAGACCATAACTTTTGATTTAATACCTGGATAACTGGTCATAATTCTGACCACTGTACTGTAGAATATTTTATCTCTATTTCTATAATAGTATTTATATTTTAGGGTTTTTCCTCCTATGTATATTATGCCAACATGTATTCTTTTGTCTTCTTTGGTATATTTCTTCTCTTTTGCTGATGTGTAAATGGCTCTAATGTTTGGAGGAAGAAAGAATAGACCAGTACATTCTTAGAGAAAAAGAAATCTGGACCAGCAATATAGGATTTAAATTCCCTCATTTCTAATTTATATAGTTAATACTGATTCTCCTTTATGCGGTGACAATCCTTTACATTGAATTGTTTTTTAAAGCCACCTTTTCAAAGACTATTTTAATAAAAGGATTATAATCTACAAAAGGGTAAGAGACAGGTAACCTGAGATTCAATTTTGGAACGAATACTCCTGGTTCAAATGTGCAGGCTTGAACTTAACAAATGTTTAAAATATTTGAGTTTTTAAAATCCTGCCAAAATAAACCACATCTTTTCTAAAGACTACATATTTAGCTAGGCACTGGCAATGTAAATCATTCAACCATTCCAACTATTTGTTTAAAAGCCTCATGGAACACGTGCAGCTTCAACAAAACTGAAGAATGAAAAGTCTAGACTGTTCAAAACTACAAACTGACTTCCAAAGTAAGACAGGTCAGAAGTTTTTGAATATTCATTAGAACATTACAAATAAAGTGTGAGTATATTTACCGATACAAACACATATACATTGAATAGCTTTATGTCATAAATCTTTAGTTCAGAAAAGTGATGTACACATATTCGTGTGTATACTATTTTATACATATGAATACAAAAATGCTTCTTGCTGGAACAGTCTATAATAGTTAGGAGCTATTAAAAGTTTTAACTGCATCACCATCTGGTTGCTAGATATCTACAAGTTATACATGGATTAGATGTGAGTCTCCTAATTTATTTTGGATCTGAACTCAAGATGTGGACCAGATAACCAAGGAGAATTCCCTATTTGCAGATTGAACCTCAATTCACACTATGTTTCCTTGTCCATCTTCAGAGCCATGATTGCCAGCTTTTCCACTGAACCAGATAAAGAGAAATGAGGCATCTATCCAGTGGTGGGATTCAAATAACTTAACAACCAGTTCTCTGTCTTAATGATTTCTTCCAACAACCAGTTCACCAAATTGCTTAGAAAGTTAACAACCGTTTCTCCCGAAGTGGTGCAAACTGGCTGAATCCCACCACTGCATCTATCCCAATAAAGGCCATTCCTGAAATTCTGCAATTATCACGTTATTTATTGAGGACCAAAACAATAACATATACTAAGCAAGCCCCATATTTTCAAAGTAGTTTTGATTATGTTCCCCAATATCTCTTGGAATGTTATACTTTGTTCAGTTACATTATAAAATATTATTTTATTGGTAGTATACCGAACTGTGGACTTCCACAATGAAGCAGATTTTGTTGTCCTTTGCCTAAAAAAAAATTGGTGGCTGATCAGCCCCAATAATATAAGCATTAAGCTGATTCAGAGCCACAGTTCATATTGCTCAACTTGCATAACATTGTGGTAACTGCGCCACAATTAGCGGAGAAAGCACTACTATCTATGAGAGCTTCCCTAATTCATTGCATTGATTCATTCAACCCCTTAACCAGCATTATGGGAGTTAGCAATAACAATAGCACTTAGACTTCATAGTGCTTCACAGCCCTCAGCATATTGCCACCAACAACCTGGGTCTTCATTTTACTGACCTTGGAAAGATGGAAGGCTGACTCAACCTTGAGCCAGGCAAAATCGAACTACTGGCAGTTGGTGGAATTAGAGCCTGCAATACTGCATTCTAACCACTGTGCTACCACGGCTCTAAGTGTTCAATCTCTGAGTTGAGGTTCAAAAAATCTGGGGAAATACCACATTGGAAAAGTTGATCTAAAGGACATTCCAGATTAGATACCGCTGGTTTCACCAGCAGATAAAAGCATTTAGAATGATTAGAACATACTAATTTCAGAGAGAAATCCAAGACCCTATAAGTTTAGGTTGAGTAAGGCATTTGATATGCTGTACACCCAGAGCTCTCCTTGAAGATGTAAGAGGACATCAGGATCGAGGGATAGGGGTTTCATTGTACAAATTACCATGGCCACATAATGATTTGGGGGCTACATAGGAAACATTGTTGGATGGGTAAAGGTCCTCAGTTGTTCTCTGTTCAAGTTGACTTGTTGCAATACAGTTAATTAGTAAGGGCTTAGGGAAGGCTTATCATGAATCTAATTACAGTGCTGAAAAGCTTTAATAATATTCTTACTCTGAAACGTGATGCTATTTACATATTATACCATGACATGACCATGGATAGCTCACAGATCACTGTGGAATCCCACAGAAAAATACACAATATCTCTATGTAGCACTGAAGTAATAGTAACACTACTCACAGTGGTAGTTAAATTTATTATCTTTGCCAGTGGGATGGTGATAGAAAAAGTGTCTGCCTTTGAACTTTGAGAAAGGGAAAGTCATTTTCAGTGCAAAATTAGACATAGTCTCACAAACGCTGTACAAAGCAGCCAATATGTCACAGTTTCAGCTCATTGTTATCATGCTATAGCTATAAGAAATTGTGTGAGAGAATGAGGAGCTAAATTAGAGTTATACATCACAGCAGAGGAACCAGTGCCACATCTATTAGAGAGTGAAGTGGTTTCCTCATGGTAAGTGTTGTAGGCAGTTGTTTCCAAGGGACTGGAAACATGGTGTAGCTAGGATTAGACCTTGCATACAATGGGACAGTAATGAACTTACTCTTTGGCTGGTCATTGGAACCTCCTGGATTTTGGCTCTGAAGTCTAACCATATCTATAATATTGCTTCCAACTTCTTTCAGTTCTTCTTTTCCTCTTAAAATAAACCAAAAATGTTTAAAAATACTATTCATTTTATATTATGGTTCATCGCAGAGTCAGCCAGATGTTCAGACTGGATTTGGTATTTTATCCACCTATCAAGTCCTTCCCAAGGACCTGAGAGGTGTAGATGTTGTTTGATGGTGTTATTGTCACAAGATGTTGGCTGTTCCAAATAAAGCTGCCTTTTGCAATTGACCAATAGTGATTTTGTCAATGCTGATGGTGTTCAGTGATTGCACTTATTACTATTGGTATTATCTTTGCTTTCATTTGCCACATCATTCCACTTCTATTTGCAAGCTTTGTATTTTGTGATTTTCTCTAGTTTTCTCTTCCCTTCTGCTGTCTCTAGGTACAGCCATGTCTGCTATCCAAACTCTTTGTCTTTCTTATTGATAAGCGTTAAGTCTGGGGTGTTATGTGGATGGTTCTTATCGATTTGGATAGTAAAGGTCCAGAGCACTTTTGCTTTTTCTTTTGTATTAGATATTTTATGGTTCCATTAGTTCTTCTTGCAATAGTAACAGTATTTCTCGCAGATATTTCAGTGTTCCATTGTTGCTACTTTGTTGTGCTGTTATTTGTAGTCAGTCTGCACAATCTTGAGGCAGCTAAGTGGTTCATTGTTTCTTCACTGGTGGTTTACTCAGCTTCTTTGTGGAGGTGGCCTTTGCTGTCTGTTGCTGTCTTCTCAATTCTGAATTGGTATGCATTTGACCTTGATCTTGTGCAGCCAAAATTAGCTCCTCTGTCTCTTTCTTCAATTTTCTTGCTCTTAGACATTGCCAGGTATTATAGGCCTTGCTTGCTATTTTTAAATAATGTACTGGCCATGTAATATATTATTATTTATTTTATAATCTTTATTATTTTTATTTATATTTCACATTTCTGAACCATTTCCCTCATTATTTTGTCCTTTAAAACAGTATGGATTTCCAACTTAACATGTTAACTAATCAGGGAAGCAAGAAAGGTTGAGGACTGCTGGTGTAAAGACAGAATCAAGGAAAAAAAAGTTAGCTGGCTTTATCTCTATTAAAAGATTGAGTTGTATGCTGTAAGTAATATGACTTACCTCTTACCTTCTCAAACCATCTTGTTGTAGAACCTTAACACATTGTTACTGAAATGAGAAAAGTGGATATTATTTTGTTCCTCTAGTACGGAACATTACTCCTTTAGAAGAAATGACAGATACATAAAAGCCAGGAAGTCCTGCTCAGGCAAGTTTTTACCCCCAAAATTGTTAGAGTTCTTCAAGTCCAAGTGAGTTCAATGTGCTTACACATATAGCAAAAAGGCATCGGATTAAAGATCCCTGCTGCTATTAACTTTACCTGGGCACCTGGGTAAGGATATATTTATCAAAGTAAAAAATGTATTTATTCAAGCAATAAGCAACCTATATCCTTTGATATTAGAGGGTATTTCCCAAGGCATTAGGATTCAATAGAGTGAGAGTCTTCTTTTGTTTTTTTTCTTGCATACTTGTTCACTATATTATATTTTGTATATGTGGTATTTTTAAAAAATGCTTTACACTGTCCAGAGTTACACTGTTTGAGTTGGATAGGCATACATCTTAAAAATAAATGTGCAGAAGATTCTATAAAGTACATTTTACAATAAAAGTGAGAGTTGAAAATGAAAACCCTGGAATTTTTAACAGATTTTTTCTATTTCTCCTCCTACTAACCATGCTAGTCTGCTCTGTACAATGCATAGAACAGTCGTGAACATCTCCTGTTTTACAACTTCATGTGTTCCACATCATTTGGTGGAATAAATGTTTTATTGTACCTTTTGGAGCAATTTGTGTTTCTTAAGATTTATGATAGTGTCTGAAATAGTGTAGGGTATACATATATGTGTCATTGATTTCATCCATCACCTTTAAGTATAATTAAGTTATACTTAATTATAAATAAATCAACCAATTTATTTTATTTTATCTCTTTATTTAGGCAAACAACAATCATATAAAAAAATTCAACACGAACACACAACCCAGCATATATGACACTGTCTGGAAGTGAATATTCTCATTCACCAACAGGAGACTCATAAAAAATCAATATACCTTAGGAGTAATATGACAGTTGGCAGCATATTAGCAATAGATATTTTTTTCCTCTGGGTTTCCCTTTTTTCATTAGACGCATCTTTTATTTCAGCATCTTTTGCCAATCTTAAAATTTTCTATTCAATTCAGAGAATGTAAGAGTTTAGGAACACTCTACAGTATTTTGAACCTTAAATTACAAATAAAAAGCAAGAATTCCATAAAGAACAATTGACCATTAAACAGAGACTCCCGCAGACAACCACAGGTTCACTAAATGTACCAAAATAGATCTGCTACAAAAGTAAATTTGACCAAATACCTTTGGATAAATCTCAGATCTCAGCAGCCAAGTGGTTAAACATTTATGATTTGATTTTATCTCAGCTTGGAATGTCGTTGGAGTGTCCCACTTCTAACAACTGTTTGCTAAGTTAAAGCTTTAATGTTTACATAGCACTGAATGAAGCAGCCTGGTCTCCAGATGTGAATGCTTCCTTAGACTGGTGCTTTCTATCAGATCACCATCCTAATAGACCCTGCTCCAATCTTCTTCCTTAGGACGTCCACCAGTCTTTGCAATCTGGAATGGAGGAAGGGGGAGGGTGGGGAGGAAGAAAAGGAAACTAATATTAGGAATGTCCTGACTGAAAAGAGACAGTGTTTGCTCTGGACCAATATAACCCAGGGGTGGTCATAGAAGAAACAAAGCATTACTGTAACCGAGACAGGCTCCCAAGGCAGAATGCAGACAATTTGTAAGAAACTTTTCACCTACAACTCAGCCTTGTCACAGTCAGAAGAGGGTGTTAATTCATCTTCCACTCTGTGACAAACACAATATCTCAGGCTCTCATGTCTCCAGGTTTACACAGTATTCTGACACTTTGTCTGTGAAGCTTCTTGTAGAGATGCCTTTACACAAGCAACGTCAAAATCCATGGTATTTGTATGTGGAGGGGAATATATAAGTATATACCCTGCTGCCTTGGTAGTGGTTCTTCTACTATGGAACATCTAATTAATTAAAACACTACGCCTTCATTTCTGCCTCAACTGCACGTGAGCTTTAATTGGGTGCTCCCTGAAGTTTATGTTTTTCTAGATGTGATTATGTAAAATAGCATTTGCAAATGTGTTTGTTAATTATACTTTTATACTGTTCAGTAAGAGAAATTTGGTGGAAAGTGTTGAATGGCTAAACCCTATAGGTGATGTAATAGTTGAAGTGCAGTATTGCAGGCAAACTCTGCCTGCACCTTGGAGTTCGATCCTAACGTGGCTCAAGGTTGATTCAGCCATCCATCCTTCCAAGGTTGGTAAAATGGGGACCAGGAATGTTGAGGGAAATATGAAAATAATACTTCTACACTCCAAATCATCCAGAGAATGCTGTAAAATGCTATGGGGTAGTATACATAAGCCTAAATGCAATTGCTATTGTTATAGAGTTACAATTTCTTTCCACCTCCTACCTTTAGCCTTCTCTAGCTTGATACTCTTTGAATGGGGTAGTACTTACCAGGCATGATGGAAGCTGAAATCCAACATCTTTGGAAGGCAACATGAGGGGAATATTATTCTACTACAATGTTTCTCAATCTTGGCCACTTTAAGAGGTGTGAACTTCCTGTCTCAGAATTCCTCATGCTGACTGGGGAATTCTGGGAATTGAAGTCTCCACCTCTTAAAATGGCCAAGGTTGAGACCCACTGTTCTATTATAAACACTGATACAGATATATCTTGTTGCTCATTGTTACCATAGGTTTTTAATTCAATTTCCAATACTATAGGGAAAAGAACAGTTTCATTTTCTTTCAGCTTTCTTTCTAATTCTTGAGTATTTATTTAGTTAGGTGGCTTTAAGTCTTCTGATAGCTGACAGATCCATGCGGTTCTTTTTGGAAAAAAAATTGGAACTGGTTTGACACCGCTTTCTTCCTAGGGCTGACAGAAAGTTACTGATCAAAAGTTACCATCTTGGATTGGAGTTCTATGTATCTCACATCTGATGAAAACAGACACAAAACTAATTGTGTCCCATCATTTGAGGAGTTTATGACACATATTTCAGCATTTTTTCCTTGCAGATTCCCTTATTCCCAAATGCAGTATAAACCAATTATTTTTAAGAACATACATGGTTTTCATTTGATGATTCAGATCTATAGAATGTCACTGTTGCTACCTCAGTTTCTTCAAGAACCTTTGCATAATCTCTCTTGCCTATATTATGATATACATGAGTATTTTTGCACAGTGATGGAGAATATGGAAATGATACAAGCACACAAGTCTACTGGTCTATGAGATTCTCAGTCATTCAGGTCATGGTTGTCCCAAAGGTGCATTTTTTCAAAAGATAAACGGACTTTGTTTTTTCTTGCAGATGCTTCGCTTCTCATCCAAGAGGTTTCTTCAGTTCAGAACTGAAGCTTTATTCAAGAAGCCTGGATATTCAAGCTGAAGCTTTATTCAAGAAGCTCCTTGAATAAAAAGTGAAATGTCTTAAAGGAAAAACAAAGAAATCCAGTTGCCTTTTGATAAAAATCACCTTTGGGATATGAGACAACTCTTTAGCATTTATCTACTTTTTGATGCATCAGCAGACAATGGCTCTTCATGATCTCTGTTAAAAAGATTTTCCAAATATTTCACCTGAAATGACTAGTAACTACTTGACGTCTTTAGCAGGCATAGCAAAGGATGGAGAAAGTAGTGATAAGAATGTTTTGCAACTCTGAATTTTCCTGTTTCATATACTGAGTAGGGTTGAGGGAAAGAGCAAAGTTGAAGCAATATACAGTCAGTTCATACTGATATTTGCACACGTTATCTATTTTTCTATTAGTCCATGATGGAAAAAAACCTGGAATGTGTTCTAATATGGATTTAAAGTGTTTTTCCCCTCTCAAAATATATGTTTAAATGGGCACTTTGAAATATTGAATTATAGAGAACTCTGTTGTTATATTTGGAAAAACACAATAGCAACTGGTATCTGGTGCTGATTTGTCTGAGATGAAGATTAACTACGGTAATTTTGTTATAACCCTTCTAGGAAAACCTATCAGAAGAAGTAGCAAGGTTCAGAAAAGTGAAAACAATAGAGCAACATTTTAGTCACATTTCAAATAATATATCTGATCTTCGTCAAACTTGTTATTTCATCCTGAATAGCAGTAAATTGATGGATGATGTCAGGTTTCTACATTTTGATACTATGATAATTGGAAATGCTTGGATTTGTAGTCCAAATATCTCTGGAACAAATCATATTGGAAAATTGATCTACTTCTATGAACTGAACATATTTTGGTTGATATTTTAATAGTTATGTATTCCTTTTTCTGTGTTGTACAACTTTTTGTAAAGATACATTTTTCACATAAACATGTGGCATAAAAATACACGTGAACAAAAATGAGCATGAATCCATCTGTGAAGGTTCTAAGAGTTGCCCTAATTAATTTACAAGCCCCAGGATGAAATTCAAAGTAAAACCATTCGTTTATTAGGACTAACATCTTGGCACAGACTTCTGTGTAGCTGAAACTAAATCACATTTAATGGCGTCTGATCTTTACCCCTGTGCCCCCTCCCCTCTGGCTGAGGTCATCAATCACATTCTCCAACAGGACGTTATAGCAGAGTTCTGGACATGCGCATTCACATCCCAGTACAGAAATATGAGACTTTTACTCTGGCCAAAAGTATGCATGGAATTTCCCTCCCCTTCTCAAGGTGATAGTAGTCATGGAAACGCCTTAGGCATTGACATCCGGCTCCCCTCACTTCCTGAAAGCGACCTGTATAAAACAAAGCAATTTGAGTACAGGTGTATAACATAGGGATGTGTCCCTCCCCCAGGCTTGCCTGGATTTTCTGCATGGAATTTTACTATAAGGCGATCAGCCTGGATATTTCTACTTTTCACCCAAGATGCCACTGATAAGGGGTAGCCCTTCCACTTGATTAAGTATTGGAGTTGTCTCCTGTGCCACCTTGAATCAAGGATACGCTGAACTTCATAATGGGTTTGGCCCCCTATGACCATAGGGCCCGTGGTCTCAGAGTGGATCCAATCACGGGTTTTAAGAGGCTGCTATGGAATGCTGGGCGTATCTTCCCCAACAATCGAGGCAGTTTCAATTGCACTGTGACTGGGTTGAAGATCTTTACTATAGGGAATGGTCCAATAAACTTTGGCCCCAGTTTCTTGCTAGGCAGTTTTAATCTCAAATATTTTGTGGAGAGATAAACCTTCTCTCCCACCCGGAATGGCCGTTGCGGAGCCTGGTGTTTGTTGTTTCTTATAGGTTTGTGCCGCTTTAGCCAGTGCCTTTTTGACATTTTCCCAGGTCGCTTTCAGCATTGACATCCAGTCAGCCAAGCTGACTGAGGAGGGGGGATCCCTTGGATACTCAGGCATTGGGACGAAGTCCATACCGCTCACTATTTTGAATGGCGTGAGTCCTGTGCTACTGTGGACAGCATTATTGTACGCGACCTCAGCAAAAGATAAAAGGTCTGCCCAATTGGACTGCTGATAGTTCACGTAATACCTCAGGTACTGCTCTAGCATGGCGTTTAGTCTCTCTGCTGCCCCATTGGTGCTCGGATGAAAAGCTGAACTAAGACCCTGTGATGATCCAATGGACCGCAGGAACTCCCTCCAGGACTTAGCCGTGAACTGGACCCCTCTGTCTGAGATAATTCTTCGAGGTACTCCATGCAGTCGGTAGATATGCTTCACAAACAGTTTAGCCAGCTTGTGAGCTGAGGGTAGTCCGCTACAGGGTATGAAGTGTACCTGTTTGGAGAACAGGTCTATTACAGTCCAAATCACTGTATTTCCCCCACTTTTTGGCAACTCTACTATAAAGTCCATTGCGATCTCCTCCCACGGCCTCGTTGGCTCTGCTACTGTTTGCAGTAGTCCAGGGGTTTTTCCTGGTCGTCTCTTCATTGTGGTACAAATGGTACAACTTTTCATATAACTATCTACATCTTTCTTCATGCCAGGCCACCAGAATTGCCTCTGGACTAAGTGTAAAGTCTTTAGGAACACAAAGTGGCCTGCTGGTTTGGCATCATGACTCCTCTGGAGAACTAGGGTACGTAGGGATTCTGGAGAGTTTTGTCCCCTTCCATGCAAGGTCATCTCTCTTTGTCAAGATGTGTTGGTTGGTTTGGAAACAGGGGTCTACTAGCAACTCAGTTTTGAGCCTCGTGGTTAGGTCGCTCGCAAGTTGGTCTTGCCGGTCACGGCGTTGCCATCTGGTGGTCACTTGGGTAGTGGTTTGGGCAGCAGGAATAATGGCATCCACTACGTGCCATCCCAGTACAGAAATATGAGACTTTTACTCTGGCCAAAAGTATGCATGGAATTTCTCTACCCTTCTCAAGGTGATTGTAGTCATGAAAACGCCTTAGGCGTTGACACCATCAGTATATAGGAAATTAAATATACAACACTTTTTGTGATTTTCTGGAAGTTAAGCAGAAACATTAATGTAATATGAAAAGGAATTCCACTCTCTGCACAGAGAGCTTTTAAGGACTAATGGATGAGAAATAGAGATCTACAACAATTATCCCTAAAAAAGATACTATAGTTCGTACCAATTTTCATGATGCAAGCTGGAACAGCAGAGGTGAACAATAAATACGGAAACTGTAACTTTTTCTTCACGAAATACAAGCTTGCATACCACTTTTTATAGCATTATTCAAAAAAAACTTCTAGCTTTTCATACAGTTGTGTATAAATATACCAACCCAAAAAATAATTGTAGTGGAAAGACAGTGGAAAATGTAAGAGAGTTTTTGAGTAACAGAATATGATGCCAGATATGTATTTAATTATATTTTTCATATTCTCTATATTGCTGAAAATCACTGCCTGGACTCAAAGAATTACAGGGGTAGAAGAGGGTCACAAAGGTGTGACTGTGCTTATAGTTATTTAATTTTGAGCATTCCTGGTGAAAGCATAGATGAACAATATTATGCTTGTCAATGGCCACATGTATTCCCTCTCCTCTCTTTTGAGGAAGCAACCAGGGTGACAGGACAGATACATATATGTCTGGGTCTTTTTTTTAATTTTCCAGGTTATTTATTTAATTGGTCATTTTTAAAGTAATCTATTCTAAAAATAATAAGTTTGGTAAAAAAAAAAGCTTGTTGATTTGCTGTTGAAATTGGCTTCCATCAACTTGGAGCTTCCATAAAATACTCTATGGGCCTCAGTGAGGTAAAACACTAAACCTAAAAATGGAAATTGTGCCCCTCTCCCCATCCTTCAGATATTTCAAGGGAAAAGCCTAGTTTCTCTCTTTGCCTAATCCCATCAAATGCAAACTGACTTTCCATGCCCCCAACAAAGCCCCCTTGCAATCCTACCTCAACCAAAGAATAGAACCAACCAAAGAATAGAAGCCCTTATCAGCTCACAGTACTATAGCCCAAGGAGTTAAAAATAATGCAACCTAGAGAAACTCCAACTTTACATCATGTATCAGCTGATGAGTCCTAACATTCCATCTCCTTAACAATGGGCTCCTTTAGTTTTGCTGCCCTCCTGAAAGGCTTACTTTTGTAACTGTAGAACTCAACTCATATACACTGCCAAGGACCTACCTAGCTTGCCCAAACTGGTCTGCCAATCAGATGTCTAGGATTTCCTGCCTTATAGTTCTCAACCTCTATAAAAATATTTGCTTTATATTTGCTTTTGATAGTTTAGGGTGCATCTTTCTTGTACAGCAGGCACCTAATGATAATTAGTACTTTTCCTCAGTGCTATGCGCTTACTTTGGCAAAATCCTGGACACTATAGTGCAGTGATGACTAACCTTTTGTGATGAAAGCGTGTATGCGCAACAGCGCATGCACACGTCCCCCCTTGTGGCCCATTTTGGGCCTAGCAGGCCCTCCCTGTAGCCTCCTGGGATCAAAAATGGGGCATGGGGTGCACACTGTCCCCCACGCATGCACACGTGTCTCCTGCATGCGCAGCAGAGACCAAAAAATCAGCTGGCTGGTGGGAGGCATGTGCGCATGCATGCATGGTGGAGTTGAGCTGGAGTGATGAGCTGGATGGAGTGCCCAAAGAGAGAGCTCCGCGTGCCACCTGTGGCCCACATGCCATAGGTTCGCCATCATGGCTCTGGTGCATACAAAAGGCATCAGGTAACAATTAACAGACATCTAGGATCTGAAGGATTATCCAAGTCATTGATATTAGACTAACTATGTAACTATTTGGGGATTTATGTCTCACTTAATCCCTATCTTCTCATGAAGTCAGCACTCTTTCTGTCCCTTGTTGTTTTCATCATTAGCATATATGTACAAAACTATCTTCATTCCATCGGAAGGAAGGCCATCGATTCTGCATGAAGCCTAATTGGAACTTTAGTAATATTTGCAAGTGAATTTCAATACTATTTGAATTGCACATCTATTAGAATATAAGGAATACAATAACTTAACCCAAGAACCTAAAACATAAATGGGAAGGCTTGAGGAACCATAGAGTTGACAAGGCAGAATAGAGTTGTCTATGTTTGAAAAGAAATACCCATTGGATGAAAGTTGCTGTCTTCTGTTTAACTTTGGAACTGTCAGGCCTCATTGAAAATAATGAGGCCTAACAATCATGGCTCTTGCTCTTTAAATGAATGATGACGGCTATAATCAGAATAAGGTAGGCCACACCAAATATAAGGAATGCGAGGCCACTTTGCCTTTTGTTTTATTTGTGAACAGGCATGTATATTTTTGAGGGCTAACTTTTTTTTAAAAAATGAACCCAAATTAGAAGCAGATTATCAAAATAAGATGAATCTCAAATGCTATATAGCCTCTAACTGCATGTAAATTCCATTTGAAGAGAAGGGAGGGATTTACAATTGGTAGCACTGACCTATCCTGACACTATTCCTATTGCTCCCTCCCCATTCTCTAGCTCAAGGTGTCACTATAACTTTCTTCAGGGATTCCAGGCTGCTCATTCTTCCCCTATTCTATTGTTCCACGGTCTAATTCATTATATTTTTTGCCTCTCTGAAGAAAGAGTTCCAAGAGAGTATATTCCAGAGCATGGCCACAGCATAGGAGAAGACTTTAGCTATATGCTTAGGAAATTATTTCCAAAGCAAATTGTAACCGTAGGAAAAAGGCATTCTTCTTCCTATCCAACTTTATGCCCGGCTATGATGCCATCACAATTTTTTCTGGATTTGCATGATGTTCATACAAAAAGAAAAAAAACCCCAAATATATAGCCATGGATGTGTGCTGCAGAGATGTGCGAGGAGAATATGATTCTTCAAACATACCGAATGGTTAACATTTGAATAGTGCTTATAATGCCATATTCTGGTCTCTAGATATTCTGATCAAATATTCTATTGTATCTTAAGTGAATGCCATGCTCTCCTGTTTTGTTTCTGCAATCTATGCAGTCCCTATACCAAGTATTGAGGATTTTACAAACTTCTCAATAGATTTAGCTGAATTAGGTGCTTTTTTTCCCTTATTTTTTTTAGCAGGTATTTTGATTTTCTAATAAACAAACCTGTAGTTTACTAAAGAATTATATTTTTTTAGAAATCAAAGTTTCACGATCATTTCTCAGTTCACCCAAAGGATAAATCTTCCATTGCTCTCATTGTAACACTGAATATATTTAAAATGACTAAAATGGACATCATAAATTTTATTCATTTATAAAAAATAAAACATAAGCACAAATTTGTCAGACAAATTTGTTGCCAGAGATAATTTGACTACAACTAGATTTTATGGATTGTAAAATATTAAATTATTTTCATACATAAATTATTTTATTTGAAACAATCAAATAAATATTCCGATCCTATGGTTCAAACTAGACACTTGGCAGAATTAATTCAAACATATTTTTAAAAACTTCTCATGATTTTTATCTTACTATCATATTCAAAGTGGCTTTTTTGTGTATTTTTTCAAACATTTTAACAGTTCTATTTCATTTTTAAGCCAAGTTTTTGTATTGCTATGGAATTATTTCTAAAAGGAATGAAAAACATAAAAATACTAAAATGGTATGGATTTGTTATATCTGGGGGAAAAGAATTTAGGTAAACATTAATTGGCAGGAACATCTGTCTCTTTCATAATGTAAAAGTTAACTCCTTATATGTTGATTTCTGTAGCCATTATTCAAGTAGTTAAAACTGCTTTAGAAAAGATAATTTAATCGTGCTATTTAACATATTATGGATTTTTTTTAAAAAGGCTACTATGCTTCTTAGCACTGAGCAAATTATATGGCTCTAAACTAAATTTCACACCACCAGTTGTTTAAATTCTACTGGATTAGTAGTTTATATCATTTAACTTTGTGATGCCAATACTTGGGACTACTTTAAAATCTTTCACAATGATGCAACAACAAATCTGTTGAGTATTCTTAGTATAGTCTGTTACTGACATATAAACATATGTATGTATATATGTATATGTATGTACTGTGTGTGTAGATAGATAGATAGACAGACAGACAGAGATATAGAAATAGATATAGATATAGATGATATAGATATAGATATCCACTATAAATGAAATGAATAATAAGTAAAATTTCTGGATTATGTGGAATCTGAAAGCTACTCAGGTTTATGTGGATCACTCATTTCAAATATGTCCACTACTGTTATTAAAAGTTGTTTAGAACAAGAAACAGGCTACAGTATAAAGGCTTTTTCTTCTGAATACAACTATTTAGGACAGGTGATATCAGTGAGGATAGAGAAATGGCTTCAAGTAAAAGGATTATGTGGGGCATTGAGTCAATAGAAATTTTTATTTCTACCATCGTTAGAAAATTCCAGAATGACCTTCTACATTATTCAAAGAGGAAGTAAAATGTTAATCATTGGCTTAAAACTTTGGAAATTACTTTTGTAATTCAGCACTTTCTGTTTTGAATTAGACTGCTTTCAAAAAAACTCATCATAACATATTATACGTATAACGTTTACTAAAATAAAGTAAAATAATAGATAACTAATGCAAAGTTGTCATTAATGATGTTGGATTTGCTTAATTTCTTACTCCTTTCTCCATCTGTGTCTTTTCCTTTAGATACAATATGAAAATCCATGATAACCACAGGCCCTGTTTTGATATTTTTGGCCAGTAATGTGATTAATCATTACATCTGGAAGGATCATTCTTTCTTGACCTCTTCAAGTACTTAATAGCAACTGAAAAAAAATGTTTAAAGAAATATGAGAAGATGCCTGCTTTGTCTTTTCATTGTTCACATAAACTGGAAAACTCATCCAGATAGAGCTTTTAAAAAGTAATATTTTCATTATGTTGCTCATTTCTTGACTTGACACAATGATTCTGTTTAAAACGTGAAATATGTGTGTGTGTTTTAAACAAATTAAGATGAAATTTTATAGCTTTGTTAGTAACACTTCTAGATTGTTTCTAGATCTCAAAATAGGAAAGAGATAAAATACATGGAAATCACACAAACTAACTGACTCATAACAAATAAAACATGAAGAATTACTGGTGCCTCCAATGGTGCTAGTCCAGCTCAAATAAATATTATGAAATGATTCCTAAATTTGGGGTTAAGTAACTGCTGAAGGGACAAAGCATCATAGTGGGCCATTGAAAATATTTCTCTGTGTGTCCATAGTATTTAAACCTGATTAAATTGTTATTTAAGGCATTGATAGATGTCGTAATATTATTCATCATTCAGAAGAGGAATGGCTTGCTCCACACACAGAATGCAATTCTGTTTCAACCCCTTTCACATGTTGGGATTCAGAGTAAGATAGCAGGTGAAGTACCTCCTTTGGATGGTATGTGGTAGCAACAGGAATTCATAAGTTGCTGCACTGAAAAAAGAAGAGAAGCAATGGTATCTACAGATTCAGAGAGCTTCTGGAAGAAGTTTGGATCTCCAAACCAGTGTTTTTCAAGCTTGTCATCTTTAAGAGGGATGGACTTCAATTCATAGAACCTGACCTCTTAAAATTGTCAAGTTTGGAAATCACGTTTCTAAACTTTCACCTAAAGGCTCAAGTATGCTGCTACAGATATATATTAGTTAACTTAGTAAACATTTACTACTTGCGAAATGTGAAAATATATTAGTGCTCCCTAAGCAACCAAAAGCCCCGCAGATTAAAACGAATAGTTTGAATTCTGCATGGAAAGATACTCTGGCTCTGAAAAAGAAAAGGGGGGAGGGTTTGGTCATAGGTGTCACATGAGCATTCAACAAATGAGTAAGACTTATTTGGGGTATTAATGACTCTAAAGATGGTAAATTTGTGAAGAAGAAAGCAGAAAGCTACACAATCTCTACAAACCACGATTAAGTGAAAAAAGGTATTAAGAGGGTTTTGGCAAATTTAATCATCTGTTAGTTATGAAGGTATGTTAGGTATTCCCTCCCCCCCCACAATAAATAGGGATAAAATAATTTCAAAATGTTCAAATGAAGCTCTCAACATTTCTTCTTCTTGTCAGTTATAACAACAAGAAAAACTGGCCAATAGTACTGAAACTGCAAAACGGATAGGAGGAGAACCTTAAGCAAACTAAACATTCAGAAAAATCCATCCTTGCACAATTTGCAACTTTACCCTAAGGAATAAACATGGTGATACAATCAACCACAGTATCTTTATATAAAACAGTATATAATAGCATACAGAAAAAATATCTGACAATAGATTAATGAAAAGGTTTGGATTTTTTTGACACCAATCTCCTTGTGAAAAAAAAAAGTGGGAGATGAAAGAATGTTAGAGAATCCATTAGTTATGCCCTAAAACTGCATCACAATAAATTATGTAAAGGCAGCAACATTGCCTGGCTTTGCTCCTGTGGCCAAATAAAGTGAGAATAAGTTGACCACACAATTTATGTCAACATTTACTTCTTTACTACTACAAGGATAATGCAGTAATCTGGCTATTTTTCTCAACTATCATTCAACTTTGATTACTCCAAACATTGCAGTTTTCTCCAGTGGGTCTTTACTGTGTGTCTCTGAAATATCTAAGTTTTTAGTTAGTGTTTCCAGTGAACAATCTTATTTGACTTCATGTCATATTGCAGGGGTGTCCAAACTTGGCAACTTTAAGACTTGTGGACTTCAACTCCCAGAATTCCCCAGCCAGCTGCGGGAATTCCCCAGCCATAGCAGAGTTGGAAGGGACCTTGGAGGTCTTCTAGTCCAACCCCCTGCCTAGGCAGGAAACCCTATACCATTTCAGACAGATGGTTATCCAACATCTTCTTAAAGACTTCCAGTGTTGGGACATTCACAACTTCTGGAGGCAAGCTGTTCCACTGATTAATTGTTCTGTCAGGAAGTTTCTTCTCAGTTCTAAGTTGCTTCTCTCTTTGAACAGTTTCCACCCATTGCTTCTTGTTCTGCCCTCAGGTGCCTTGGAGAATAGTTTGACTCCCTCTTATTTGTGGCAATCCCTGAGATATTGGAACACTGTTATCATGTCTCCCGGTGTCCTTCTTTTCATTAAACTAGACATGCCCAGTTCCTGCAACTGTTCTTCATATGTTTTAGTCTCCAGTCCCCTAATCATCTTTGTTGCTCTTCTCTGCACTCTTTCTAGAGTCTCCACATCTTTTCTACATCGTGGAGACCAAAACTGAATGCAGTATTCCAAGTGTGGCCTTACCAAGGCATTATAAAGTGGTATTAACACTTCACGTGATCTTGATTCTATCTCTCTGTTTATGTAGCCTAGAACTGTGTTGGCTTTTTTGGCAGCTGCTGCACACTGCTGGCTCATATTTCAATGGTTGTCCACTAGGAGTCAAAGATCTCTCTCACAGTTACTACTGTTGAGCAAGCTACCACTTATACTGTACCTGTGCATTTTGTTTTTCTTGCCTAAATGTAGAACTTTACTCTTTTCACCAGTGAATTTCATTTTATTAGATAGTGCCCAATGTTCAAATCTGTCAAGATGCTTCTGTATCTTAAGCCTATCTTCTGGAGTGTTGGCTATTACCTTCAACAAGAGATTACTTCGCTTGTTCTCACTTTATGCTGTAAAAAGTTATCATCAGCATATCTAAGGTTATTGATTTCCAAGCAAATTCAATCCCAATGTCTATTTCTTCTGGATAAGAATTTTAATAATCCATTTTTGCATATAAGCTAAATTAATATGGTAACAAAATGACTTTGGTACAATTTCCCCCCAAATTTAACTCACTTCATTGTTCCATATATTTTCTGTTGTTTCCTTGTTAATAAATTCTTCAATTGGCTGATAAGCTAGCCCAGTACACCCTTGTTTTTAGAGTTAATTCTTCTAGAAAACTTCAGAAAAGCAAATAGCAGGAAAACTTCAGAAAATCAAATAGCAAGAAAACATATTTCAAGTTTTTTTTGTTTTGATTGTAGAAAAGATACAACAGAAATGATAAAGTTGAAATTATTAAAAATGCCTCACCTTATCCTTGCACGAGGTGAAAGGGCAACAAAACAGAGAAGAATAACACTGAACTGCAATCAACACAGATGGAGGGAAAGAAAACACAACAAGACGGATAGCTTTGTTAAGAAGATTAATTTCTTGGAAAGGGTCAAAAATGACTCAATGTTTATATATACAGGTGCTTGAACATTTTTAAGGCAAATTAGATGATTGCTGGAAAAAAATTCTTATTTTCCTCAGTGTTATTGGTGGCACAACACACTTTATTAAAGCAGCTTAAGAGTTCCACAAAACCCCACACAATTCAGCTTTGCAAAACAAATGTAATGCAGAAACACTTGACACCAAAACTATTATTGGATGCAGAATATTTCTATTTTTGTAAATGCACACAGAAAGAGGGAGAGTCTATGTTGCTTATATAGCTGAATTTAAAACATGTCTGAACATTGAAAACTTGGCAAAGGGCTACCTGGTGCACTGGTGTGTGGAATTTTGAAATACATTTTAAAAAGTCTCTTAACAGAGCAGAAAGCAATTGAAATCATTGTATCTATGGTAACTGCTGCCAGAGATATTAAATAGGTGCAGTAGAGTAAAATCAAATATAAAGAAGCTTATAATAGCCTTTGGACAGATGGTAGCAGTAAAAATGAACTGTGCTATCATTGTGGCAGAGTTTCATATATACTAATTCAATTGACAGACCGGATTTTATCATAGATTTTATCTGTTATTTATTATTTTATTCTAGAATTTTTAGTTGTATTTTTATTGAGTGTTTTTATTTGTTTTGGTCTCTGGTCTATGGCTGTTAGAATTCTGATTGTAACTCAATGGAGATTTAAAAGAGAAACATGCAAATGTAGTTTACTTACTTTCCAATCAAATATCACATAACATTAGAAATATTATTTTTGTACATCAAAGTAATAAAAGCATCCTAGTGAGACCTGACGGTGATTTTGGAGTTCACTAACACTTGAAGGGTCAAAAGTTCTCCATTTTTATTCTAATGGATAGTTGTAATGTGGCTTCAGGCAGGCAAATAACATTGATGCAGAATTGATCAAGCTTGTGGATGATCTCTGAGTTGCTTAGAATGCAGCAGGATGAATGTGTATCCATCCTGGCTTTTTATGATCATACCACCAATCATGGAATTGTTCTGGGCCAGGAGAGAAGGTTGGGAGTGGAAGGTTTGTTCTTCAGTTTTTCCTTCCTGCCCTATGGAACAGATTCCCCTCAGATGTAAGGACAATCTAATATTACAAGATTTTCAGAAGGCTGTGAAGACCTGGATCTTTCCCCAGGGCAGGCTGTTAGTTTGGGGTCCAGTATGGATGTTGTAGGAGTTTTGTATTTTTAACAAGGGTGCCTCAACCCATGTTTTTGTGGTTATTTTTATTTTATTCTTGCTGATATTTTATATGGCATGTTCACAGCCTAGAGTCTCATTGAATAGATACGTGGGCTTACACATTTCACAAACAAACAAACAGAAACTGTAACATGATAGTCTTCCTAATCAATTCTTGTTAAACTTAACTGAACACTTTTTCATCTGAGGTATAATCTTATCCAATTTTATGCATGAATAATGTAATAGAAATAGTTTGCTGGCAGGATTTATCTACAGTTCTACAATAGTGCAGCTAAAATTGGAGCTGGTCTTTTTATGGCTTCATTCTAGCAAATACATAGGCTTATGAATATTCAATTTTATGAATATATCTTTATGTACTTATTTGCATTATTTGGATGGCACCACAGTTTTATTTTTATTCAGACCACTCAAATGATTCATGGTGGTTTACATAATAAACATAAAACTAACGTAACACAATCAACCCAACAACCCTCCCTACCTAAAGCAAAAAAAAAAGCTTAGATAAAATAGACATCAAGTCACCATCAATGTAAATATCAAATATTAAAAGATATTTAAAGACACTGGGTCTTTAAAAAAACCAATGTCTTCAATGCCCTTTAGTATGTCCAAATGTAGAACAACCCTTTCATCAGATTTTTCTACCCCCACCCCCCGAGTAGAAATATATCCACTGAGGTTATAACGAACAATTCCCTGGAATGCCTTTCCAGCTATGTTTTAAATTTTCAAACTTCACTTGAAAGTGTCAGTGACATAGTATTTTTTTTGTTATCCCTCTTAAAAGACAAGGATCCACAACTTGGAAACAAAGCACATGGTTGATTTAAGAATTCTGGGAGTTGAAGTCCACAAGTCTTAAAGTTGCCCAGTTAGAAACTCATGCTCTAGATCAGTGTTTCTCAAACTTGGCGACTTTAAGTCCTGTGGACTTCAACTCCCAGAATCCCCCAGCCAGCATAGCTGGCTGGGGAATTCTGGGAGTTGAAGTCCACAGGACTTAAAGTCGCCAAGTTTGAGAAACACTGCTCTAGATCACCATTTCTTGAATCATTTTCAGTTACCCTAAACCAGGGGTGTCAAACTTGATTTCATTGCGGGCTGCATCAGGATTGTGTTTGACCTTGGGGGAGTGGGAGTGGCCAGAGTAGGCATGGCCTGCTCAATGTTGGGGATGTCTGTGGCAGTCCGGGCACTTTGCCAGCAAAAACAGGCTCCTAAGCTCCGTTTCCGGCTGTGAAGGCCTCCTGCAACCCTCTGCCTGCGAAAATGGAGCTCCATTTTTACCGGCAGAGGGTTGCAGGAGGATGTTGCAGCTGGAAACAGAGCTCGGGAGCCTGTTTTCGCTGGCAGAGGCATGGCGGGCCGGTGCCTCACTGTTTTCAGGGTGTTCCCGCTGGCCAGATCTAAGCACCCCAGGATCTGGGCAAAATCTGGGCCCCAGGCCTTGAGTTTGACATCCCTGCCCTAGACAATATGAGATTAAAATCCAGCAAGGCAATTTCATAACTTATTTTATTAAATATTAATAAAATATGTATAAATAATAAAATATTTAAGGTTATTAAATATTGGTTTGTTTTTGTCAAAATAATGTTTTGTCAACTGATTTGTACAGTTCTTTTGTTTTAATATGCTCACTGTTATGAGTATTCTGAGAATTTTCTGTGTTGGGACAATGATAGTAGACAGTACTTAAAATCTTCTGCAGTTATGTTTTGCCTTTAAACTATTGGACTTTCTTTTAAAAATGGTTCTTTGCATATGGCCTTAGTTATACCTGAATGGTAATTGATAAAATATGTGGATGATTCTTTTTCAAACCTTTAACGATACCATACATGTCGGCTGACTCCCTGCAAATAAATGTTCCCAACGAAGTAATAACTGGAATTATTGAAGGGTTTAAAACAACTGTGATGTCTGCAATCAATCTTAAATACCTAAACAAACTTTGTAAGTTCTCAGCTGAATCACACACAACCTCCTTTATACATTGGTATTAGTCTTAATTCTACACAAACCTTAATCCCTAAAGCAGACCTAGTTTGCATACCCACTGTCATAAAATCTAGTGACTTTCCTGTGCCCTTTATTCACTTATTCCATAATTCATATGTCAATTAAAGGGACTCTCATCATAGTGTGTATTGGGAACCTGCTTTCTTCATTTTCAGACTTCCTTCTGTTCCTATTCTAGGAAGGTTTGCATGACTTATACAATTCTTCAGATATTCTTTATATGTTTGTGAGCAGAATGATGGAGTTAGACGCTATAGTGATTTGCTTAGGAAGATCTCCTTAGATGTATAAGAACCAGCAAGTGGGAACATTTATAATCTACAGTCATTGATAACTGCTTCTTCCCAGTCAATACTTTTGAAAATCATTGTCTCAAATAATTGTATGCAACAATTTATTTGCGTTTAAAGACAAGTTTGTCAAATAAACTAAATTGTAGGGCAAACCGCTAATGTTCACTCCAATGGAGGAAAAATCAAGTATTTAGTTCATTTGGCTGACTTTCTCATTCAATAAAAAGAGGAAGTATAAAAAGAACGGAATGATTGTGATGCAGTGTAATGTAACATACTTTTTAAAAATACAGAGAACTACTGTATCATTTACAGCTTTGGAAGCGTATCATGACAGCTAGACCTGTCAAACCAGTGCTAATGTGTGGCATGGGAATCATGGGACATGGGACTTCCCAACAGCACCTGGGAGCTCCCACAATAAAATACTAATTCTAAAATAACAAATATTAAAAATCAGCCCAAATCTTGCAGGATTGCAATTATGTTGTGCAGTGTCAGTGTTCTTACATGGTATTGCATCAGACTTTGGATGAAAACCCTACATTCTTTCTAATTCTCTGAAAAGAGCAATCAGATTACTTTTATTTCTTAGATATTTTATTCAGGAAGACTATTGACATATTGGCTCTTGGTTTCTCAGATAAAGTGGGAAGTTGATGCCTGGTTATTTATAGTGGTAAATTAGTTACATTTCTAATAAAATACGTTTTAAATGTTTCTTTTCTCTTACTGGTAACTTGAATGCCATTGTTTGCTGAAAAAGAAAGGTGTAGAGTTTCTGCTACTATTTTATACAGGTGCTTCAAGGCACATGCATAAATAAAGCACCAGTCTGCAACTCTTAAAGCAACTATGTCATTTCCTGGATGAAGCATCAACTGCAAAAAGCAATTGCATCAGTGATTCTGGGAAAGAAGCAGCTGTTTTAAGGAGTTGTGGACAGATGCTATATTTGTGCCTCCATATTCTTTCAAATTCAAATGCAAATGCTGCAGAGCCCTTATATAGAAATGAAAAAAAAATCACAAGCGATACAGTCTCTTATATTGCATGTTCTCAGGGGTTCTAAAGGAGATGAAACTTTCACCAACATATTGCTTGCAGCTTACTGAAATTATAGGAGGAGAGAATGAAAAAAAACCGTTAACCGGGACAAGAAAACAAAACCCTTTACAGCCAACTTTAATAATCTTTTCTCTTTGTCTGTGTTCCTTCAAGTTAAGCTTGACTCCTGGTGATTGCCTGGATAAATCCCTGTAATTTTACTGGCAGGATTTTCATAAGGTGTTTGCCACTCCCTTCTTTCTAGGATTGAGGATGAGTGACCAGTCGAAAGTCACCCAGCTGACTTCATGCCTAAAGCCGAACTAGAATTCAGGTCTCCTGGTTTCTAGCCCAATGCCTTCAACTGCTACAACAAACTGGTTGATAATCATCCATTGGTTTCAAAGTGAAATAAGTTGAAAACTTCCATTAAGGTAGTCCTTGACTTACAACAACAATTGAGCCCAAAATTTCTGTTGCTAAGTGAGACATGTCTTAAGTGAGTTTTATCCCATTTTACAATCCTTCTTGCCACCGTTATTAAATGAATCTGGCTTCCCTATTGACTTTGCTTGTCAGAAGGACACTGCAACTGTCATAAATTTTAGTCAAACTTCAGCAAAATCTGAATTTTGATCATGTAACCATGGTGATGCTGCAGCAGTTGTGTGAAAAATGATCATGTTACTTTTTCAGTGCCGTTGTAACTTCAAACAGTCATTAAATGAATGGTTGTAAGTTGAGGACTACCTGTATAACATAATACACGCTCTACTTTATGATATAGTTAATTTTTGTCTTTTCAACATCATAGTTAATCGATTAGGAAATGGAAGGAGGAATCTGGAAATGTGATCTTTTCATT
The DNA here is from genome assembly GCF_964273705.1 of Natrix helvetica. Lineage (NCBI taxonomy): Eukaryota > Metazoa > Chordata > Lepidosauria > Squamata > Natricidae > Natrix > Natrix helvetica. The sequence goes on from NC_138548.1 coordinate 58,432,463, forward strand.
AAAAATCATAATTCTGTGAAACAAAAATTTATTACTATCTTAAGATGATATCAAAATATTTCTGGGCAGGACCTCAATATGAAAAACAAACTTCAGTGATGCATTCAGAATATTCTTTTAACTAGTTATTGAGAAACTAGGTTTAAAAACTAAATTTAAGTAAAAAACCCCAAAAGATTCTTAATAAAATAATGTGTTAAAAATATTAATTGAAACTATTAAATGAGCAGAATATAATTTTAAAAAGGAAAAAATGCTTGGATAAAGCAAATACTCTCACCTCAAAATGAACATTACTATATTGTTCCTACTTACTATTTTATTAACCCAGCCCATTCTGAATTTGAAAAAAAAAATAGAAGGGACAAGCTAAATTTACACCACCTAAGCATTCAGATTTTCAGGAAGGCTCCTTCTAACCAGACCAAAAGAAGAAATGAAAGCGTATAAATATTAGCAAGTCCAGCTTTGAAGCAGTCTCCAATTTAACAGACTGTTGTGCGCTATAGACACCAATCTGTACTTCAATGTTTATGTTTGCTGCTAAAAACCTCAGACTTTAGACCTACATATAAAAGATAGTCACACAGTTCTTTTCTGAGACACTGACCTGGATCCTGATTTAAAAATGAACAAGCCATCTTTATGTAATTAAATCTTTGTTTTGATCCATTAGTATTCAGCAAAGTGCCGTTTTATAAACCCTCACCCTGAATAGGCAGTGCTGGAGGTAACCATCTGCAGCTTTAGACTCCAAGCTTGAATTGATGAAAAGAGCTTTGTCTTTCCATTGCCAAGGTCGATTCTTCCAGTCATCCAGGCATTCCCCTCAGACAGAATCCATGGAGCTGACACTCTTACACCCATGTGCTAAATTCCCTTCTCCTCATGGTTTCCTTCGCTCACTATCCTCTAGAAAGGCCCTCCGAGTCTTAACTACATTCTTTTCATAGCCATGTTAGGGGGAAAATGGACTTCATAATATCTTTCCCCGACCCATAGGGGTAAGTGATTAGTCCCCTGTCTCACATTGTGGTGCAGTTATTCAGAGAGTCATTTTTGTTCTTGAACTATGCTGCTTAGATATTCTGGGAAAGATGATCTCCTCTAGTGTGCATTGGAGAAATGTCTTGGATATTGGTGTGAAATGCACACAATTCCTGGGTGCAGATGACAGAGTAACTTTTTTTTTCAGACCCAAAGATTCTAACACTGAGCAAGCTGTCCAAAATGGTATTTTTCCCCAGAGCCATCACACATATAAAATACACATAGAATTGTGTTTTTTAATAGTTTTGTTTAGTTCCTAATCATTCTCACCAAGAGAAATGCAACAAAGGAAGCAAGGTTTTTTAAAACATAATATGTGTAAGAATAACATTGTTCTACCATGGACATTGAAAAAACCCATATGTATAATTCTTATTTAAATATGAAATCATCACCATTGCTATGGTCTCAGGGATGGTTACAGGAAGTGGAACACATAAACCATGTAGAAAACCAAGGGACAGGCAAGGGTTACCCCTTTTCCTTGAACAATTATGGAGGGTTGCAATGAAACTCTAAACAAAACCAGCCTGCTGGGAAACTTTCAAGACAAGGATCAGTTAATTCCTTCCAAAAAAATGAAGCATACTTTCTCTTCCCGTCATTCCCTCTCTTAATGAAGACTATCAAACATAGTTTTTCCTAAATGGCAAAATACTTGACTGTACGATGTGGCTGAGATTACAAAGATATTGTGAATTCTTAATTTGGTTTTGCTGCTGATGAGTAGGACCGTCTGTGTGGCTCTCCCAGAGGTGTCACTGAATTCTTAGCTCAAAGTAAACACACTTCCCACAAACTCAGCTGCTTAATCTGTTTGCAGGTTGAATTATAAAATAGAATGGGTGACTGTGGGTGCTGGGAAGTAGCAGTGAGCATTTCCATGTTTTGTATTTTTTTTAACAGAGAGGACATGCTGTTGTTGTCAAAAGATTTTGCTCAGCTGTTTAATTTTGCTACAGGCCTGGGAAGCTGACTGTAGCATTAACTGACCTAGTAGACATTTTCCCAAGTAGTTAAATATGTCAAATTGAATTAATTCTCCCAAGAAAAGCCCAAGCTAAAGTTAAAAATCATTTAGGTGATATCCCAAAGTCTATTAGAGCACTTTTTCTCTTTTCCAAGGAAAGGAAAATGGCAGTGGGGATGAAATTAAAGAAAAGCTAGATAATATCTATTGAAATAATGTATGATTACATTATGACATCAGCATATTTAATTCATTTATGTTATTTATTAAAATGTCTATGCACATATTTTCCTTCCCAGAAAGCCTTTAGAATAATACATAATTTCAAAATATGCTCATACAAAAAGAATAAAGCCAACAACTTAAAACAGAAGGGAACAAAGCCAGAAGACAAATTAATCCAGATTTAAAACCCAACCAGAACCCAACAGAATAAAATAGTTTTATCCCCTACGTAATAAAAAATGCTTTTGAATGGATGCAGTTAGAAAGCAAGATGCTTTTCCACAATTAATAATCCCATTTCTTTTGTTAAGACCTAGACAAACTGCTTATAGTGACTGCATTCATAGCATCCTAGGGGCTAAGCCAGGAAGAGCTTGATGTATATTAAAACATGGAGTTTTAACAGCAGCATTTATTTGGATATTCAAAAGGCTTTTGATAATATTCTTAATGAAAGACTCTCAAGCAGCTCCTTGCTCATGGATATGAAGAAAGAAAGGACCCTCTTTGGATTGAAACTGGTTTAAAAAAAGAATATAAGGAATAGCAATATGTAGTACATACTATTAGCAAAGGGAGCTCTGTAAATGGACTATCCGATAAAAAGTATTTTTGTTCAGGTTAGGAGTAAGTAGCTCAAACTAGTGAATGCTACCCATTTATTTAAGGTGATTAAAACAAGAAGGGACAGTGGTCTACAAAGCTCTCTTTAAACAGAGGAAAAGAACATAAACATGGTGAATGCAATACCACCTAAGTAGTGATGCAAACCGGGGCAGGAATGGCTAAATTCACGTATAAATAACTAAAATGATGGCAACTGAATAGGAATAGGTCCTCAGAGTTCAACAGAGCAGTTGAACATGACTGCTTTGAAGACGGATAATTTAGGGCCAGAAATATTAAGAAAGGAATTTAAAATAAAACAGGTAATATCATAATGTCAAAGCTTTGATCAAAATATATGACATAACTCATTTGTAATAGTTATTGCAAAGTATTACAAACACACGAATATATTTTTGTAAAATGGAAAAGATTCAGCAAAGGACATTAACAACAATCAATGTTTGGATGAACTGTCCAAGGTAAGGGCAATTGTGAAGTAAGGCTACAAGATTTAAGGCTTTTTGATTTAGGGAAAACGCAAACAAAAGGATAAGAAGGCATGAGAGATGTGTAGAGAAAAAAAAAAAAAGCACCTGGCACTCAGCACTGTCAAACTACAGAATTCACTATTACGAGATTGACAATAATCATTAATTTGATGGTCTTAAAAGGGAATTGCAGTCTTTATTAGAGGAATAAAGAGATTGATGGACTAATACTTGTCCACTGGTCTTCTGAAAATCCAAAGTCATTTTCATTTAGCTAAAGGGAAATTAAAACTCTGGGGGATCTGAAACGCTCAAGCTTTATTCTTTTTTTGAAGCATGAACGTGAGTTATGGACATATACTCACAAGTAACGTACACATAATATACAACTTGAGAATAGCTAAATAAACACAATGAGAATATACAAGATAATATATATTTCAACTGGAATATATGCTAAGCAAATATGCATGAAAACTTTGAAGACATGTATATTACAAGATTAGTAAAATGAAGAATTTAGCTATTATAAGAAGATAAAAGTATTTGTACTAATTCTTTTTTCCCTGAAGTCATTTTACTCTCATTTTTAAATTTCTGGTCTATGTTCATTTTTCTGACCTAATCAGTCCTGATTCACTCTTGACATTAGCAAATAATGGCCTGCCTTAATTGTGCTAATGCGCTAGGTAACAACTCTGTCCAACTCAGTTCTTGGATTAAATCTTCCTCTTACATTCTACAGATTAAGGGTGTATTTTGTCTCTCAACAACAAATGAATGGATGCCAGGGTAACATTTGGCCAAGAGTCTACTGTTTCTGAGAATAGAATACTGCCAGCATACAATGTGACTTTTTCTGCACCAGCTTATTTTTCTATGCCCTTGTCTATCTCTTGGGGACTGTATCACATTGTACCAGGCTGTTTTTACTGCCTTTGCTAATTGACATGGGAAATTGCCATTAAGTTGTAGCCTTGACCTAACAAAGTCCTGGCCAGAAGAAATGAAAGTTGCAACTGTGCCTTGCATTGTCTAGCAACTTTATTGAGGATGGTAATGGGGTGGGGGGGAGTCCCTTGCATTAGAGGGCAATCTTACCAACCAAGTACAGCAACCTTCCTGGCATCCTAATAAAATCCAATAATCAGAAACAGCAAATGCCAATCATTCCTTAAGGGTTAAGTTAATGGTTATTCTTTTTATCCCTGCTCAGAAGAAGCCAAGCCTAACTAACATGCTCTGGCCAGCTGGATATATCTCAAAAACTAATGATAACAGAGCTATTTACAGGAATGGCCAAGCTTGCCAATCAATTGTGCCAATCTTCTGGCATCCTAGAAAACCCAGCGATCAGAGGTAGTAGAACTCATCAGGACAAGTCAACGGGCATTCTTCAATGTAATGCCAGGCCTGGCATCCGCCAAAAACAAACAAAACGAATATACTTTTTAGAGTTTTGGAAAGGTTAATGTTTAAGTTGGAGAAAGAGATTTTCTGCACTGGTTCAATCACTACAATTTAAACTGTTTTCTGATCCATGCCATCTCTTTCTAAAAAAAAGAAAGAGAGATAAATTTCAAAAATATATTATGATAAAACTCTTGAAAACATTTGGCTAAAAAGTCTACTATTATCATCTTCTAATTATGTCAAAAGCTGAAATAGGATATTTTTCTGATGATGCCTCAAAGAAATGTGGAAGAAGGAAGCCTGAGATTAGAGAGTGATTTCCCCAGTGGTAGTCCCTCCCTTTGGCACAGCTTGATGTTTCAGAAGGTGTTGGAAACAATCCTCTAAGGGACTATTTGAGATTGTTGGATGACAGCTATATATCTATTTATAATGTGAATAGTATATTCAAATATTATAATTGTTATTTGTTTTATGGGTGTTTCTATCAGTGTAACTCATATGTTGTAAAGATGTTTAGAATTGGAAAAGTAGGCAACATATACATTTACCGTAAGTAAACGAACAACTGAACAAACAGTCAATGAGTATTTTCCTCCCAAATTCAAACTGGTACAGATCATATTGGCTATATGAGTCATTCCAATGAAATATTCACTGACTCACAATTCATTCATTTAAATTGGCTCACCCCCAGTTTCAATGTGCAAACTTGAATCAAATAGTGCCTTCTTCAAATTTTCAATTTCAAGTGGATCAGAATTAACTCATGTCAGGTATGAATGTGTAAGAATATTCACAAACTTGTATTGAAACTGTTGTGGTCCCTCGCCATAACAACTAATCCAATCTCTAATATGTAAAGCTATCTTCAATAAAATCTTGAATAGAAACTGTTGCTGTGCGTTTGTGTCGTGTCTGTGTGTTTCCTGTCTCCTTGCTAATTTTGCAACTATTCTATATTGGTTACAAACAAATCTTTGAAGATTATACAATGCCAAAAACTTTAAAATAAATTGCTATAAAGTCTATTAAACTGCTTTAATGCTTTATAAGAATGTTTAGTATTCCTATCTTTTTATTGTGTTTTTTAGGTCATGGAAAAAAGGTACAATAGCCCGCTTAGTTAACAAATTGCATTTTTGTAAATGACAGGCTATATACTTACTTTTGAAGTTTTTCAGTAGTCTCCTGGAAAGCATCTGAAGTTTGCTGAAATTGTAATTCCATGCTTGTTTTCTCTGCTGCCATTTGCTGGACTTGGGTGACCAGCTCCTCATTGTGAAGAAAGAGCATGGAGACAATATCATCTTTATTTTTCAAAGCTTTTTCATATGTTGTAAGTGTGGAGTTGAACTGATCCTTAAGATTTGCTTCTTGGGATAGAGCTTGATGCAAACTGGTGAAACAAAAATATGTACATCAGTGGTGATCAATACAATGCCAATTTAAATATATCAATCAAAGGGGTATAAATATGTGCATACACATTCATTCATTTATTAAGTATACAAAGTGACACAAGAAAACCTGCTGTGTCATTAATGATAGTTTTAAAATACATTTAAATTAACATAGAGCTAACTCAGCAGCTTAATTCTTTAGAGCATTTTGACTATTTTTCTTTCTTTTCTTCTATAAGCAGATATTATTCAGGAGTTTCTTGGTATTTATAGGTACAAGTTGCTTCTGATTTGTACAATAAATCCCAAATCTCTTGCCTTTCTCAACATAAGAATTCTTTCTCAGGGAGAAACTTCAGTGAAATGATACTGATTACTGTATTTCCCCGAAAATAAGACTGGGTCTTATATTAATTTTTGCTCCAAAAGATGCACTAGGGCTTATTTACAGGTTAGGTCCTATTTTTGGGGAAAATATGGTACTAAATGCATCCATCTGACTGACAATCTTAACTGGGGCTTATTTTGGTGGTAGGGCTTATATTAAGAAACACCCTGAAAAATCATGCTAGGACTTATTTTTCGGTCTTATTTTGGAGGAAACAGGGCATCTTTAAGAAGACAGACAGACAGACAGACAGACAGACAGACAATTGCAGAAATTTATTTCTGAGGTTCAACCTCAGAGGCTATATCTGAATGAAAAAATAAAGGAAACAACTTCAGAATGAGCTGGTTCATACTATAACTAGGTTCCCGTATTCATATGACTACATTCTACTTTCATATTCTCACTACATACAAAATAATCTGTACTGAGCAGAACAGTGTAGATCTAAATTTAGGGATTAGAAGACACATCAGGTGGGAGGAACCAGTAGGCTACTTGGCTATTCCATGACTAGGTGCTCAAGCTTTCTAGGTTCCTGAGCATTTTCCCTTTTGTCCAGGAAATCTATTTAGCTGCTGGTATCAGGAATATGACGGTGACTGCACCTGAGTGTCTATGTGCACACTTCAATGTGTGAAAGTTTGACTTCAGTTTTGATCATGATTAGTTACTATAAAAAACAGAAATGTTTAAAACAGCTGTTAAATGTAAAAATCCCATATTTATTTATTTATATATATATATATATATATATATATATATATATATATATATATATATATATATATATATATATATATATATATATATATATATATATATATATATATATATATATATATATATATATATATATATATATATATATATATATATATATATATATATATATATATATATATATATATATATATATATATATATATATATATATATATATATATATATATATATATATATATATATATTCTGTCCTGTGATTCCAATGAATATGCAGACTCAGGCTTGGCTGTTTGTCACAACTAATTACATAGATAAAGCCATCCCTTGGCTAGGAGCCTAGAAAGTTATCTTCAAGAAACCAAGATTAAACTTACGGAATGCTTTCTCAAGGCTAGTAAAATGGACTGTTGTTTCCTGCAAAGATTCCCCTCCCGTCGCTCCACCTATAAACTCTTTGGAAGGGGCCACAACCTGAGCCAGATGTCCCTACTTCCTTCTATGATGTCTTCTCCACAGCTGTTCCTTTCTCCTCTCAGCTCTACGCATACGCACATCAGGGACAACCTCCCTCTGTTTCTCTTCACTGCTTCCTGCCTCAGATGCCACCTTGTGGACAACAGGCCTCTCTAGTTCCTGCTCTGATTCCAAACACCCTCCAGAGTCTTCCTCATCCTCCAGAGCAGTGTCATAACGGTTTCACTGGTACAGGTATGCAGGTCTTGGCATATTCGGGTCTTTTCCCATGTAAGATTGAGAGTAACTTGGCAATGTTTCGATGAGATCCCACTCGCCATCTTCAGGCTGGTGCCTTCGGCTTCTTGCTTGTGTGAGTAAAGTGTGATCGGAACTGCCATCTTTCTATAAATATTGGTGTGTGTGTGTGGAGTGCTGGCTTTGTTGCTGTAAGCGGGTTGGTTGGCTGTGTTGTTACATCTTGATTAGTTGATGGAATTGATGTATGCAGATTAGTCAGCTGTTTCATAACATCCTGGGTGGCTGAGGTACTAGCTGTGTGTCCATTAGTCTTTTGTGTTGTAACGACCTGGGTAATGGGCTGTGTGATGACATCCTGAGCTCTAGTGTAGTGATATCCTAAGTCCTGTGCTGGAACATCCTGGGAGGTTGGCTGCGTTATAACATCCTGAGCCTTTGCGTTATAACCTCCTGAGTTCTGTGATGTAATGTCCTAAGCAGATGGCTGTGATGTAACATTCCCGGCTTTGGTTTGGCTCCGAGTTTGCAGTCTGCCCATGTGTTCATGGCATGTGTCAGTTTGCTTTGTGTGGGGGTCAGAGGGGCATGCAGCAGTTGGTGATGCCGCCGTGGTTTGGCTTCTGGATGGTGGTTGCATTTTGTCTATGGGATGGGTTTGGGTTTGAGTCTGGTGAGGGTGATTGGTGGCGGCGTCCTGTGTTGTTCTGGGTCTGGTGTCAGTTTTCGTGGCTGGGACTCGTTTGTTGACTAGGGCTAGTTTCCAGAAGTCTGGTAGGCGGGAGGTATAGTTACGTTTATTCATGTTGTGGGGATGTTTCTCTTTTTCGATGGCTTCTATAATTATTCTCTTGTTGAAGTGTTCAGTTTTGGTGATTAATTTGGTTCCTTCAAAATCAAATTCATGTGTTGCTTTAAGGTGCTAGAAAAGGGAGGAGGTTTTTTCTTCTTTTCTGACTGCGTTCTTGTGTTCTGCGATGTGTTCATTTATTCTCCTATTTGTTTGTCCAATGTATGTGGCTAGGCTGATTTTGCATGGTATTTCATAGACTCCTTGGTTTTCTTGCTGGATCTTGTCTTTGGGGTTTCTTAGGATGTTGGCTATTTTTTGGTCAGTGCAGAAGGCTGTCTTGATATTGTGTTTGTGGAGAATTTTGCTGATTTTATCTGTGGTGCCTTTGATGTAAGGGAGGAGGGCAATGCCATTGTCCTGTTCTGTGTCTCAGTTCTTGGGGGATGTCTCCTTTTGGATTAGGTTGGTAATTGTGTTTCTTTGGAATCCGTTGGAAATTAATATGTTTTTTAGTGTGAAATTCAGTTTTCAGGTGGTCTTTGTTGGCTAGGCGTTTGGTTCTGGAGATGAGTTGATCTGTGCAGGGTGGCGATGGGATTGTGCATTTAAGTAGTGGTTGGTGTGTGTTTTTTTTCTGGTACATGGTGTGTCCTAAGAAGCCATTGGTTTTTTTGTAGATTAGGACATCCAGAAAGGGAAGTTGGTTGTTTGCTTCTATTTCCATAGTATTGTATTCCATTGTATTTTGGGGTGTAGGCTGTTGAGATGTGTGAGGAAGTTGTCCAGTTTATCTAAGGCATTGATTTCAAAATGTTCCACGTATAGGTTTGCAATGACGGTGAGAGGGGTGATCCCATAGATACTCCTTCTATCTGTTGTATCCTTTGTCCTTTGTGGATGAAGTATGTGTTGGTTAGACAGTGGTTGGTCAGATCTAGGATGTACTTAGGGTTGTTGTATTTGTTTTGGATAGCTGTCAAGGCTTTTTTAATAGGCACTTGGGTGAAGAGGGATATGACATCGAAGCTCACGAGTAGGTCGCTGGGTTGTAGGTTATGTTTCTTTATTGTTTCTATGAAGTGGAGTGAGTTTTGTATGTGTGAGGTGATGGATTCTGTGTAGGGCTGAAGTTGTTTGGCAAGAAATTTGGAAAGATTCTGTAGAGGTGAGCCTATGGAGCTAACTATGGGTCTGAGTGGTGTTCCTTCTTTCTGTATCTTGGGGAGGCCATAGAGCTTGGGGCATCTGGATGATTTCTCTCTGGGGATGATTTTTTGCTGGATCTGTTCACTGATGGGAGAGACTTTTATTTTGGATTTGATGGTTTTTTCCAGGTAGATGGTGGGGTCTGTGTTTAGAGGTTTGTAAGTGGGGTCTTGGAGTAGGTTGGATAGTTTGGCTTTGTAGTCAGATGTGTTCATCACCACAGTGGCGTTATCTTTGTCTGCTGGGAGAATGATTATGTTGTCGTCTTTCCTCAAGTTCGTGAGTGCTTTTTGTTCTTCTTTATGTAAGTTGCTTCTGGGTGGATTGCTGGAGCAGAGGACGTTGGTGACTTCAAGTCTGATTTTATTGGCTTCATCTGGACTGATTTTGGTTAGGGTAGCTTCAACTCCACATATGATGTTTTCAGTGGGGATGTGCTTGGGGGTGACTGCAAAGTTGAATCCTTTGGAAAGGACATTGGTTTCTGCTATGGTGAGGGTCCTGTCTGATATGTTATGTACTGTTTGTTTCATGAGTTGCTGTGGAAGGGGGTTGGGCTTCTGCTGTTTTTCTAGTCTGTGGAGTTTGTTGGTGTGTGTGTCTGTCTTGTGGGAGGTTTCTGTTTTGGCTCTCCAGAGGGCTAGTTGTTTGGATTTGTCCCAGAGTGCTGGGTGGATTTTGTTACTGAGTTTGAGGTGAAGAGTGAGTAGGTCCCTGTTGGTTTGGTCTAGTAGGAATCTTTTCCTGTGGAGTTCGTTTCTGATTAGGGCTAATTCAGTTCTTTTCAGGATCCTTTCAGCGGCTGAGGTTTTAGGATGGAATTTTAGTTAGACCAATGGGCACACAGCTAGTACCTCAGCCACACAGGATGTTACGAAACAGTCTACTAATCTGCATACATCAATTCCACCAACTAATCAAGATGTAACAACACAGCCAAACAACCCGCTTACAGCAACAAAGCCAGCACTCCACACACCCCCACCAATATTTATAGAAAGACGGCAGCTCCGATCACACAAGCACGAAGCCAAAGGAACCAGCCTGAAGATGGTGAGTGGGACCTCGTTGAAACGTCGCCAAGATACTCTCAATCTTACACAGGAAAAGACCCGAATACGCCAAGACCTGCATATATGTATGTATGTAGGTATATGTGTATATGTAACCACTGTGTATATATGTGTATATAACCACTGCCTAACCAACACATACTCTATCCATAATGGACAAAGATACAAACAGATAGAAGGAGCACCCATGGGATCACTCCTCTCACCCGTCATTGCAAACATACGTGGAACATTTTGAAACTAACGCCTTAGATAAATCTGAACACAAACCCAAACTCTGACTTAGATATGTTGATGACACTTTTGTGATTTGGCCACACGGAAAAGAAAAACTGGACAACTTCCTCACACATCTCAACAGCCTACACCCCAAAATACAATTCACTATGGAAATAGAAGCTAACAACCAACTTCCCTTTCTGGATGTCCTAATCTACAAAAAACCCAATGGCTCCCTAGGGCACACCATCTACCGGAAGAAAACACACACCATCCACTACTTAAACGCACAATCCCATCACCACCCTGCACCGATCAACTCTGTAGCCAAGACCCTCATCTCCAGAACCAAACGCCTAGCCGACAAAGACCGCCTGAAAACTGAATTTCACACTCTCAAAAACATATTAATTTCCAACAGATTCCAAAGAAACACAATTACCAACCTAATCCAAAAAAAGACACTCCCCAAGAACTGAGACACAGAACCAGACAACGGCATCGCCCTCCTCCCTTATATCAAAGGCACCACAGAAAAAATCAGCAAAATTCTCCACAAACACAATATCAAGGCAGCCTTCGGCACTGACCAAAAAATAGCCAACATCCTAAGAAACCCCAAAGACAAGATCCAGATAGAAAACCAGGGAGTCTACAAAATACCATGCAAAATCTGCCCTGCAACATACATAGGACAAACGAACAGGACGGGGGTAGCGAACAAGTTTGACAAAAAGAGCCAAAATTTTAAACTGTGAGAGTCAGAGAGCCACACCACGCAGTGACCTGCCAAAACAGACCCGGAAGCAATGTTCTCTCTAATTTTTTTTCGATGTGAGCAGAAAAGTATAGTGTTTGAGCGGCACATTTTCATGCCTGAGCACCCGAATTTTTTTCACAGATGTCACCTAAGACAACAACGAAATCAGTATTATTTGAAACTCAAAGTTATGTTTCTTCACGGTACCCGCTTAATTCAAAGTGTTATATAATATCAGTATCACTTAACAACGCTCCTGCTTAGCAACCAAAATGTTGGCTCAGAAACTCTGGCATTTGAAGCACGCAACTTTTAAAGCTGTCAAGTTACAAGACCCTTGCACCCCTAACCCTTTAGGGAAAAAAACCCCCAGGGGTCTTCAAACCTGACAGCTTTAACACTTGTGGACTTCAACTCCCAGAATTCCTCCTCCAGTCATGTTGCAGCAATGTCATCTGCGTGGATCTGCTCCATCTTTGCTTTCTTCATTGTGGGCAGGGCTTCTGCTGAAGATGCCGACGAGTACGAGTTGCCACCAGAATAACTGCTGCTACCTCCTCCTCCTCCAACAGAATCACCAGATTTGCTCCTGAGCTCAGCGCTGGGTTACCTCTGCCCCCTCCCCCTCCTCCGTGCTTTTGAGGAGCCATGAGGCTTTTTTTCCCCTGCTCCCCCCCGCCTTCCTACTGGCTCCTGCAGCCTCATGGCTCCTCAAAAGCACGGCGGAGGAGGAGGAGGGGGCAGGGGTAACCCAGCGCTGACTGAGCTCAGCTGCTCCGAGCGGAGGGGAGGCGCCGCTGCCACATGCGGAGATGCCGGCTGGAGCTTTGGCGGCTTCATCTCAGCCGCAGCGCCGGGCGGCAAATCCGGCAGTGCTGCCTGTTAGAGGAGGATGAGGAGGAGGTGGCAGCAGTTCTTCCGGTGGCGGTGGGGGCTTTGGGGCTTCACAACTAGCCTCAGTCGCCCCGTGCTCCTCAAAGCAAGTCTGGGGAAGTCCTTTGCAGGCGGCCCGTTCTAGCTGCCTGCAAAGGACCTCCCCAGCTTCCGAAAGGGAGCGCGCGATCCGAGCCACAGTATACTAAATAATGATAAGAGGCAAAGAGCCTCATTTATTTTGGCCGGGAGCCGCATGTGGCTCGCGAGCCGCGTGTTCGCCACCCCTGGAACAGGAGAATAAATGCACGCATCGGAGAACACAGGAACGCAGCAAGAAAAAAAAGAAAAAACTCCCTCCCTTTTCCAGCACCTTAAAGCTACAGGACATGAAATTAATTTTGAAGGAACCAGGTTAATCTCCAAAACTGAACACTTCAACAAGAGAATAATTATGGAAGCTATCAAAATAGAGGAAACATCCCAACAACATGAATAAACGTGACGATACCTCCCGCCTACCAGACATCTGGAAACCAGCCCTAGTAAACAAACGAGCCCCACCCACCACCCAGGCCGTTACAACACAAAACAACAACAGACCCACAGCCAGCACCAATCAGAACCAATCTACCGATCATGATACCGCCACACATCCAATCAATCCACTTACTGAAACAAAGCCAGCACTCCACACCCCCTCACCAAGATTTATAGAAAAATGTCAGCTCCGGCCACGCTTTAAGCCAAGAACACCAGCCTGAGGATGGTGAATGAGACCTCGCCGAAACATTGCCAAGGCAATCTCAATCTTACACGGGAAAAGACCCGAATACAACAAGATATAATATAATTTTATGGAGATTCTCTGTCATCCAGGTGATGGTTCTTGCAAAAGTGCTTTTTCTAGACTGGACTTTCTTCATTTTTCCTTGAAGACATTTCACTTCTCATCCAAGAAGCATCTTCAGTTCTGTAATGTTCAGGTTGCCTCTTGAAAAAGTCCCTTTGGGTTTTATATATACTTTATTTCACCCTTCCTAAAATTTTCCCAGGGAAGACTAGTTGGGGTTATTCCTCAGTTTTTCTTTCTTGGAATATTTTTATGAAATAGGAAAGTGGTTTAAAGATTTCTCCCATTTTAATGACTGAACACGAATCCTGCATTAACTTAGGATGGAAATTTTATAGCTATTTTTGGAATTGTTTTTAATTAGCCAAAACAAAAGTAAATTTATAAACAAATGTTTTCTTCAAAATGAATGTTTTATTTTTTATCCTACACTGTTTTGTTAGAAGCTTGTTTATTTACAAACATTGACTATATAGACTGCACTTATCTAAATTACTATGTAAGTGTAAAATGAAATAAAAACTATTTTTTCTACTGAAAAGCAAGAAGAACAAATAAATCCTGCATTAAGTTTATTGGCAATGTCCTTTTATTTCTGAACAAAAAAAGAAGCACAACCAGATTGCCATTTCATATAGAAATTAAAACTCACCAGGAATGCATAAGTAAAATATAGCTGATTTAATGGGAATCTAAAAGTTAAAGGTCAAGGAATTGGCATGTCATTACACCTACCACCTGAGGTTGTTTGAAAATGATGTGAAGTATCTATTCAATTAAATAAGGACATTTTGAAATTATAAATAATGTATAAAGAAATAAAAAGTAGGTAGAAGAATAACAGATAAAATATATTAAACATGATTTTGCCATAAGTGAAAAAGAAGAAGCATTTCAAAGTAGTATCCTGAGCTACAAGCTGAAGAAATAAGCTTACTACTTTCAAATATTAAATTTTTAAAAAGAAGAATCTTATTGGATTAGAGACCAAAGCCCATTTTAGGATAGCATTCTGTGACTGAATACACATAACATGTTTGTTGGTAAACCATAACTGATTGGGTATGCATAACATCTAAGGCATATAATGTTTATCATGTAACAACACAACATGTGAATCTAGCTAACTTACAAAATAATCATCCAGATGTTTAAGAAGTGTCTCAGTCATCCAGATCATAGTTGTCTCAAAGGGGTGGTGGTGGTGTTTTTTTTAAAGGCAACTGGACTGACTTTTTTATGAGGAAAAAAATCAGTCCAGTTGCTTTTTCAAAGAAATACCTTTGAGATAGCCATGCAGGTGCATCAGAGAAGCTCACCAACTTGTTCCTAATAATTGGTGTTCAGGACATGTCGCTTTAAAGTCTATAGACACAATATGGTCATTCAGATTAATAGCCACTGATCATTTTATCTTCCATGAATTTATCATATCACATCAAAGAAGCATCTCATGGAAGTCTAGAATTTAGATTTTATTTTTTAATGCTACATGTGGAGATTTGCATTTACAAAAGGATCCATAGGATGAAGCTATATACCCAACTATAAAAAAAGGTAAAGGTTTCCCCTGCTAGTTGTGTTCAACTTTAAGGGAGTGATGCTGATCTCCGATTCACAGCTGAAGCGTTAACATTGTCCGAAGACACTTTCCGTAGTCATGTGGGCAGCATGTTAAATAGATGGCTGCATGACGCTTGCAACTAGGAAAGCTAAACATGGTAATTCAAATTTGGTACAAAGGGTAAAAAAGTAAAATCTAAACTCTGCAGAAACATTCTGACAACGTATCATTTGAGTCCACCCTTTAAAATATATATATTTAAATTAATAGCTCTACCAATTTACAACATACTAAGAAGAACGTGGTGAAGGGCCCATTCAGTTAAATGTTTTAAGAGCAATACTTAGTAAGGTCTCCAAATCTTGGAGATTTAATGGAACCATCGGTGCCGTTTCCTTCGCACTACAATTCACGTCAAGCAGTTGAAATATCTCTAAAAAAAAGTAGCTCAATTTGCAGCTGTACTAGTTGCCGTTTACTTTCATTATCATCTCTACGGAATAGGTTTAGTCTGCTTTAAAATGTATACGGCTCATTTTGCAAGCTGATGTTTTGAAAATAAAAAAGAGTTTGAAGGAAATAGTGATTCACTAACGAGACAAAGTGGAAATCAATTCCAATTCGATATTGATAGCTTCCATGTGATGTAAAGTGTGTGTTCTTTCTAATTAAATGTAAACATGTTTAGTTCTAAAGTCCAGTAGGGATGACAAGAGCCACTAGAATGGATTGCTTAAGCATCGATCAACTGATTTTCCAGAGTCTTTTGTTTATTCCCTAAGATTCTTGAGCAATCTGTGGCAGGGTTAGTGTCAATTCCAACTGACTTTAATTTAGGTCATTTTCAGGTAAGAGAAGAGGGAAAAAAGAGCAGTCTTGACAACAATGTTGAGTGCTCAGTGATACCCAAAGTTATTCATTAACCATGTCCTTCTGATAGCTAATCAATACCAATGCATGGAGCCAAGCACACTGCTCTAAACTGCCCCTCTCCTGAAAGCCAAGTCTTGGTAAATATTTAATGGCAGTAAAGGTGTTTTGGTTGTTATCAAACTGATACCTTAAAGAACTCTTAAAAGAACTTTTATCTTCCTTCTCTTTTCAGAATTTGTTCAGTCATTATATGGCCCTGATGCATAATGCTTATTTATTTCAGCTGACTTTGGATAAAGGATATTCAACTGCCCTCTGTACCTATCAGTGAAAATCCTCTACTTTAAAAAGACTTTTGTTAAAAAAAATACCTTCCAAAACCTGAGCTTTGTTTTGAAAACATGAAGCTCGGAGTGTTGCAATTAATTGTTTTTAACTGAATTAGGGGATCAGACGTAGGCTATGTTGTGCCACAAGCAATTTTGGACTATAACTACAGTCTTCCTTAGATGACTATCTGGAGAAAAAGTGAGATCAAGTTGCCTGTTCTTGTTCAATTAAACAGTCCAATTACATGCTGAAACCAGACTGAGTTTACAAAAATAGCCCTCAAAGGCAATAGGAAACCACATCCATATTCCTGCCAAGAAAATGGCATGAACAGAGTTCAAATCTGAGACTTTTTAGTCCTCAAATTGCTTTCCTTAACTGCTGATTTATTTATTAATTTTCTTTTTCTTCTTATGTATTAAAACGGTTTAATTTATTTCTTTGATTTAATTTATTTCTTCCTGTATATGGTCATTGGATTGGACCTTTTAATCAGTATAAATAAAACTTTGGAGCCAATCCCTTGTGTGCAGCACAGATTTTCCTCAAGCAAAGTTCTTGAAATAAGGAAGATAAAGATGTATTTGTCATGGAAGAAATTTTGGAAGCTATATTTTTCATTGGTAACCCAGGCATATATTTAGAATGCGCAATCCTTATAATATTTATCAATCAAATTTACAGCTGCCCATCTCACAAAAAAGTATTTGCCTAGAAATGTGACCCGGAGAAGATAATTATATTAATCCATCGGCTATGGACCTAACTCAGTTAATTAAGACCCCACTCATAACAGGGGACACACGCTCGACCTGATTTTCGTCTCAGGACAACGGATGAATTATCTAGATTTAGGGGATATTTCTATCCACCCCTTGTCATAGTCGGATCATTTCCTCCTTAGGTTTGACTTCCATACTACCACCCCTCGCCGCAGGAGGCGGAACAGATTAGATGGTTCCGCCCCCAGGCGCCTGATGGACCCTAAAAGATTCCTGATGGAGCTTGGCACTTTTCCTGAATCCCTTGCTCACAGTTTGACCGAAGTCCTAGTGGCAGTCACCATGTCTCCAAATCCATTATATTTTTTTAAAAAGTTGTAAACAGATTAAGTTTTTTAAGGGCTATGGGCATTGTGAGAAGTTAGAGAGGGTAGCAAGGAATAACCTCATCAGTTAAACTAAATGGATATTTTTTGACTGGCCACATTTTCCGCGATAGACCCCCATGGCAATCATTTCCTTTGTGTTTCCATGATAATAGCAATAACTACATAGCAATGATTTTGCATTACTATTTCTCTGAAAAAAGTCTGTGGTCTCCAGAATTGGTTTTTTAGCTCAAAAAAGTTGAGGAATCCTATGTTTTTGTCCTTAGTTTAGACAGCTTGCTATAGCAACATGCATAGTTCAATTATATATTGCGTATAAATGTAGGGGATTTTGGGGAGGGAGGCGGGAATCTGCAGCTTTCTACTTGACAATGAGAGCTTGTGTTTATGGACAGAATTTGCCCATTTAGAATGTGATATAAACTGTGTGTGTTTTTATGCAGCTCCATAATACTCTGGTTTTTTTTCATAATGTTTATTGTAAAGAAGTTTACAATCATTTTTTAATTAAAACAATTCTCTTAATCTTTAGTTGCCTCTTCTGCATTCATATTAAAAAACTCTGATAACTCAATATGTGTGAATATCTATTCTATAGCTATAGATAAAGTACACCTTTTTCTCCAGTTAATCTTATCCAATTTTTGAAGATTGTCTGGACAAGTCCCTGCAATTTCCTCGGCAATTTTTTTTCAGAAGTGGTTTGCCATTAATTAGCCTAATAAAATTTACCCTATGAAAATAACACAGGGGACATTGTTCAGAACCCACTATTTCCAATGCAGCTTCTTTATTTCATTCCTCTGGATAAAAGATGATGAAATCTTTTATTCTACAGTAGAATAATGTTACTATTGTTCCGTGTAGTAGTCTGGTTTGAAAATATTCCTGACATAATTTCTAAAGTTAAAGTGGGTATGTTGTTCACCTTTTCCAAAATATGGATTTAAGAAATATGGATTCCTTCAAGTACATGCCAGTTAGTGGTGGGTTCCGGATTCCGTTCCAACCTCTACGTTTGGAACGGCCTCGGCGTCACCCACATGGATGTGGGCATGCACGCATGTGTCCTACTTGCCTGCGATGCTTCCGCAAGCCTCTGCGACGCTCCAGCTGCTCGGCGGAGCGTTGCGCAGGCGCCGTACATGCCATGCACACACGTGGAAGCTGTCCAAACGCTTAAAGGACAGGTAAGGAGCTCAGGTGGGCGGGTTGGCCCTCCGGAGCACCGTACCAGAATGGTACCTGGTGCTCCGGGCAGGCTCCGGTATGCCCGTACTGGGGCGTACTGCTTGCAACCCACCACTGATGCCAGTATTACAGTATTAATATAATAATACATGAGAAAGTTGGTACTACTAGTTTACTGTTAATCTCATTAATTCTACTTACTAAATAATTTCAAAGATACTGAATGGGCTTAATAAAGGAATAATCAATACAAATTGCATTAAATTTAGGGTGTGGCTAACTAAGTATGTTTCACAAATTGTAGAATTATTCCTCTGTTTAGTCAAGTGTTAAAATATTCACAGCAATTCCTTATTTTCATAATATTCCTTTTGACAAAGATAACAGCCATTAAAAAAACCTAGTTCCCACCTGGCTAAACCCGACTTACAGGTTTTGTTGAGGAAAAAAAAATGCATGACTTAATTATTGAAATAGATCTATTAGAACTGTCCCCCAATCCACCTTGCCTGCTCCACCTACAGATGAACTCTGAATGACCTGTTTTATGCAAAAAGAATTGTAATAACTTGCACTAAAAGCTGCTGTAACGCTAAGTCTGCTTGGAAGACAAGAGCTTGATTCAGAAATGTGTATGATGACCCAGAAGAACGCTACTTTTGCTCGTACTTTTAATTATACGATGAATAAATAGCTAAACTAATACAATGTACAATTTAACTTATTTCCTTCGACTTAACAGAATAACAGCTAAGCAAAAGCTAATTAGGTTAGCTTTTGTTTGCTACCAATAGACAAGTGTAATCTATTGTCTACACTGATTTCATTGAAACAAAAATAAAAAATGGTGTCAACATAATTCACTCCATTCACCAGGTATTATTTTACAAAGAACAGCAATTTTATCTCTATCTCCATTTCTCTGGATAAGTTCTACAGTTTCATTTTTCTGAATAATACTATTAATAAAAATGGCAATGTTCATATTTTTATATTTTAAAATGCAACAGTGTTACATGAAAAGTTACAAAGCTTTATAGCTAGCTACTTGTTTTCAGTCAGGTAAAGGTTCCCCATGCACATTTGTGCTAGTCGTTCCCGACTCGGGGGGGGGGGGGCAGTGTTCATCTCTGTTTCAAAGCCGAGGAGCCAGCATTGTCCAAAGACGTCTCTGTAGTCATGTGGCCGGAACGCTGTGTGCATGGAACATTGTTATCTTCCCACCAAAGGTGGTTCCTATTTCTCTACTTGCATTTTTACATGCTTTCAAACTGCTAGGTTGGCAAAAGCTGGGACAAGTAATGGGAACTCACTCCGTTACACGGCGCTAGGGATTTGAACCTCTGAGCTGCTGACCTTTCTGATCGACAAGCTCAGTGTCTTAGTGACTGAGCCACCACGTACTTTGTTTTCAGTAGGTAACTCTAATAACATACAGGTAATCCTCTACTTATGACCATAATTGAGCGCAAAATTTATGTTGCCAAGTGAGATATTTGTTAGGTAGGTTTTGCTCCATTTTACGGTCTTTCTTACCACAGTTGTTAAGTGAAAGTTATTATGTTGGTGACAGGGCTGGCTTCCCCATTTACTTTGCTTGTCAGATGGTCACAAAAGGTGATCACATGACCCTGGCACACTGCAACCTTCATAAATACGAGTCAGTTGCCAGGTATCTGAATTTTGATCACATGACCCAGGATCACGGTGCCGGGGAAAGCAACTCCTTCCGCTGTGCTGTGGAGAAGAGCCACGCTGTGCAGGAGACTCTTTAGCGCTAGACTCAGGTCAGTGCGAGCTGCAGTCCCATTCCTCTCCTTCCTGAGCCAACATGAAGGGGACTGCGGCTCGTGCTGACCTGAGCCTAGCGCTGAGGAGTCTCCTGCACAGCGTGACTCTTCTCCACAGCGGAAGGAGTTGCTGTCACCGCCACCGTGATCCTGGGGCATTTTGCTTGCACGCGCAAGAAAGAGATGAAAGAGAAAAGGGGAGAAAGAGAGAGAGATAGAGAGAAATGAAAGAGAGCTGGAAGGATAGAATGGGAGAGGGGAAAGAGAGGGGAAAAATTAGACAAGGGGGAGAGGGAGAAAGAAATGAAAGGGAGCTGAAGGGAGAGAATGAGAAAAGAGAGGGAAACAAATCAGCGTTAAAGCCACCTCGTCCTCTCTCCCTTCCTCTCCACAACCTTCCCCCCCAAAGCTTTTTCCCAAATAATACCAGCAGCCATTTCATCTCCACCAAAGTAGATACATACACACATGCGTGTGCACCATACACACACACACACACACACACACACACACACCAAACAAAAAAATAAAATAAAAAATGGCAGAAATGGAGAAAGGAGTGAGACCTCCAGAAAATAAAAGAAGCAGGAAGCTGGCTCATCCTGTAAAAAGGGAAATCAATGAAGAGATGAAGGTACATCTCTGCGCTCCCCCTTTATTGTCATTGTATCGCAAGTGAGAAGGGAAGAAAAAGAGAAGAATTGAGTCACAGGAAGAATGAGCGCCCTCTACTATGAGGCTGGAGAACTGTGTGCCTCACCTACCTTAGGATTTTTTAGGCTTTTAACTCTCGCTTAATTCTGCTCGAGTGATCATAAAATGCCTAAAATGCCTAAAATGTCAGACTAGATGAGGCATGCAGTTCTCCTGCCTCATAGTAGAGGGCGCTTTTTAAGAGGCTTTTTTAAACAGTTAGGCAGTCATTCACGGTGAGGCAGCAGCTAGCTGGCCTCACCTCAACACTCGCCTTTTCCCTTTTACGTATTTTTTCTTTTCATGATGAGAGCGGTGAGGCTGTGCCTCCCCTGCCTGCATGTCACTGCTCTCATATTGATGGCTTCTGTGCTTATTTTTAATAATTCAGAATCTATATACTTACTTATTTGATAATGCTAGAGCTATATGGCTAGATATTCAGTAATAGTATTTCGTTTAGTTTCTGTGGCTTTCTTCGTTTAAATAAGTACCTAACTAAAGAGGCTTATGCTCATATGTAAATTAACATATGAGTTTTGGACAGCATCAGGGACAAAGATTCCCCTGCATTTCAGGCACGTTTTGAAGAGTGCTTTAATTTCCACTTTTTGAGCATGGGAAAATGTATTCCAAAGTTTGGGTCTATCTCTTGCATAAAACATGTCCTCAAAGGGTGCACTTCCTCATTTGTAAAATAGACAATTAAATATCTAGGTGCTACCAGTGGTAGCAAATGTGACTAACTGAACAGGGCATTAGTGCTTATAAATACTAGTAGACGTTGATGGTTATGATATGATAAGGAATGGAGCCCAAGCCCAAGATGAATATTGTATAGGTCATTTGGTGAAGGAATTGCTCCTGCCCCTTACATTTTATCACTCAAATAAATTCTGCAGTATGTTAATGCTAATGTTAATTATAATACCCTGCAAAAAGATGAAAGTTACCAGCCAGAGTTTGCTCAATTACAAGTGTATTTCCTTATAGCACATCTACCAATATACTAGTGTAAACATACACTTTCCTAAGAAAGAGATATGTGCCCTCAGCTTAAGGATAAAAGGAGAACAAAAGTTCTCAACAAAATTAAAACAAAGAATAATTCCATATTCTCTGAAATAAATACTGTTGATTGGGAGAAAAGTAATACCCATTTTTAAGCAAAACAGATTTTCAGGCTTACATAGGCATAACCACTGATTATGTATTAAGTCTAGAAGTATCTATTTTAAATTATATGAAAAAAAAGGTTGCAAATCTAAGTCAACATAACAGTCATAATAACAATAGATTTACCATAAATGTTATCAGATAATCAATTTGGTGTGGTGGTTAAGGCACTAGGCTAGAAAGTGGGAGACTGTGAGTTCTAATCCTACCTTAGGTGCAAAGGCATCTGGGCAACTTTGGGTCAGTCATTGTTTCTCCGCAGTATGAAAGAGGCAATGGCAAACCACTTAACGAAACTTTGCCAAGAAAACTGCAGGAAGTTGTCCAGCACAATCATCATCAGTTGAGACTGAATTGAAAGCACTGACTATGCCTGAGTGAGAGAGAGTGTGAATGTATGGGTGTATATTTATTCCAATCAATGCAAATGCTAATGTAGAATGTAGTGTATTTTCTTCACAATTTGATTATAAACAAATGTTTTAGAAAGAACCAAGACTGTATCATTATGACTTTTACATAAACTCTTTCACCTATAAAATACCTACCGTATTTTTCAAAGTATAAGACGCACCAAGATTTTGAAGAGGTAAATTTACAAAAAAAAGTTTTTGCAATCTGTAGACCTCCCAAACCCTCTGCATGCCTCAATTTTTGTGAAAAACAGGGCATGCAGAGAGTTTGAGAGGCCTGCAAAGTGCTCCTGGGAGCAAAAAACAGCCCATGTTTCATGAAAGCTGCCCCATTTTTGCCCCCCCAAAAGGGCATGCATAGCCTTTAGGAGGCTTGTAGAGTGCTCCTTGGGGCTGGAGGGGGGGGGGGAAACAAGCAAAAAATGGCCTGGTTTTTGCCCTCCCCCAGCCTCCAGGAGCACTTTGCTGGCCTCCCAATCCCTTTGCACATCCCTTTTTGTGAAGGGGCAGGTTTCAGGAGGCCAAAAATGCTGCATTCAGTGTATAAGATGCACCCAGATTTTCATTCTCTTTTTTTGGGGAAAAAGGTGCGTCTTATACTCCGAAAAATACGCGAATGCTTCTGAGAATGAATAATTCTAACAAAATTGTTATGAAAGCTCATGATCAAAAGTGAATAATAAAAGCTGTCAAGCCTAGAAACTATCTTTTTGGAATGAAAGGTGTTCTTTATCCAAGCAGTGCGATTCACAAGAGACTTAAATGTGCTGCAATCTTCCAGAACATAGAAAAGTGAACTCAAAAATTAAAGCATATTACATAATTCAGTCTTGAAATGAAACCTTTCTTCTCAAATTTTTATCTGGGGCACTTTAAAGATGATCTCAGGGGCACCCAAGGAGAAAAGTTCAAACTTCTAAGAGTGAACAACTATCCAGTGGAGAAGAATTTCAGCAGCCTGCCTCATCAAGTACTGACAAATGGAATGTGAGAACTGTTCCTTAGATGAAAAGAGACAGACAGAACAATTCAACTAATGGGATCACATTGAGCTAATGGGATCACTCTGACTTGCCTAGCTTCTGTAGGCATATGTCAAACTGCTAATGTTATTTTAAGGTCATTTCTTTTATTTGTATATTCACTGTCAGTCGGCCATGACTGACTTGGAGAATTTTGGGCAGTTAAAACACATCCACATACTTTTAAAGATGTAAGGCATAAAGCAAACTCCCTTAAACACATGTTGCTGAAAAGAATAGCACTGACATGCATACTGGAGCTCCTTTATTACATTCTTAGCTAACTTTTCTAGCATAAGTTTCTTTGATGACTATTTAAGTGTGAAGTTCAATATATGTACCGTAAAGATGCTACCAAAAAACCCTTTAACCTTCCCCTCAACACACAACACTACTAGTGTTGCAGCATGTTCTGAAACAGTGAAACATTTTTCGGAAACAGTGTGTAAATATAACCCAGTTTTGTGGAACAAATTCAATATTGGGCACGCATAATACTATGGCCAGAATAGAGACTGTACATTGTCTTGTTGGCCTGAAACTCCTAGAGTGCTAATAACTGAAGTGAGTTCAGTGCAGGTTTAAAAAAAGGCCCATGGAATATCAACCCTTCAGAGATTAGGGAAGCCCTGTTCCTGTTAGCCTTCATTAAGGCATTAAAGACCCAGTTGTCCTCCCAGGTGTTTGCTCTGTTTGATTAGTCATGTTCTGCTGGTAATGTTTGATGTTGTTCCTTATAGTTTGGATTGTGTTTGTGGTCTCGATTGTTAGGGTTTTGTTAAAACGGTGTTTCTCAACCTTGGCAACTTTAAGATGCATGGACTTCAAATTAGGGAATTCTGGGAAATGAAGTCTACACATCTTAAAGGTTGAGAAATACTACTGTCCTTGTTTTTAATCTTTGCATACTGCCCAGAGTACTTTATAAACTATACATTTATAAATTGTCTTAAAAAATCCACTTTTCCCAGAATGCTATATCTATTGATTTCCATCAATTTCGGGTGTTATTTAGGATTACTGTATATAAACCAAGAAAGTAAATATATGGAAGTATGATGCCAATGGGTTGTGGAACAACTGTTAGAATTTCCCATTTATATTATCATTTTGATTTTCAGAAAGCACAACCTACCAAACAGCTTGCATGCCTGCTGTTCTAACCACCAATTTAAGAACAACAGATTCATAATTTAATGTTTCATAATCCATTTCTGCCAGAATTCATTAACATTAATACGATGTATTTTAGTAGTTCTCAGGTGAAACATATCCAACTGATTTCAGGGGAAATAAAATCATACCTTTAATTTGCTTGGGAGTTATCAGTTTTGTTGAAACAAAACTTCCAATGATGAGAAAGTCAGATTGGGATAGAAGCCCCAATGATTCTTACATGAAATAAAATGCCAGAAATGATCTTGCTCATGCTATGTCCAGGAAGGGATTGCAGATTAGTTTCTCCACAATATTTATTTGGAATTAGTGGTCTCAATAATGCCATTTCCCCTCAGATCTCTTTTCTTTGGAAAGGAAATTTTAAAAAACAATCTGTTGGGATTAAGAATGCACCACATTGGATTGCTGTCCAATGATATCCAGTATTGGAAGAAACAAATAGGTCTCTTTTCCTGATTAGACAGCAATTTTAAAAATAACAACAAAATATGTTTTATATTTCAGTTATGATTCACAATGTGAGGTAATTTTAATCCTTTTGCTTCTCTAAGGAATTAAACTTCTATAATAAGTATATATTCGGAGCTTAGTTCAGAAACAAACTATACCACATATAATAAAAAAAAACTTACTGGATAAGCTAATTTAGCTGGACAAGTTAGCATTAATATGCATGTAAATCTTCAAAAATATTTCTACTAGTTCTTCAATTGTACCATTACCACATTTCTTCCTATTATTAAAATATAGAAACCAAGTATTTTCAAATACTTAAAAAATTATAAAATTATACATCTACTTAAAGTAGTTAAAGTTGCATGTTTTTGTACCTGTGGTGGTGTTGGGGCAACTTTAGAGAGGTTATTCAGTAATAACTTAGGGTCAGAGAACTGCACCCTGGAAACCTAAAGATCAGATGACTTCTATTATCTATAACATCGTTAGTTTTAATACCAGTATAGATTAGCTTTTGTGATACTATTGTTACCTTCTGTCTTGTAACAGTGGGCATACTATTGTGATTCCACACTGGCCTCCTTCTAAACCCTGCTTTTCTTTTTTTACTATTATCCTCTCAAAGAATTTGCTGAAGAATTTAAAGCAGCTTTTTCTGAAGCAACATAAAACCAATATGAACAAATCTGAGTTTCTTTCAATTTCACAATCTGTTAGCAACAGATTCCTCATTTACAGCAATGTAGAAACTAACATAGCGAATAATCTTACTTTGGGAGGGAGGGGGGGCAATAGAATCTACAGAATGATCATAAGCCTTGAAACAAGATATAAGAAATGACACAAATTTCACATCAGTTAAAGACCTCAAGTAAAAGTGTCATTCAAGAGTTATAGTTGATAAAAGCATCTTCAACTGAGTGTAGAAAGTTTTCATATTGAATGGCCCTTGTTGGAATGAAGGACTGATGTTGCTTATATTCCTGCCTCCATTTTCATACATTTATTTACACAAGCATGGCCTTTGTGAAGTCATGCAAATCCTTTGGAGATGCTATGTATTGGCCCTTGTACGTCCTCCCTCAGCTCTGACCACAAGAAAAGAGTGATGCCTGGGCAATTGAGGAAAGAAGTTTGGAGGGCAAGATGACTGATTAAAAAAAAAGAAATGCAATCCTCTGCAATTGTGCCTAAGGACTTTCAATATTCACAATCACATTTCATAGCCATGTGGGCAATCTTCTTTTGGTCAATGAATGGTCTTGATCTTTGAGCATAAAGTTGGGGGCTATACCCCCAGAATATACGATCATGGGCAGGTTAAAAAAATCAGTGGGAGCAAAAGCAACTTCCTTACTTCGGTTAGCTTCTCTATTGGGTTTTGTAGTGGGAAACTGGCAGTGAATGTTGAAAATCTCTCCTCTCCCTTCTCTGTTGCAGGCAGGTACGTAGCTGCTGCAGAGTAGAGGATGGAGGTAGGGAATGCATGAGGAACCCCGGTACAGTGGTTAGAATGCAATATTGCAGACAAACTCTGTCTGCAGTTTGGAGTTCAATCCTGAGATATTTCAGATTGATTCAGCCTCTCATCTTTCAGAGATCAGTAAAATGAGGACCCAGATTGTTAGGGGCAATATATTGACATTGTAAATATATTGCATTGTAAAGCCCAGAATGTGCTTCCCAGAGTGTGGGGTAGTACCTAAATCTAAGAGCTATTGCTATTGCTATTCTGATGAATGGCTGGTGCCATGAACCATTTCTCTATTGACTTTCTCCTTGCAAACTTCTCTCAAGGAAAGACTTTGGGAAGGTCGCAAGGAGTGCTGGCAGTCATTCCCCATCAATTTGTGGGAAGTGGTCAGGGAATGTTGAAAATGAGAATTATATACTGACAGTATTAGATATTAGGACTACTACTGACCTCCGCTCCTTCCGTGTCAAGCTCAAGACCCACCTTTTCCAAATAGCTGGCCTGGCTCGACCATAACTTAGTAACGCTCCTGATGGGTTTTTTAATTTGGTAATTTTATTAGGGGATTTTAAATTGTATTTTTAACTGTCTTTCACTTAAGTCCATCCTCCTCCATGCACATATGTATATGTCTCTGTTCTTTTGTATATATGTTTGTCTTATGTGTATTTTTTATCTGTTTGATTGTACGCCGCCCCGAGTCCTTCGGGAGAGGGTTGCGGCTAATCAAATAAAATTATTATTATTATTATTATTATTATTAGTACCGGTATGGTGGCGGTGCTGAGCAGACTCAATGCAAAGATGATGAAATGGCAAAAAAACAACAACAACCCCAAAACAAAAACAAAAAAGGAGTAATGAGTACCAGAACTATCTGTAAGATAGTTCATTTGAGATATCTTTGTTGACAAACTTTTGCTTTGTGATTCAGCATTTTGCACAATTGAAGACTGCAAAATATTATATGAGAGCTTTAGTAGAAAAAAGATTTTTTATGTATTTAGTATTTTCTCCTTTTTGTTAAGTTAAAAACTTATTAAGTAGTCACTTTTGGAGATGTTCTGGGAGTCACACACCAGGCTTTGGCAAGTTCTGGGTAGTTCTGGAACCTCAGGCTTGCCTACATTTTTTTAATGTCCCGAGATAGACATGAATATTTTCTGATCAATATCACTGGGGTATTCTAATGTACAAGAAAAGATAGATGCAGTTCAGACTTTTTAGATTTGGTATTTCTATTGGGAAGAATCAAGCCACTAGAATGGTTAGTGGCCATGAAAATATGATAAAAATCTAATTAAATGAATAAAAAGGAACGAGTCTGGGATATAACTTGATGATGCGGAGCAGTGTCCAGATAGGTGATAAGCTTTGAGGATGCTGCTTTGAATTCTTTGATGGAAGAGACAGAAGTGTACTAGATAAATAGGAATGGAATTGGAATATCGAGAACTTGTAGGTTTCTATGAAGGCACTAAGAAAAAGTTACTTAAAGGTGGGTAAGATTTTACAATTGTACAAACAAATAGTCAAAAATGAGAAATTTCAAAATCAATTACACCTCCTCCTCTAGTGATAAGGACTCCTGGGTAGAAATATTCATGCCAAACCGCTGAGGAAATCAGTTTTTTTAAATAAAATCTCACACAGTATAAAATTATACATACAGTAAAATAAAATCTCTCTCTCTCTCTCTCTCTGTAAAATTGATGGCAATATATTTCTTATATTAACTGGATATCTAACTACTGATATCTCTATCAAAATATTCAAATTCAATGACGTATAGTACCACAAGTGATTACTAATTTGGAGAAATGTGTAATACAACTAAAAATTAATTCTTATCCAAAATGGGATATTTGATCCATCTCTTGAACAACTAAACTGAAAACATACCTTACTGATCTGCAAGGGCAGACATGTCGGGAGGTAAAAAAAAGTTAAGATAGTGGCCATATGAGATTATTTTTGTGTGCTTGGCATGTGATGCATTTAAAAAAGTGGCAGAGTTTCAACTGTGTGGACCTAGATTCCAACCTGACATTTTTGTCAGCAGGTGCATCCCCGCTGATGCACTTGCTTATTGGTGTTCTCCAGATGCTTTGGATCACAATCCCATGACTTGGCTTGTTGGATAGCATTGAAAACAACTGAAATCTCAACTGCCAGGTGGAAAAGATCAAGTTATCCCCTAACACTAACTTATTTACGCCTACTCAGATGTAAGACTCATTGCATTCATAGTGAACTACTCCTAGGTAAAGGTTCACCTCCACATGCTAGTCGTTCCAGACTCTAGGGGGAGGTGCTCATCTCCATTTCAAAGCCGAAGAGCCAGTGTTGTCCGAAGACATCTCCATGGTCATGTGGCCGGCATGACTAAATGCTGAAGGCGCACAGAATTACCTTCCCTCCAAAGGTGATTCCTTTTTTTCTACTTGCATTTTTACATCCTTTCGAACTGCTAGGTTGGTAGAAGCTGGGACAAGTAGTGGGAGCTCACTCTGTTATTCAGCGTTAGGATTCGAACTGCCGAACTGCCAACCTTTCTGATCAACAAGCTCAGCGTCTTAGCCACCGAGCCACCGCGTCCCCTACTAATGCCTACTCAGACATAAGACTCATTTAATTCATCGTGAACTACTCCTAGGAAAGCGCAATTACTATTGTTACTTTTTTCTGCTTCAATACTATGATACTGTTAACAAATTAATAATTAAGAATAGTGGAAAACTGCTAGAAGAACAGCTTAATAAAGCCAATAACAGATTCATAGGCATAACATAGTCATGCAGATATTGAAAATTCAGGGACTTGTTGGAAAAGAAAGATGGAAAGACTGTAGAGATTCTCAGACACCCAGGTCATGGTTGTCCCATGAAAAAGCACCTTTGGAACAAAGATGGAAAGAGGGGCTTTATAACACCTCCAATGATTATTCATTCTGAATATGTCTTCCCCCCCATCTAGCATAATTGAGGAAGGCTGAACTCTGAGATTTTGGAGTCCAGCTGTTGAGGAGGAATAAAAAAAAGCTATTAAAACTGTTGGCATTTGGAAGAGAAAATCTATGGACCTGGGAAGGCTTGTCCCTCTTCCTGCTGATTCTCCTCGGCAAGTCACCTCCAATCTCCGCAGTAACAATTACAAGGGAAACACAGACTTGGGGACCCCATGTTCTTTTTGGAATTTCTATGTCTAACCTAACCAATACAAAAACAAACACTGAAAAGCCTGTTGTAATAAAAACACTTGTCTGCAGAGGTCACGAGGAAAGTAAGCCTTCAATTTTTCTGTCCCTTTTTGTAGCCATACAATAGCTAGCGTCTTAGTTTAATGTGCATTTCGCATGCCATATACCTAATCTAGAATTTAGTGCATGCAATGTTAGCAAATGAATAGAATAACTGACTGTTGAGATCTTCCCAGTCTTTTTCAAACATGATCGGAAACTTCCTAAGATTAAACTACATAAAAAGGGCATTGTGAACACTGTTTTTTAAAATATATCGTATTAAGATATAATTTAACACTTAGCACTACCTTATTTTTTCTTCACACCATTTCAGTTGTGCTGTATCAAGTTGCGCTAGGTTACATTCTTTCATATTAACAGAATGGAGACATATCACATTGTGTCCCACAGTAGAGAGTAGTTAACAAAGACCTCCTCTTAATGGGAAAGGAGAAAAAGATTATTCCTTCCCAGCGTTTAGCCTCCCACCTTGCATAAGTGTGAAGGGTCTTTTGTGGAGCATTCTAAAGAATAAAATGAGGCTGTCAAGTCCAAATACCATTTCTATTGTATATAATACTTTTTCTTTAATCTATGTATGTTTTTGCAGTAAATAATTTTCATCCTTGTTCTACAAAGTGATCTCCAAAATGGTATGAAGATAGACACACATACAGATAGAGTAAAGAGAACAGGACTAAATAACCACATTGACACATTCATTTCAGTGTGAGCAAATTTTCTAGTTTTATATGACCCCACCCCTTTGCTGAATAGCAACAGCAGTTAGACTTCTATACAGCTCCACGGTGCTTCTGTAAACTCTCCAAGCACTTTACAAATTTCAGCATGTTGCCCCCAACAATCTGGGACCTCATTTTACCGATCTTGGAACACTGGAAGGCTGAACTCCTGGCTGGGGGAAGAGTTAGCCTGCAGTACTGCATTCTAACCACTGTGCCATCATGGCTACTAAAGACAAGGATGGGGATGTTCCCCTATTGGAGGAGCATCTCAAGGTTTAGTCTTCAGGGTTTTGACTACTTTAGCAGCTATTGTTTCCAGGCCAGGGATGGAGTTGCAATAATCCTGCATGAGAGTTTGCAGCTATTACATACTTGACTCCACAGATGACTGGTATAAATTGGGCTGTGGAGACAAATTAGGGAAATGATTGATGGGATCTGAAAAGACTCAGGAATTCATAGCTTTCTTAGTAACAATAGGCATGTTCCAGTAGTAGCACTACTCATTGTTTTGACCTAGGCTTCCTGATACAGTAAAAAGCACATGCTTAGTCCCCAAAACCCTCTTTTTATTTCAAAGGTTGTGAATTATCTTCATTCACAGCCCGTAATGAGTCCCAAATAGTTGTAGAGTTCTACAGTAGGCTGCCAAAGTCTTTCAAGATAAGGCTGATAAGCACCCACTTTTATCTTCCTTGAAATGCTGCTAAACACTTAATTGGCAATTAGCTTGGCAAGGCCACATGGAGCAAAGAGTTAAAACGGAGCTTCAGAAGGTAAACTGACCAGCATGAACCAAATTGTTTCGTGCAAAGGCTCATGTGCTTTTGCTCCTCCTTTATGTCCTGTGGGAGGGGCCAATCACCTGCAAGCCTTACTCCCGAGTCGTCTCTTCTGTCTTAACTGTTCTTGCCTTCTGGCAGCTCTACATGTGCGTGCACTGGGAACAGGGGGAGCCTGTTCCTTTGCTGCGCTGCTGTCCGACTCAGGAGGCTCCGGAGGCAGCACATAACTCCTAGATGGCCCTGCCCCCCCCTGCCTCTGACCCAGAGCCCTCGTCTGAGCCTTCCCCACACTCCAGGACTGGCCCATGTTCCTCCCCAACTTCCTCACTGTCCAACTCTGCTACCAGCTCCGCAGGCCGCTGGTGGACCACAATACTCATGTAGGTGACTACAAAATGATGCGGTCATTTTCTCTGAGTAAAGGGCAAGCAATTTGGATATGGAAGATATTATCATCAGTTCTTTGCTATAGTTAGATCACTTCAGTAGCTCAATGGCATATTTAGCTTCTGCTAGAATGTCTGGTTTCCAAGACTATGAACTACCCAGAGTACTGTGAATGAGAGTAGATATAAACTTTGTAGTAAAAATAGGTTTAGTCTGGCAAGATTCTGTCTATAGGGTGAGAGCAAATAAGCAACTGAATTTTGGCTAGATTGTTCTATGTTGTTCTTGCAGAAATAGCAAACTTGTTTATTTCTTTCTTAAGAGCTAGTAGCAAAGCATGGTATTTTTCTTAAACCATCATTTTGAAAATTAAGTAATCTGTGAATAGATATTTTCTGGGCATGCATCAAAAGATTGTAATGAAAAAGGGCATAGGTCCAGGGAACTGGCTGGTAAATTAAGTGAGCAACTTGCTGAGACTTGTGCATGTGGTCATTTCAATGGCTAAATCATTTTTAAAGTCCAGAGTCTGTTATGATAATGTTCAAAAGTAGCTCAAACAGACACCTCCCTAATTCACTGGACTATAGGAAGCAAGGGAAAGTACAGCCAAATCAGATTCTATTCTTACATCCAATCTTAAAAGTAGTTTTAGCCTTCCTATGAAATTAACTATCTATCTATCTGGACTATCTAGTGGGACTGACTTAAACCAACAGAAGAGTGCAGTCTTTGAAAGAAGAAGGACACATACAAAGCCCCTATTTTCAGCTTGTTAAAGGACTGATATGTTAAAACAATGAATTATTAAATCATTGTTAAAGCAAAACTGCCCAGATTTCTCACATGCACACAGAACAGCTTCCAAAGCAACTGCATGAGCCTTGCAAAAGACATGGCTGCTTTAATAATCCAAGAGAGGCTTCTTACATTCTCCTGTGCATTACAAAACACCTCTTTCAAAGGCTTTGTATGTTTTAGATAAAAATAACAACCCCACATTCTATGGGATTAATCATTCTTTTTTTAAAAAAAGCCTATAATATATATTATTTTGCAATATTTTTATGATTTTTTTGGTTCCATTTTTTGTTCCCTTTGACAGGAAGAAGGATTATAATTTACCTGTCTATCCAGTTTTTATTATTTGCATTAATCATTGCCAAGAAAATACAGCAGTTAGAAAATTAGAATATTTTAACTGGCAATATATATAGTTTATGGCAGTTATGCAAAGTATTTTTTTAGGAATAGTTCTCCATTATTGAATCAGGTTAATAAAATCTTTTCATGACTAATAATAAACAGAATGCATTTCACTAAGACTCAATTTTTCACAGAACTGGGGTAGCCCCTCTTTTGCACTGTTTTATACTACTACTTTTCTTCTTACACAAAAGAGATTGTATTAATTTTTTTAGAAATCTTATTTTTTTTTTAAAAAAAAATTACATTTAAATTTAGAATTACATATTCTTGGCTTTCCTGTCATAAATTGTCCTTGATGATAGCAAGTTTCATTTGGTCAGTGGACAGACAGAGTGAAGAATATATCTGATTTGTATATTTAAAGCTTTGATGTATATCCTATGCTTTAACTAAGGTTTGGCAAAGTCTACCAGAAAATTTTAAGTGATTCTGCTCTGAATCATTATTCTAACAGAAACAGAAACAGCATTTTGTTAAGAGTTGAATGGGTACCTAATCCATTACCCACAATGCCAATGAAGTACTGCCATTCTGAAATGATGAAGAGAATTTAAAGGACAGGTCACAGACCCGGCTGCATGAGTATTGTACATATCCCACACTTCTTTTAAAATTATGCTTAGAGTTCCTAAGGAAGGTAGTTATGGCATTCTATCTCTGGCAGCTGCCCCAGAATAATTCCTGCTGTTGCCAAATTGTGCTGAAAAACCTGTCTCATACACCTGCACATTATGTGCAAATAGAGCTCAAAGATATAGCTTAAGGATGTCACATACAGAAAGACCAAGACCTGTTATTTATTGTCCCAAAGTCTAGCATATGGAATCATGGGCTTACATTACAGGGAGGCAAATTCCAGTTGAGTCATGGAAAAGTTCATTACAATAAGAGCAGCTCAACATTAGAATGACTTGGAAGAGGCATTTTTCCAAACATTAAAATCACAATTACAGCTTTCTATTATCGGTATTTCTTTTTTCTGATTTCGGGTTTTCCCTTTTCCATTGTATTATCATATACATATTCTTCTTTGTTTCATCCTTTCTCATTTTTACAATATATACATCTATTTACAATATTTCCATCTCTATTGTTTTCTAAGTATGTGCCATCTCTTTTCATTGTGTTTGCAATGTGTTCCTTATGCATTGATTTTACATCTCTTTTTGAGTCAGTTATACCACCTGTTCCATATCTTGTAGTACTCTGTTTCCTCTATAATTTGTATACCAATACTGAGCAGAGAATTAGACCAAGTGACTTAAATCGATGATTTTTTGGATTCTTTAAACATGCCAAACATTTAAAAAAGCACTTTCTGAAATCTATGAATAGATTTCAGTTTGAAGAAAGAATAGTTTATGGTTATGGTTTATGTCTATGTCCATTGCCTGTAAACCAACATATTAATTGATGCTCTTGCAAACAATTTGTAATCAAGGCAAGATGACATCTCTTTGGAAGTTTTTATTTAATTGTTATAGATTTGAAGCAATGCCTTTTGATAGTGAATTAAAATGTTAGCTGTTGTTATTATATTGCATTTTGACTTATTGTCAATAGAATCTCAGCCAATGTCCCAGAAAAATAGACCAATTGGAATTTGAATTGGAATGGATAACAAGCCAGACATGTATGTATATATGTGGCTAAAAGCTAACATTCATGAAACTCACTATTGATTTAACTAACTATTTTGTCAGAGGCAAGCTATATATTCCCAATGTAACTGTGGGATAAAACATCAGTGGTTCTTTATGTATTTGCAAAATGTTTTCTAGGTAAGAAAATTAAAATATTTTTTCTTTCTCATTTTTGTTATGATCCTAATCTTAAGCAGCAGACATAAACTGAGAAAATTTGAATACTGAAAAGGGGAAGATATTTGAATCTGCTATATTGGTATGTTAAGTAACAGCCCTGATGCTGACTGACATTGGCAATCTGTAACCTAAGATCTGCAAACCAGAGGTCCCCCAAAATTAACCTCCAGTCAAAGAAATTATGTTACATCAGAAATGCTTCCGACTCTTTGACACTTTGTTCAATGGCATTTGGAATACAATAGGCTTGAAAAGTGCCATCCATATAGATTTCAAGATACAGCTTTGTCGGGCTGAAATGATATTAAAAGGAAATATGGATGTGGACTGGAATTCTGGAATATTAATTCATTTTTGCTGCATTTGTAATCTTTAAGAATAATATTGCATTATTTTTCCACATTTACAATTGTACTGTAAATTGCCCAGAGTCGCTTTGGATAGAGAGATGGGCTGAATATAAATTTAATAAAATTATATATATATAGAATGACATTACCTGTAATAAATACGAAGGGTCTGCAGTTCTTCTTCTAGATTTTTATACTGATGAATAGCAGCTTCTCTCTCTTGTTGCATAGCAAGCAATTTTTCCTATGAAAGAGCAGAAATAGAATAAAGAAGGTGTATTTTAAACAATGGAAAAAAGTACAATTTTACAACAGATGGCACTATGTTTCATTTCAGCAGCATAGAGAATAGAAAATCTTAGAGATTTTCTGAGAAATAAATGTAACTTTAGTATAGTGGAATCATAGGTAATTGTGCCTTGGGAGTCAAATGTAAGAAGGTATGTTATACTTGTCCCAAATCCATTAGTAATCAACCATGTACCCCTAAGGAACCTGTGAATAGGATATCACATAACAAATCTTTTTCACTGATTCTGTTCAACAATCTAGAGGCTGTGCATAGTCAAAGTCTTTGGTATACATTGCTACTAGCCACTCAGAAACTCTAGCTATTCCAGAATAATTTGTTTCCATTATTCTTTTTATATAACTTAAACATAAGATCTCAGAAGAATTGAAAATATATAATCAGTCACAAGAAATGAGTGCAGTATAGTAATTAAGGTATTGGACCAGGATGTATTCAAATTCATTCTTAGCCATGGATATGACTTTGGACTAGTCATTCATAAGGTTGCTACAGTACAGATAAAATTAAAGGAGTTCCACCCCCAACCCCCGCTTCCACCTGCCCCATATATTGCCTTGGGCTCTTGGAGCAACACATGAGGCAAATCTAGTAAACAAACAAACAAAAGTGCATGATATTTTATAACAGGATACAGAAAGTTAGAAAAGCAACACATATTGAACAGGAATCCATGTATTGTAGATCTAAACTTTTGTAGAATTTTCTAACCTGTCTAAGGTGGAGAGGAAGGTGGCCAGGGTAGGAGTTCCATAAGATTGGTGTTATTCCGCCAGTTCTTACTGGTTCTAATCGGTAGCGGCAGCTGGTGGAGGCTCCGCCCATGCACACCGATTAAATGCGCGACCCTCTGTGTGCTCACATTTGTAAACCGGTAGCGAAGGTAAGTGAATCCCACCCAGGGGCGGGTTCCTGCCAGTTCTAACCTCTTCTATAGAAGAGGTTCCACAAATCTACAGTGCCATTTATAACCGGTTCCAGCTCCCTCCCCCCACCTGTCCGCACATCATCAAGATGAAGAACGAGAGGAGGAATTCTGGGAGTTGAAGTCCACAAGTCTTAAAGCTGTCACGTTTGAACACCCCTGGGGTTATTTTTCTAAAGGGTTAGGGGAGCAAGGCTCTTGTAACTTGACAGCTTTAAGACTTGCATGCTTCAAATGCCAGATTTTCTGACCCAACATTTTGATTGCTAAGCAAGAGCGTTGTTAAGTGAGTTTCACCACATTTTACAAGTTGGCCATGTCCACCCGGTCACATGGCCGGCAAGCCACTCCCACAAAGATGGCCACACCTACAGAAGACGTTCTAAACATTTTTGAAACCCACCACTGATCCCACCACTGGATCCTATCCTATGCAACCCTCCACAAAATAAATAATGGATCAGGTCCTCTGAGAAAAAGCTTAATTTACAGTTAAACACAAATGTGGAAAAACAAACCTTCAAGTATCTGGCACTGAAATTACATAGCCTTTAAAGGCCATCTTCAGGAGATTCAGACACCAATGAACAGTGAAGGTTTAAAATCAATATAAGACCTCTGAGGAACTAATCAACTTTATCAATATCAAGGGAGTTCCATTTTGTGTTGCTTGAAGTTTTCAACTATTCAAAAGCAGCTGTACCTGCAGTATAACTTCTAATAAGCTGCTAGAATCTATCTGGGAACAGTATAATAATATTATGAAAAAAACTATTACAGCCAGAGCATTTTGATTCTTTCTCCCTTTAGCATGGTCATCTTTCTATTTTGTCCTAGCCCTCGAGATTTATTTACAATACAGAATATATTTAGGTAGGGATGATTAGATACAGGTATAAAGTAGGTTTGGGAATTGGAGTACTTATGTGTAAGAAAATGTTGATTCTAAATCAAACCTGGGTATTTTATGGACCCCAAGTCACATCCATACATCCCTTTGGCTGTCCCTGTCCAACCCATATGAAGTCAATCAGAAATTAGAAATCAAATGTAAATAAGTGTATGCCATGCATGCAATACAACTGCATTGTTTTTATTTTGGAGGCGACTGCTTTTTTTTTTTAAATTGCAAAGGTGTGTGAGTGTGAGCCTATGCACTTTCACAGCCTGGACTTGGTCCTCCACAACTGTCCTGGTTTCTCATGTGCCCCTTTAGGAAAATTAAAGCTCTAAATACAGTGGCACCAACTTCCTATCACAAGTTCCTTTATTGATGAGTTTCGGTGATACGATTCTTCCAGAGTTCTAACAGGCAAATCTTGATTCCTGGCATTCAGCAGTTAAAATTCTGCTCATATGCTGAGCCGTTTAAAGTTTGAACCTGAAGCTGCTTTTAGACTCGTAAACCAAACATACAAAACATGAAAATGTTAACCAACCCAAGCTATTTTCTGCAATTATACTGTACATTGCTAAATAACCTTCTTAAATATTGGGGAAAGCATGCCTGAATCAAAGTGGGTGGGTTGTTCCAAGAGGCCAATAATTAACCGTCCCTGATAATTTTCAGTGTACTGTGAAGTGCAATTGAAAGCTAGACTGGGAGGAAATGTTTGTGGCAGACACTCCCACTCAACAAGAGATTACCAGCAAAATTCTTTAGAGAGGTATCACACCTGATACCCTTTTAGGATAAAGGTCAGGAGACATAAATTCTGACCCTCTTTTAGTTTACAGTATACACTTACTGACCTGGCAATACTTCAGAAGAATAGTTCCCAGATTACAGCAACAGAAGAGAGAAAAGAATTGGGGTAAATGGATTGAGGCATAACAATAAAGAAGGGGGGGGGATCCTAAACTTGCCGTAATCTTCTCAACATAGGAGTGAAGCATTGAGTGAAACAGAAAAAGCAGGGAACTTTCCAATCTAGGAGATAGGCGCATGATATTAGTAAGAGAAGTCTAGCTCATATTAAAAGCAGTCAAGCTTCTACCACTGCAGAATAAATATGCTGAACCTAGGGAATATACAGAAAATTAGATATTAGAAAACAAGACAGACTAGAAGGCTTCTCTTTTACATTTTTCAAGAAGAATTTGATTTAATTCGTTTTTGTGAGAGCATTACTTTCCCTTTGAATTGGTAAAACTTAAGATACAAATTCTTCTTAGTTGTTGTCTGGGCAACTAAGAAAGATTCAAGGAAAGTGTAGTGGAATTTATCAGACAACAATTTCTGAATAATCTATATTTTAAAATATAGACATCTGAAAGATCATTTGAACACCGGTTTGACTTAAGAGGTTTTAGAATTTGGAATTACAGCTTTCTATGGCCTGACAAAAATGCAACACGTACAGTTATTTTCTTATGTATCCGTACAAATATATTAACAGTATAGGATCCTTATTTTAGTTTAAAAGTTAGATAAAATAAATAGTCTGGGTGGGGATCTTTACAAGGTCTCAGTTCAGACACACAAGCAGTAACCACTACAAAGAATTTTTCCATCTTCCACAAAGCTAAGATATAAACATGTCACCCACTGTTTTTAAGGGAAGAACTACATTACGTTTACATTTCTCTCAACCTTACAGTATGCAAAAGATATACCATTGTTTCAGTATTCAAAAGCAGCAATAATATTTACCCTACATAATAAATATGTAATATATACCTTAATTATCTAATAGCAATAACTGTGAAAGTAATAACTTTCAACCAATATAACAGTGAGAAAAGGAGATGATGCTATAAAAAAACAAATACATTAGGTTAGGTATTATAAATGATATATCAAGTAATGTTATATTTATTGCTATATAATATAAAAAGGCAGAAACAGCAAATATATGACGAAAGTTACATTCAGTAAGTTACGGCAACATTTATTTACAGATAACAGATTATGTAAAAGTATTAATGAGAAATCATTTAATTCTTAATCCATGATTCCTGTAGCCACATCTATCTAAGCATGTGGCAGTTTTTCCTTATTACAGAGGAGTTTTGTATCATCTTCATAGCTTCCATAACCCTGTCAGTGTTATCATCATAAAAATAGCTTCTATAACCCTGTCAGTGTATAATCATAAAAACAGGTCAGGGTGTCTTTAAATACTTTTTACTTCGGTCAAATACATGATCAAGTTAACCCAATTAGCAACATTAAAATTATTACCCTGGTTCAGGGCCAGCTTTAGGCATTGGTATAGGGCTACAAAACTGAGTGGATGCCAACTCTACTCTCTTTCTGAATCATTTTAAAAATCCAAGTCTTTGTATCAATGGGAAGTGGCAGCATTAGTCAATGTTGCCTAGATTGCCATATGCCCTTCAGATGGCACTGTGCTTGTTAGCAAAAGTACAACATAGGCAAAAACTGTGAATCATTTCAAGTATGCAACATTCTTGCCCAAACTCAAAAGAGCACCAACAAAGCGTGCACTTAAGAAAGCAGGTGGGAGCCAGGTATATCCTGCAAGCAAATATATATTTTTGCCTTGCCATAGAACCATGCATTTAAATACCTGTCATCTTTTGCCTCTTCTCTGTAAAGTTATTCTTCTTCTTCCACGGCCTGACACAGTTATACATTCTTATAGGCCTTCTACAGTATTCCCTGATTTCCCCCATCTGACCCTTCTCAGCTTTCCCTTTCTGTTCCCTCCTACTGCTTCCCCTTCTCTCCTAAGCCTTTTAAAAAAAATCATATAAAATCATTGCAGATTTTTAAAAAATGTTAAAAATACTACAACTTTAAGGTAACAAAATTCATACAATAGTCAAATATAAGCAATAAGATAATAAAAAGTACAAAATGAATTCTGCCCCACCCATTTGGGAGTGTGATTGTGCAGTCATCAACATACGTAATCCTCATAATGACCACAAAGTGACTGTTAATACATTTCTGTCCTAGTGCTGAATGAATTAGAATGGAGACAATGAAAGGGATATAGTGTTCTATCTAAATGCTGTAAAAAAAGACCTGTAAATTGTGCTTTTCTATACATCTAAGAGGTCACAGTGTATGACAAAAAAACTTCAACAGAAACTGATTTCTTTATAGAGATTGTATAGATTAAAATTCCAAGTTCCAAAATAGTTTGTTACTTGGGACATACCTTGAGTAAAATACTTTAATCTTACATAAGAAAAAAACCAGGAAGACCTCCAGAAGTGGCTATAGTTATGGAAACCCTCACCTACGTTTACATCTACCGGGTACAATAATGTCTTGGTCATGATGAAGTTATAACATTTTTAATATTCTGCCTTAGAGCAGCTGGTGATGTAATGTTTCTCTATTGTGAGCTACCATGGTCCGTTGGAGTTGGGTGGCATCCAAACTGAATAAATAAATAAAAAGAGGTGTGACATAATGTTATATAGAGCTCCAAATGTAGTGTGAGATAGAACACCACTGAGCTAATTAGAAACAGTTACCACAATGCTATTGAGTTTAATTTATAGTAAACACAAATTGCTAGGGATTTTTTTAAAAAATTCCAATCCGAAAATTTCTATAAAAAGAAGAGTTAAAAAGTAAATTAAGCTGGAAATTTCAGAGAACTAAATTTTTAAAGGATACTCAACAACACCATAATTGCAAATCAACAAGAATGCATACTATGGTTATGAAAGTTAACATCAAATCTATGGTTACTTGCATGATTAATGTTCCTTTTCAAAGATACTGTTGCAGAGTGAAAATGTTGTCCAAAGAAGAAGACTCAAAGAAGAACGTAAATTTTCATCAATTTGGCATGCAAAAAGAGATTTTGAGATTTGAGCTTATGTTCAATGACACGAAAAACCAAAACGAAAAACAATTGTTTAAAAATAATACATGCTGGGAGCTGGGTAAGAAGGTTATAAACCATTAGGTAGCAATATCCCTTAGACCTATATATCGTTTCACAGTGCTTTACAGCCCTCTCTAAACTATTTAAAGAGTCAGCATATTGCCCTCCAAAATCTGGGTCCTTATTTTACCAATGTTGGAAGAATGAAAGGTTGACTCAACCTTGAGCCGTTCAGAATTGAACTCCTGGAGTAAGTAGTGAGTTAGCCTGCAATACTGCATTCTAACCACTGCACCACCATGGCTCTTATGATGATGATGATAAGGTTAAAGGACATGAAAAAATTTCAGATGACACTAAATTTTCACTACAGCAAAAGTTGCAGGGCTATATCAGTTTCAGTATATCATTCAGAGTTCAAAATGAGTTGGGGGGAATAGGATAGGATGCATGCTAATGTACATTCATGTCCTTGGGACTTCCCATAGGCATCAGTTTAGCCAATGAGAAACCAAATGCAAATACAGACATTGTTTAGTTTAATCTAGCATAGCATATTTTGCCATAATGTCATAACATTATGGAATTAAAATGCTCCTACCTATACTACCTATACTTTTATCTAGGTTACTTTCTACTTACTAATCAGCTAGTCATGAATCAGATCTTGGTTGTATCTGATCACACCAAATGGACCTATTGTAGATCTGTGTGCTATTTTCATACAAATATAGAATTTGAGTTGGAAAGCAGAGGCTTGCAAGATTAGAAGCACGCATTACTCACACAATGAAAGACTATTTGTATGGGATACATATTATATTAAATTGTTTGAACAGTAATTTTGAAGCGAGATGATGCCTGTGATAACTGAAAGAATTTTTTAGTGTTAACTATATTATGGAACAATTTAGCGAGAGATGTTTTACTGAATATGGTATTTTAGGAAAGCTAAAGGGCAGTATTGTTTACCTAGAAATTCAGTGCTGGAAAGAATCTCAAGGATTATCCAGT
The DNA here is from genome assembly GCF_964273705.1 of Natrix helvetica. Classification (NCBI taxonomy): domain Eukaryota; kingdom Metazoa; phylum Chordata; class Lepidosauria; order Squamata; family Natricidae; genus Natrix; species Natrix helvetica. Next base: position 58,475,096 of record NC_138548.1, read on the forward strand.
ACAGCTCTCCTGCACTAAAACAGAAATCATTATACCTCAAAAATCCCCAACAATTGCTTATCTGTGGCCTTCTTTAAAATGTCCATTGACAAGTTTCTATGACTTAATCTTTCTGTTAGAAACCTTTGTTTAATGTTTTATTTAAATTACTTACTCAAAAGTCTGCTGTCTTTCACTCTACTCTCACTGCAATAAATAACTATTGCTTTCCATCTTCTTTATAGCAGTGTTTGAAAACTGCTTTGTTCCCATAATCTCCTTTCTTCTAGACCTCGAGAATGATGCCTTCATAAAAGTATCTGTAATTCAGTCTGATTTCCAGACTGAAAACAGAGATGTAGGTGGATAGAAGTGGTTTCTCTTTGATTCTGGGCTTATTTGGAAGAAAGAGGAGTATGCTGTGCAATTTTTCCACCTTAATTCCACCTGTTGGTTTGATAACAATCATTATAATGGTAATGACACAGCCAGAAACAGGGTGGTGGTATAGCACTAGAGAACTGAGGTAGGGGATTTTGATATAAACTGAACAGGATTATGACTACAGTGATATTTGAACCAGAAATAACTTTTAATTTTCATTAGCTGCAATGTCATGTTAGTTTCAGGAAGAAAATAAATAAGCTCCAGCTTTAAAGAAAATTAGAGCCGCTTTCAACACTACAGTTTTTAGTCATGGAATCTGTTAGGCATTTGTAGTGTAAATTAACAATATAAAACTCATATATATTATAGTTGCCTTGAAAATAATATTCTATCTTAGACCTTTTTATATATTAAGGTTACCTTTTGACACGACTCTCTTTAGAAGGCAGTTATCCCAGTTTTGTACATTTGGGAGCCAAAAATGACAAGGAATTCCATCCACGTGAGTGAGAAAGTTGTGTTGTTGTTGCTGCGGATGCTGTTGCAACAGCTTACTTGCTTTTTAGTCTTAGCCCTGAAGAAAGGGAAGTGTGAATTTCCCAAGCTGATCTCAGAAAAGAAGGCTTTCATATATCTTAGTCAGAAAGCCACAAAAGTAGAAAAGCTTGTTTTTGTTGGACATTCATGCATTCACATAGATATTTGTTTTTTCTGGCGAATATGATGTACAAGCAAGTTATACCAACAGCTTTTACAATCTAGTTCCAGCTTCTTGCAACAGAAGCTGTCTTCTATTTTTTTTTTTTTATTAACGGAAATGTGGCACCACCACTGGAAGGCTTTTCACTTTATATTGATGCTATTCTAAGATGGAAGTTGATATGGACTAGATAAAAAAGCACATAGTAAGTAGCAAGCATTAAAATGGAAAAAGAAAACTCCAAGGTTGGGATATAGGCAATAGTGATAGTCCCAGAAATACATTTTGCCACTTTATAGATCATGGGTGTCAAACTCAAGACCCGCAGGCCAGATCTGGCTCGTAATGTGGTTAGATCTGGCCTGTGGGGCTGTGGTTAGATCTGGCCTGTGGAAACAGCAAAGGACTAGCCCCTGGCACATTGGCCCTGGCCCAGGCTGGCTGAGTGCTGATCTAAAATTTGGTGGCGGCTATCTGGGCCAGAACATGGTCAGCCTTAGATCTGGGGGCCCATCCTGGACACAGTGAGGGGCTGTTCTCCCATCTCCTGGGCACATGCTGGAGACAATGGATCTCCCCCACCCCACCTGGACTGCCATAGGCACCCCCGATATGAGCGACGGTGAACTGGCCACACCCACCATGCCCACCTGGTTGGCTATGACCAACCAGCCACACCCACCCAGGCCCTCGAGGTCAACCACAATCCTGATGTGGCCCTCAATGAAACTGAGTTTGAAACGCCTGTTATAGATAGTGCCTGGAATGTGCAGATGATGCTATATTGTGTGCTGAAAACCTGAATGATTTGCACTTAATTTTCTGTTGATTGTATGATGCAATAAGGAGTACAAATTTGAAAATGAATGTACCAAAGAGCAAAGTTGTTGGATTGCCCACTGAGCAAATCAGATTGTAAATGAAAAATAAATGCAAATAGAGGAATTTACATAGCTAAAGAAAATGAGTAGAGAAATGCTAAAATGTACAAATGTTTCTAAAATATAGTAGGTAGCCTGTGGTCCACAACAATGTTATCAAGATAAATGAAAATGGCTTTATATGGTACCATTTTTCTTTCTACTTTGCTGCATGGGATTATCAAGAGAAATATAACTGTTAAATGCAGTGGGAACGGCCAGGTGTGGGATCCTACTGGCTTCACTACTGGTTCGCTGAGAGAGCGTGTCTGACGCGTGTTGTGTGCGCATGCACAATAAAGAGAAAATTGAACTTCCGTATTGAAAACAAGGAAAGAGAAAGGAAAACAGCTGAGGAGTGGCAATTCAATCTGCTGGGCTTCAGAAACAGAAATAAAGCCTTGTATAACGCAGGGGTGGGCAGATGGGCCCACATTCACAGAAACAGAGAACCGGTTCGCTCTCGGCTTGAAGTCAGATCTAGCGGTTTGGGCGAACCGGTAGAATACCACGGCATGGGAACTGCATACTTAATTACGCTCATCTGAGGAAGAGGTGGGTCAAAAATGTATCTTTGCTGGATGAATACAAACATTAGCGACTTCTATTAAAGAAGTTGATGGTTTGGTTTTCATAAAGATAATGAATAAGCATAGTATGGCCAGGGGTATATTAAGGGTTAAGAATGTAAATCTGTGGTTGGATGAAGTTGATTAGATCCTAAAGAACAAAAGTCAATGCATGATATATGGATGTGATGGACACAAGGATGGCGTACAAGCATAGGAAGATATAGAAAGATCTATGTCTAGGAGATTCTCAGGAAGCCAGTCAGGGTTGCCCCAAAGCTGCTTTTTCAAAGGCAACTAGGTTCCCCCACCCCCTCCAAGACATTTCGCTTCTCATACAAGAAGCTTCTTCAGTGAATTGAATGAAGCTTCTTGGGTGAGAAGCGAAACATCTTCAAGGGAAAACAAAGAAAAAAAAATCTAGTTGCCTTTTGAAAAAACAGCTTTGGGGGTACAAAGGTATAGTGAATGCTGTTGATGTAAATCTGATATATTTAGATTTATTCCCCCACCCTGTCCTCCTCCTTTCTTGTCTGCTGTTCATCACTCTTTTTCTGCATTTTGTATAATTTATCCCAAAAGGGATCGCATCCTCCCACATACATCCCTGCGGCCAATTCGCTCTCACAGGGAGGGACTTCTCCTGGTGCCGTCCACTAGGCAATGCCAACGGGCGACACCGAGGAGTAGGGCCTTCTCTGTGATAGGCCCAACCCTCTGGAATGACCTCCCCCCCGACATTAGAACCACTTCTGACCTCCGCTCCTTCCGGCAAAAATTGAAGACCCACCTGTTCCGATTAGCAGGCCTGGCATAATTACAACTGTCCCTCCTGGCAAATGTATTATATCTGGTTATTTTAGGGGTTTTTTAATTTACTGTATCTGTTTTAGGGGTTTAACCTATATTTATATTAGCTTTGTACAGTTCTTTTAATTGCATTTTAACCTCCTCCATGTCAACTGTCAACTGTACATATTTAATTTTTATTGTATCCTGTTATATTTTGTATGAACTGTACACCGCCCCGAGTCCCTTTTGGGAGAGGGGGCGGTCTAGAAGCATTAAATAATAATAATAATAATAATAATAATAATAATAATAATAATAATAATAATAATAATAATAATAATAATAATGATAATAATAGCATGATGACTATATACACAAGTTTATAGGTTATCAAAAGGCACTTATACTTGTTCTCAAGGATTGTGTTGATTTAGTATAACTATTTTGTGCTGTATTGATTTTTCTAGCTTCTTGGAACTGGTAGTAGAAGGCTAAAATATCTGATAAATACATCAGATGAAAATTTTTGTTTATTCTCTGTCTTAAATCGTAAAATTCTGTCCTATTAAAACCAACATGTATTTTTCTGTAGAATTCAGAAGAAATATAGTAACAGACTTCGTGAGCATTTGTTGCTAAAGACTCTTTGCAGTATATTTATATCCTTTTATAGTTTTTGTTGTGATCTTGAAAAATATACCAATCAGCTAATTTCATTAAGAGCCATGGTGGTGCAGTGGTTAGAATGCAGTATTGTAGGCTAAATCAGCTGCCAGGGGTTTGATCCTGACTGCCTCAAAGTTGACTCCGCCTCCCATCCTTCCAAGGTTGGTAAAATGAGGACCCAGATTGTTGGGGGCAATATGCTGACTCTGTAAACCATTTGGAGGGGTCTGTAAAGTGGTATATAAGCTTATGTGCTATTGCTATTAACCACAGGCTAAGTTATCATTTATGATTACAGGTAGTCCTCAACTTACAACAGTTCATTTAAGGGCCATTCAAAGTTACAATGGCAATGAAAAAAGTGAGTAATGACTTTTTCACACTTACAACCATTGCAGCATCTCTCTGGTCACATGATCAAGATTCAAATACTTGGCAACTAACTCATATTTAAGATGGTTGGAGTGCCCCAGGATCATGTGATCCCTTTTGCAACCTTCTGACAAGCAACTTCAATGGGAAAGTGAGATTTACTTAACAACCGTGTTACTAACTTAACTGCAATGGTTCACTCAACAGTGGCAAGTAAGGTAGTACAATGGGGCAAAATTCACTTAGCAACAGTCTCACTTAGCAGCAGAAATTTTGAGGTCAATTGTGGTCATAAGTCAAAGTCTGCCTATACCATATGTGTTATGGAAACATCTAACTACAGTTAGACGTTTCTATAGCTCTTTCCTGCCACCTAGTTGTCCCCTGGATTTTTGCAGTGCAGATGTGATAATCTTAGTATAAACCTGCCTTTTAAAATTAAACTGCAAAATTTTGCCTACCTGCCAATTACATTCTGTTGTTGGAGGCTTTGCCAATAATATTGCTTTTGTTTGTTCAAAGTATTTCATCTGCTGTCACTGTGACTACCTTACAGTTTAGCACCTGGATTCCTGCTGAAGCGAACCTGTCATGCCAGAAACGTTTTTAATGTTAGGCAATCACCATTCAGTGAATGGCAAGCACTTGGGTACTATTTCCTCCATAGCTTTCAAAATAATCAACTTTGGGAACTGACTGTACAGTAGCAATTGCCAACTGAAATGTTATTGAAGAAAGTTTAATCAAACACTTTTGAATACCATAGAATGACACTATTTTTGGTTAAAGAGAGTACGGAAGGAAATAAGAGAAAGAAACAATAAATACAATTTATCAGATTCAACTGCAATATTAGTAAATAGTATTATAGTACGTTGATGAAAAAAACCCCTAACAATATGTATTATTAATTAACTTTCATTATATTCTATTAGCTGCTTAAGTTGCTGAAGGAAATGATTAATAATTTGAACAATATCAAAATATCTATTAGGAAAGGTTTAAAGACATATGCTTATTTTCCTTTTCATTTTTAATAAAACATTTCCTTATAAGCATCTAAGTGAGGTACAAAATAAGAAAAATGATTCAAATACAATGCCTAGAAATAAAATCATAAAAACAATAGAACATGCAAACTAGCAATTGTGATTACGACTTATATCCTGTTTAAAATAATTAAAAACTAATGTGGAATAAATACACTAGAGAGCTATAAACCTAAAGAGATTCTCAGTCATCCAAGGTCATGGTTGTCCCAAAGGTGCTTTTTCAGGAGGCAACTGGACTTTCTTGTTTTTTCTTTTAAAGACATTTCGCTTTCATCCAAGAAACTTCTTCAGCTCTGACAGGATAGTGGGGAATGGAAGGATTTCTATTCCTTGTAGACAGCTGGCAATCTGTATCCTTTTAGAGTAGGGCTATCAAACTCTCGGCCCACGGGCCATATGCATCACGCACTGGCCATGCCCATGCCCATGCCTGATTTAGCGAAGGGGAAAATAGTCCTGATACATCATGTGACACTGCTGTGGCAACATGAGTTTGACACCTCTGTTTCACTCACATTGTCATATAAATCCTCCCATTCCCCTCTATCTTGTCAGGGCTGAAGAAGCTTCTTGGACGCGAAGCAAAACGTCTTCAGAAGAAAAAACAAGAAAATCCAGTTGCCTCCTGGAAATGCACCTTTGGGAATAGAGATACAACAAATAAGCTGTTCAAGTAAATAAAAATATTTGAATAATCACAAATTATTCAAATAATTCTTCCAGTTCACTTTTATCTAAGCTGAAATTTAAAGTGGCTCACAAAATACTCCAATATTGTAGTCATTCATCTGGGCATTGAGCTGACCCAGTAAATGCCTGAAAAATAGTTCCATCTTGTGCATTTTCACTTTCACAATCCTAGTTTGAATTACTAATCTGTCTGCCATACATTTCTTACTAGATCTATTCTCATTGTAGAGAAATCTGGGCAGGTATAAACTCCATAGCCTTTGTAGCCAAATTAGCTAAGACAGTTTCAGACTGGTCTGCAAAGCTCCAAGTGGAAAGTGATATTCATTTTGAAGAAAATTACTAAAATATAATATGGCAACACATGGATGGTTAGTTTTGTTTCTCTCATGCATTTCCATCCCAAATTTCTAAAGTTTATGTAAGACTTTGGCTTCCCAATTCCAGTACAATGTAAGCTAAACTTGACAACCAAAAAGCTTGGCTAAAGTGCTGCCAATTCGCCTTTATAGGGATTGATTTAATTTATACAAGGAATTTTATATTGAAATAGTTAAACAGGTGCAGTGAATTGCTTAGGACAGCCAGTGAAATTATTCACTATTTATTTGGGAAAAGGATACAAATATACAAGCCACAAGTCTGCAACTTCCACTCATCATCTGATTTGGGTCACAAGTGCTGCTGATTCTGGTTATTGCAACAAACTCCACAAAATATTTTAATTTACTTGCCCTTGCAATTTAGCGGAGAAATGTTGCAATAAGAAACACCAACAAAGATCTGAAAATCCTAAGCTCTGGATTACCATATTGTGTTCTCCTGCCATTCAACGCATCAGACAAAGGCTGTGGTGTTCAATGTAAAAGGAAGAAAGAAAAGAAGGAAACGAAAGAGAGGAAAAAGGAAAGTACAGAATACAAAGTCAATAATATTCCCCCTTTACTCTTTTCACAGATTGGATGTTAAAAGAGTTGTGGCAATTAAGCTTTTGTTAATTACCAGCTGTTGAAACAGATGTGTTGACTGTCCTTATTATCCCACAGCTGGGGCAGGAGAACAATTGATGCTCACTAAAATCAACAGCCAGCTGTTTTGCAGTAATTATCTCCTATTAATAATACAGGTGATAAATGTCATAATGGTTCTATCTTTGAGTTTCAGTAACTAAAATACAATTACTTTATCAGTTTTCAGTTTAAAAATAAGGTTCTCTCTTCATTCCCCACCCCCCCTTAAATATTTGTGCCAGCAGACTTTAAGTGGTTGTAGCAGCAATCCAACCTCAACATTATTTGTGGTTCAGTTTAGCTAAATAGGTTAAGCATGGCTTCTGTGAACCGAGGCTGTTTTAGATATTATTGTGCTAGATTTAAAAAAAATGTCTGAAATAGAAAATCAATCTTCTTTCATGAAATAATACTGTAACAGGATTTAAATAAGTCAGTTATGAAATGTGAATGATGAATTACAGATTTTTGTCATATGTCCTGAACAAAAACAAGTGTTGTCTGCTTAAAAGTTGAGAGGCAAAGATTATAATTCTAGAACATTTATTTTGGAAAAGAAATAGAAAAGATTGTAAAATATTTTTTTCTTTTTTCTTTATAAGCAGTCCAAAAAAGGAGTACTCTAAAGGAACTCAAATCTTTCAGCTAAATAGTCCATACTTAAATACACTGTCTTATTGCAAATAAAGATTAAAGCTTTCATTTTCATGTCCTTTTTAATGTCTCAGGAAGAATTAGTATAAAAAACATATTCAGACAACTTTTAAGCTTGACAATAATCACATACTTGTTAATTTAAAAAAAAACACAAGGGAATAAGATGAGCAAAAATCAGAAATCAAACGATTTAAGTTTAAATGTATTTAATTGCTGTTTAAACATATGAATTTTGAGGTCTTTTTAAAGATATAGTATAATATAAAGATATAGTATAATATCATAAAACTATTTCTTTAGTCATTATTTTAAGAAAACGTATGCTAGCATGTTAACAATAAAATAATGTAATTTATCAATAAAGGGTCTATATAATTTATACAAAACAATTCTAGTTTATAATAATAGATCCATTCAAATGGTTCTATGAGAGGTCAAAACATGTTGCTCTGCTCTAAAATAGGCTAAATTCAATTTTATAAAGTCATAGTTCTGTGCAACTTAACTTTTCAACGTAATATCAAAATTATTGCAGGGTGTTAAACAGAGAAACTTAGAAGTTGTATCGTAAATAATTGGATCAATTAATTTACAGCATATCTGAACTCTCCTTTTGCACATGAAACATAGTTCATTTATTTATTTATTAAATTTACTGACTGCTCATCTTACCACAGGACAACCCTGGAGCTGGAATACCAGTAGTTTGGACAATAATCAGGATAATTCTAACCATTAATTTATAAGCAATGGATTTTAACAGTAGTTACTGTGTGAATAAATCTAGCTTAAAACAAATATGAGTGGAAGGTTAAATATTTTAAATCCATGAACTTCTGGCTATTAAAATAAAAAACTACTGAAGATGCAAGTACACAAATTATACCACTCAGGACCTTGAGATAGAGTGTATAGATATGCACATAAAGATGAAGAGTACTGAGACTTATTCTTGAAATATACAGTACTTTGCACTGATTGTAACTACAGTACATATAATCTAATATTTGCACTGCAGAAGTCCAGTGGGAGACTTCAAACAGTTTAAAGGGGTATGGATCTCATTAATACTGTCTCTATAACCTCCTCCCTCATCTTTCTCTTTTCTCTAAAGTATACCTATTTCCAGAAATATCATTCAAAATGGTACTAGGACATACATATAAGATGTTTGTAGGACATCTGAATACAGAATAGGAAAATTTTAATAAAATCTTAGAAGTGCTGTAAGCTATCCATACGTTTGGTCTTGACAGAGCTAATAAAATATTGGCTTGTATATATATGTGTGTGCGTGCGTATGTGCACTGCAATCAAGCTCACAACAAAATTCTCCTGGCAACAGTTGCATTGAAACAAAGTTACTGCAGCAACAAGCAACGTCAGAGTGTTAATAATTGACATGAAAAGAATGAAATAGTGAGCAAGGGATAAAGAGGACAAAGAACATGTTTTCTATAAACCTATCCCCAAAAATAATCAATCACAGTGTCATTACATTAAGTGTCACGCTAATTTTTAATTTAAAATTTAAATATTTCTATTGCCTATTGATCATATATCAAAGATAACATTGGTGCTCTAGTTTTGAGCTTCAGGTCTAGAAAATAAATATGAAGTACTTAATAAATTCGTGTGTTTCTTTTCTCAAGTGATGTGAACAATACCTGCAGCATTGACTGTTAACCATGTCTAAAGAAATAAAGTAATAACTGAGTCATAGCATACAAAAGCTTAATTTGAATATGCAGTATAAGCTATAACAGTAGAATTGGATCAAATGGATACAAGTATTCTACTGCATTGTTTGTAAAACTCACACTTTGAAGCTTCAATATATTAAAACACAGTGCAAACCAAAACCAGCACTAAACTTTTAAATAAAATATGCTTTCTAAAATTGTAGTACTTTTGTTTATGAAGCTGGATTGCTTTACTCTACATTATTTTTTTTATTATAAATATTTTGAGCCGTCATTCCACTTTCCAAAAGGGATCTATTTTTCTCTTTGATAAAATAACTAAATGTTTAACCGATTCTGGTGTCGTGTTCATATTACTTTAATATTAAGGTGAACTGTAGTAACTAACAAAAAACAAAATCATACTTGGTCAATAAAGAATTCTATTCTATTCAAAGATGCATTTTGATTTTATTCATATGATTTTTTTTGCTTTTGCTTTTTAAATAGGTAGAATCAGAGCTTAAACTAAGTACTCATAATATTTATTTATTTATTAAATAATCCCATTAAGCACATATCTCTGATTTCAGCTGAGATTTACCAAAAGTTCATATTAGCAGAAAAAAATGAGTGGTAAAAACTTCTAGGAGAGAAAATAGAATTAATTGTTTAATTTAAATTTTTGATGAATATAGCATTAATATTACAAATCTATTTTCTTATAAGGTAATTTCAACCTCCTTCTGAAATTACATTTCAAAATAAATTCTGAAATAAAGCTAAAGGTGTAATTATTTATGTTTCTTTCTCAACTGCATTCAATAACTTCCAATAATGAACTCTCTTTTGGGTATGTCATCAAGCCATTTTCCTTTATTTGATACCTCATTTTTTTGTACAGGATATATACTGTGGAATATTTCTACAGAATTAATCTTAATGGTCAAAATCTGCTATGATACAACTGTAAGGGAGAATGTCTCGGTTTCATAAATATGCGTATCTTGTGCTTTAAAAGTAAAATTTGTTCCTTTTAATTCAATATGAAGCTTTTTATTAAAACATTTCATATATTTTATTGTAATTACCATAAGTCATAAATCTAGTAAAAAGAATCCCTGCGGATTTTACTCCGCTAGTCACTACTGACTCTAGGGGGCAGTGCTCATCTTTGTTTTAAGCCCTTTGAGGCAGGCTTGTCTGAAGACATTTCTACGGTCATGTGGCCAGCGTGATGTCATGGAGGTCTGTTACCTTCCCACTGAAATGATACTTATTTATCTATTTGCATCTGCATGCTATTGAACCGCTAGGTGGGCAAGAACTGGGACATAATTTTAGTATAATTTAGCAATTTTTAGTCTGAATTGAAGTAGGAATACTGTTCTTTTTTAAAAAAAATCATGTGCTTGAGCTGCCATTAAGAATTGTTAATAAATATTATGAGATTTTGAATTCTGCATGAATTTATTTGGGAATACACTTTAGAGCAATTGTGCTAAGGTCACAACTGAGTTTTGCAATGCTATTCTCAGCACTGTCATTCAAGGCTTTTTTTGTTCAGAGGGGCTATTATTTGTGATTTGTAATTAAATCTATGTAGATGAGATATGAAGGTTTAAAAACTTGTTGCTGCAGGCACTGAAACCATAAGTCAGGATGAATCATAAGCTTCAATAAGGATAGGGAAAAGAGGTCAAGGGTAGGATTATAATACCTGTAAAAATTTAAAAAAAGAAAGAAAACTTGCATTTCATTGATTTCATGGATTACAACCGGTAACTAAAAATGGGATTTAAAGGGTTTGGAAAGTTTTTTTTCTTTATTTCAGGATTATTTTTTAATCAGTTGATTAAAATCAAAAATTAATTTTTACATAAAATTAAAACTGGATCAGCTAAAATTTATTTGAAGTCATTTCTGAGCTTTATGTAAAGCAGGGGTGTCCAAACTTGGCAACTTTAAGACTTGTGGACTTTAACTCCCAGAATTCCCCAGCCAGCTGGCTGGGGAATTCTGGGAGTTGAAGTCCACAAGTCTTAAAGTTGCCAAGTTTGGACACCCCTGATGTAAAGTTATTCCTTTCAAATCTTCACACAAAAACACTTCCTTAAGGATGAATGCAACACTGTAAAACTAAGAAGTATTGGGTTGTTGCTTTTAAAAAAAATCAGCGAAGTGTTTTCCAATCATTTTTTTCTAAATGATGTGTTCTTACATCTGGTCTTTTTTCTTTATCTCCAAGGAAACTTTTCAAAACAACAGATGTTTCACAAAACGGATATCTTTATTTAATGATTAAGATTTTATGATCAAGATAGAAATATCTGTTTGCCACACTCTCCGACATTTGTTACAGTTGATTTCTAAGTCCAATGACTGTTTAACAACCAACAGTTTCAAGATATAGCCTATTTTACATATCTGTATCTCGGGCCCTTCAATTTGCTCAAGTGAGCAGCTGCTCCTTATCTCCTTATTAGAGTAATAACCCTACCACATTATTGGAGTAAAATTGTTTCCTGCCAGACAGTAAAGAAACAGGTACAGAAGTCTGCTTTTAATTCACAGCATGTAGAAAATGAAGAACATCTACCAAGTGGGAACTTAACCTGTGTGTGCTCTGGGACCTTGCTGATTAATATATATGGAGGGTATTTTTATCAAGTTTCTGGATTCTCACATTAATGCAAAAATGAACAGGCATATTGTCTTTACTGGTTGGCAGGGTAACAAAAACCATCTTCAATATGATAGAAGAGGTGATTATGCATGGCTGGAAAATAAGGAAAATGAATGTGGCAGATGACAACACATACTTGTGACATCATGAAAATAATGTGACTTACTAATTAGGATCAGATTCATAAAATCCTACATCAGTGCCTGGAGGTTGTAGGGGCTTGGATGGGGCACAATGGGCTTTGGCTCAATCAAGAAAGATATGGCTTTGTGTGCTTGGGTCTTCCAATGCCAAGGTTTTTCCATGGGGTGATGCTACCTTAGATGAATCTGGTGTGCAATCTAGAAGGGTCCTCTCCTATTGAAAGAGCACATAGTAGATGTGGCTAAGAGTACACCTTTGGATTGGGATTTGTTCCACCAATCCTGGATCAAGAAATGTCATTCATGCCTTCGTGACTTCCTGTCTGAACTACTGCAACATGCTCTACATGGAGCTATTCTTGAGAAGTATTTGGAAGCTTTGGCTGGTACAGAATGCAGCTGCACCAGTTGTAAATGGTGTTAGCTATTCGCCCCATGGAACACCACTCCTTTGGGGGCTGCTTTGCAATTCAACATGTCTGAATTCAGTTAGTATTTGTTAGGTCAGAATTGGATTGAAGGCAATGCTGAATCGTTTTCACTTCGATTAGGAAGTACTCAACCGTGTGGCAAAATGTGGAGAAAATGTGAAAAAGATGAGGAACTTAGTTGTGGTAGTCAAAACTAGCTCATAGACTCAGAACTCTAATTCTAAAGATATGTGTGTTGCAACAGGCCCAAATTTGTGAATCTCTGAAGATTTCTAGATTTATCTAGGATTTCTAGATAATTTGAAATCTTGATAATTACTTTCTATCTTTCTTTCTAATTGTTTATCCTATTGAAATGTTAGTTTTTGCCCCAATGAACCAAAAAAAAACCTGACCAGTACTTCTTGATATTGCTGTAATTTTGGTTTAAAGAGTACATATTCTTTCATATTCATGTATCCCTGTAGATCAGAGGTCCCCAAACTTGGCAACTTTAAGACTTGTGGAAGTCCACAAGTCTTAAAGTTGCCAAGTTTGAAGACCTCTGCTGTAGATAAACATTTTGTTAAACTACCTTTAATGAAATCTTCTAACTTGATCATTTTCTTCCTTGGATAAAAATACTGTCTTGCTTTCTTAGATGAATTAAACAGGTACAACAGCATATGATGGAGTTTTAATATACTTAATTGTGACTCCTAATCTCTAAAACTGGCAACATACAGGACAATAAAAAATGTATATTCAGCAGCAGAGCTCAAACATACATCCATGCCTACTCATCCATCCTTTTTCTGATTAAATTAAAAAGATTGCTATTTTCTAATGTTTAGTCAGTTTAATATCTATATCTTTAAATACATGCCAATATTGACGTTCATGGATTGCCTTGACGTCAATATGTTGAAACGTCTTATAAGTTCCCATTATGTAGATTCCTAATGCATTTCAAAAACATCAGAAGCTAACACATGTAAGAACAAAGGCACATTATGTAATACTCAAAAATAAGCTGTACTTCAGTATGACTTAAACTAACATGGGGCTCCCCTTGAGATGCACCCGAAGACTGCAGTTGGTTCAGAATGCGGCCGCGCGGGTAGTCTCGGGAGTCGCTAGATACTCCCACGTAACACCTCTCCTGCGCGGGCTGCACTGGCTACCTGTAGCTTTTCGGGTGCGTTTCAAGGTGTTGATTATCATCTTTAAAGCGCTCCATGGCACAGGGCCTAGTTATTTGCGGGATCATATCCTGCCCCACACATCCCTTTGGCCGATTCGCTCACACAGAGAGGGACTCCTCCGGGTGCCGTCCACTAGGCTGTGCCAGCGGGCAACGCCCAGGGGAAGGGCCTTCTCTGTGATGGGCCCGACCCTCTGGAATGACCTTCCCCCTGATATTAGAACAACCACGGACCTCCGCTCCTTCCGTAAGAAGTTCAAAACCCACCTATTTAATCTAGCCGGCTTGGCCTAATTCCAGCTCTCCCACCTCAGCCTGTATTTTTAAATTTTGGTCTTAGGCTAAGTTTTTAATTTTTATAAATTTGTACAGGGTTTAAAGTTTAATTCGATTTTAACTATATTTATGATTATTTGTAAGGTTTTTAGTTTGGTACCTGTACACCGCCCTGAGTCCCTTCGGGGAAAGGGGGCGGTCTAGAAATAAAATAAAATAAATAAATAATAAATAAAATCTTTAATTTTAACATAATTTGGAAAAAAATAGATACTGATTAGATTTGCAAAGCAAAAGTGAGGAATTCTTAATACATTTTTCAAATAAATTATAGTATTTATGATAAACCCAAGAAACATAATTTATTAATTCATCTTCTCATTAATCTAAAAATAAAATCTGTGAGAAACTCCTAAATTATGGTTACATGATTCCAATTCTGAAGGCAAACTCAGTTGGAAGATTTTACACACACAAGGACACCTTGTTTAAATGCATAAAAGATATACATTGGAAATGCTGACCTGTATATTTTTCAAAGATGATTAAAATATTTCAACTCTAATTTTTCTTTTGAGGAAAGATTCTATAGATACTTTACCCTTGAGGGTAGCATATAAGCATCAAGATATGCAGCAAAGGCTCACAATATTTTGAACTAGGGTCAAAAGGATTATTAATGATTAGCTACATTAAAGGCCTGCTATCTGTCTGTCGCTTGCTCTTTCTTTTGGATGGCAACTTCAGCCATGGTGCAGGTTTGTCTGTGTCATTCTTTGGCCACTTCCAGCAGATTGAGAAAAGCTGGAAAGTAAACACAGGTGTTTTAAAACTGGAGCCGCTGTCATGGACAACCACAAACACCCTTCCCTCGACTGTAGCTATGCCTCTTTCCCGCCCTCTCTTTTTAAAAGGAGAGCTTAGCAAGAAAATGTCAAATGTTTCACCTTTCAACACTTCAAAATAACTCTGAGCTTAAAGTATTGTCTAGGAAATCTCTTGCAAATAGTTCCTTTTCTAACTTTCTTTTCAGATGTAGCCAAGTTAAAATTAGTCATGATTTTTTTTTTTTACTAATTACTTTATTTGGCAGATAAATTTCTTGGAAAGCACTAATGTGGTAAGCAGAGAGGCCACAATCCGGGAAACTAGCTAGCTAATTCCTTGTCCCCAATGGGGTCACTTCTTTTTCTTTTAATGAACTCTGATCTCCTAGTCAGTTATAACTTGAGCCATCCTGGACAACTGAAGCTTAGAATGAAAAACCTATTAACATTAAAAAATGTTAACAGAACAAAAGGCATATTTAAATATTTTATTTATCTATCTATCACATTTCTCCACCACCCATCTCACCTAAATGACTCTAGGTAGCTTATGAAAATATATTAATAAGAAAAGAAAAAAGTATAATATTCAGTGGCATCCAGGGAGAGGGATAATGGAGCAGAAAGACAAAAAGCAGCTTGCCATTGATGCAGTCCTCATTCCTTTTGTATGTGTATTGTGACATTGCTCTCATGTTCAAACAGGATATAGCTTACAATGTGATGGAGCAATGCTGCTCAATCATTTTGATGAAAGCAAAAAGATCCTGCAGACAGCAACAGTAATAATAATAATATACCTGAATATCATTGGCATTAATAAAAATCATCAGTCAGTTGCAAAAGGCAATTTTATTCAGAACAGTTTACATCAGAGGTGGGTTTCTACTGGTTTGCACTGATTCGGGCGAACGGGTTGTGGTAATTTGGCCTGGGTCGCAAAACCAGCAGCCACCCAGGCCGGCCAGGCCCCTGAACTGGTTCCCCGGTCTCCATTGCCTTTGCTGGCTTGTTTTTTTATTAGCTTTTAATTGTCTTAGCGCATGCGCAGAACAATTTACAGTGAACTGAACATGCGCAAGCAACACAAAGTGCCCACGAAGTGAACTGGTACCGGTGCTGGCACACCATCAAACATCAACATCTGCCTATCCAGGATCCTTCGATAAGTGGATAAAAATGTCAAATCCAATTTAAACATCTGGCTGACTGTGCAAGCAATCATAATAATTTATTGAACTTGTATGCTGCCCAATTTACAACAGCTCTGGGTGGCTCACAACAAACAAAGAAATTACAATAAAACCAATATGAGATGAAAGATGGCAAGTGTGATAAATCTGATTGAAGGAAGTCAATGATCTCATTCTCTCTCACCAATGGTCTCATTCTCTCTCATCAAAGGCCTGGATGAAGAGTTAGATCTTCATGTCTATTTTAAACCACTGAATTTTCACAATGGGGGCCATTAAAATCTTAGAAGAAGCTCATTCCACAGAGGGCAAAAAATGCTACAGAAAGGGGCATGTCCAGAGTCCCAATAAATGAGATTGTTTAACCAGAGAAATCTAAAGCATGCCAACTCTGCAAAATTGACTTAGCTGAGCAGATACTATGGATAAATGATGTTTAGAGAAGATAGCAAAATAATAACAGACAAGTAAGGAAAAAAGGCAGAGCTGCTCAACTTCTATTTTGATGGTGAAAGAAAGGTCTAACTTCTACCAGACTGTTCTGTAGGGAGAACGAGGCAGACAGAAACTGAGGCAAGGCAGGTTGAAGCTAACACAACCTTTATTAACAGTGCAACACGGCAAAATGTAAGGCAAACCTCGAACCAGCAAACAGCAGCATTTGACAGCTTACAGCCTTTTTTATACCAGAGCTATCAGACACTGAACCAATAGAATGGCTGCATTCTTCCGCCAGCTGACTGTTCGCGTCTCAACCAGAGGCCGGCAATGATAGTCAAGGGCGTCGTAGCCTTGAGGACTTAACACCCTTCTCCTCCCAGTTAGCACATGCGTACTCAGCCAAATATGCCGGCTGGCATCAGCTCCGCCCAAATCGCCTTAGTTCAGGGGCGGTGGCCAAAGGAGGAGCCGCTGGTGGAGAATCCTGTGGATTCAGGAGATTGCGCAGCTGAGTCGGCGGGAAACTTGACCACCGTGGGACTGACCGGATTCTCAGGTAAGCCTGGCGACAAGAACGCATCGGCGGGGAGTGTTGCGTGCGGCTCTGTCTGCGCTGGAGCAGCCTTGGTCGATATTAGTTCCCTGGGGCAGGATTGGGCCTGCGCTGGGTGTTGCTGGTGGCTCGCCGTCTGAGCTGGTTGATGTGTCGGTGCCACATTCGCCCATCACTGAGCTGGACCCTATAAGAGTAGGGACCAGTTAGTTGCATGATTTGTCCGGGAAGCCACCTTGGTTTGGCCCCATAGTTTTGGGCGTAGACCAGGTCTCCCACCTGAAAGGCCTGTGTGGAGTTGCATGCGAGGGGGCTTTTCTCTGCTGCATAACTGGGGTGTAGCCGATCCAGGGTTGTCCGGAGCCAACGACCCATAAGCCGTTCTGCGGGACTTTGCTTGGTGATTGGGCACAGGGTTGTATGCTGTGCCAGGAGGTATTGGGACACT
Source organism: Natrix helvetica (assembly GCF_964273705.1). Classification (NCBI taxonomy): domain Eukaryota; kingdom Metazoa; phylum Chordata; class Lepidosauria; order Squamata; family Natricidae; genus Natrix; species Natrix helvetica. Next base: position 58,492,753 of record NC_138548.1, read on the forward strand.
TTGTTGTGTCAATTCCCTGGCCCCAGGTGGCCCAATGTCTCCTTAGCCAACCGGACGGTTAATTCTGCCAGGCCATTTCCAGCCGGGTGGAACGGGGCCATTGGGGCATGTCATATGCCATGCTGGCCTAAAAACATCTGGAAGGGTGCCCATTGTCAGTCACCACCACATCAGGCAATGCATGGGTTGCGAATAGTCTCCCCAGCACCCTAATTACGGCCTCCGAAGTGGTGGAGGGCATGAGTGCCAGCTCCACCCACTTCGAGTAGGCATCTATGAGGACCAAGAAGTTCTGCCCTAAGAATGGGCCGGCAAAATCTAAATGGACTTATGCCCATGGAGCCCGGGGCATGTCCCATTCCCTGATGGGCACAGAAGGGGGAGCCGGTCTAGATTGCTGGCACTGCTGGCAAGTGGCTACCCAGTTTTCTATTTCCTGGTCAATCTTAGGCCACCACATGTAGCTTTGGCCCAAGGCCTTCATGTGCACAATGCCCGGGTGAGCAGTGTGCAGGCAACTTAAAATTGACGACCTAAGCTTTGGGGGAGCTACCACCCTATTGCCCAATAACAGGCACCCGTTAAGGACAGACAGCTCATGCTGCTGTATATAATAGGGGTGAAACTCAGGATCTACTAGCCCCTGTGACCACCCCCTGTGCACCCAGTCCAAAACTTGGGCCAATATGGGGTCTGTGGCAGAGAGCCTGGCAATATCCCGTGCAGAAACTGGCATGGCCAACTCTTCAATTAAGAGGACTGTAACTGTAGGAGCAGGGTCCAAAACAGGCGCTGGCAGAGGGCAGCGACTGAGGACATCAGCGTGCCCCAAGTTTTTTCCTAGCCTATATTGTAGCTAATAATTATAAGCCGCTAGAAAGACTGTCCATCTGGACATTCTTGGAGACAAAATCTGAGGAGTCTGGTGATCCCCCACCAGAAGACCTAAGAGGGGTTTATGATCAGTCACTAAGTGAAAAAAACGACCATAAACATAATCGTGAAACCGCTTTACCCCTGCTACAGCATCTAGGGCCTCCTTATCCAGCTGACTGTAATTTCTCTCAGCTGCTGAGAGCGGGCGCGAATAATAGGCAATTGGGGCTTCTGAGTCATTAGGTAGGATGTGACTCAGAACAATGCCATAAGGTGATGCATCGCATGCCAAAGTTAATGGGAGGCGATCACTGTATTGCACTAATAAAGATTGGGATGTAAGGACATCCTTAACTGCCCTAAAGACTTGGGCTTCCTTAGACCCCCAATGCCAGGGCATCTTGGAGTCCAGGAGCCTATGAAGAGGCTCTTCCAAAGACGCCTTATGGGGTAAAAAAAATGGAGTAAAAATTAATCAGCCCCAGAAAGGCTTGCAGTTCAGCCTTAGAGGAGGGCGTGGGGGCTTTCTTAATTGCCTCTACCTTGGACGGAGTATGGTAAATGCCTTTGGAATCAACTAGATACCCCCAAAATTCTACACTGGGAATCCCTATCCTACACTTTTCTTGTTTGAGTTTCAGCCCCGCTTGGCGGAAACGGGTTAGGACTGCTCCTAATTTATTGACGAGCTCAGCTTGATCCAAAGAGGATATAAGCATGTCGTCGAAATAGGGTACCACCCCTGGCAGCCCCTGGAGCATCCGCTCCATTAGGCTCTGGAAAATACCCGTGGCTACACTGACCCCAAATTGCAAGCGTTTACATTTGAAAGCTCCCCGGTGTGTTACGATGGTTTGAGCCATGGCAGTGGCTTCATCCACCGGGAGCTGCTGGTACGCTTGTGCCAAATCTAACTTGGCAAAATGTTTCCCTGGCCCAAGGAATGGAGCAGATGTTGAACCACTGGCACTGGGTAAGAGTTGGCTTGCAACCCTTTATTAATGGTGCATTTAACATCCCTGCAAATTCTAATACTACCATCCTGCTTAATAGGTATTACTATGGGGGGTCTCCCGGGGGAGTGGTCTACTGCTTTGAGCACTCCTTGTGCTATTAATTTATCTAGTTCTAAATCTACTTTGGCCGAAGAGCAAAAGGCACTCTCCTGGGTTTTAGACGTATTGGCACCACCTGTGGGTCCAAGTTAAAAGAAATGGGGGGTCCCATTATATTTACCAAGCTTGTTGTCAAATACATCCGTGAACTCGCTGGCCAGCACGGTGAAGGAATCTGGAATAACAGAGTGGATGCCGGAGAGGTTGAGCCCCAATGCGGAGAACCAGTCAAGCCCCAGGAGGCTGGGCAGATGGCCATCTACAATGATGAGGGGAAGAGGCCCCTGGAAGTTATTGCTGGCTATGGTGAATGTGCCGCAACCCACAATGGATATTGGCTGTCCTTGATAGTCTCTGAGGCGAAGTGGGCACTGCCTGAGTTGAGCTTTGGTCAGGCTGGGCATTATCCGTTTGATAGTAGCCCAAGAGACCAGGGATTTGGAAGAGCCAGTGTCCACTTCCATCTTGCAGGGCTCTCCCTCTATGCGCACAGTCAGGTATATCTTATAGGTAGGCTTAGTCAGGGATGCATCGCTGATAGCCCAATCAGGGTGCTGCTGGTCACCTGAGATGGCAAAGTAGTCTTCGTGGAGTTTGGGAAGTCTTTTTACAAATTGTCTAGACAAGGTGCGCTCCGGAGGTGGGTCAGCAATTGGTATGGCCACTCTGCAGACCTTGGCTAAATATCCTTTCCTGTCACACCAACGGCATATTGCGGCTTTGAACCTGCAGACTGATCTTGCATAGTTCCCGCCACAACTCAGAACCCGCCTGAGGTAAAAAATCAGCCTGAGTCCATTTTTTCCTGGTGGCCAGTTTGAGGCAGCTAATCTCTTCTTCCTCATCTGTGAAGTCTTCTTCGTGGTCTAAAGCATGGCCGGTGGCAGAAATCTCTGAATTTCTGTGGTGGATTTGTCCGACATTTCATATGCCGTGGCTTCATCCACGGTTGCCTGAAGGCTCAGCTCTTTTCGTACCATCAAGCATCGCTGAAGTCTGAGGTCTTTGATACCACAGACCAGCTGTTCTAACAGGGCCCCATCCAGCACAGGAAAGTCACAGTGCAGGGCCACTGTTCTGAGGGAAGCCATGTAATCGCTCACAGATTCCCCTTCTCTCTGGGTCCTCTGCCTAAACGCATAACGTCTGGCTATGTGCGAGGGAGTTGGAGAGTAATGATTTTTAAGTTTCTCCAAAAGAGTTTCCCAAGGCATCGAATGGACGGATTGAGGGGCTGCTAAAGACCTGGCTGTTCCAAACACCTCGTGGCCACATGTGCTGAGAAAATATCCTCTTTTACGGCCACTGGACAAACCGGTGAAGTCGTATGCCTCCAGGAAGCACTTGAACCACTCGAGGTAGGCGTCCCATGTTTCAGTGGCCGGGCTGAATGCTGGTAGATTAGCCATCCTTAGAAGGACGGAACTTGAGGAATTAGCCTTGGAGCGACTTCTCGTCGCCTGTGACTTGAGGCAGCTCTCATTAGTGACTTCGCTTTTCCTTTACCTCAGTCCTGATCCCACCTTCGTCGCCAGTGTTCTGTAGGGAGAACGAGGCAGACAGGAACTGAGGCAAGGCTGGTTGAAGCTAACACAACCTTTATTAACAGTATAACACGGCAAAATGTAAGGCAAACCTCGACTCGGCAAACAACAGCATTTGACAGCTGACAGCCCTTTTTATACCAGAGCTGTCAGACGCTGAACCAATAGAATGGCTGCATTCTCCCGCCAGCTGGTTGCTTGCGTCTCAACCAATCAGGGGCCGGCAATGAGTCAATGGCGTCGTAGCCTCGAGGACTTAACACAGACAGTGATTGAATAAGTATCGAAGAAGGAGAATTCCAGCTTGAGCTTGACAGAAACAAACTCAGGGAATACCTACTGACTTTAAACAATATTGCCAGACATATATCATTTCTTTACTCAATAATTTTCTAATAATAGCTTCTGAAAATTCTGTGGATATGGTACCTCTTAGCTTTTAACAAAGTATCTCAATAATATCTAATTTGGCATTCTGATTAGGAAGCTATAAACTACCTAAATGTGGGATAGATCGGTCATTTATTAGGTAATTGAACAGATATCTGAAAAAAATCATATTCAAAGAATGCTCATCAATGGCTCCTCATCAAACTGGAAGAAGAAATTTAGTGGGATACCATAGAAGCCATGGTGATACAGGGGTTAAAATGCAGGCTACTTCAGCTGACTGCCAGGAGTTTATTTATTTATTTATTTCTTAGATTTTTAGACCGCCCCTCTCCCAAAAAGGGACTCGTTTAATTCCTTTGTTCCCGATCTACTCAAAGTTGACTCAACCTTCTATTCTTCCTAGGTTGATAGAATGAGGACCCAGATTGTTGACTGTAAACTGCTTAGAGAGGGATGTAAATCACTCTGAAGCAGTATATAAGTATAAATGCTATTGGTATGCCATAGGATTTCCTAGGAACAATGCTTTTCAATATTTTCATTAATGATTTGGCTTAAAGGTTTGCACAACAAATTTGCAGACCCAAAATTGAATAGCATCATTTAAACTCTAGAAAACAAAAAGAAAATTCAAAATTATCTTTACATGTCACAGAAGTAAGATGAAAATAACGTTTCTCTATGGGCTATCTGGAATTGAGAGCAACCTGTCAATGAACTAATTGAGATAGAATCCTAAGCTTCAATACAAAGACGAGATTGCAGATATATTTGAACTTATCCATGCACCTTTTGGCTAAGCATGAAGAGTTCTGCTCTAAAATAGTAAGAGATGGGCCAAAACCACAGCCAGTCTCTCATACTGTATTACAAAATTAGAATATAAATATTAAAAGACACAATAGATAGGTCAACAATGCAATTCAATCTGCAAAGTTAGATAGGAAAATTCTATCTAACTTTGGGGTGTCAAAGTCGTGGCACGTGGGCCAGATGCCCCTGCCCAGTTTAGCAAAGGGGGGGGAGTCCCGATATGTCACGTGACTCTGCCATGACGATGCAAGTTTGACATCCCTGCCTTAGCTCAATTAATAAAAAAAGGTTATTTAAAGCTCTAGTTACAGTATATTCTGTCTCTTGCCAAAATTCCTCAAATATTGTCAACTTCCCAGGAGAGGGTTGTGTTAATGCAGGACCCTGGCCATGGAAACCTATGAACACAGTTGTATGAGCAGAGTCTTTCTTTCTGTACACTTCACAAGATGTTGTTGTGGGTAAAATATCTGAAATGCCCCAAATACCAAAACAGAGATCCTTTTGATACAAAATTATGTGGAACCCTAACAGATCTATCTGAGCAAGTATGTAAAGGAGAATTAAAATGTTTGCATTGACTTCAGAAAAGTAAGATCAGTGAGATTCCCTAATTCCTTTCCAATTACAATAGATATTAATTAGTTTCATATTAAAGAAAGTCTATCTGTGATCAGGAATTTTAGCTTATTTGCATTAAAAAGTTTAGAATTAAGTTTTTATTTTCTCATTATTGCATTATTTTAATGGGCTGAAGGTGCCTGAAACTAATTTACAATATTTAATATAAGTAAAGCAGAACCTTTCCAGATGTGTAAAATTGCAGCTCATTTCTTAATTTTAATGGTATTTCTCTGGATAGTTAAGGAAAATCTTTCCTGGAACAATCTGATCTATCAAAGACAAACAAAGTGTGGGGAAAATATTTCTCCCAACTAAGTGGAAGTGCTTTTTCTAATTTGTCTTGTCCAGTTTGAGATGATTGCCTTTTTCTTACAGTCCCAATGACAGAGTTTGTGCTACTCAAGAGAGTTTCCTGCCTTTTTGGAAAGCCTGTTCAGATCCACAATTGTTGAGGAAGACTGGTAGCCTTTTCTACAAGCAGATCTAAATGAAAAGAAACTGTGTTTCTTACATATCTACTTCAACAAAATAAACTCAGTTCAGAATAAACTTTTCGACCCAGTTCACATTCTATTAAATGGCTTAATGTTGGCTTGGAGTAACAACAACAACAACAACAAGGGTTAATCTGAATAATTCTGAAGTTTTGAGATTCTGTGCTGTAATAATCCAATTGTATTTACTATATATTTTCTAGAATTTTTAATTTTAGACCTTTGATTTTCTTCAGTTATTAGCTAACAACTGGACTTGTACTTTCTGTCTTCTTTCCATCTCTTTTTTTTAATATCAATTTTTAGCATGTTTTTTCTGGATGCCAGTTTATACGAGTCAAGCACAAAGATACAAGACTATTAGTAATGCGATAATTAATGTTAACACCAAAGCAATATAAAATAAAATATTTTTAAAAATAAATTTATGTTTTAGGAAATCAGGCTAATTTAATAAGTAAATGAAGTCAATTTGCATGCATTTCTGAGCTGATCTACCAATCTACATTTCACAGCCCTGCATTATTTTATGGGGAAAAAAAACTTGGAATTACATCTGTTAAACTAGAGCCAAGATACTATCTTGTATTTTATAACTATGTATATAGGAAGTAGGAACGATGTGATCTAAGCTGCTTCTGCTATTACTACCATGTAAATTCCACTGGACAAGTTTGTGAAAACATGAAAGCTGATGTCATTTTCCTTTGAACATAAACAAAACTCAGCAAGAGTGTGATCCGTTTTTCTGAAGAAAAACTGAAAAAACAAAACTTTGAGAGAGCTAGACATTCCTCTACAAGGTCATAGTTAATAAAACATTTGGAAAACGACATGACACAATTTAGGTTTAAAGGTTCACTTAACTTTGTTTTAGTGTTTTGAATCTGACAAGCTCACATTGTCAAAAGATGTTTAAATTGTTTTGTGTTTTGACAATTGATCTGCCAGAATAATTTTTAAGGAGCTTTCTTTTTTTTTCTTTTTTGTTTCAGTTAAAATTAAAATCCATGCTGCCTAATCCTTGGAGTCAATCTGTAATTAAGGGGATTTCAAGAGAGACCATGCACTGCATTAATTATAAAATTCAATATCTGTTTAATACTGTAACAAAAAAATGAATTCCAGGCAACACACCAAAATACGATCATTTCTATATTTGGGTGAGAATGTATTCCACTCCCATTTCTAGAAAAAAACAGGCACTCAATGCTTACAGTCATTGGTTTTCATATTCTGATATTTCAGCAGCCTAGAACTAAGCTGGTAATCATATCCAAATCATATCCAAACTCTAAAGAGTTCAGGGATGTAAACTTGTGGCCCTCTAGATAGTACTGAACTACTACTTTAAATATATCTTACCACTAATTTTGCTGGCTAGGGGTAGGAGGAATTGTAGCTTAGTAACATTTGGAGGGCCGAAATTCACTGGAAATACCATGGATTTAAATTTGGACTTCTGCATACAAAGTATGCCCTGGGCTTCTAATCTCTGTTTCTCAGAGGAAGACAATATATGTTATATACAAGGGTTTTTGGAAATTGTAATTTTCTCGATAAGAAAGTATATAAAAAATAATATATATTTTTTTACCAAATAATGCATCTTACAATTTGTGTAGAAATATTTGTGTTTTGCAAAAACTCGTTCTGTTTTTTTCCCCCCACTTCCAATTTTGCTTTGTGAATTGGTTCTGGCTAAACACACATCTGCAGACACACATGTCTGTGCGGACACACATATTCATATTTGTGTCTCTATGAACTGGTACTGACTATACACAGATGTGCCTATATTTCATTTTAAAGATCAAAACTTTTAAAAATGTTATATTCAATTTGCAGTTGGTTTGCAGAGATTCTTCAATTTTTAATTTATTTATTTTTTTGATTACCAGCGGAATAAAGCTTCAATCGTACACTTACATGTATTTCATAGATGGAAATAAATTCCACCGAGACCCATGGAGCTTTATTTTTGAGCAGACATGGACCTACTTGTGCTATCAATCTATTGTACTTAGAAATCTCAACATAGGTGCTTTGTGAATTGGGGTTTTCTTAATTGTCATCTTGATTTTGCATGGCGAAGGGACTAGGATTACCTGAAAGTGTCTTGATGGACAGCTTTTAGGAAAGGGGTGTTTGTTCAGTTAATTCTACTTCTACACTGAGATGTGTTAGTTTATCTTTCAGGTGAACATTCTACATGCTTTTTTCATTTGCATTTTTTTTGTCTAATGAAGGGTAAAAGTTGAAACTGTTAAGAGAATATTCAAAGCACTGAAATTGAACTCTTTCCTCTTATCCTCATAAGAGGAAAGAACGTTTCTCAGCTTATTGCTTCCTATTGAATAATTCATTTCTGTATAAGTACAATAAAATAAAAGTACACTCAAGGACTGAGCAATCAGGTTCTGCAAGGATGACACATCCTAATATAGCCTCTGCTGATATCTCCAAGTATTTGCTCTGTTTTAATATCTTCCACACAATGGATCTGCATTCTACTTGTCTTGCTGTGAGTAGTCATGTTTGGTATTGTGCTTAATCTTTGTGAAAGAATCTGGAATCTGAAGAGATCCATAGTTTATACTAGGTGCCCACTGTCCTTCCTGTTCCTTCCCAATTATGTCTGAAATCACTGAAATCACCTGCAGTAATGGAGCACAAACCCTAAGAGACTTTACATCTTAAGACTCTCACTTAAACAATTAAGAATAGGGGAGAAAAATGCTACTTTGATGTTCATATAGCTGTAGACAATAGAAACCTATCCCACTTATGGATTACAAAGAATATGAGGGTATAACCATAAGGGAATAGGAACATTTTTAGGCATGTTTATGCAGTGGCTAGGTGCAAGTGGGGAAAGGATTCTGGAAATGCCTAGAAATAGCTTCAAATACCAAGGAATATATTGAAGCAAATAACTCTGGATTGGACTCTCACTTGGCTGCCAACACTTAGCAGTCCAACAGAGCAATAATGTTGATTCAAATAGCAATTGCCAGCAGTATTTATTTTCAATAGTTTCAACACAGTTCAAAGCTACTGACAATAAAAACCAACTGATTTTGTCCCCGTCTGGTATTTTTTGTGCTATGGACATACAGTATATAACATCTTCAATTAAAACTATTACCAATAGCCTTTGGTTAGTGGTAGTAATTGGGACCAGAATTTCTGTTGCTAAGTGATGCTATAGTAAAGTACAATTGTCATCGCTTAGTGATGGCAATCCCAGGACTTGTATTTGCCATTGTTAAGCAAGGACTGAAGGTCATTAAGTGAGTCACAGGCAGGGAAGATGTGGTGCGAGGTGTGGCATGAGCATGACGGGGCTGGGGCTGGCTGCTGCCAGGGCGGAGGCTGCACGGTCCCTGCAGAACCTGGTTGCATGAGTGACTGCTTACCAGCGCATCTTTCTCTGTGGACCTCCCCTTTGTTTGTGCAGGACTCTGCAATTGTGACAGCCAGTGATAAGCACTCAGCTTGTGACCAAGTGACCACAGGGTTGCTGGGATAGCTAAAACTTTAAGTACCATTCATTCACCACCATCGTAACCTGGAATGGTTGCTGAAAGAGAGGCCATTAAATGAACACTACCTTTGCCCCTTTCTGCAATACACCTGTGTTCAGATTTGAATTTGTCAGATTCAGCCCTGCCACTTAGGCAAATGAAGAATAAATGGAAGCAAATTCCCTGGACGTTCACTCTTGCAGCAAGATGCTTGAGACTGCTGAGCATAAAGAGGTGGAGGAGGCAAAAAATATTTTGGGCCAGTATGTCTGTTATTCAACCATTTAAAATCTCTGCAGCGCTGTGACTGGAAAACTATGGTTGATGAACTTCCACTTACCATCAACTTTTAACATCACAGGCACCCTTACAAAGTGCACCCTAGTTTGAATTACAGCAAACTTACTAGAATGTTGACATCTTAGAAAATAGTTGTAGTGTATATTTGAACTATACCTGAGGTTTCTAAATCTTCAGGCAACACGGGACTTGTCTTCTTTCATTACTCATCCTCTTGTTACTTCTGAATCCATGGGTGGTCATGGGGGAAGACAAAAGCCAAACTGGGAAAGTGATATCACAAAGCAGTGATATCACTGCTTTGTATGTGTATCTTGGCATTGCAGGCCTTCTCCATAAGGAAAGTGACCTGCGTTGTAATATCACAACAATGTTTCATCATTGTGACAAAACCTCCAGATTTTATAGATGCCTCTTTCTCTTTCTCCTTTAGCTATCCTTCAAAGTATATCAACATGCTGCAGATATCCACACATTTAGCACAAATAAATACAGGGTGAAAGTCTTCATGTTATGAGATTGTACTTTGGCTTCAGTGCAAGTCAAGGCCTAGTGGAACAAGGTCTGGACTTGTGTAAAAATCCAACCAAAATACAACTGTGTGTGGAAAGGCTTCCTTCCTGCACTGAATGTGCGTGTTATGCGTGTGTGTATCCAAAAAGCTGTTATCATTTAAGGAACTTTGATTAAAGTCAGTTGATCTGGGACTATTTGTGATGATATCCATGATTTAGTAATGTCTGACTCTTATGTTTCTTCATTTCCTACTTTTTCTCTAGTATACTAGAGGAAGAGCCAACAGCTTTAAAACTAGCTGTATTATCTATAATGTCTGAATTTGGAGAATTGTGGTTTGTTCAGCTGTGACCTGAATCTTACTTTGTAATTAAGCTAGAATGATAATTCCATGCCTTACTCCAGGATATCAAGCTCATGTCATCACGGTGCAGTGGTGGGTTGCAGGCCTGGAGCATTGGGTAGCATTCTGGTACGGTGCTCCGGAGGGCCCACCTGCGTGCCCGTTGTCCTTACCTGTCTTTAAACTCTTCGGCTCTTCCGCTTCCGTTCACGGCGCATACAGCACCTGTGCGACACTCTGCTGAGCAGCTGGAGTGTCACGGAGGTTCACGGAGGCGTCGCTGGAGGGTAGGACACATGCGCGCACTGCGTGTGTGTGCATGCATGTGCGCATGTGCATTCATGTGGAGGACGCTGGGCCCACCACTGTCACGGCGGCATCACGTTACATTGCCCCCCTTTGCTAAACCAGATGTGGGCGTGGCCAGCACATGACACATCTGACCCGCAGGCTGGGAGTTTGACAGCCCTGCCTTATGGTAATTCAAAAGCAAATAAACCACATTGCTGCTTAGATTTAGTACAATTTCAGCCCATTGTTTAGGGAGAATTTCTTAAAACTTAAAATAATATTGTGATTTTTTCCCCTTTTAATTATAGTTTAATAAACCACAGATTCATCAGTTTAGTAGCAAAAATCTGGTAGTTCATTTCAAAGTAAAAACATTGGCTGGACTTTGCCACATAGAATAAAACAACTTCCCATTATTCATAAACAGGCCATAAGTCAACAAGCAGGAAATTAATCTGCCATAACAGAGAAGACATTACATGGTGATATCAAGCAACTTGATACCAGCTGTTTAGGATTTTAAAAGTCAAATTATATCTAAATATAAACATTGATAAGTATTATGAATGTTATTTTTGTTCAAATCCATACAGCTTTAGATTTTTTGGTACCAAGTTATTTACTTTATATAGCTCACTCTTGCTCCCTTTGTATTCTAATAGTTTTTCAACTTTCCAGTGGAAAACAGTTGTAAATTCTGGGAGACATCTTAAATTATATAATTATGACAGTGTATAAATGAAACCTATTAATGGAGAGCCACAGGATAAGATTTGCCTAGCTAACTTTGCTTTCAGAATTTGGCGGACAAGTTAGGGTTGTGTGAATTAGAATTTGGTTTTGTGATATGCAACGAAAGGAGATTTGGTAAATGCAAATACGTGATATCTGCCTTGTCAAGGAGTTTGAAGCTTTGGAAATACATTAAGGCCTCCCCTTTTACTGACACACCCTGCGTAGAAAAAAAAAAACCTCATTCATGACATTTACAAATTTCAAGGCATACAACACACAAGAGCTGAACTTTATCAGGTAGAGGGGCTCAGGTGCCATTTATTTTAAAAACCCATACCTTCAAAATATTTATATAAAACTAGCCCCACCTATGTCTCCTCAGTGTCTACTGGAGACTGAAAGTAGATTCTATTAACTTGGAATGGTATTTCAGATAAGAAGGTCAGAGATCGGTCAGAAAAAAACCTTTGCTATTTAGAGCTTCCTATGTCTTACCTTTGGGGTAAAGAGTTTCAGAAACCACTTACAGCATTTTTTGTACAGGACAAACAACAATGTATCATTATGCGCTCGAGGTAAATAAAGAAATTTAAATTAATTGCTATTTATTTCAATCATTTCTCAATATTTCCTAACTATTATCTAACAGGGTTTTTCTCAGTTCTGTAACACATGAAGGGCAGCGTTTCCACTGTATTTTCCACTAAAACCAAGAACATTTTTCTAGGCTTATCCTAAACCATCTATACTTCACCAATGTCTGCCTGAAATGAGGAAAGTCCCCTCTTTTTTCCCATTGCATATTTAGCAATCTCTTTGAATCCTCTCTGTTAGTCTGTTACCCAGTCCCTGTAATTTCAATAAATCCTCAGTTGTATAGGTACTACAAATCCGAGAATTCCCTATCAGTGCTGAGATATCTGTGGCTCTCCAGATATATGGGATCGCAGATCAATATTAGCCCAGCTAATATTGTCAATTACTAAGCTAGCTAGGAGTCATGAGTTGCAATTATAACATGTAGTTGCTTTGTGAGATGGGTAGCTATGTAGTTAGAGATAGTTAAATAAGAATCTGAAAGGAATCTGACCAAATAAGGCTACGATAGGTAACATTGTGATCTTATAAAGCAACTAGATTTTCCAAGCTTATTCAAAAGAAACTTTTACTAGCTACAACCTCAGCTTGTATTGCTTCATTTAACTGACATACTATCTTGGTCATCATCAGCCTTTTAATATTATTTTGGAATAAATGATTAAAAAATGGGTGACCAATATATATTTATATTGAGTTCTGTTGCTCTGATTGTCTATAAATTTAAATTAGATACATGTGGCCTTTTTTGAAACATACAACCAAAGCTAAGTAGGAACAATACTAAAACCTTACTACAATATGTGATTTTCTTGTCTTTATGAATAAAGAAGTTAATGCTCTGTACTGTATTTCCTCCCTTCAGGCCTAATGTTTTGCTAAGATTAACACCACTCTTTCATATAATCTGTTTTGGTTTCAGAAATACGTTTTTCTTGATAAAATCCTTTCCTTAACCACAAGATCCATTCAATAAGAAGCTAAACCATATGTACTGTACTTTCAATTTTAAGTGAAACAGACATTTAGACAGTTAGTATTAATAATTCTAAGGAGTAAATAGTACTATTCCTAAAAAGAAGCACCACGCAAGTAACGGCTGAGTCATAATCCCACTGTGGATGGCTTTCTCCTCTTGAAAGTTAAAAAAAATAAAATAGGCCAATTGGCTTAATAGTTTATTTGTGTTACTTGTGTAAAATGTGTGTCAGAAACACATGGTTTTCAGAAGCAACAATAGTTTGAACAATCAATGTAAGCAAAATCTGTTTGTTCCTATTGTAAATAATCTTCAATTTATTTATATTGTGTTAAAAACTGCCCTGAGAATTTTTAAAATCCTAACCAGTCTGTATTGTAATAATTATAAACATAGCTATTAGACTTACATATACCTACCATTGCTGAAAAAATGAACATAATATTTTTCAAAGAACTACAAATCTTGCACATGGAAGAAATACTACAGAGATCAACAGTATGATGTTAATTATTTTAGTTTAGCCAGACTGCAAGTTGCCACATTTATTGCAAAATGTTTTAGCACTAATAAAACAAAATATTTTTCAAACTGTAGGTTCAAATATGGGTCTTTTAAACTGTAGAAAAAACATTTGCCCACATTGTTAAATGACTATAAATTCAAATATATTAATATATAGAATTAAATTAAAATTTTAAATGAAAAAAATGAATTGGATGAGTTGTAATGATACTCATGCCACCATAGGTTTAAAATATCTAAATGTAAGCAACATGGAAAAAGGCTAGATCAATGTAACAAATACAGTTTTATAACGTTAAAAAGTGAGCCGTGATTTTGATAATGAAAGAATTAAAGCTACAAACAAATGAAACAGTTGGTGATGAACTACATTTTATCTGACAGCTGCCTAAATTTCCCTCTCATCTAAGTGGTTTTTGAACATTCCCATGACAACCAAGCAGACAGCAGATTTATCTCTGTTGCCTCATGAAAGTTGCCTGGGCTCAACTCTTAAGAGTAAGTCAGAAGAATAAGCTCAGCTTTATGAGTTGGTACAATCCATTTATTAATAAAGACACCTATTTCATATTTCAAAAATAAAACAGAGGTAACACTATATTTACCTCTAAAACCTAAAGCAAGTATGCTAGTCTACTGAAAACAAAGTTAAACAGAAGAAATAGATAGGAATAGAGGTAAAAATTATAGGCCTATTGACAATGATTTATTTTTTTTTGTTTTGCTTTCTTTATACTTGTTAAGATGAATTAAGAATTCCCTCTTTCGGTCTTTTAAAAAGAAAATGTAAAATATTGGGACTGAAAAGTCTCTGAAAATTTTTAGATCCTGCTTTTCCTCCTAAGGATTCCCAAGGTTAACTACAAACAAGCACCAACTTCCTCTAATATGTAAAATAAAAACTGGTTACAAGAATATTTTAAGATACTAAAGTGAAAACTCTATTTAGAAACTTCATCCTAAAAACGAAGGCTTTTACCAACTTCCTTGATAGCATTAATGAAGAAGTAAGATACATCTCTTGCTCCATCTCCTTTTTTACACAGCTCCTCCCTTTTATCTTTTCAATAAGATTTGTTTTTAACCTGGGACTGGGAAGAGGAAAACATCAACTACCTATTTGCAAACATCAGTATCGACAATGTGGTTACTAATACAATAAGTAAATAATTTTATTAATACGTCATATAATATTTGGGCCATGGAGAGCAGATAGATACTTTTTAAAAACACAGTCACTACTCGACAAACAAGAGGAGTTTCTCTCCAAATATGGTAGATCTGCAATTCTGCTTGCTATAAAGAATTTGTATCAATTTAATGTTTGCTAGGACAAATAGCTGGTCAAAATTTGAAAAAAATATTGCTTTGTCTTCTTGCATTCACACATGCTGTCATAGAGAGAGAGAGGGAGAGAGAGAGAAAGCACAAAATAATACCATAACAGAAGGGTGCTGTATCTGTGTTTAAAGAAGAGGTTGTTGGCAAACAGCACAGCTCACTTCTGCTGAAATGTACACAACTGATCTATGCAGCAGAGAAAGCTGGCACCCAGGGCTTACAACCTTAATTTGCCTGCTAGAAGGAATGGAGATTTACCTTCAGAGCACGTTCTTGATTGTTTTTAGCAGTCAGATGTCTAGGGTTGTTTGTAGAAGTCTGGTTCTGCTCTTTCATATGATGAAGCTCCTGCTCCAGCCGTTTGCACTGCAACGAGGAAAGAATCCCATTAAGTAAAGGAAACGGCGAGTATATGTGTGTGTACATACACATAATGATATACACTCATTCATTCTAAGGAATATTGCACTGAATCAGATTTCCAATAATTATTGGCCATTCTCTTGCTGGACAGTTTTGCAATCAAGGAAGGATAAAATGGAAGTGTAATGCTTACTGCAGTGCAAAATGTTAGAAGAACAACATGTAAATTAATGGGATAATTTGTTGTCCATGATAGAAGGAAGACACATTTTACAATATCAGTATATGCATAGAAAATATATCCATTGTAAAATTTAAAAAATTGGAAAGACATACTGTTATGTGTAGCATATTAAAATAAAACGAAACAAAACAAAACAGATTCTATGCATTACACAAACTGTCTCATGCCATTTAAGATGGCAACTATAAAGAGCATGCACCAAGAAATTCAACAGTTAAGACAAAGTGTAAGATATTGGATACATTCAGCCATCTAATTGAAATCCAATTTCTGGGTATCCTCCTGAATGAAAAGAATGATGGGGTTGAAATTGTCACCTGGGAGGCCCTGATGACTTTCTGATCCTCTGCTCTGCAGATCTGGTGGTGGTGTAAACAGCCACTGTGTAGGACAGATAGGCAGAACACTAGCAGAATACATCCATGAACACCAAGTAGCAGATAGAAGACACGATGAAACTTCTTAAATTCACAACACATGGGCAGACTAAATCACATTTTCATCTGGGAAACTGTGACCAAGCTAAAACCAAAAAATGCAAGGATTTTTTGGAAATTTGGCAACCAGGCAATCAGCATCAATAGATATAAAGAGATAAACTACATTTACACAATTCAAAAGAGAGAATAAAAACTTAAGAAGGAAACAAAAAGATCAGAACACATCCTTTCCAGCAACTAACACCCAGATAAGCAGAGATTAACACAGACAAACAATCAAGAAGTAAACAATACCCTAATCAAGGAAATACCAAGGAGAGAACCATACTCCCTCAATACTGACAAGGCAGGCTATTGTACTGAATATAAACAAGGAGTAACACCTCCCCTGCCCATTCACTAGCAGGAATGATGTTACCTAGCTAGGTAATTAAACATCTGCAAGCAAACAACCAAGCTTAGAGAATACCAAAGACTTCACTGTTCAACCCTGAGCAATTGCACTCGGTGTTGTAAACTGCACCCAGTTTTATGTACATGTGTGCAACTTCATTTCATTTTCTTTCCAATGAATATTTTCTGTGAAAAGTTTTACATAACTCTACAAATAGTTGCTATACATGTCACTCTAAGCATTGTGAGGGAAGTCATCCATTAAAAAGTTATGATTGGTTGCTCAAGAAACAGAATATAGATTATTTAAACAGGCCTAGCTTCCCCATTATGATGCTTGATTAATGCAAACAGAATTGGTAGCTTCTTCTTTTGACTGTGGTTTGTTTATAGCAGGGGTTGGCAACCAAAAACATTCAAAGAGCCACAAAGGTCCTAACCCGAAGCTCCCTGTTCAATTCTGGAGAGACCGGCAGTCTGGTCCCCCCACACCATAGAGTCTCTTCCTACTGTGGCATCCTTTTTCCTCTACCTGTCCTAACCAAAAGCCCTATCAATTGTGGAACTGACCGGAAAATCCACCCCTTACCATAGAGTCTCCTCGTGGCAAGCCAACTGGAAGCTCCTCTCAAAATTGTGGCACTGACCAGTGACAGGGAGCCACAGCAGAGGGATGAAAGAGTCACATACGGCTCTAGAGCTGCAAGTTGCTCACCCCTGGTTTATAGTAAACATTTCACCCAGGATGAACAGTATTTAGAATGAGTACTGTATGTATGCAGTTGGCTATTTTGCAGGGGGAGGGGAGTAGTTATAATCAGAATCAATCACATGTCCTGTATTTAGACCATATACTATGGGTAGTTGGTTTAGCAGCTGCACTAGTCAGGGGCGGGGTAGTAAAGATAAAACAAACAACTGTGTGCCCACTAGCAAAGCTTTGTTGTTACCTTCTTATGCCAACATAACCTTGTTCTGACTACTTTGCTTAAAATTATAAAACTAGATACTAGTGGGAAAGATGACAAAATACAAACTAGACCATGCTACCACTAGATGGATATAGAGCTGGTTGAACAATTCTACTCAGTGAATATTTTAATTATTGTTAACCATCCAGATTGTGAATAAAATAAAGTAAAACAAATATATGTCAATAGTTATAGGTATCAAGAAACACCTGGATTCCATTCTATGTACTGTGTTCTTCAAGATATTTATGAATGTCTAGAAGAAAGATTTAGAAAAGATTATTTTCAAATTTGCTGATGATACAAAGGTAGTACTATTATTATAGGATGATTTCAGGGGCGAGTTTCTGCCAGCATTACGGCCTGCATGTGATTTGCGTGCATGCTCTGTGTGCATGCACAGTTACCTGTAAATAGGTCTGCGCATGCGCAGAACATTAAAAATATCAAAAAAACATGCCATGGCAACCGGGGAACCGGTTCGGGGGCATGGCGAGACTGCCATCTCTACTGGTTCGGCGACCAGTCACAATTACCACTCCCACAATTACCAATCACCCATCTCTGGATGATATCAAGATTTAGGAGAATCTCTACGCTGGGACACTGAACCGAAATTAGCAGAATGAATTTCAATCAGCCAATGTGATTGTTTGGTCTTTTTTTTTATATTTTGTCTCATATAGTTGAGGTCTACCTATGATGCCAATTACAGGCCTCTCTCATCTTTTTAAGTGGGAGAACTTGCACAATTAGTAGTTGACTAAATACTTTTTTGCCCCACTGTATGGGAGGTAACTACAAAAAAAAAGCCATTAAAAAACCCACAAAAAACTCTCAACAAAGCACAACAAAAACAAACAAAAGAAAAACAAAGCAAATGCAATCCCAGGTTGTATTACCAGAAACAAATGCTGTCATGATCAATGTAAGTCATTATTCCTCTGTATTCTATATTGCTCATGCTGCATCTAAATATGGTATAAGGGAGAGAATCAAGATAATAAGAAATCTAGGAGGAAAAACGGAAGGAATAGTTGGATGCATTGGGTTTAATGTCAGAAGAGAAGACAGGAAGATGGAATAGAACCTCTTAGAATTGTTCAGAAAACAGGACCAGAAACAATTATTTTAAATTACAAGAAAATAAATGTCAATTGGATATTGGGAAAACTAAAGATTAAAGTCCATAATATATGCAATTTAAATACCTTAATACTGATATTGATCAAACTGGGAAAATCCCCCGCAGGATTTTAAATAGTTAAGATGCAAGTTCTATATTCACATGGGCCAATCCAATTCTCCATCACTTCCCTTTTTCTTCATCTTTTGGCTCCTGTGTTTTGTGCATAGAATTTCTATGCCGCTCACATCATTTTGCCATTGGCAGCCCTTCTGGATATGCAGCCTTCCATGGGAAAAGGCAGTATATAATCTGCTTCTAACAGTTATTCTAACAAGATCGCATGAATTACCCTTTCAACATGGCAGTAAATCCCACTGAACCCAGGTTTTTTTTGAAGAAACATATTTAAAATCATGCCATTAGCAAAAGAAATTAATGATGCTTATTAACAATGTTGCTAAGAGTAATATTGTGGAGATGTATCGAATACTGTATCTCAAGCAGACCATGCTTGTTCTTAAATGGTGTTGATTTATTTTAAAAATGTCTTTCCATCCAAACTGAGAGTCAACAGACATGACAGACTACAATTCTGTGTCCAACAAAAGAGAGTCTAACAGATTTAAGCTATTTTTTTATTATTCTCTTCTGATTCTCTTTATTTTCTTTTGGAAGATCTGCACATGAAGATAATTCATACCTCAAAGATTCCTAAAGGAAAGCAAGTATTTTTCACTGTGTGTGTGTTATTTTTTTTTTTAAAAACAGTCTTCTCCTTGTCCCAAATCCACCATGATTGCCTAAAGGGCAAATATCTCACCACTTGGATGCTACACAACTCTTTCCTTTGCAGACAAAAATAATATCAAACGCTTCCAGTCAAAACACAAACCAACCTTTGGTGTCAATGTGAGTTATGTATTTTGAATAGCAGATGTTTGGAAGCACTTATATTTATCTAAATTGATTTTATTCTTTTCCATGTAGAAGAAATTGATTTTTCCCCTCTACTAAATGATGGGTCTACATAGATTTATTTAATTAGGTCATAATTCTGAATTAATTTTTTTTTATTGTAACAACTTTGTAGTTCTGGCAAGCAGTCAACAAGAATGTTTAACTGATTATTTTTTCAGTGCTCAGATGTATTGAATCTCCCGAATTTCCATGAAAAAAAAGAAGAAATGAAAAAGAGCTTTGGTAAAGGTCAGGCCCCATGAACATCTGCTCTCTCTTTTTTTAGAAATTTATATTTGATTAGGAAGAGAAACATTTTGATTTAGTTAAAAAAAGTGATGCATTTCTAATATTTTACCAATCAGAAGCCAGTACTAATGAAATCCTTCTTTTCATTACTACTAGCCAGTCAGAAATTGAAGCTGTCAAGACGACCAAGAAAATTTAATATATTTGATTCTAATAAATATAAAATTATTGTGAAAAGTCATATAAAATCACATTCAAGAAAGTTAGGAATTTCAGATGCCATTCTCATTTAGGAGCAAAATTCCACAGATAATTTTATTTGCATGAATATGAGCAGCTCTTTTATTTTGACTGTGGCATTTCTCTTCCCTCCCCATAAGAAGCAGGGGAAAGGAATGATCACCAATGGTATGAATTGATCACATTTGTCTTAGATACTCCAAAAATTCTCAGCTCTCTTCAGTTTCAGCCAATTTGGAACAGATCCAAATCCAAATTTTGCTTAAAAAGATGTGAGGTTCTGAGCTTCTCCACTGATTATCAGGGATGTCACAACAAAAGGAGGTAATGTTTGCATATGTGATTTGAACAATTTTGATGAAAGAAGACTGAAATCTGTTTGGAATCTGTGATGGAACGCTATGGCCAAGATGATTGCTCATCTTTGACTGCTGTGCCAATTATGCCCCAACCAGTGGTAGGATGCCGCCAGTTCGGACCGGTTCAGACGAACCAGTAGTTCAAATGATCAGCTGGCCCCGCCCCCTGCCCTATCCTGTCCTATATTTCCTTCTTTCTGGCTCAGCTGATTCCCGCAACACAGCTGATTCTGCGCCTTTGCTGTTCTACTTACTGGGGCTGCCTTAGATGGTAAGCAGCTGAGCTTCAAATTGCTGCATATTGAACACTGCGAGCAAGTGCGTTGGGCACTATCACTGAACTGGTTGTTAAACCAGTTTCAGCCTACCACTGGCCCCTCACTAGATGCCCCAGTGATGTTCACTCACATCCTGATCATCACTCCAGTTAGAGAACTGTACAGGCTGTATGTAGGGCTATGGAGTCATGCTACAGGGCCCAATTCAAATCACTAGTCATCTCTTAAAGCTCTTCATTGTGTTGTACCAGGTAATATCAGGCAATGTCTGCTAAGATAGAATGTGCTCAGCCAGTATAAATTTTACAGGAGCCCACCGAGGGTCCCACCATTCCACTATCTCCATAGGGTATAGGACAGATGACAGTTCTTTTCAATGCCTCCCCTTCTTTGGAACACATTATATACAGGAATGAGGATATCTCCTACTCTGCTGCCATTGAAGAAGCAAGTTAAATTGTATTACTTTCTGAAATTTGGTCCTTAAGTTTGTCTGCTATTAAATTGCTTTGCATATTTAATATTCGTTTTCCCTTTGCATTATAACTTTTCAGAAGGCAGATAAAAAATAGATAAAAATAATGTACAAGTAGTTCTCACTTATCAACTACTTGTTCAGTGAGTATTCAAAGTTTCAATGGCGACGAATAGCAATAGCACTTAGACTTATATACTGCTTCACAGTGCTTTTACAGCCCTCTCTAAGGGGTTTACAGAGTCAGCATATTGCCCCCAACAAGCTGGGTCCTCATTTTACCCACCTCGGAAGGATGGAAGGCTGAGTCAACCTTGAGCCAGTGAAACCTGAACTGCCAAACTGTTGGCAGCCAGTGATCAGCAGAATCCCGAACTTCCGGTTTGCCCATAGGGCCGGATTTTTACGCTCCGGAGGCTTCACGGAAGCTCATGAAGCCTCCGGAGGGCCTCCGGGGGGGAGGGGAGGCTCTTTTCGCCCTCCCCAGGCTCCTATAAAGCCTCTGGAGCCTGGGGAGAGCGAAAAATGGCTTTAAAAAAGGATGACAGGGCAGCGCCTCGCGTGTCCTGACAAATGGCTCCGCGTGCCACCTGTGGCACACGTGCCATAGGTTCACCATCACTGTTCTATTCAATCATGTCCTGTTCTTGGAAACTGCCTGTACAAGTCCCCAAAATTTTCTTGCCAAAATTTGTCAGAAATGCTTTGCTAGTGCCTCTTTCCCAAGACTGAGACAAAGTATTTGGTAAGACCACACTTGGAATACTGTGTCCAGTTTTGGTCACGATACAAAAAAGACATTAAGACTCTAGAAAGAGTACAGAGAAGAACAACAAAGAGGATTAGGGGACTGGATGCAAAAACATACGATAAATGGTTGCAGGAACTGGATATGTCTAGATATGAAGAGAAGGACTAGGGTGACGTGATAGCAGTCATCCAATATTTGAGGGGCTGTCACAGAGAAGAATGGGTCAACCTATTTTACAAAGCTTCTTGTCCTGACAGCAGGACAGGAAGTAACACATGGAAATCTAAAAAAGTTAAAATCATGGCAACTGGACAAAAGCTAGTTAATCTGAGTTTTGTTACTCATTCAAGTAACTTCTTCAGTCAAAATTAAAAAAAATTAGTTAGGAATGGCTAAATTGCAGTTGCTCTATCAATGGAGGTGTCAGGCCTGTAGTTATGTTCTTTTTAGGATCTTTGGCCTGCCACACTTTCTAATAATTTTCTATGCTGTTTCAATAGTGTAGTAGTTGGGAGGGGGGAATAGAAAGGAGTAGGATTGTAGAATGTATTGTTGACATTCTTTTATAGAAGCCAAGGTCATCTTTTGTCTCCGCACCTCGACACCTGACCGGAAGCAGAGGGGTGTAGATGCCAGCGTGGAAGATGATGATTGGAACATGTGATGGATTTGTGGGTGTGGGGATAGATCATGAACTTTCAACTGGGTGGAATTTCAGGATGTAATTCAGAGTTGGAATTTTCCATAGAGGTGCTAACTTGCCTGTGAAATAAATTGGACTTTTAAGGATGTTTTGGACAATGGTTTATTTCTGCATGGTATTTAGAACCCTAACAGGAGGTTTTTGAGAAGAGATTGGACAGCTATTTGTCCGGAATGGTACAGGTCCCCAACCCTTGGGCTGCAGCCCTGTACTGGGCAGTGACTCGTTCAGAACCAGGCCGCACAAGTGTCAGGTGTGTGTGCTCACTGCTTGCACAAATGAAGTTGCGTACATCTGCTGCTTGCACAGAATCCTCCCTCTTCCCTCGCTGGTCCGCCAAGACAGAAAGGTTGGGGACCACTGGTATAGGTCTCCTACTTGAGCAGGGATTGGATGAGAACAGGGCTATCAAACCCGCGGCCCGTGGGCTGGATGTCCATGCCCGGTTTAGCAAAGGGGAAAAAAGTCCCGATACTCCACGTGAAGCCACCGTGAAGCTACAAGCTTGACACCCCTGGACTAGAAACTCTCCAAGGTCCCTCCCACTTCTGTTATTCTGTGATTCTTTCATTTTCAAGTTCTATAACGGCATAACATTCAAATAAAACACATTTCCTAAACCCTGAGACTATGAACCGGCTTTGAACTGTTTGAACAATAGTGCCCAGAGCAGTACAGTGGCCTTTATGTGGCTGTGCATCCTAGAAATTAGGAACATTCCCAATAATTCTCATTACAATATACAACAAAAGAAATTGATACAGAGTAATGGGTTGATTATAAAAATTACTGATGACAAAAGCCATATTCTGTCACCAATCTTTTGACATGGATGTTACCTTAGCATGTAGACTATTTTGCACACGTTATGTTTTGGAATTGAAAATGTTTATTATCTATGTTCCAGGGAACATTCCACTGTTCTCTCTGCCAACTTATCCAGATGCTGCTAAATTCACCCGGAACTCTTAAAATTATGAATCTTTTCAATGACAAGGTATGTAGGGTAATGTGTGTGAATTAACACAGCCAGATGTAAATTTATGTGACAAACTTACTGGGCCACATTTTCTGAGCCTCACTTATCCCAACTAAAATTGATCTGATTAGGCCTGTCTCTTCCCCAAACCTTTGGCAACTTACCTTCACAACAGACAGTAGACAAAGAAAGGTCTCACAGATTAAATGGCAATATATTCACCAGCAATTATGATGAGCTGGATTTTTTTTTAATATTGGGCTTTAACTCTGGAAGGCTGAAGTAATGAACAGAAAGTCATAAAGGCATATGCAAAGTGTCTTTCCCTGAAATAAGAACTGCGATATCCAGCATTAGAGAAAAGAGCTTTTTGTGGGCATGTGTATGAGAGAGAGAGGGAGTTCAACTGAGCCCAGAAAAGGTATCCTGCTCCTTTCTAGACAATAATTTCAGTGCAAACATTTGGCTAAATCTGTTGCTTGTTCTGTGATTCCTTAGCAATGAAATAGAAGAATCCTTGATTAATGCAGAGGGAGCTGATGTGAACATAAGCAGCTTTTCCATATAACTGCAATTGTTGCTCAGTTGAACACCACCAAGATAAATTGATGGACAGGAAAATAAAGTTCTGTAAACAATCTGTCATTCTAATGAGCTGGTTTTCACATAAGCTTCAATGGATTTTCTTGCAATCCATATGTAAACAAAGATATTGCCTAAATATTAAGTTGGCCGTTAAGCATAAGAGGACAAGAACAGTTCTTGTCCTTTGCAAAACATCTCAATCTTACTTTAGGAAATATATACCATGGCTTACTTTCTCACAGCCATTAAACCATTTACTATTTTCTTGATAATATATTTTTTTCACATATTTGCAGGTGCTCCATAGGGTGATGAATCTTCCTCCTGCAGGCTCCTCATTAGCAGTGGGAAGCAAATCTGCCAGCTAAGGATCCCCCCCCCCCCCCTACAAGCAAGGAAAAGTGGACAAGACTCCCTGGCTTGATAGGTGACACTTTTATAACCAGGCCTGCTTGCCTAGAGATGATGAATCCTTGGGCACTGGATTGGAAATCTGTTACTTTCAATTACAAATACGCTTCCATGAAAAAACAAGAGAAACAAAAACCTTTGAGATGTGCCAAATCTGAGCTGCCAAATCTGCTAACAACTTTGGCAGTCTGGATAGAGTGAATGTATTTTAAATGGTGATACGAAGAACTGTATTTGGGGCTAATGACATGTCAAGACATGTCTTTCCACTTAAGAGTGGGGGAACCCCAAAGTAGGAATTGAGACTGCAGGGGATGGAGGCATTCACTGAAGCCTCAAGTGTGGGTGTGGCTAGAAAAAAAAACATGGGTAGAAGCTGGCCATTCAGCCTTATTCTCTCTCTCATCACTGCCTTCCAGGCTCCTTGCTCTGTAAACAGCATTCCAGCAATTCTTTCTCTGTTTATTTGGCCACAAGACAATTTTATAAAGCTTTTCTATGCATTTCACTTTCGCTTTGGTGTTTTAAGTAAGCACTGCTATACCTCAGATGTTATAAAATAAAAATAAAAAAAGATCTGTAAATGCTGTGAATTCTGAGAAATATGCCAGAAGACTAAAATACATGTGATAAATGCAGTTTTTTTTATCTGATGTTTGCAAGTTAAACTGGAACTTCTATTACCTGCTGGCAGGGACAGAATCTGTCCCTAAAGCTTTTTCATTTATGCCAGTAGTGGATTTTCTAGCAAAGACTAGCATCAAACGAATACTGTGCTGTAATAGGTAAAAGCCAATTCTCTTTTGAATCAAATTTGATTCCTGGTAATTATGTAATTTTCTTGGCAACCACATAGAAGTTGTTTGCCACTGGGTTCTTCCAAGGTTTAACCTCTCTGTCTATATTACAGTCTTGGAATTTACTGGTTCTCCCATCCAAGTAAAGTCAAGTCTGCCTCTACTTAATTTTTCCAGGTTATCTAAGGTCAGTTAAGAGACATCATCTAGCTGGATGAGGAATAGGTACATGCATACATTTTTAATAGTTTTTCTAGGTAATTATACCTTCACGAAAATGCTGAACTAGAAATAAAATATAGCAAGACTACAGAACTGAGGGGACATATAGTTGCTCTTTACCCCTGATCAGGAAGTTGTGGCTCTTTGTCAGATTGAAAATCAGATTTTCAGCACTTAAAATGTTTCTGCATTACATGGGGTGCATATAAAATTAAGTCATTTTGGTTTTGTTCTACCTCATTTACTTTTTATTTCACCATGCACTTTGCATTGCATTTATCCCTAATAGGAAGGGACAACTACACTCTGTAGGCTTCTTGTGATCATACCTGCAGCCCCCAAGGCACACGGACATGCCTAAGTTTCCAACTACATGTTTTTGGATGTGAAAATATCCAAATAAGAGTGAAAGGGCGCCTTCAAATGTCTGCAAGGCAAACCAGACTCATTTCCATTTAATAAACAAGCCAATCTCCTGGACAATGGGCCAACGCTGGGCTACCAAAATTTTAGTGGCAAAGTCACTGATTCTGGTACAAAGTTTTGATGCAAAAATACCAAAATAAAATTAGAAATAATAGCAGTGCAAAGCAAACATACATACATTGTCCAGCGTCCACTCTTAAAACTGTGGAAATCACATAAATTAGGCAAAAAAGGTTCCTCCCTCTAGGGAGTTTGGAGTCTACTATGGTAGAAGTTTTACTGTAGCTGCCCAAGGGTCCCGGAGGATTTCTTTGAGGCTGAGAGGAGTTACATTAAGATACAGCATGTTTCTTTTTGATACCCACAATATTTTTGCCTTCTTGAACCATATAATTTCTCCAGACTTTTAAGGACCAGACCTTTCTTAATATTCTAGACTAAAATGATAGTTATGTATTACCAAAAGAAAGCCTTCTGATTTCAGTGCAACTTATCACTATATTAATGGGTACCAAAGGCTTGAATATCATGTCTATACATCCAAGAGAGCCTTATATGTGAACTTGTTTTAGACCTCCAGCTTTCCCACTTCCTCCATGTGTCTCAGCCCAGATTTTTAAAAGCAGTTTGGGATATGCCAGAGCGATTTTTCCTCATGGGACCTAGGAATTAAAAGGAATTAAAAACAAACATGGAAGCATGATGTAATTTTATGGATTTATGGTTTTTGTTCCTGTTGCCTTATATCTTAAAGCTTAAAAGAAGAACAAACTCCTAGTATTAACAACTCCAAAGTAATATCAAAGAGTAAGATACTTCTCACTTGTATCAGTTACTTTCATGTAAAGCTCAAATCGCTAGACAAATATGAGGCTAATGTAATGAGGTATGCTTGGCCAGATTAGGGCAGACCAATTGAAGCCATTATATAACCAAGAAGGCTCATTAGATATTGTTAGACCATTGACTGTCTCTCAGCCCGAACCACTTTAAGGATCTGCTATGAAGATTTACTCACCAGAGAAGAGCCTAATGCTGGGAAAGATTGAGGGCAAAAGAAGGGGACAACAGAGAATGAGGTGGCTGGATGGAGTCACCGAAGCAGTAGGCCTGAGCTTAAATTGGCTCCAGAGGATGGTAGAGGGCAGGAAGGCCTGGAGAAATGTTGTCCATGGGGTCGCGATGGGTCGGACATGACTTCGCAACTAACAACAATAAATAGATACAATTCAGCAAGCCAAACTGACTTTCTATATGGGTAAAGGCTCTTTCAATTGACTCATAAATGAAACTACATGAAAAATCCATAGTGTGGGAGAGTCCCCACACCCTTTTTTGTCTTTCCTCATTCTCAGGTTTGTACCTTTCAGGTCTTCTTATACATTTCCTTATTGCTGAGGCTCACTGATCAAGCACTTCAATGACTGCTTTGTTTTATTACTTCAGTTTTGCTCTTTTCTACATTCTCTAGAATTGAATGACATCAGAAGAGGAAATGCATAAATGCGATTCATAATGAGAAAATGAAGGGAAAAGATTTTAATTTTTTTTTACTTCCTCAAGTTCAAATAACTAAAAAGGAATTAAAGGAAACATTTTATTTTCAGGATTCAGAATTAAAATATTTTTCTTACACTGATTGAGTTTTGAATCAATTTGGTACTTTTATGTCTAAATTTCCTTTCTAGAGTTTAAAGCAAAGCATACAAAGATGTATAGCATATGGTATCCTTCAGTTTTAAAACAATACAGCATGCAATCTTCACGGTTCTTTTGTTCAACAGAACAAATATGTCCATGTAATCTTACGCTAGCCTCTTCCACTTCAACCAAAGACTAGATAAGTGAGAGAACACTTATTTGTCTGTATACACACAGTTAGAAATCGGTACTATAATGTAAATAAAAAAGCAATACATTTCTCCATGGTGCAGAAAGCTGCCAAATTGATCTACCGTATTTGACTATTATTTCGGTATGAACTGCTAATGGACCTTGAAAGCCCTGCTTTTCTTCTACTGGTTCTTTATGTTTAAATTATCTAAAGAGTCCTTCAAATATAATATTGTTCTATGGTAGCTCTACCAATTTTCTGTAAAGTAGGACTTAGATAAGGTCTCAGGTTTCCCAAAAATGCCCTAATTGATTCATGAGTATCGAGTCAAGTTTCAATACAAAACTAGTCATTTATTAGGAGCACCATAGGCAAGATCTTTTTGCAGTCAGGTCTAAGCTTTGTTTGAGTTATAGCTGAACTTTAACCATGTTCCTTCCCTCCCCTCAATCTGTGTCATAAATCACATTGCCCAATGAGGTGAAGCCCTCCCAAGCCTGCTGCAGTAATCTAAGATCCGACTTCAGCCGACAGTATCCGTGGAATGCGCTCCGCCTTCTCTCACTATGACAACATTAGGAGTGGGGTCACCAACCTCGCAAAGGAAAAATCATTGATTCATATAAATAGAGTAAAATTTCTGCATATGCAAATAGTTCTATCAAAACTGAACCACAGACTGGGCCAATTCCCCCTTCAAATGAATCCCTAAGTATAGAAGGAATAGACAAAGTTCATAGTTCATTAGTCAGGTTCCCCAAACCAGTGCCTTCTGACTTGCTCCTTTGGAATCATTCAGAGAAGGAATCCAAGAATAAAAGGATCCGTCTATTTTTCTCTTTAAGAAAATGAAACATATTTATTTTGAGCTATGTAATATTACTGTACACTGTTTGTAAATACACAGAGTTCTTTCTTAAAAAAAGCTGATACAAACTACAAGTAATACAAAATTATTTCCTGTTTCTTCCCAAGGTTCCAAAATTAAATATTTGAATTCTTTCCAAAATGCGGTTAGGGAGTTTGCTCTGATGAACTTAGTGCTTAACACTACTATAGAAGAGTCAAACAGCAATTAATCCAACAAGCTTTTCATGCAAATTTGGGGATATTTCCTAAAGTCTTTTTTTAAAAGATAGAATAGTTCTTAGGAATTAGAGAAGATGAATCACCACTTTAAAAAGTAATTAATGTTTGTAATTAAAGATATAGTTTAATTGTACCCTCAAACAGTAGACAAATGCAATTTTCACACAACACCATTATTTGAATAGATACAACTGGTGATTTTATAAAACAAATAACTAGCATCCCAAGGCAGAATTTTGATAACATTGTGAATATATGGAAAATTCAATAAAATAGGCTAATGACTTCAAAAATATTCATAGTTGCATATTTAGATAGTTGGTGACACTATGTAAAAAGCCTATACAGTGTAGGCGGGGAGAAGAGAAAAATTCTGGGATTCCACACTGTATGTATATGTGCAAGTATATATATATATACATGTACAGACACATAAACACAAAATCAGAATAGTGTAAGCAATATCGAAGGAGATGTGATGGTGCAGTGGTTAGAATGTAGTATTGCAGGCTAACTCTGTTCATAGCCAGGAGATCGATCCTAACCGGCTCAAGGTTGACTCAGCCTTCCATCCTTCTGAGATTAATAAAATGAGGACCCAGACTGCTGGAAGTAATATGCTGACACTGTAAACTACTTAAAGAAGGCTGTAAAGCACAATGGAGGGTTATACACATCTAAGTGCTATTGCTATAGATAGTAGAAGAAGACACTTCTGAAGTTGTTGGAAGACAACCTTTACAAAACACAATTTATTATTTATATTTATTGTCTGTTATAATAATAACATTGAAAAATCTATCACAAGCGTATTTTGCGTATTCCAGCTAATTTCGTATTCCCAGAAATGATCTTGTTTGAAGATAGAGACCGAACATCTCACTTAATATACTAATCTGATTTTCTTTCTGCTCAAATTGATCCAATTCTCTTGGTGGGACACCAACCTTTCCATAGGCTCCCTGATAGGTGTTAATTAACTTTATTCCTTCCTCATAAGTAATTTTGTCTCTAAGCACTAATCCAATTTATGAGATAACAACTTATCTGCTTTCTGTTCTAGAAAGACAAGCTTTCCCCTTCTTGCTGAGCAGCCACAAAGAAAAAGCGCAATGTATTGTATTTATGATGGGATTTGTAAAAGATGCCCTTTGACAAGCTAAGACCACAAGGTGGATAGGATGGTGAAGCTGAATGTAATTTGTTCCCAAGCCATGTAAGGCTTTGCATGCCATTTGTTGCAAATCCCATTTGTAAAATCTTACATTCAGTCCTTAAGATTTTAAAGGTGCCCTAGATATCAATGCTGTGAAACGCCTTTTCTTTAGTTTTCCCTGATGGCAACTTGACCAAGGATGATTCTGATGCATGCACAGAACTCTGATATATTTTCTCACTTACAGCAATATGGGAGTATACCTTGCAGTAACCCAAATGCTTGTTCTATTTAGTTCTAGACTGTCATGGGCTCTTGGGGTTTTCAGATTTTTTTTTCCAGTCCTACCTGGAAATGTTAGCAATTGATGCTATTCTACTTTACTAAAGTTCAGAATATTATACACATACCAGTACTGAAGTTCATACCAGTAC
This sequence comes from Natrix helvetica, assembly GCF_964273705.1. Lineage (NCBI taxonomy): Eukaryota > Metazoa > Chordata > Lepidosauria > Squamata > Natricidae > Natrix > Natrix helvetica. The sequence goes on from NC_138548.1 coordinate 58,523,251, forward strand.
TGAAGTTCATAAAAAGTTCCACAAATTCAAAAATTATCTAGTGAACTATGGTTACATATTGCAATCATTGGTTAAGATCATGCACCACATTAAAATAAACCACAAAGCTGTAAGTTTTGTTTTGATTTAAACACTGAACCAATTAACTATTGAGATATTCCATAAATATGGAAGTAAAATTGGTTAAAATGTCCATGCCTAAAACTATATCTAACATGTATAAATATCTGAGTTAAAACACTTGAGTTAATATGAATTATGCTTGATGACTGTGGAAGAGATGCACGAAAGCCTTTTGTAACCAACTGATACACTTTCTACAGTATGCAAAAAAAAAAGATTTTATGTGTTGTGTTTGTTTTGAAAACAAAAAAATAAAATTTTTATTTAAATATATATATATATATATATATATATATCTGGTTTAAGATGACATATGAAACTACCCACTATTTTCTACTATTGTTTACTGGAGAACTGTTTTCCAGATGGCTAAGGACATGGAAAGAAAGAAAGAAAGAAAGAAAGAAAGAAAGAAAGAAAGAAAGAAAGAAAGAAAGAAAGAAAGAAAATACATGGAGAAAGGAGAAGTCACCAAGGAAGAGCACACACAAGTAATCCAGAATTGCACGTATGTTAGGAAAATTAAAGTGGGAAACGAAAAGAGTAAATGAATTAATTGTTCAAAGTAATGGTGAAGCACTAATAGGAAATGAAGAAAGAGTTCCTTTACTGTTTTTGACTGACTCTCCAACAAGTGATTTTATCTGGAAATTCTGAAGAGAAAGATGAAGGGCAAGACCAAAGCTGGAAATTATTAAGTTTTAGATGGATTGGGACTGCAGTAAAGAAGGAAATGAGAGTGAAAACAGGCTAGAAACTGACATTGTATGAAAAGAAACTGAAGGTAGTACAGATATTTTGCCTTGAGAAACTAGACATGGTGTGATGGCACCCTTCAAATACCTTAAAGACCAAGGTATATTCTCAGTCATTCCAGGGTGCAGAATAATGTCTGGAAGGCAGATTCCAACTGAATGGGAGCAATTTCCCAGGAAGTTGGCAGGTTCCCTGTCATCAGATGTATTTGGCAGAGGATTGAAGCACCATCCATCATAGATTCCTGCACTGAGCAGAGGGCTAGACTTGGCCATATCGGGAAGATGGCCCGATATGGCCTCTTCCAAATCTGTGATTTCAAGTCCTTTTTACATTTCTTTAAATTCATATTTATCAGTCACAGCTATATCAACACCTTTATTATGAATACTTTCAACATTAAATCCTAACAAAGAAGCCTTTAATTTTACTGTGCATTTTCTATTTTTACATTAATTTACTTTACTTGCTGGGATGATTCATGAAGTATCGGACGAAGTGGGGAAAGCATCTCTGGCTCCTTCCCACTCCCCTGAAAAACTCCCCATGAGATGTACTGAAGCTTTAAATCTGAAACAAACAAACTAGTTACAGAGGTCAAACTCATATTTGCTGGAGATTAGCTTTGAACTCAAATCTCTTCCACGACTCATATAATTCAAGCCACATTCTTTTCTTTTTAAACATCACATCTAGATTTTCAAACTGCTTTTTAAAATGGGACAATTTCAGCCTAATATCTGCTGAAGGTATTTATTTATTGAATGTATATACTGCCGAATGTCATGACTCATAGGAGTTTAGAGCAATTATAAAAACAGAAACCTGAGCGCGAATAAACCATGATAAACCAAATCAAAGCGAATAAGTACATTAACAATACAACCAAAGCTAATTAAATAAAGACAATTACAAGGAAACAATATCCATGTTATTTCTAAGCCTGGCATTTTACGGACTGTAACTATGATGTGCATTCAATAATGCCTCGGCAAATGTACTCTAGAAGCTTGTAAGGCCTTTAAGGATAGATTTGTGGGCTGTAAAAGAAGGAGAAAAGGATGTCTCGACTCGTGACAAAGTTCCACAAAAGCATCACTTTTGATAGGAAAGAATATTGCACACTTCAAAAGGGACATTGTCCTGGTCCATGGAATTCCAGGGATTTTTATTTTTGATGGATTTTGTATTGTTTATTATTCTGCACATAAAATACTGTTGATGCAACTTGGTCCAAGATATAGTGTACCAATCTGGGACAACCCAAAGATACTTGAGAGATGCTTACTGGCTAAAGGTCACTTTCACACAAGTTGAAAACTCAGGCCCACAATATTATTCATTTCCTTGAGGGAGAGATACATGCTCTGCTTATGCACACATTATTTCAGATCTTCCCTCAGGTGGAAAAAGAGAAGCCCAACTGGTTTAAATCCAGGAGACAGCTCTTGGGAGGAAGGCTGATGACTGAAGCTTTGGAAGAAGAGGTATTCCATCTCCTCATGAGACTACAATTAAAGGAGAATCCTCAGAAATTTGTAGAAAGTCCAGTAAATAGAGCAGAATGGCATTGGTTTGGAAAATTGTTATTTTCAGTAGAATTAGGTGCCTGTCAAACCAGGAATTTGCATTAGCCCCCCCCCCCTTTCTTTTTTCTGTGTGGTGCTAAGTCAAGTCCAATGTTCTTATTTCTCTGGGAAATTGAAATGGCAGCAGCACCTCAGTCTTTTACCAATTTTTCAGGCTGGGCATGTTTATTTATAATATTTTTGAAGTCTATAATATTAAATTGCTGTATGAACCATTTGTAACAAACAAGAGACATATATGGTCAACTGGGATCACTGCAATTCCTTTGGTTAATATTCTCTTAGGTTGGCAAGTGTATCACTGTAATTTAAACAGCCCCATCATTTATCTTCATCAACATTAATTACCCACATTTTGATTTCAAAGGGAAAAATATTTTATTTTTATCTCGTTTTTTTTTTTCAAATAAAACATGATTTTTTTCATCTCTTGTGAGATTGGTCTCTTTCCAAATATATGAGAAGGAAAGGTTGAATCGTATACTCATATGTCTTCACATTACATGACCACTAATGAAATTAATCTACCTGTTGTATTTTTATCTTTTAATTGGTATAAAAGTAGCAAAAACTTTGAGAGTCCCATTTCTCTTCCATATCAGGGTCAGGATGTAAAAACCAGGTGCCTCCTGGAGATTAAAGTAGGAGGCGAGACCATGGTGTAAACACACAAGAGTTCTTCTGGAAAAGATGTTTCGAAACATCTAGTCCAGTGATGGCCAACCTTTTTGACATTGTGTGCCAAAAGCGGGGGGAGTGTGGGGGGAGAAGTGTGTGCGCACGCACAGTCATAATTTTATGTGCTCTCTCCCCGTGCATTTGCACACGACCCCCCTGCACATGCACGCACAAACCCTCATTCTCCCCCCACTTTTGGCACACGATCGCACAGTGGACCCATTTTTCACCCTTCCCAGGCTACAGACCCTTTCTAGGAGCCTGGGGAGGGGTAAAAGGCCTCCCCCCCGGATGCCCTTCCGAAGCTGAAAATGGCCTGTTTGCCGGACCGGAAGGTCTATTTTTTGCTCTCCCCAGCATTTCTAGGAGCCTGGGGAGGGCGAAAATGGCATTCCCCAAGCCCCGGAGGCTGAAAGCGTCCTGTTTCCCAACTTCTAGTAGGCCCAGTAGGTCTGAAAATCAGCTGGCTGGCACGCACATGTGTGCCAGAACTAAGCTTGTGTGCCCACGTGCCATCTGGAGCATGTGTGCCATAGGTTCGCCATCACGGATCTAGCCTTTACTCTCAGTTAACTGCTAGTTAATCAATATGTCCTGAACTTTCTGGATGATAACTGGAATCTGGATATGCCCAGTCATAATCTAACATTTTAGCACCTGGTCCTTGATAAGGAAAGTTCTTCTCAATATATCTTAAAATAGCCTACATAATAGCATGACAGTAAATACTTGCCTGTTTCAAAGCAAAACGCACAGATTCCTAAATGTAGATGAAGGTCCCTCTTTTTACTCCTGTTCTATTTCTTTCTTTCTTATTTAACAAATTCTTTTATCATCCATCTTATGGTTCAAGGTTGATTCTGAGCGTCTTAAGGCAAGTTCTAAAAGCTTTTAACGTACTGGTGGGGGAATCCCTTACTGTACCTTACAGGTACAGATCTTTTATGAGAAATGTTCAATTGGCTGTGGCGAAAATGCTTGAATGCTTTGGAAGTATAAAAGAAAAAAAGACGGTTACGCTTCCCTTTGATAAGCTGACCCTTAGAAAAGGTTGTCTTAAAGCTAACCCACAAGTTCTATCGATACTTATTGTTTATCAGCTGCTATCTGGGACTGAGAAAGGTGGGCAGTTAGCTACGCTACTTTTAAACCTTTGTTCCCTCAGGAGCTGCAGGCCCCTTAAGAAGCATACCACGATTAGAGAAAGGGACTTGAGTTCTTTTCAGATGAACTGGTTAAGTGCCAACTTTGCTCATGAAAAGTCATGAGCATGTTCCTGCAAAGCAGGATGTGATCAAACTATTCAGAGCTGGAAAACCAGGTTTGCTTGCCAATTACGTTATTGCTTCAGTGCTGAGTATCAAATAGTGCCACACCAGCTATGAAAAAAACTGTTTTTTTTTCTTTTAACAACCACCACAACAAAACAAATTCAATATCTTTGGCCTTTTGGCTAGACTGTAACACAATCACAGGTCCTGAGTATAAGAAAAAAAAAATAACACCCAGCTCAGAATGTTGAACTCCCTGTTTGCAAAGGAAAAATAACCATTTCCCTGCCCCCAAACAAGTAAGAGAAAACTAGCAGTAGCCCTTCCTCTGTTACCAGGTTTCAGCTCGGCTGCCAAGTCGCTCATGTTAAACATTCCTGTTCAGAAGGTGGAAATGGCAAAAGGCCAGCAGCTGTTTTGAGTTATTTCATCACACTGCCCACTACTGGCAAATGCATTTATTCAAACCAAAACCATTGAGAGGAAGAGCTAATTAGAAATCTTTTTCTCCCCCCGTAAACAATCCAATTGTTTTGATCACTCTGAAATGAAAAAAAGAAAAAGAAACAGGATCTATAATATTGCAGGACTGAACCATTCACGGGTCTACCATGCCTTCCTCCAGAACAATGCAGTCTATTTTCTACAATCCTCTTAGCTATCTAGCAATTTACCCATTTGGGCTATGTAAGCAATACCTTTTACGATTAGCAGAAATACAGATGTCTGGAAGAAGGACTAGCGTATATAATACCTGCCAATGATATATAAATAATTTTTTCATTTAAGTACGTTATCTCAGTCCTCTCATTTCCTTTGCAAAGCCATGACAGAAATTCCACGGGATCACACAGTACTTCTTCACTAATAAATACAACTTGACAACTGAGTGTCAACAGTTTTTCTCTTCTAAAAAAACAAAGTGAATAACCAAGAGTGCTGTCAATGTTTAGTTTTGTTGTTTGCTTATAGTCACTTGAAAATATATATGAATGTGATATCAAATATTTGAATTTATGCCATTTTATTTGTTTTTGCACATAGTAAAAGTAATTTGTATGTTTGTACAGTAATCTAGTGAACTATTACTGATTATATATGCATGTATCATTAAATCCTGTGAAGAAACTATACCCTGTTATGATGACTATAGTACACATACGTTTTTAATAAGTATCTGGCCACACTCAAAACATTCAATTTCACTTTTAATTTAAGACTCCTAAGGGCATATTTGCACCTTCATTATCAGCTAATTACAACTTAATTGGCATCATATAAGACAGGAATGCCAATACCCACAAGACTAGTTCAGATATCACCCAGGGCATAATTGCATACTTATAAACAACTACAGTAGCTACTAAAGAATATTAAATTTTGCCAGCTGAACTCAAACTATAATGAAAGTATATGATTGCTGCATTGTCTTTTGTCTGATACCAAATGACTAGAACTGAAGGCAAAGGCCCAACGTTAGTCACCACAACATAATCTTTCTTAAATATCCCTCCAACCTTAATTTACTGATCAATGATCTTCAAGAGCCACTGGGGCTATAGCTGTTGCGAATATTAACAGATATCCATTCAGAAGCAATGTTAAATGTTAAACTACTTGCATAAATGTCAGCATGTAAGGTTCAAGTACTGCTCCTCTATAAAGATATCCAGTGACAACTTATTCCAAATGAGCAGTAAGATCTGGCAGTCACATTATCTGTGATACATCTAGAATAGGTCTAGGGACAAGTTCAGCCAGGGATACTCAAACTGGTATTGTCTAGTTTGGGGATTACAAATCCCCACATTTCTGATGACCAGGTGTGCTGTCCAGGTTATATGGAAATTCTTGTCCAAAACATCTGGAAGATACCAGTTGCTAATCTCTGCATTTAGCCTTTTATAGCCTGGTAGCAATCTAATTTTCTATCAACTGTGAAATAAATATTACCTTGCCAATTTGATGTTTGGATTAAATCACGGGGGTGGGGACTGGGGGTGCGTGGAGGAATCTTTTTTTGCTATTAAAGATAATAATCCATAAATTGTCCATCTAGTTCATACTAATTTGTCTCAACATCAGCAACACAATAAAGGATCATGGACAACTTAATTCCTTTCTTCATCAAGATAAAAATCCTTCTGTCATTTATTTGGCAAATCATGTCTGGGACAAAGAACAGTAGAGAACATAAATATTATACTGTGCTGTATGTCAAATTCTCTTCAGAGAAAAATAAGGACTAAACAGAAACTAAAGGTAGTTTCAAAATGCACTTAAGAGAAGGGTATAAATACCAGGGAAGCAACTACTACTGTAGAATATTTGGTGAGCTGTGATCTTGGTTGCTTGCGTGCAGACATTTTATTACCTGACTAGGTAACAGCATCAATGCTAGTTATGTGGAATTTGTTCTCTGTTCAAATACAGTATTTTCCTCTGCCAGTATTGGTTGAAGCGTGGTTTTCCTCTCGGTAATTATTTAATTGTGGTATAATTTTCTGCTTGATTGCTGGTCTGGTTTTAATTCCTGTTTATTTTGGTGTTGATTGCTGGAGAAAATGTATTTTCCCCTTTCAGTTTTTCAGTCGTCTTTTTTTAACATTGTGTAAATGTGGCTTATATCTAATATGTGATGATTGATGGCTGATTTTGGAATTTGGAAATGCCAAATTTCCATGAATTCCTTAGCTTTTTTGTTTTTAATTTGATTTACGATACCCATGGTTTTCCAGTTAAAAGAGTCTGTCCATAAGTTTTGAAATTACACAGTTTTCATTATATCTTCTGACTGATTGATCCAGTATGTAAGTGACACCTTCATCATAATTTAAAAAGGAACAAGTAGAGAAGACACATGAATGACTAACATTTTCAAAGGAATAAAATTCACAAGGGAAAACCACATAATACTTTTCCTGGATATCTTCATCATTAGAAGAAATGATTGCAAATTAGGAATTAACACCAATAGACAAAAAGCATACAATAGCATAGCAATAGACATATACTGCTTCACAGTGCTTTACAACCCTCTCTAAGTGATTTACAGAGTCCGAATATTGCCCCCAACAACAATCTGGAACCTCATTTTACCGGCTTCAGAAGAATGAAAAGCTGAGTCAACCTTAGGCCAGTGAGAACCAAACTGCTAAACTGTTTGCAGTGGGCAGTCAGCAGAAGTAGCCTGCAGTACTGCATTCTAACCACTGCACCACTACGGCTCATAATACCTTAATCAAAGCATTATCAAGGAGAAAATTTTCTTACCAGCAATGGCAGGGCAAGCTACTGTATATAAACAGGGAGCAAACCCCACACTCATGTGCAAGATTATATTAGCTAGTTGGGTAATGAAATATCTGCAAGCAAATAACCAACTTCAGAGAGCACCAAGGACTCTACAGTCAACCCTGAGCTACATATACTCTCTTCTATTGGAACAAACTAAAAGCTAAAATTTGAAAGTTCCGATGTAATAAAATTGTTAATTGCCTGGCACTATACAACTGGGAAGTCCATAAAATATGCTTAACTCTTAAATATATCAAGCAGAGCAGTACTGCTTGGAATCAAATATTTGGAGTGCAGTATACTTAAGATAAAAGTGGCATTTATGGCCTGCACTATCTCCTTGAAACTCCAATATACTACAGTGACAGACGTACATATCTCAAGGTGCCAAGAACTCAGAGCCAAGAAAATGCTCAAAAGAAAGGCCTTTTATAAAGACAAGCTTGGACCCGACTTTCTGATGAAGATATGCACCATTTCAACTTAGAATTCAGAGTAACTTTCTATAGGCATGTTGGAAAGTGTATTGCAAAAGATACATTGAATATATCAATTGTGGAATAGATCAATTATAAACCTTGCTTCTTCTGTTACCTTCTTCACTTTTTGTGTTTTATATTTTTTAAAAAGAATAGATAGACAAAATTTAGAAAAAAAATATTCTGCTATCGAAATAGTAAATTTCTATAGAGGCTCCACTTTGCAGCCTACTTCTTCAGGAAAGTTGCTTTTCAACAGCTTTAATCACTTTTATTCACTACTTGTATTTACATTTTAAAAATAAATATGTAGTTTCCTGTTCCTTTTATTCCTGTTTCTATTAGATGTATTTTTCCCCTTTCTACATGTTCCCACTTTTGATTTCCAATGACATTTGGAATTTAGATTCAGTCTTCAGAGTTTAAAATTCTTCAACTTTCCACTTCTTATATAATTTTAAATTAATTCAAAAAATGACTTTGAAAAATTCAGCATTGAATGTGAATATGTCTCTCTGTGTGTACAACTTACTTCACTGTGATATTTTTTGTAGGGTTATCAAGAAATCTTTTAAAAATTAAACCCTCCATATTTTTGCCAATGTTTATGAGGTGGTATATCTGTGAATGGATGCAAATAAACTAACATAGACTTACTTGAGCCAGTGCAGCATCTCGCTCTTCTATCAATGCATTAATTTCTTCAGCTGTTATTTTCTTTTTCTGTTTCTGGGTCCTGTATATGCGATCGACAATTATAGCTCCTGTCCTCCATATCGCCATACCGGTGTCTGCATTGTTTACTCTGTTCAGTAATTCCTGTAATGTCTACCAACAGCATTCTATGTTAGTCAGACAAGAAGTTTTAATATACTTTATTTAATATAGGGTTTTAATTAATAGGCACATGTGAATTGTAAATTGACTGAGTGAAGTTATTGAATTTTCATACTGCAGCAAAGATGTACATTATTAGTGTGTCAATTCTTCTTTTTCCCACATCTTAGTTTCTGAAACCCACTCAATTGAACTTAAGCCTCTAAGATATAAGACTGACATCAAGAAATCTCCTCAGAGAATGGCTTACCATGTCATTTTCTTCAGGGTTAATATTTTCTAGCCTAGAAAAAAGGACACAGAAAGCCTGATCAGTAGCATTTCCTTAGTGCAGCAAAATGAATTCGCTTTTTAAATCTTTAGAACCCTCAAGTAATTTCATTCTACTGGTCTTTAGAGTCAACCATGACACTGAACATATTAAAGTGCCACCTGCTCGATTCCATCTTTCAATAATGCTCCATATCTTCAGCACTGACTTCAGAATGTTAAGTTATTAATGTTTACTGCTATATATGACTACAAGGATCAATTGTTCATATGTGCTTAGATGAAGAAAGTTCCCCAGCGGCAGGGGCACCGAAGCACCTTTTATTTATTTAATTCTGCACCCACTGAAATACATAAATAAACCTCCAGCAGAAATTATATATTTTAATTTTATCACATCCCTCATGACAAAAAACCAACTCCAAAACAAAATACAAATATCTAGTTCTCCAATCCTAACACCTATGTCCGAGGCTCACTGTTTTTAATGAAATTAATCTTCAAGAACATTTGCATGGAACTGCCATCACAAGCCTGTGGAACAAAGTCTATTGATTTTTACTTCTTAACAGTAATTTAGGAAATTAAACTTTCTCTAAAACCTCAAACAATTAGACTGAAACAATGTGATAAGAACAAAGACTTGGGCCCCGTTTTCTTCAGCTGACACATTTTTCAGTTGTTACTAGCTCGGTCAAAACCTTTCTGCAGAACTGAATGGTATTAGCTCAAAACATTTGTTCTACCTCATTTCTGGTAATGAATAAAGAGATATACATTATAAAAGGTTGAATGGAAAGCTTGTAAATATATTTTAACCTTTCTGCAAAATTGAATTATACCAATCAGTAAAGCAAGTAATCAAGTTATGATATCATGCAAATCAGGGATTAGGAGGCACCTACGAAGCTGGAATCTGCAGGCGGTAGAAATACTGCATGGCATTCCTCAATTACCTATTAATATTGCAGCACGGGATGGTGGAGTCATTTCATTCGTGCTTTTATGCAAGCTTATCTAATTTTGCACTTTAAATGAAAACTCAGTGCACCTTAAAATTACAGATTCTTTCAAACTTTGTCATGCCCACATGCCAAAAAAACGAGACTACAGAAATATATCTGTAACTATTGTGAAAATAATATAATAATATAAAGTACACATTAAGGAAAACTGCAGAATGTCTATATTTTGAAAAATAGCATAAACAAAAACATAGAAAAATGCATGTTAACAACTTAATGGATCATCTTTAAAAAAAGGTTTGCAGATAAAGTAAATTTAACAGAAAGAAATATATTTTATTTCAAATTAACAAAATACTTCATTTTGTTTCACTTTATTTCTGATGGAAAAGTGGGCTCAAAAGATCTAATTGTCTTCCTATGAAGTAAGACTTCTAATTCACAATTTAGTAGTCAAACTCTGAACCCCTGGATGAAATGTGACATTTCCTTTAATTATCCATGCATAAATCAATACCCTCTCTTACGTACTCAGTCAATCATCACCTTGTTTATGTCAGGATGAAAATTGAGATCGCACATGAATTAATCTAAACTGTAGCAAATAAAACCACTGTCCTCTTTAAGACCTGTAGAAATGTAGCTCTTTCTAATCATTCCAAGGAGGAGAACCAAGAATTTAAGAGAATGTGCCCACAGAGATTCCTCACAAACTACTTTCACAAACTAGAGCTTAGAAACATATTATATAATTGCTTAAAAAAATATCACCAAGTACTTCCTACTTTCTCCCATGTATAGCAAACTAGGAGCTAGTAAATAAATGTGTGCCTGTATGCATGGAGTTAGGTATGTAGAGCATACATATATCGTAATGGCCATATGAAGAAAGTGTGATAGCTATTAACTGAGCTTTCCCACAAGACAATGGACATTCAGCAGCCAGAATAAAGCATGAGATGTGTACATACGTTTTGAGAGGTTGTTCCAGTAGCCTTACTTGTTTACACGCATCATTTCTCTCCTCACTGGCCAACTTCAGCCTAGCCATGATGGCTTCATCATGGGCGTGTTGTGCAGAATGAATTTCTTCTACCAGAGCTGCAATACAGTAAATAGATGTATTGTATGAGTATGACCCACAAAGGAAATTTATCTATTTTATAGATGTTTTTAACTTTTCTAAATTAATGGATATTTATTTATCCATGGGAACTAATTATAATGTCTTCCATATTAATCATTTCCAGACAGACACCCATATTAGTCAGGACCCAATTAAAAATTTCTAAATTAAATGAAGGAATTGCTGAACCTAATGCAGATAGGTTATTTAAGTATGCTTAAGGGATGAAAGCATTCAATGAATTGTTTTTCCTTTAAGGCATTGTTTATCAATTTTGGCAGCTTCAAGATGTGTGGATTTCAATTCCCAGAATTCCCCCGCCCAGCCTTGCTAGTTGTCAAGATTATAAAACACTGTTTTAAGGAAATACTGATTCTTCTAGATGCCAAGCTGTGTCTAATGTTGCCATGTAAAAAGAACCATGCTGGATCAGAGCAAAGCCTCATCTACTTGAATAATCTTTTCCCACGTGCAGTGCAACTTGAGCGTTTCTTAGGGAAAAGTTGTCGTTAAGAAAGGACATGATGCAGACTCATTGCATTTGTTCTTCACCTTGGTCCTATATAATTGCCTGAATCTGAGGGTAGAGGGGTAAGAAATACTGTATAAATCTGATGGTATCCCCCTCCCCCTGTTTAAAATTAATCAGTAACAATGTTTTTTTTAAAAAAAGTCTGAAATCTCATGACAAGCTACATGCAAATCTCAAATTCTTGTGAGATTTTTGAACTCATACAAATTTTGCATTTTCTGATATTTACCTATGAAACTTTTGATCGGAAAATGAAAAATTACCCCAAAATTTGGTCCATTAGCAAACTTTTACATGATTTTTAGTGAGAAATGATACTGCAAAATTTTCATTGTTCTAGTATGCAACTATGCGAGATTTAAAGACAAGATCACTGAAATCATAGAAGAGTTAATCTTCCTCCTCCTCCTTCTTTTTCCTCCTCCTCCTCCTCTTTAACACCATGGTATCTAATATGGGGTACTTATTTAATCTGAAAATAATAGCCCAGTCTTAAATCACAATTGATGCAAGTCTTCTCCAAAAGATTCTAGAGCAAAATGAGGAATGAAAGCACAATAAATACAATTAAAAAGTAAAAAAAAACCAATCAAAATATAGCAGGTGACAGATAAAAACACTGCTGACAAATTTGTTATAATTTTGGAGAAAACTGTATTATTATACACACAAGCTGTGTTTTGAACAACTAGCATTAGCTGAAGCTGCCTCTTCAAAAGGTATTTAAAAGGCATTAAAATAGCATTTTATGAGATTTATATCCTGATTTTCTCTTGTACAACTCAAAGTGGCATACATGTTTTCCTCAAAAAATACTCCATGAAATGTTTTAGGCTGTAAAAGAGTGACAATCACACGAACTAAAAGTTACTGGTTTCTCAAGCAATACCTTAATTGCTGCATCAAATTGTCCATCTCAAACCGTTTTTAGGAAATGTTAGTAATGTAACTTAGTGGATATTATTGTATTTTAAATTGCTCCTCCATAAACTGCTGTGTGGAGGAAGGGGAAAGAATAATCACGCTGATAAAAGAAAAAAAAATCTGGGTAATCCATTTGACTTTAGTGGAACAATGGGCAAAGTTTTTCAGGTCTATTGCATCAAAGTCACCTTTGCTATTTCCTGGAACACCTAGGTTTATTTTGGCAAACTATTTCAGCCAAGCCAAGTTCGTTTAAGTATTTTTTAAAATGACATTTTAGTTGAAATATGAAGCTTCTTGAAATAAATGTGCATATTCAATGTCATGTGGAGGAAATAAGGTATTAGTCACATTGCCAAAGCAGAAGTCTATTATTTTCGGTGTAAGCTGGCGTAAAAGTAGACCCAACAAATCAATTGCGTATCGTATTTTAAGATGACTGAAAAAAACCCATATTTTTTATTAGTAAAATAAATTTAGCTTATCTTGCTGCAGTAGCAGGCCATCAAAATTTGAGTATCATTCCAAGCCAAACATCTGGATTACAAAATGGCTTGCTTCCTGAAAGATAATTGTACTACATCCATCAAGACTAACACACTTGTACTTTTAAGATCGATAATAACTGTAAACAGTTAAGGTACATAGCTATTTCAAAGTTCACTTAGAAAATCAACATAGCATTTTAGTTGGAATTTGCTCATTAAATACCCATAACAGTAATGCAAATTATACGAGAATGAATAAAGCAAATACATATATTTCTTTGTTTTATTAAATGTAAAAGCTGCTGTTAATCACATAGGCTGTGTTGTATAAACTTTTCTCTTTAACTATTAAAAGGAAGTCTTTACAAAAGTCATTAGAGATCCTTATTCTTTGACTTGTATAAATTTCAATATTTGTTCAGTAAAGGTTCACAGCAGTTAAATTACATTAACAAATATTATTAGCTACTATGTAAGCCAACTAAGTAAAATACTTATATTGCAGGTAAAACAAATCATTGGATGTTTACGATAATATTTGGACATGTACACTTTTAAACAAGCTTATCACATATTTTGTAATTCTAAATCAAATTACAGAAACTCAGAGTAGATCTTTCTACACCCCACCCCCAAATGCTCAAATTTGTTTAGTAAGCTAATTGTTTTCTAATATGGGATAAAGCAAATATGAAGAAGCTGAATCATTTGCAGTATAAGTTTACTGAGTCAAAGCAGTGTACATATTTTCTCAGCTAAACCCAGTTCTGTTGGCAAACCTTTTGGCCACACTTTCAGGCTACCTTTAAAATACAGTAGTAGCAAGAGAGGGTGTTAGAAATCATTCTAGTATAAACATTGGTTCATGATTCTCCAAACAACAGAAACTTGAAGGGGTGGTGGATGAGGCAAAGAGAGAGGGCATCTATGTCTGTTTGCTGATTTCTTAGAGGTCATCTGTGTAAATATAGAAACTGAATAGTAAATGCTGGGAAGAAGGAATAGTTAGGAGGTTTAGATAGTGTACTGCAAAACTCACATGATATGAAGGGGAAAAAATACAGCTTTAACCTTTTAGACAATAGTTAAGATTTCTAAATAAACCAAGGTAATTAAGATATTGTTCTATATTCTGAATTGTCCTGTAACATGCAATTCTAAAAAAAAATCTTTTGTTGTAGATCAACAAAAGCTGGCTGGGGAATTCTGGGAGTTGAAGTCCACAAGTCTGAAAGTTCCCAAGTTTGGACACCCCTGTTGTAGATACTTTGTCAATATGCTGATGCACTATTTTGCATTTTTCTGGAATAAAAAGGCAGCCTAACCATATCTCCCTTCAAGGAGTTTTTATATATTCAGAAATTATCCGTTCTTCCCATAATTATTCCTTATTTTGCATATTTGATGAGATATTATTATTGAGAATGTATCCTATTCTATTTTTCTTTATGTACACAGAGAGTATATGCACCAAAGACAAATTCCTTGTATATCCAATCATACTTGGCCAATAAAGAATTCTATTCTATTCTATTTTAGCTGCAATATTTCTTATAGGTATTTTCGGTAAGTGAAAAATAAATGTACTGCCATAGCATGCAGATTGTCATAAGAGTTTTGCGATTTTGGAGTTAGTATTCAAGATTAGGGACTGCTGAACTCTCTGTGACCCAGGATTTTCCTCAGAGCAGGTTAAGGACTGATCACAAGACTTTTAATGGCTTCACACAGATATCTTTCCCCACAAGAGTCAATATGAAGGACTACTGAGCTACTTTTTATTTTCAAGCTATCCCTAGTAAAGATAAAACATTCCTAATCTGAAAAATATTTTCAAGGGCAACCTATAGAGAGTTAATATGTAAACGAACTGAAACTGAACAAATAACATTTCCAATTTTGTCTCCATTTCAAATAAACAGGGAAGACTGCAATATAAAGCTTATTTGAAATTAAAGTATATGAATCCCAGATTCCTATAATTTTTTTTAAAAAAATTGATAGGGAAATGGGTTCAGCTCAGAACAAATTTTGATTTTTCTACAGGTTTAAGCAAATGTCTCCAACTCAAAAGAGTGCTTGGTGCCTTTATGGAAGTATTGTTAGAATATGCGACAGTATTTATTTGCTTATATATAGAATTATCAACCTGTATATGTCATTAGAAAAATGCTCAAACCTGGAATATCATCTAGGTTCCAGACTGGGAATTTATGAAATAACCAAATGTCAGTAGTTTCCAGACACTATAAACCATTTGATAAAACACTATATTGACTTAATTAAATTACTAAAATATAAAAGTCTTACAGCAAAAATGAATGAAACAGAATTAGAACAATTTTAAGAGGACAAAACCAGATATTACAGACTGCAAATCATTTACATTTTAAAATGATTCAGCAGATAAAGCAATGTGCAGTAACACTGATAGAAATGCCAACACCTTTATTGCCTTGTATACAATTGATCCTACATTTCTGGTCCTATAAATGCATTGATTATACCCAAACTGTTTAGCAATACCTGTAAAAGTAAGTGAAAAGACTTTGCACTCTGGTGTTTTCCTGTTTACTTAGATCCTCAGAGGGAGAATGAAAGAGAAGGCGTGCAACTAAGAATGTATACATCTCCCTCCACTGTATTTGCATTTCTGAGTTCTTTACTAAAACCAGTTCTCTGCAACTCTAAATTTACTGTGTCTTTTAAAATACACATTTTAGTAATCATGAAAGCCTATGTGCTACTACTTATCAACAGTAGTTAAAGACAAAAGTCATCTATGTACACATCCATAAAAATTTCCACAACTAAACTCAATATATTCTACCTGAATTGTACATAAACGAATAGCTCTTAAAAGGATTGTTTCTCAGTGAACACCTGGATTTATTTTTCTTTTTTACTGATAGGAAAGGTTGACACACAACATTTACTACCAAAATACTAGTCTCAATTATTCCTACAGTTAAAAACAAAACAATAGCAATAACCAATAGCACATTCAATGACTACAGGGAGACAAGTGCCACTTTGTGGAGGTGGGAATGTGGAGGAGAAACCATAGGGCTATATTATCAATCACACCATACAATCAAAATGCACTATTCAATCTGTGTGAATGTCTGTTATTCCACAAAGACATTCACATTTCAGGATACCCTTATTTTCAAAATAAGCTTTCAGAAGAAATAATTTTTCTGACCCCTTAAACTAGTTTTTGAAAAGTGCATTTCTGTCCTATATACTGGTGCATTGAGTTTTGCAACTTTAGAGAACAATTCTCTTCTCCCTAAAGTCCATTAGTTAAACTCCAACTGATTTTAGTGAAATGAAACAGGACCTATAGCTTATTAAAGGTCTTGGAATTTGTCAAGACACGTATAATGAAAGATTTAGGAAATTTATTTCCATAATACAACAATCCTACAATAAAACTAGGGCTGGGTGTAGTCTGCATGTAGAAAAATAGAATAATGTGGAAAAAAACAATATATTACATACTTCAAAAATAGAATGTCATAGATATTTAGATTTACAAACACAGGGTTGTGAACTATTCTGATCTTTTGGCTAAAGCCCAATATTGGCTTTATTTCAGTTTAATTGGAAGAGGATCTTAAATTCATCTTCTCCATGAGGTATCGGGAACCTGGATTTCTCTTTGTAGCAAAGGTTAATAAGAAATGTGTCTGCAAAAGTCAAACAGCATTAAATATCAAAAACTGATTATTATTCTGCGGCAGTTGTTCTGTCATTCATAATCTCTCCATGCTTCACCCTTCCACAGCTAATCTTTAATGGATGACATGCAAGAAGGAAAAATAAATGGCATCTAAAAAGAAATACCAAAGTGAGCTAAAAATATAGTTTTGTCTTCAGTGGAGACAAAAGGTAAAAGGAAATATCCGTGCTAAAAGAACTTTAGCACTATTTGTTTCTTGTTTCTGACTGGACCAAGCACAAACATATTATTTACTGCAATAAAATTGTTTCAATTTGATTCAGAAATATTTTAAAAACCAAACCATTTGTCCCATTTCATAGTTTTAATGCTTTAGTTGAAGGACTGAAAGGAACAGCGGCAGAGTTATGTTAGAAATTTTGAATGGGACAATATGGAAGTGCATCAAAGAGCAGATGTGAATCTGCATCTCTGCCAAAATAAATCTGAATATTCTCTCTGTATTTAGACCAATACTATCTTACAGGAAGTATCTTAAGGCCCCAGATAGTGAGGCCACAGTGGCCCAGTCTGCTAAATAACAATGTAAGATATTTAGGCAAATGCGTTTATTTAAATAAATGAAATATAACCACTGCATAGTTTTAAAATAATAAACAGCTTCCATATTGCAGCTTTTGTACATTTTAAAAAGTTTTTCAGAATTTCATCTCTTGTAAAATAGTGATATTATTAATAAACACAAATTTAGCTTAGAATCTATTTTTCTATATTTTGAATTTGAGATAGCTTTGTTTCAATTCTAAGGTCTATGCAGCAAATTATCTACTCTTCAAGAATATAAGGCAAATTTATATTTGGTTCACAGTGTCTTCTATTTCTTATCATTTAAGATTATAGATTGATATTGTGTTGTGTATGCTTATAATGATGATGATAACGACGGAAGGGTCTTAGCGAGATGAGGCAATATTCCCACATACAGTGGTGGTGGGGCGGAGTTTTGAAAGATTGTTGTTTATTATTCTCCAAACAGCAATTTCTGTTTCAAACAGTAGCAATTGTCAGACCCTTAAATCAGCCGATATCTTTTCTCAGTACAGCATGGCCAAGTGCCAAGGACTTTAATGAAACAACAAATATTAACTAACTGACTGGCAGTGTTTATCTGGAACACCCTGCCCTGTTATTGCAAGTGTGGAACAAGTTAAAAAGAGTTTTAAGGTGGTTTATAAGATTTATTGAAGCAGTGTACAGGTATCTTATTGAAGAGGCCTGCAAAAAATAACTCTCGGCAAATCCTGGTCATTTAGAGCCAATGGGTCTTTTCATATGTACACAGTTTGTATCTATTTTCCCTGTTACAACCAGTAAGAGCTGCCCAAAACCCATAAAAGAAAATGGGATAATCTCTGTGTCATTGTGCCTTCATAATTCTGTTCTTTCTACATCCAGAGCTTGGGTGGAATTGGTGTCAAATTTTTGAGCCTTTAAAAAAAATACAGGCAGAAAGTCCTACTGGCTGCCCAGTGTAAACGTCTACAGCATACACAGTGCTGAAAGAATGAAAGCCTGCATGTTACCCCCACTGTTAGCAAAGAGCAGAGATGTCAGAAGCAGGTGAGCGAGGAACAATAGAGATGGAGCTAATGGAAAGCAAGCAGGAGCAGAGTGATGGAGCTGCTGAGAGACAAGAGGCTAGAGAAACAGGGAGGACTGTGAACAATGGCATCGAGAAAAAAACAGCTCCTAGGCAGACTAGGACAGAATAGCAGTCAGGTTTCATGGGGCCAGTACCAGCATAAAAACAAAGGCCACAGGAAAGAGCTCAAAATGAGAAACGATGCAAAAGAAGGGAGGCAACATTATCTCCAAATACTGTTCTTCAGAGAAGAATTATCTAGCTCACTTTTGTTCCTGGGATGGCTCTGAACATGCTAGGCTCTCTTTGAGTTGGAGCAACCTTTCTAGCTGTGTGTCTGCAGAGAGGTGGGTTGCTGTGGGTACGGCCTGGTACAGCCATACTGGGTAGTGGCTGGGAGCAGTTGAGAGCGCACCGGTACAGTGGCTCATTTGGCCCACCTGCCCTCCCGCTCTCTATAGCTTGTTTTTATGGCAAACGGCAAAGTGCGCACAAGTGCACAGCGTGTGGTGCCTGTGCAAGTCCTTAGAAACAGCTGGTTGTCACAGGGGTGGTGGATTGCACATGTGTGTGCAATGCACGTCAGGCGTGTGCACAGTGCATGTCTGGCACGTGAACGAACAGACCGCGATCAGTGTACCGGTAGTGACGGTAAGAGCAACCCACCACTGGTCTGCAGGTGATGTTTGGCTGAAACCATCATTATTAATAACCATTCCTGAGGATGCCTTGGAAATACAAGGGACCATAACAAAATGGTAACCAAATTAATAGATAAATCTTTTGCGATGCCTGCAAACCGTCCCACTGCAATAGCAAACCTGCATTTTTATCCATGATTCTTCCCCAAATTGAATTTAAATTAAGGAAATGTATGATATTGTGTACAAGAGGTTTGTGTAGAGGCAATGAAGGTTTAGCCTTTAACTCAGTCATTTAAAGTCTGTAAGGAAAGGGAAGAAAAGAAAAGCTAGTGTTTGACAAAAAAATAAAAAGACAATAATCAAAGTATAGAAATGGACACTTTGAATTTCTTTTAGCTGATTCCAAAATACTTATAATAGTAATGATAAAGACTGCGTCACCCATTCATCTGTTTTCAATTATCTGTTTCAATAAATAACTATACAGTATCAATGCTGTTGCTGCCCCTCTGCTGCAGAAATATCTGAAATATTTTTTTTTTCTTCATAAGCCTTTCACATTTTTTTCTACTTGTTTCCCCCATGTTTGTATTTTTCTGGTTTGAATCCTCTTCTTCCACCCCAAGTAATAGTAAGTTCACTTCCCACCTTAGATATATTGCTTTTTCTTCAACCACAGTTAAGCAGGGAAAGAGTATGAAGTGGTTACCTCTAAAAATCCAACACTGAGATGGAACAGTACCCTCTAGTGGCCAGAAAACGGAGACTGTTAAGAGAACTGGCTAGACTACAATCAATCAAGTCAGAACAATTCTAAAAAGGCAGAAATCAGACAAAGATACCCAACTCAAAAGTCTAACTTTACATAAAAGCATGATAAGTATATCAATATAATAATTTTAGCCAGTTTTTTTTCATAAGACACTGCTCTTCACTTATTCTGCCTTTAAGTCATTCTTGTCATTATTTCCTTGCAGAAATAATGCAGAAGTAAATCCCTTCCTTCTTAAAGCTGTTGGATTACTAGCTGCTTTGATAATGTGTGAACACCAGTCCTGTGTCCAAGTAACTCATCCTGTTCACTGCATTTCTTCTGAGCTTCGGATCTATGCCTATTTACTCTGTATGATAACTACAGATGGGCATCCATGTTAGGGGGATGTTTTCCTATTGCTTTGCTGTTTTTATTTCTCCATCTGCTCCCCCATACTCTTTCCTTCTCTTAACCTCTTCTCAAACATCAGCAAAAGATATAAGCATATGCTCTGCAGAGCTGAATACAAGCTGGAAATGTTAACTTTCTACTGCAGGCAAGACATTTCTGAATTTCAGATGCAACCTACTTCATCAGTGATGTTAGGTAAAAATCTAATTTCATTTCTTCATATCTCAGACAGCTTCTACAATAGTTTGCTTTCTTTCTCCTGTCAATTTTTTTTATTACCAATGTCTTTCCAGCATGGAAACTTTATTATTCTTTGACATTTTTCCCAAAGTCTATGTGCACTTTATTATAACCTTATCTTGTGATGTTGTCAGAGTCTTAAATGCAGTGTAACTTAACTTGTGTGCATATATCATCTAGCTGAAACTTGGTCTATTTCCACCATGTGTAAAGAACAATAATTAACAGAAAGTAAGAGAAAATCTCAATAACATTTGATAGATTTTCTAAAAAGAAAAATTAAATAAAATTATTTGGATCCAGACTCTTATATTAAAACCACTTTTGAGATTTTTTATGTGATGGAGAATGAATATAAAGCAAAGAAACAAAACACATATGGTAAAGCAATTCCCATTCGGCTGAGCAATGGTCTAGATTTGATTTCCAAATCATGTTTTTCTTTTTCTGACCTTTCATTAATGAAAGCATCTTTCATTAATGTTTGGATGTTGCTATGAATGTGGGATACCTTAAAGCAGCCACATCTGTCCCAAACACTATAAGATAAAGGTAAAGGTCCCCCTCGGACATATGTGCTAGTCGTTCCCGACTCTATGGGGCGGTGCTCATCTCCATTTCAAAGCCGAAGAGCCAGTGCTGTCCAAAGACATCTCCGTGGTCATGTGGCCGGCATGACTAAACGCCGAAGGTGCACGGAACGCTTTACCATCCCACCAAAGGTAGTTTCCATTTTTCTACTTGCATTTTTACATGTTTTCAAACTGCTAGGTTGGCAGAAGCTGGGACAAGTAATGGGAGCTCAGTCTGTTACATGGCGCTAGGGATTCGAACTGCTGAACTGCCAACCTTTCTGATTGACAAGCTCAGTGTCTTAGCCTCTGAGCCATTGCGTCCCTCACTATACATCAGACACTCTATGGTTGCTTTAAAGTCTGCAAACTGACACTACAGGTCTATTCTCATGAACTCCAAAGTACTTCTATGAGATTGCCTCTGAAACCTTGCACTAATAAGTCCTAATAACCAGAACAATCTGAACAGAATTTCAATTCTGTACATGAACTCAGCCCGTTGAATCAAAATACGTGGATTTCCTATCCACAGTTTGCTTCCATGGATTCACTGACAAAGAAAGAATACAAAATAAAACATTTTACCATTACAAACACAGAGGCAAAATTCTGTGCAAATACCCTAAAAAACCAGGTATTTGTGGAATTTAATTCAAACAGTTCATGCACTTAGTTGATTGATAATCCAGACATAACTAAAATTCAGGTGTTTTAGGATGAGAGCTTTTAAAAACAAACAAAAGAAATCTATATATTTATGCTAAAAAATTTTTCCCAAGGTGTACAATGACTAACCTATTTTCATTGGTGTCATTGAAACACACTGTGAAAATTCAGTTGATTTTTTTCAACTGAATAATCTTCTGTTTTTTTTAATCTACCTCCACTTTTCCATCATCCTTAAACAGCTGGGTTTTCATTAATCAAAAATCACATTTCTCCATCTACCAAAATGAGGGTCAGGTCTCCCATTGGGGGGATTATAAGAGTATCTCCAACGAGATGTGTGGGGGCAACATCCCTCTGAATGAGCTAAAACAATAAATGAGCATTTGAACTGCTGGCTGGAAAGGTAGTGACCGTGGTAATCATTATTTCCCTTGTTTGTATAGGACCTTCCAACAAAACAAATAATGTTTTTGTGATTGGATTGACATGGTGTTAACAATGCATTTAATGCCAAAATCAGTATGAATACAGGTAAAGCTCCTACTAATACCGGTACCAGGATGTTAAAGCCACCTATTTTCTAAGCAACTTTAAACAGCCTCATATTAAAAAAAGAAAAAAGCTAAGCCAGCCCTCCTTTGGTAAATATATCAAATGGCATATAGCAACCAAGTGAAATGCAAGGGCCATATTGCCATCTGTTCAATGCTTGCCTACAGTACCTGCAGCCTTTTCTGCAATCTTGGCTTCTGCTACACTCTCTTGTAGCTCTAAGTCCAGCTTTAGTGTCTTCAATTCCTTGTCTTTTTCAAACAGCTGATCCTGAAGCTAGATTGAACAAATATATTGTAAAATATAAATTCAAAGGTAAAATGTAGAGTACATGGGCACATCCTAATTTACAATATATACATATATGAGAAAAGAAGTTAAAACTTATTTCTTATGGGAAACAAGGAAAAAAAATCTGTTTTCCAAGAAAATCAATAATTACAGTTATTTTTCTCAGCACCGCTCATTTTGAAAGAGTATTTTGTGGTAGTACTATATACCGGGACCCAGAGACATATGATGATGCCATGTTTCCTAGGCATGTCTGCTGAAAAACTAGTTCTTCCAAGTTGAATGGGATGGTGTCTAAGATTGCAGCCATAGACAACTGAGTAGGATTCATGAAATGGTCGCAATCCTCATTTTATAACTGAATGAATTCTCTATTGTGGAGTAGTAAGTTCAGAAAAAGCATTTCTGGTGCTGAAGAGATGGAAGCTGACAAGAACCACATACAGTACATAACTGGGCTTTTTCACCCATCCTTTCCCACCTACCATGTTGGCATCATATCATAAGTCGCTTCAGAAATTCAGATTTTTGAGAAGCACAGCCAAAGGTCTACGTCTCATGTCCTTTTTGAACAATAATATTGCTAAATCACTGCTATTAAAATCAACAAGCTTAATTTAGCATGGATTTCAATGGCTCTCTACTCCACCAGAGGGGTTGGGACTGCAACTCCCAGCATTCATGTTCAGCATCCCTAAGGACTATCTTGATTTTGAATCCTGAGGTTTATAGTTCCATGGTCACTGAAGACCATTAGATAGAGAAGTTTGGTCTAAAACAAGAAACAACTATAAGGAAAACAGATTAAATGATTTCATAATAAATAATTAAGATGTGCAATAACATAATTCAATCTGATTTTTCAGTATTGAAGCCACAATCATGATTTTCATCCAATTTCTCTAATATTTTTGCTCTGCTACTCAGGAAACATTCTGGATTTCTCCTATTTGACGATATTCAATTATATTTTACAATGAGATTTTGATAAGTAAGTTCTGCTAATGTATTGGAAAAATAATATGTTGCAAATCTTAATGTCATGAAAAAATATCATTCATTCATTTACAGCAGTGGTGAACCTTTTCTTCACCATGGGCCTCTTTTAAATACCTTTTGTGCAGGGGTGAAATTCAGCAAGTTCTGACAGGTTCTGGAGAACCAGTAGCGGACATTTTGAGTAGTTCAGAGAACCGGCAAATACCACCTCTGGCTGGCCCCAGAATGGGGTGAGAATGAGATTTTGCAGTATCCTTCCCCTGGAGTGGGGATGGAGATTTTGCAGAATCCTTCCCCTGCCACGCCCACCAAGCCACACCCACAGAACCGGTAGTAAACAATTTTGAATTTCACCACTGCTTTTGTGGCCACGGACCATGGCCACAGACGCCTAACACTTATTTCAAGTGAAGATTTAAATCATAAGATTTCTTCAAGCCTTCATGTCTGTGATGCCATCATTACCCTCCAGGGGACATGGAACACAGGTAAACAACCACTAATTTGTAGGATGGTTTAAGTAATGAATTCACTTCCAAGAGATGGTACAGACTGACTGCAATGCAGTTGAAATGTAAAATTCAGTAATGTACAATGGATCTCCTACCAATCAATCAGTGACGTGTGGTGAGGTTATGGCTGGTGAGGCACTGACGTCATCACAAGAAAAGAGAGGGGAACAAATTAGAGAGAAAAGGGGGAGAGAGAAATAAAAGGGAGCTGAAGGGAGAGAATGAGAAAAGAGAGGGAAACTAATCAGCGCTAAAAGCCACCCACGTCCTCTCTCCCTTCCTCTCCACAACCTTCCCCCCCGAAAGCTTTTTCCCAAATAATACCAGCAGCCATTTCATCTCCACCAAAGTAGATACATACAAATATGCGTGCGCACCACACACACACACACACACACACACACGCACACCAAACAAAAAATAAAATAAAATAAAAAATGGCAGAAATGGAGAAAGGAGTGAGACCTCCAGAAAATAAAAAAAGCAGGAAGCTGGCTCATCCTGTAAAAAGGGAAATCAATGAAGAGATGAAGGTACATCTCTGCGCTCCCCCTTTATTGTCATTGTATCGCAAGCGAGAAGGGAAGAAAAAGGGAAGAGTTGAGTCACAGAAAGAATGAGCGCCCTCTACTATGAGGCAGGAGAACTGCGTGCCTCACCTACCTCAGGATTTTTTAGGCTTTTAACCCTCGCTTAACTCTGCTCGAGCGATCATAAAACGCCTAAAAAGTCAGAATAGATGAGGCATGCAGTTCTCCTGCCTCATAGTAGAGGGTGCTTTTTTAGAGGCTTTTTTAAACAGTTAGGCAGTCATTCACAGTGAGGCAGCAGCTAGCTAGTCTCACCTCAGCACTCGCCTTTTCCCTTTTACATTTTTTTTCTTTTCATGATGAGAGCGGTGAGGCTGTGCCTCCCCGGCCTCCCTGACTGCATGTCACTGCCATCAATGTAGATTAAACAGATTAACATGTGTGTAATTCCTTATGTGTCTTGATCTACAACTAAAATTATTCTAAATGTTTAATTATATCATAATAAATAAATAATAAATAAATATTTATTTCTTAGCCGCACCCTCTCCCGAAGGACTCGGGGCGGCGTACAATGAAACATATGAAATAAATATGTGGACAAAACAAACATATAACAGAGACATATACCGAGACATACACAAGGAGGAGGTCGGCTGATGAATAAAAAACAATTAGAATACAGTGATTAAAAAAAACCCTAAATAATTAAATATAATTAAAATACCCAATTAAAAACCCGTCATGGCACATCCTGAACAATTTTTATCTTCTCAAAATTTTTTAATTTGAGTAACATTTGGAAAAAAGATCAAGATCAGTCATAAGCCCTGTACTAGAGCCAGTTCCTTTACAGAATATTAACACATCAAGGAAACAAAAGTAATATCCCAAAATCAACAAATCATGAATTATATCATAAATAATCATTCTTCAACAACAACAAATCCTGAACATTGTCAATTAGAATAAAGAATACAGATATCTGTGACTAGATTAATAGGTTGTATACCTTCTTATTGTTTGCCCTTAGAACATCCAATTCATTTAAAAGGAATGCAATATTCTTTTCTTTATCTAGATTAGCAGTCACAGAGTTGATTTTTCCTTCTTGTTTTTCAGTAGAAGTACTATATAAAAAAAGGAAAGGAAAATGATAAATTCAAAAGGATCTTCCAATCACTCACAAATGGGCCAAATTCAGGGTAGGATCATCACTGAGTACAGAACACATGGTTCATAATCTACAGTGAGTCCAGGTTCATTTCTTGACATCTGTCATGAACATCTGTCCTCAATTTTGAAACAATGTATGTCAGCTATTGCCATAAGTTCACATAGCATCTTAAGATTTGTGTTACGTTCAAAACAGTAAAATGCAAATTGACCTACTTCAATTCGACTTCTTAGAAATTCAGTACCCAATGTTTTTTTTTTAAAAAAAAGCCATATTATTTGCTACTGCTATTGAGAGGATGTAATAGAAATAAAAAAGGGTTGCACCTGAAAGGCCTAAAGGGAAAGTTAGAATATGCAATATATGATATGAAAATAAAAACCAGAGAACTGTTCACACTAAAGGCCTGGTAGATATGTTATGGAACCAGGAAATAGAAAAATGCACTTATTGTGGATTTCCCCAAGCCATTCACAAACAACATATACATATGTAAGAAGTTACAATGTGGTTAGTAACTGTTGTAACAACTTACAAGGAACTGAGCATACTTGCTTATAAACGAAAGAACTGGGATACCACCTAATGTTACCTGAATTGACTTTTCTTGGAACAATATTTTATTTTACTCTTCTTCCTCTGAGCTTCCTCTAAATATACTCTGGAAGATGGTATTAGATTCTGATTCAAGATAGTAACATTGGAGGCATGCCTATTTTTTTTTAGAAGTTACTGTATTGTGCTGCCATAGTGACATAGCTTTCTCTGATTTCAGTGTTCAACAGTAGGCAATGACTGTAGTCATTAAAATCCAGGTAGATATTTCTTAAGGTGCTATCTAAATCCCTGCTTTTCTTTTCTTTTCTTGATTATTGGCAGCCTAGACCATATTCAGTAACAGGCCCACCCAAGGATGCAAACTCATATAAAGGAAAGTTAGAAACTACTAAAGTAAGTTGCCTCAGCAGGCAAAGCACCTAAGCGTGGTTGATAGAGGTGCCCAGTAACAGAATCAAAGTCTAGATTACATTTCCTTAATGGTACCAAGAAAAATCCATGGATGCTGTCAAACTCAATTCAATATCTTTAGGTTTATATTTTGGTAAAAAGTGTTTGTAGGTTGCTGAAACAGATCAACTGCACCAATTTATCCACTGGTTAATGGGAGGTTTGTGACTAATCCACGCTCATCTTGGCAGCCATTTTGTGGGAAGCAAGGCAAAACAAGGTTGCCATTTCAAAGATGTTCTTCAACCACCCCAAAATATTGACTACCTCTTTATTAACATGAAATATGAACATAATTGAAAAAGTATAAGTATAAATGCATATATTTTCAAGCTATAATCACTTGAGAAAAAGCTAGTTACTTTCTTAAGTTTACCGGCATCCTACATTTATTACATCAATTTGATTTTACCTAAAGGACCAACAATATGTTAAGACATTATACACCTAATTAATATTACAAAACAATACATACTGTGCAAAGTTTCCCATTGAAAAAAGGGATGTTTGGGTGTTACATTTTGAAGAATTATGAAGCATTTTGGATATTACTTCTAAAAAAAACCTGGTATATCCACAACTGTAAAACTGTTCTGTTTCTACCTCCTTAAAGGTTTTTTTTAATGTTGAGAGAAAAGATAAGAGAGTAATGTAAAAAACATAGAAGATATTGTGTTCAATCTAGAATGAAAGCTTACCTTATCCTTTCATCATTGTCAAGCACAGCAATATTCTTTAAATGCAGAGTCTTAGCATATTCTGTTTGAATAACATTTAAGCTGGTTATGGGTTGATCTGCACAGTTGACTAGCTCTTTGTTTGTCCAAATGGCTGAGTGTCTTCTAGGCTGCAACCTTGCTGGAGAACTTGGAAAATTCAGGCAATCAGAAAAAGAGGCATCCTTCCTTTGTTCAGAATTCTGTTCCATATTAAAGGTTCCTATTTGGAAGATAGCAACATATTATTTTTGAATTAAAGATAATACAAAAACAATTAAGTACAAAATACAATCTATACAATGCTTCTGATTTGAAAAATAAAAAGTATAACCAAGAATATTGTAATGCTTCTTTAATTAAAAAAATCCAATAATTCTGACTCAGAAGAAAAATCCTGCATCTATGCAACCAAACTGCAGAGAAAAGGAACTTTAGAAAAGTGTTTCCCAAACAATTCCCATAATCCACTAATAAACTTGGCTATCCTGGTGGAGATTGTATGAAATGTAGTTTGAACAGGATTTGGTTGTGAATGGCCATTTTAGCAGCCATGGGCCATAGCTCATTCATGTTCAGCTTGTGATCAACTGCACTATTTTATTCTTTTCACACATCTTATTACCAAACCAGGTATCCACACATACTCAGGCTTTTTACCTGTCCACTTTTATGTCCATTTCCTAAGTGAAGAACTTTGCATGTTTCTCTTGAATTTTATTCAGTTATTTTCATCCCATGTCTCTAACCTATAACATAGCTTTTAGTGTTACTTCCCTCTTCTAGGTTATTAGCAGTGGTGGATTACGACTGGTACACCCCAGTAAGGGCGTACCGGTGTCTGCCGGGAGCACCGGGTACCGTTCCGGTACGGTGCTCCGGAGGGCCCACCTGCCTGCTCGTGCTCCTTACCGGTATTTGAGCTCTTCGGCCCTTCCTGGCATGCAGCGTACGGCGCCTGTGCGATGCTCCGTCGAGCAGCTGGAGCGTTGCGGAGCATCGCAGGAGGTAAGGAAGCATGTGTGTGCTGCACGCGTTCATGTGGAGGATGCCGGACCCCATTGCACCGTACTGGTTGCCACGGGATCCAGAACCCACCACTGGTTATTAGTTACCCTGCCAAATTTTGTATTATCTGCAGATTTAAATATGGGAAATATTTAAATTCCCTTGTTTCTTTCCCAGGGTTTAGAACTGAACAATTCTGACCTATCTTTTACATGAAGGCCATTCTGATGTACTAAAATAATCAGAATTCCTTGCAATCTTTTCTTCTGGTTAAACATACCAATACATCCAACCATTTCTCATGCAGAGTTCTTTTGGCTCTCTTGTCATTTTGATTGCTCTCCATTGAACATGCTGCAGTTTATCAATGAGCTTCCTAAAACATGGAACTCAATACAATAGTCTTACTCTGACTTATAAAGAATAGAAAATAATGTACTTTTCTTAACCTTGGTATTTTTTTTTCTAATTAAACAAACTAGGACACTTTTGGCAGATGCCTCACCCTATTGGCTCATGTTCACCATATGGTCCGCCAAAATATTCAGATTGCATTCATGGTGTCTATTGTTCAGTGTGTTCCCCTTTAGCCTATATTCATGCCTTTGATTTTTCCTACTGAAAAGTATGTCTGCACATGTGTGTCTCTGTAGAAATTCATCTTGCTGGGATTTGCCCCATCTCCCATCTTTTCAAGAAGTTTTTGAATCTTGATACTGTCCTCAAAGTACTTAAGTTCAATGACACGAAAAACCAAAATGAAAAACAATTGTTTAAAAATAATACATGCTGGGAGCTGGGTAAGAAGGTTATAAGCTTTTAGGTAGCAATAGCAAGAGCCCTTAGACTTATATTCCACTTCTTTTTTACTTTTTACTTTTATTTAATTTATAAACCACACCCTCTCTCCAAAGAGACTCGGGGCGGTGTACAGTCATTTTCACAGTGCTTTACAGCCCTCTCTAAGCGGTTTACAGAGTTAGCATATGGCCCCCAACAATCTGGGTCTTCATTTTACTCACCTCGGAAGGATGGAAGGTGGAGTCAATTCTGAGCCGGTCAGGATCAAACTGCTGAACTGCTGGCAACCAGCAGAAGTAACCTGCAGTACTGCACTCTAACCACTATGCCACTGATGTCATTTGCAGCCTAAAATATATAAGGAAAATAAATATTACTAAATAATAAATAGTAATTTGATATCCTTTATATCTTTAACACACCTGCACATTTGACACATATTTTAACCTAGATATATATTTTATGGCAGCAGGGTTCCAATATCTAAGGGGCTGCCACAAAGAAGAGGGGGTCAACCTATTTTCCAAAGCACCTGAAGGCAGGACAAGAAGCAATGGGTGGAAACTAATCAAGGAAAGAAGCAACCTAGAACTAAGGAGAAATTTTCTGACAGATTCCAATTAATAAGTGGAATGACTTGCCAACAGAACTTGTGGTACTCCAACACTAGAAGTTTTTATGAAGAGTTTGGACAACCATTTGTCTGAAATGGTATAGTTTCCTGCTTGAAGACCCCCAAGGTCCCTTCCAACTCTGTTATTGTTATTATTACAGTTCTCCACTCCAATTACTAACAAATATGGGTGAACAGGGCAGGCCTAAAACATGCATCTGCAGTACTCAATACTTCCACTTGGATGTGGAGACAATCAAATACATTGGACAACTATTCAAGCAGTTCTGCAACCATGTAGCCCAGTCCAACATTAATATTATCTCTACTTGTCCGAATGTTTTCTTGAAATCAGAGTATACGTTGTATTGCAGCATCATAAGCAACCTATTCTGTTATAAAAAGAAACTGGGTTAGTTTAGCAACATTTGCTCTTGATCAATCAATAATGGTTTGTGCCAAGAGATGCATTCATTTCTACCGTAAATGCCTAATAACAATGTGCAAATTTTGCTTTATAATGACATTAAGGTGATAAGTCTGCAAGTACACAGCACATCTTTTCCACTTTTGAGGACAAAACTCAGGACTTTGTGACATCTTTTGGCACTACATCTATCAGTCACAATTTCTCAAAGACAGATGAAAGAGGCTCCAAGATTACACTTGCAAGCTCCTTCAAGACAATTGTATGTAGCTGATGTGCTCTTGGAATCTTACATTTCTGAAACATTTAATTTAGGCTGGGTTGCCACAGCTTCGTTGTCAATTGTTGTCAATTGTTCTTTCTTTTTTCCTTCTGAGCGCAGTTTAGATTACAGTTATAGCTAGTAATATAAGTAGAAAAAACAGCTTTTCTAACTTGGGGTGGTTCGGGGTGGAAATGTATAGCTGAGTAACCATCATCCGTGGTTTTGGGGTGGGATATCATCTGTATGCTGATGATACTCAGCTATACATTTCCACCCCGAACCACCCCAATGAGGCCGTCGAAATGATGTCCCAGTGTTTGGAGGCCGTACGGGTCTGGATGGATGGCAACCGACTAAAACTCAACCCTTCCAAGACGGAGTGGCTGTGGCTTCCAGCCTCCCGGTTCAACCAGGTGCTTCCATCTCTGGCCATCGGGGGCGTGCAACTAGCCCCCATGGAACAGGTGCGCAATTTGGGCGTCCTCCTAGATGCCCGGCTGTCCATGGATGACCATGTAACAGCCGTGGCAAGGGGGGCGTTCCATCAGGTCCGCCTGATGCGCCAATTGCGCCCCTTATTGGACCGGGATGCCCTACGCACAGTCACCCATGCGCTAGTGACGTCTCGCCTGGACTACTGCAATGCTCTCTACATGGGGCTTCCCTTGAGATGCACTCGGAGACTACAGTTGGTCCAGAACGCGGCCGCGCGGGTGATTATGGGGAGGACTAGATACTCCCCTGTAACACCTCTCCTGCGCGAGCTGCACTGGCTTCCTGTGGTCTACCGAGTGCGTTTCAAGGTTTTGATTATGATCTTTAAAGCGCTTCATGGCACAGGGCCTAGTTACATGCAGGATCGCATCCTGCCCCACACATCCCTACGACCAATTCGCTCACACAGAGAGGGACTTCTCCGGGTGCCGTCCGCCAAACAGTGTCGGGGGGCGACACCCAGGAGCAGAGCCTTCTCTGTGATGGGCCCAGCCCTGTGGAATGACCTCCCCCGTGACATCAGGATTACTTCCGATCTCCGCTCCTTCCGTGTACAGCTGAAGACCCACCTCTTTCAATTATCTGGCCTGGCTCAACCGTAATTTTTCTCACTCCTCCTGACTGTCTTTTTAAATTTTAAATTTTAATTGTACATTGGGTTTTTTACAATTGGGGTATTTTAATGGTGATTTTTAACTGTCTAAATGTTGTAATTTGTTACCTCCTCCATGCATGTGTGTCTTTGTATATATGTATGTTGTGTGTTTGTACACATGTTTTATGTTTTATATGCCCATTGTACGCCGCCCCGAGTCCTGCCTGGAAAGGGAGCGGCTAATAAATTCAAATTTATTATTATTTATTATTATTATTATTTCTTTCTGCAGACACTACCTACTTTCCAGAGTACCTCCTTCTTCATTACCCCCTCTTCAATTTTCCCCATTAATTTTTATTGAAGAATTTCTTGACCAAAAACAATACAAATTTAAAGAAAAATGGAAAGCAAGATGATATCAGTAATAGTGATATTTGCATTATAAGTAAATAAGTAAAGAAAAAGATAAAATCCTTCTATCTGGTCCATTTAATCTTTATCTCAATCAAACACTCATGTTTCCGCACAATGATTTCCTAAGCTGCTTTCTATTTTTGTCTTATTGAAATGGTGTGTAATAATACTGTAGTCCCAATATCTTATTCCTTAGAAATTTCCAATTTTGGAGATTTTCTAACCTTGGAATGTTATCTAGTCCCCAACTCCCAGTCTGTGGACCGTCAATGGACCGCAGCATGCCAGGCCCACGTATACAGGCTCTACGGGATCAGGCAACATGTGAAACCACGCCCCTCCCCCCCCAGTCCGCGGAAAAACCTTTTTACACAGAACCGGTCCCTGGTGTCCAAAAGATTGTGGGCCACTGATCTAGCATATGACTATATGATGGTACTGAAAAAATAACTTTAGAGGCCATTTATAATCTTTCCAGCATTGTTCAGTCATGTGTTCAAAATTACAGTCAGTATAGTACATGTCCTGTGTCTGACTTCTGTTGTTTTTCTCCTTACACTTGTACATGAGTACAAAGTTTAGAGAGAAAGGGATTGCAAAAGAGTATGTTTTCTACATGTTGAGAGCAATGTGATTGAGAGTGCTGCAAATTACCAACAGAAATTGCTTGCCTTTTTTCTCTCTACTTCCCAGAATGGGACAATTGGAGAGAAAGGGATTTCAAAAGAATAAACTGTTTGTGTGGCATACCCTCGGTTCCCAGCCCTGAATTATGGGATGACTACTGTGCTTTTAATGTGTAAAGATACTTGAGGTACTTGAGTATTCCAAAGGGTGGAAGAGTGTTTAGAAGGCAAACTAAAACCAAAGGTGTGAATTTCAGTACAGTGGTCTTGTATCTTTCCAGCTGGAAACCACAGACACAGTTATATAATTTCCTACTTAGCAACTGCTTTATTTAGCAATGGAGTTGCCAATCCAAATTGAGGTCATTAAGCAACGACTACCTGTATATGCCCATTTCCCTTTCTACATTGTGAACCCTAATATGATGTATTTAACTAGGTTCTCCCTATTAGTTAGCATAATCTGAAAGAGAACCAATATCTTTGGGTCTCATCCTTAGCCTTCAGGAATATGAAACAGTAAGCAAGCTTCATGAATAATTTTGGATTTTGAAGTTTTGGCTGAGTTGATTTTCCAAGAATTATCTGGACAGTTAAAGCAGGCATGGTCAATCTGTAGCCTGCGGACCGCATGTGGCCCTGGACAGCTTGCAATGTGGCCCCATAAGCTTCTAATAAAAATATAAAATATATAGTAGTTTGTGATATAGATATATATATATATATATATATATATATATATATATATATATATATATATATATATATATATATATATATATATATATATATATATATATATATATATATATATATATATATATATATATAATACTAATCTCCCTTTATTTATCAGTACAAATACAACACAAATATAAAAAGGCAACATTAAAAATAAAAATATGGTTTTCTGCCTGCATGGTCTTCTGTGATGAGCCGAATGACGGAAAGAGCTTCCTCCCATATTTGGGCATACCAGGGGTTGTAACACAAATACATACGTACGTACATACATACATACAGACAGACAGACATAAAATTACATTATATTTATTTATATATGGCCCAAGACAATTCTTCCTCACTCAATGCAGCTCAAGCAAGCCAAAAGGTTGGACACGCCTGTGTTAAAGTGTCTAATGATAGCTACTATATATTTCTCCTTCCTGAAAGTTCTGTAATCTGGCTAAGAAACCATTATCAACATTTTTTTTCCAGGTCTTATGAAACAAAACCCATGCTGTGACATAATCCATCAACCATACAACTAAGACCACGGCCAGAGAAACCAAATCTCTCCTGCTGATCCTGCTTGTGTAGCCAGTTATTCATTTGCAATAATCTTCTTTCTCTTTCCAGTCTTCTTTACCAATGGGAAGGATGGACAAGAGCAAAACTGTGTCTCATATTTTTCAGTTTCAGTCTTCTTCCCAGAGTTTTAAAGTCCATAGATATAGTTGCCGAAGCTGCTCTTTGTCCTATCATTTGGCCCCATGTGGATTAACAAGAAAAGATAATTGTCACTGGACTTGATAAGTCTTGGAAGTTGTTCTTCTACATTCTTAATCCTTGATCTTGTCAGACAGCACACTTCAGAAGCCAGTGTGTTCATTCACACATAGCTATTTTAATGTCTTACAATAGTGAGTCACCATCTACCATGTCTTCTCTCCCCCCACCTCTCTCTCTCTCTCTGCAGGAAACAACTTTATCTGTTGCCTCAATCTAGCATCCTCTCTCTTTTTCTATTGTGCTTTCTTTTGTTTTCCTGAATGCTCAGAATCTGTTTTTTTTTAGATGAAAACATGTATAGTGCATTCCACATTGCTATCATTTGCATCTACTGGGCTTGCTCTTCGTTTAATTCTTTTGTTTTTGGATAATTGGTTCCTCTATCAGCAATTCCATCTAGTAAGTCTTTATCTTTATCATCTGTTTAGGGTAGATAGTCCTCACTCCAACAGTTTTAATTTTATTCTTTTTTCTTAAAGTGGTACGACAAATATTCATTTTCTGCACATATATGTATCCGGCTATGAATGCAAGCATACCATTAAATGTATAGGACACGACTGCAGACTTTTATCCATTCATAATTCGCTTTTGTTTCTTATCAGTATGAGACTTTTATTTCTTCTTGTTTCTCAGGTTAGGCAAGTTTAGACTGTCCACTTAGAAAAATGGTTAAAGACTTCTTTTTAATGCTATTGGCAAACTCTTGTTTACTTTCTCTATGCACTAGCTCAATAATGGAATGTGGCTTCCACATATTCCTCCCTACAGCCTCTGCTTACTCAATAGGGAGCAGTCACTCAATCATCTACAAAAAGCAATCACCCACCTCCAGGACACACTCCTCAGCCAGCATAATTGGGTACATGGTCCTTCACTACCTAGGCCTGTTATTTACACTCCCTGTTTTCTTCTTTGGGAAGATGTTTTCTACATTTGGGGAAAAATTCATTTTACCTAACAATTCTAGAGAAACCATATTAGAAGCCAGCTCCATCTTTGTAAATTGTAAAGTGTTGTACACTACAGTCATACTTAGTCTGTTTTGTTGTACCGTGAGCACATAATTAAAATATATTTATTTATTTTATGAGTCTTCCTATAATTGGTAGGAATAGCAAATTTGGACCAAACATAAAAATAATAATGAGAACAAGATGGAAGGGATGTAAAAAAAAAAATACTCACCTAATATTGTTCCAGAATTTTGTAACCTATATGTGGTTACAAACTTATACTTTATAAAAGGAGTCCTTGCGGACTTTGTTATTCGTAACCAACTATAGGGTCTCTGTTTTAAGGCCACTGAGCCAGCGCTGTCTGAAGATGTTTCCACAATCATATGGCCAACATATCACAGAGCACTGTTACCTTCCCACCAAAGTGGTATCCATTTACCTATTTGCATTTGCATGTTTTCGAATTGCTAGATTGGCAGGAGAAGGAGCGAGTATGGGAGCTCACCTCATTGCGCAGTTGCTTGGGTCTCGAACCTGGGCTGTTGACTTTCCATCTGACAAGCATCTTAACTGCTGAGCTACCACGCTGCCCCTATAGTACATGTACAAATCCTACCAACTATTAACAGTACAACAGGCCATTATTTTTAATGTATGTTTACATCACAGTCCTTTTTACTGTAAAAGAAAAAAAGATGAAGCCATTTGTAGACATAATTCTGTGCTAACATTTCTCAAGAAATAAAGAAAGAGTCATGCAACTTTGCTTTGCATTGGGATTTCATTGGCTCCCATCCTCCTTAATATATCCTCTTTCCTTTTTGAAAAAATGTTTTTGAGTTAGTACAGGATATGGTGCTTTTTTCTGTCCCCTGATTCCAATGAATATGCAGACACAGGCTTGGTTGTCTGCCACGACTAATTACATAAAGCCACCCCTTGGCTAGGAGCCTAGAAATCTATCTTCAAGAACCAAGATTAAATTTACGGAATGCTTTCTCAACGGCTAGTAAAATGGACTGTTGTTTCCTGCAAAGATTCCCCTCCCGTCACTCCACCTATAAACCCGTTGGGAGGGGCCACACACTTAGCCAGAACCCTACAGAGTTTTCCTCATCCTCCAGAGCAGTCCCATAATGGTCTGAGCTGTCAGAGTCCACCAACAGCTCAGCCGGCCACTGCTGGGCCACAACAAGTGCATACGGTAGGAAGAACGATCCTAACATAAGCAAGAGACTTGCATGAATGGACTGATGGTGGGATTCTTTGAATTTTGACCATAGCATTGTACCACAACATGGTTTCTTTAAGTACTCTGGAAATGTCTATGGTGATTCTCAGTCATCCAGGTCACGGTTGTCCCAAAGGTGCTTTTTCAAGAGGCAACTGGACTTTCTGGTTTTTCTTTGAAGGCTTCAATGTTTTGCTTCAATGAAACATCCTCAAAGAAAAACCAGAAAGTCCAGTTGCCTCTTGAAAAGCATCTTTGGGGTGTTCTGGAAATATATTTAGAGAAACACATTCAGAACAATTCTAACGAAAAATTCAGTGACTCATAAGCAGCAAGCAAAATATTCAGGAATACATTCGTGTTATAAAGCTGAGTAGATTTTCTGGAACTGACAACACTTGGTGGGTGTGGGTGTAGGGAAAATACTCTAAATCTGTGTGAGTGAAGATTGCTTTCACTTTAGTGAATCTCATTTTAAGTGTAATTTACTCTCACATAAGTATGCACAGAATTGCTACTTAAGCTTAATTTTATCTTAGTTTAGCTAATACAGTACTGTATAACCATTTTTTTTGAAGCTAAACCTAATTTTAGTACTTAATGTCAAGAGTGATCATTAAGCAGTTACTGTGTAAATATCACTGGCTTTTTCCTGTTATTTGCTTTTTTTTTTCTGCCGCAATTCATTATCACAGTATTATTTTCCAGGATTAGATTTCTGGAAAAATTCAATTCTCCACAGATCTTTTTGCTGTGCTTTAAAAGCATTTCTGAGATTCCACTGACACATACAATCAAAATAGCTGTATTGCTGGACAGATAATAGGACGGGGAGAGTAAATTCAATGAAACACAATGTTAGTTCTAATGGATGGATGATTGTGTTTCGTCTTTTGAAACTTTGAAGTATAGGTAAATCTTGATCACACAAATTAATAAATCCTAAAGCTGGAGTTAACAATAACCATTACACCCAAATTCTGCAGCTTAGCCCAGGCAATTTTTCAAAAGGTCAGGTTGTGAACTGGAGAAGATCAGGGAGGTCCACCGCATAGCTTTGTTGCCAGGCATCTCCCGTCTGGATTGTTGCAGGCATTTATTAGTATTCGTCAGCAGACTCAACAAAGCAAACAAGAAATTCAAGCACGAATAATAACATGAAAATGCTGCTATATAACCCTTTGTCATTCAGCAAATATGGGACTTTTTAGCTACATTGTTCCTAAACCTGGGTTACTACTTTAATTTTTCTGCACAGTGCTGAGTGAGTGAGTCTGCATGTGTGCAAAATGCAAAGCTCCCTTAAGAACTGCAGGGCTGCCATTTAATCTGTTGGTAGATGGACCATTTCCTGTGGGAACCCCCAGCTACGACTTCCAGATCCAAATAAATCTCTGATTAAAAATCCAAATGAAACCTGCCTTTGGCTGATAAAAAAAATATATGTCAAGATGGATATAAACAGTAAAATTATCAATTATCTAGGTGTTGCACAATGACTCAGATGCATGGGGCTTTATTTGTGTGTTGTTTACATTTTTCTTGCAGCACCACAACTACACAAGGTATTAATCAAACGTCACACTTTCATAATATTGGAAGCATCATTAAAACTGTTTGGCTAAGGACCTTGAAGTGTTTAAGCAGTAGCTCAAAAGTATGTTTGTGCAAAGTAGAAGAATAAATTTACATATCAGCAGCAGCTCATAAGGGATAAGTAAATATTCTGTTTATCTCTCAATGTAATGCAGGTTAGTTTAAACACAGAAGTTCAGGATCTCATAACAATCAATATGGATTTATTACATAATATCCAAACATAGTAGCTGCGGGATTTATTTAGGAAACCTACTATTTATGTTGTCTAAAACATAAAGACAAGAAAATATTGGTGAACATATGTATCATCTACACAACATACAGACAATATCTGCAGACATATTTTATAAATACTTATTGAGATACTTGACAGATCACATTCTTATTATATATGCTTTCATCGATTCACCAAATTTTAATTATCTAAATTTTTAAATGAAACAGGGTTACATCCCTGGATACCCTTTAATTAAACAGAAATCCTTCCTTATACCCAGTATTAATGCTAATATGATAGATTTAATGTTATGAAATTAGGTAAGAATGCATTGACCCAAGAACACAAAAGGACACACTACAGAAGATTGTACTTTTGTACTTTAAGACTTCTTAAAGATAAGGCCACTTTTGACAATAATGAGCCAATTAACTTTATTTGTAGGAAAAAAAAGGCTATTGAACATGCAGACAAAATCTCTGGTACTCATCTCATCTCTGATGCATCCCTCAGGGGACATAAACTGTTTTTTAATGAAAAATTTGTTCTTCTCTTTCTCATCCTACCTGTAGTAATCCTGGAGCAATCTAAAATTAAACTTTATACCTCTGGGTAAAATGCTACCAAGCTATTGAACAGCAAAATGCTTATGTGACATAAAATAATTTTCTGAAATTTTAATTGGAGAAGCACACTGAATACGGGACAATTCCAGAAATGTACAGTGCCAATTGCTTTGGGTTTGATCCAGGCTAACCTAACTTGGATGCACTGGCTGGAGGGTGTAAAAATAAGGTATGAATCACATCCCTTGGCCAAGATCCCCTTCTGGCAGCCGAAAACATTTTCTGCCAGTTGACTCTGAGGTTTGCTGGCAAAAAGATCTGCCAGCAAAACGGTTCTGCTGGTGAAGAATTGCTTGGATGAGAGCCAAAAGAGATGGAGAGTGAGGTAGGTGAAAGAGAAGACACTGTTTCGTGATACCCAACTCTTCCAAACTCAACACTGGCATAATGTTAAGACAGCTGAGGATAGGATTAACTTTAAACAATGGACTCTAAAGGAAGCTCAGTATTCCTCAGGATTTCCAATTCCACCTCCCCCCCCCCCCCCAATCCCCAAGCAGTGACTATCTTGAAATGAGTGCAGTTTAGCTATAGAATTACTTCAGCCAGCTGAATTCAATAGAACCAGTCCTTGGCCATTTGGACTGTTTAGAATTTTGGAGTAAATCCACTGAAATCAGTACAACATGAGGAGTCATGACTAACTCGATTTCAGTGGATCTAGGCCCAATCTAGGCCCTATTAGCAATGCCTAGTTCCAACAGTGTACATAAAATATAGAAATGCAAATTTAAGAAAAGCAAATCTGTCTTGCCAATAAACTATTGTATTTAATATGTGGATTATATGTAACAAACTGTATCTTAAAAGATAGGAAATGTGTGTGTTGCTTGACATGGGTTGGATGCTATCAGGAATAATATTTATTTATTTATATTTATTTGTTGATATAAACAAGTCACGGTGGTAAACATATCTAATTTCTATTCCTACTCCAATTTTCCAACAGCAACACTGTCCTCACAACACATTGACTCCAAAGTATTCAATGAATTAAACAGGACAATGAACAAAGTAAATGAATGGAAAAAAAGAAAAAAAATAGAAATCTTAACCAAGGTAAAAAATATATTTTTGAGTTAAATACGTTACAACTTGCATTTTCCTCCTTGTTTATTAATTTCCTCCCTAGATTTTGAACAGTTCAGCATACATATATTGAATGTCCTGAGTACAAGTGAAGGGGCTACCCCCACAAAAACACAATTTTAACCATGTTTACTTAGAAGTTTTACTGAGTGCAGTGGATTGAATAGAAACAGAAGTCTATTCATGCAAAGGTATTTTCTTAACCCTTCCTTCTCCCACCTCCCCCCACCACAGACCCTTGCATTCCCACTTTGGGGTGGTGGTACACAAAAGGTCTCAGACATGCTGTGAAAAATTGGTCCCAAATGGACAGAAGCAGCCTCTCCTGTCTTTAGGATTCCCAAACCTTCAAGCAATCCTTTACAGAGGGAAAGAGAAAAAAGACAGAAATGTCCTTTGAGCTGGGCAGCCCACAAAGCACTGCAAATACTCCAGTGGGTCTTACTCTCTAATAAACCAGTTTAAATTTTCAGCCACTTTCCACAGTCATGTTTTTAAGTGCAGCAAAGTAGGGGGTCCCCGTTTTCTTCTAGGTAGAAATT
Organism: Natrix helvetica; assembly: GCF_964273705.1. NCBI lineage: Eukaryota > Metazoa > Chordata > Lepidosauria > Squamata > Natricidae > Natrix > Natrix helvetica. The sequence continues at coordinate 58,564,013 of NC_138548.1, forward strand.
GTATGCAATTAAAGGAGATGTCTGATTCTAAGAGAAGATAGGTCTTTCCTTCAAGGAAATCAGACCATTGACATTGTGATAAGGATTCAACAGATTTCTATTAACAGACAAATGCATCCAGGAAAAATTAACGTTGCTATTGAACTACTTAGATTCTATGAAAGTTTGCAAGACAAGCAGTGTAGTGGGAAAAAGAAAGGACTTTTTTTTTTTTTAAAAAAAAAGCTAAATCTAGTTTGTGTCAATAATCTGGACAAAATACTAATGTAAGTCTCCCCAAACTTGGGTTTGCCTTGATATTTTTAGTTACAAATCCTACCAGCCACGGGATGATGGGAATTAATCCTAAACATCCAAAGGAAACCAGGGGGGGGGGGGGAAGCATATTGTTATAACAAAATGTTAATGGTAAAAAGAGCTAAGTATTAAAATGAGAGATGGAAATTCTTATTAATATGAGGCTTAACTTTGTTCAAGTAGCTGTTCAAATGAGTGTCGTTATGGTAAGTAAAAATAGTTTCAGAATGTCTTTTTTCTCAAATTCTACCAAATAAGTATGTTATTTTTCATGAATTAAAAAATACAGAACAATCCTGTATGGATATTTTAGTGTACAATTCTCATTAACCATCACCATTATGGACAATCATAAAAGATTGTAAGAATAGTAGGGTACCACATCCAGAATGTACCAGAAAACTTCCTTTTAGGTATAACTATCTTAATTCATTCTATGAAAAAGTGCCAAGATAAATTTATGCCAGGTTTTCAGTTATGTAATCCCCACATACATCCCTGCGGCCAATCCGCTCTCACAGGGAGGGCCTTCTCCTGGTGCCGTCCACGAGGCAATGCCAACGGGCGACACCAAGGAGTAGGGCCTTCTCTGTGATGGGCCCAACCCTCTGGAATGACCTCCCCCCCGATATTAGAACCACTACTGACCTCCGCTCCTTCCGACAGAAACTGAAGACACACCTGTTCCGACTGGCTGGTTTGGCATAATTTTAACGTCTACCTCCTGGCATACACATTCTTACTGGTTTTTAGAGGGATATTGTTTTAAATTTAACTTGATATTTTAAACTTTTGTATTGATTTATTTATTAGCTGTACAGTTTGGCATATTTTACCCTCCTCTTATACATGTATTTATATAGCTATTTCTACGTTTTAATCTGTTGTATTTTAATACGGACTGTACACCGCCCCGAGTCCCTTTCGGGAGAGGGGGCGGTATATAAACGCTAATAATAAATAAATAAAATAAATATGTAATCCAATTTGGTTGTGGACAGAGGATAAGGTAAATTCAATAGACAGGATTATAAAACTAGGAATATCTTCTTTTTACCTTACTTATTTGATTCCTGCTTTTATTATTTTTACAAGTCACTCAAGGCAGCAAACATATCCAGTGTGCTTTCCTCCTCCTATTTTCCTCACAACAGCAACCCAGTGAAGTGGGTTGAGCTGAGAGAGAATGATTGGCACTAAGTTACCCAAATGGCTTTGATGACTTAAGACGGGAGCTGAATCATGGTTTCACTTGCTAGCCTGGTGCCTTCACTACAGAGGTGGTATTCAGCTGGTTCTCTCCAGTTCGGATGAGCTCCGCCCACCTAATGAGCGTGCACTGTGCATGTGCAGAAGGTGGTGTGCATGTGCAGGTGAGGCGTGCGTGAGTGAAGCATGCGCGCACCTGAGTGTGCTCACATTTGCAAACCGGTAGGGAAGGTAAGTAAGTCCCATGTCTTCTTCACTAGCAGACCAAACTGGCTCTCTCAAATTTTGAGGCCTGATTATCATTTCAACCATTTCAACCAAGAAATACCAACACTCTCAGTAATTAAACAGAATTTGAGAATATCTTAGAAAAGAGATAATTATATCAAATTCATTATACCATGATTCCCTTAAGATTCCTCTCACAGCTATGTTATTCAGTTAGGAATAAAATCTCGTGAGGAGAATTTTTAAGGAAGTCACAGTACAGAAACAGAATCTTACACATATTTTTCCAACTGAGCTGACTGATAAAACTTCACAAAGATTAAATTTTGGACATTAAGTATCCTATATTGTTCCTACCTTACTATTATGAAAATATGTTGTTATCAAGTCTGTATTACATAACTGATTACACTCACATATATATTTAACACCAACTGATAAATTTAGGAAATTCACATTGATCAACAGATTATATGGCTCACTACGTTCAAGTCAAAACATAGTAGTATCCTGGCAGGTATTAATTAAGATATAAACACACACATGATCCCAATGACCTCTTTGAAAGCGTTAACCTTTTTAACCTTTCTTAGCGAATAGTGACCCCTAAAGGTACTGAAGCTGAACTGGCTGCCGAAGTTCTGACATGTGATTTAATGGATAAGTATTTATAGATGGCTAGATGAAAAAGGGAACTGAAAAATGTCTCTGTATTTTCTTGAACTATAGACTTCTCAAAGCAGGTTTAATGGAAGAAATTACCCTGCTATTTGTTTCTGACAAAATGCTGAACTGTAACACAAATACTCCATGTCTCCATTCAGGTACTGTATCATCACATTGCATAGCTGATCCCATGAGCTTCTGAAATAAAATAGCTACATCGATCAGGCAGTAGAGAAACTATGCTGGTGCATAGACAAGAGGTCTGTGTGTATATGTCGCATTAATAAGATTACCAAAACATTCTCCATTATCACCAGTTTTGAATCACTTGGTGTCATAATTTCTATTCTGTTTTAACAATGTCCAATTAATATATTATCTGCCTTAAAAATAAATTCTTAAAAAAGAATTCACAATATTGAAATGTTAATTATATGTAATTATTCAGCACAATGTTAATAATATGGCGATAATAATATTTACTTTATTAAGTGTTGTACCTTGTGATTCTGGGCGAATCGTATCTTGTCTTTTTATGTACACCGAGAGTATATGCATCAAAGACAAATTCCTTGTGTGTCCAATCACACTTAGCCAATAAAGAATTCTATTCTGTTCTATTCTATTCTATTAAACATAATTAATAAAATGTCTCTTTCTGATTTTATAGCTAGAAATTACAGGCACTGAAATAGCTTTGGCTTCCTTGTACTTATTTTCATTTTGCTCCGCTCCATATAAATTGCTCTTCCCCGTTGATACCCTCAATGTGTGCTGGACGGCTTCCAAAAGTCTCTGCTAGTATGAAGAATGGAAAGTTTTGTTTAGAATATACAAGCCTGTGGTCATACTATGTTCCCAAGGTATTCGTCAATGAAGCTGCATGGCAGTTTTTTTTTTTTAAAAAGAACCACTTTACCCATTGCAAGAATAAAGCACTGGAAATTGTAATGACAGTCATTGAATTGAATGGATTAAAAAGGGATTATACAAATTAAGAGAGGATAAAGCTAATTGCTTATCATGTTCACTATATATTATTCCTTTACCTCTTTCCAAGCTAATTTTTCCACTAATTGAGAAGAAGGGTACCACTCCTGTCCTACATCTGGCTTTTGATTGACATCTAGGTGACCATTATAAAAATAGAACCTTGGAGATAAACCTGGGATCTGCCTAACCTAACACAAATCTTAACACTCTTAGATTAAATAAGAAAATTTCATTATTATTATTTTAAATGGCATCGGCAAGAACAAATGCATTCCAGGCAATGCCGAACATTAGCATTGCCCCTGGGGCAATGTATCAATATCTCACAAGTCATTTACCATTTTGCCGGTCCTTCACTTGTACTATATTGCTAAGCTTGTTTGATCTGGCAAATACTCTGTGTATTGCTCCAAGAATTCAGAGCTAAACTAAAGCCAAGTTTAGGTAAATAAACTTAAAACAATATATCGGAGCACACCTATACCTTGCCCTTATTTGTCATTTGTCATTTACAAGACAAATGACTAAAAAATGTTTATAGTAGGACAATAAAACTTGTCCTACTTTATTTTAGCAGGTGAAATTAAATTGACTTTCACAGTAAAATATTTTTTTTTGTTCACATGTTGAGTTAGATTGTAATTTATTCCGCTTTCCATTGCATCTAATGGTAGCATTGAGAACTAATTCTCAAAACAAAATCCTGACAACAGTTACTATAAAACAGAATGAACAGTTCCAGTGAAGCAAAGGGAGTTACTTTCCTGTTGCTTTATAATATTGGTAGTAAATAATGTTTGCATTATTTGATGCCATCTGATTTCTCTATATGTGCTTCTGATATACGCACGACATGAAATTTCTCCCAATGGCTTCCTACCTACAGCCATACTAAAAGATATAAACCACAATGCCAGCAACATACAAAGGAAACAATACTATTTTATAAGATAGTAAAACTAAGCCAAAATTTTGTCAGATATCTAACATGATAGGAAAATGAAGTGAAATTATATCAGCATGTATGAAGTGAGTGCATACTAAATGCTTATGAAATTTAAAAGAATTATTTTTTCCAAACATGAAACTATAGACTTCATTGTTCTGGGCTTGTTTTAGTGTTCAGAATACTTCAAGGAAGGTATATTATGGAAGGCCTTTTCTTCTCCTGGCAGCAGAGGGGACAAACTCTCTCCTTTAGAGCACCTGAGCTCCTGAGCAAAGGCCTCCAAAGGAAGCAATAACTTTGCCTTTTTCAATTTTGTACCATTGTGTTGATTTGGGATTGGCATTTTTTTTTCTAAATTCCTCATTTATTCTTGGATTACCTCAAAATATGAAAAGATGTTATTAATATCAAAGAAATGTGTTGAATTCAATGCAGCCATTTCTCTGCTTATTGCACAAAAAGGTTCATAATAATTACAGCATTTTAATAAAGTATTCTTACCGTAAGAGATGAAGAAACTACTGTCTTTAATAATCTCTGGAGTATTTTAAAATACATCTTAAGGCCTTAATATGCCTAGTAATATACTATTTAAAACCAACGCTTTATCCCTTCACAATATACAGTCGTACTTCATCACCATTTACCCAGCTAATGAATGCCAGCAATTAGTAAAATGTAATCCCACTGCACAATCAGTTTAATGCTTTTAGCACTCAGAAAAGTAAACACCAAATTAATACTGCTCAAGCCGTATCAGATCCTACTTGGAGGCAAGCAATTATAGTTCAGCTCCTCAGGTGTAATTAAATGATTGGAATGATTTAGTTCCATAAATGCAAGTTAATTCATAAGCAAGCAACAAATATACTGGGAGTAATTACAAGAAACACTGGCAGTCAGGGCATGCTCTTTTATACACCTGGTATAGGAAAATACTGCCCTCTCCTGGATACACACTGTGAATATCCATTCAGACAGCCACACTTAGCTAAAGAAATGCAAAAGTAAGATGAGAACATGGTAGAACCTTGGAGGTTGACAGCCATTCACTGCATGCATAAATATGCTCGCCATAGTCAATTGCTAGCAAGAATTACCTAGCTTACAAATAAGGATCACAGGATTTCAAGGCAGATTTGGGGAAAAGTTTTAACCCCAAAGTTCTTATTTTAATGTTTCATGCCCTTTTATCTATGCACGTATACATGTTTTGTAAATATTGCTTTAATATTCATTTAAATATATTGAATATTCATTTCTGGTGGAAAGGTGAGATAATTTTTAATTACAATACAGCTTACCTGTGGATAGAGTGGGTGCAAGGTTTACTTTGGCATGCCTGTGGAGATTCTCAGTCATCCAGGTCATAGTTGTCTCAAAGGTGTTTTTTTAGAAGGCTACTGGACTGATTTTTTTCCTTGAGGAAGAAGAAAACATTTAGCTTCTCATCCAAGAAGTTCCATCAGTTCTGATTGGGGAGGTGGGATAGAAGGATAGGTTCTGATCAGTGGTAAAATGCAAATTTTTTTTTTACTACCGGTTCTGTGGGCGTGGCTTGGTGAAGGGGAAGGATACTGCAAAATCTCCATTCCCAACCCACTCTGGGGCCAGTCTGAGGTGGTATTTGCCAGTTCTCTGAACTATTCAAAATTTCCGCTATCGGTTCTCCAGAACCTGTCAGAACCTGCTGAATTTCACCCCTGGTTCTGATAGGATAATGGAAGAGGATTGAAAGGATTGTATTTCTTTGCAGTCATCTGGTCATTATCACCATGAAGGGGACAGATAAATCCCCAAGTGGCCTCAATGACTCTCAGGAAAAGTGCTAATGATCAGATGCTGCAAAAAATATAATCTTTCCATCCCTTCACCATCAGAACTGATGAAGCTTCTTGGATGAGAAGTGAAACATTTCATTTTCTTCTTCCTCAAGGAAAAAACAGTTCAGTTACCTTTTGAAAAATGCCTTTGGCATGTATAAAGATTGTGCTGCAAAATATGTAGAGATTCTGCCTCTACATAAAAAAAAGAGTACAACCTCTTCTAATCAGGTAGCATCAAATATGTTAATGTAGTTTCTCTTTAACCTATATTTTATTAACAGATATTTTGTTTCTTTAAAACATATTATTTTATTTTATTTCTTTAAACTGGTATCAAAGTAATATAACAGAGTAATTTGAAACAGAGTACATTGGGGGGGGGTGTTTTAAACCATTTTTGACAGGTAAAACAGTTTCTTAAGTCTTTATTGAGGAATCTATATCAATATTTTACTAAATAAAGTAACTGATAAATACTTAAAAATGAATATTGCAGGAATTGTTCAACTTTGAACCAATGAAATAGGCCCAGTCATGACAAGAATGAATTTTAGCTGCCTATTTAAATTCATATTAAGTTTTATTCACAAGGCTTCAGCCAATCCAATAATAGTTGTACTTGCTACTTATTGAACTCAACACACTCACATCATTACTGATGAAAAATATTCCATCTTATTCAAGCCAACTCCTTTAATTCAGTGGGATAGTCCCAGGTAAGTATGTATAGCATTTCAGTCTGCATGAATTTAGAAGGCACTAAATAATACCTAAATTTATTTTTGAGTAGTTTTTCTAAAGAATATGCTGTAATGTGACTTCAGAATAACTCATTTTGAGTTGAATCAGGTTTAAAAGTCTTAATTTTAATCATTCTCAAATTTGTAGTTCCAAATGGATAATAATCTTCAGCACTAACTTTCTTTAGCAAAGTAAAGATAAGTGTTAAGACAGTTCTCAAACAACATGTATCATTTTGTGTTGGCGGCCTTATAGATTTTAAGTAAAGTGAAAACATAAACATGATAAAATATATACCCACCAAAGACAAAGATGGCTATAATAATAATCAAATGGCAATAATAACAACAACAACAACAACAACAATAATAATAATTATATAAGCTGAATATAAGAAAGAAGTAATTGAGAAGTGAGCTGAACATTGGAAAAGCAAAGCTATGCATGGCCAATACTTCAAAAGTATTGAAGGCAAAGCTGACCAAAAACTAACTTGGAACTGGTTAAGATCAGGAGTACTGAAAAAAGAAACAGAAGGCTTTATTTTGGCAGCTCAAGAACAAGCCTTAATCACAAACTGCATGAAGGCAAAAATTCAACGTTACCACCAACAGCAAATGTCGCTTTTGTAATGAGAAAGATGAGACAGTCGACCACTTGATCAGCGGGTGCAGCAAAATTTCACAAACTGACTACCTACAATGCCATGACCGCGTTGCTAAGATTATTCACTGGAAATTGTGCCAAAAGTTTGGATTTGAGTACAGCAAAAACCACTGGGAGCATCAGGTTGAGGTTTTAGAGAATGAGAAAGTCAAGATCTTGTGGGACTTCAGAATCCAGACTGACAGGCACTTGGCCTACAACACAGCTGATATAACAATAATTGAAAAGAAAAAAGTATGGTTCATTGACATTGCAATACCTGGTGATGCGCGAATTGAAGATAAACAGCAAGAAAAAATCACAAAATACCGGGACTTGCAAATTGAGGTGGAGTGACTGTGGAAAAAGAAATCATGTGTTGTCCCAATTGTAATGGGAGGCCTTGGAACAATACCTAAAGGGCTACCTCGCTATTTGAAAATTCTAAATTTACCTGACTTGAACATTCTGACTCTACAAAAAACCACCCTACTTGGAACAACTTATATCCTCTGACGTTTAACAGTTCTTAGGTCCTTGGTTAGGACTCAAGAAGTTGAGCTACCAACCAGCCCCAAAGGCTGTGAATCTCACCAAAGATTAAAATAATAATAATAATAATAATAATAATAATAATAATAATAATAATAATAATAATAATAATAATAATAATAATAATAATAATAATAATAATAATAATAATACGTTATGACGTCCTAGGCCCCTGGGTGGGGCCCGACTAGTAATCAATGCCAAATCCGGCGAAACAACTGGCCGCTGTGATACAATTCTGTTGATGTAATAATAATAATAATAATAATAATAATAATAATAATAATAATAATAATAAGAAGAAGAAGAAGAAGAAGAAGAAGTTTGAGGCATAATTCTGAACTGTCAAGCTGTGTTTTAGATACTTTTCATGGATATGCATAAGGGCATCTTGTTAATCATTATGTGCCCTAACATAAACAAACAGATTGGATAAAAATCTATATCTGGACTACTTCCATTGAAGAGATGAATAAAATTATTTTATTAGAAGACATATTAGTAATTTTAAAATGTAGAGCACATTTGCTTTGCCCTTTAATGTCAGTCTTATTTTCTTATTCAAATCTTGTACACTGTAAGTTAATTGCTTTTGGAAACTACTTATTATTCATGTAAAAATTAATGTGCCAATGTCTTTAAATCCTTTTAAATGACCATTCATGCATCTTCCTCCTTTAAGTACTGATGAAAATCTCTCAAAAATATCAGTGCAAGTTGGTATTAAAAGAAAGTTTCTTTTAAAACATCCTTTTCCTGCTAACATAAGATTTTCATATTCACCAACTTTACTTGAATTCCATTAATTTTTTAAGCTGCTTTTAATAAATTCACGAAGTAATTTTTTAGGCTCCATAGTCTGTCATTTGTGTTCCAGCTGACTCTATGAATATTAATAACGGTGTTATCCTGATTAAATAGGCTTCATAGGAAATCCCTATGAATCCTATAGCTCAGACATCTCATTTTTCTAACTCTTTATGAATTTGGATTCAGACATTATATTGGAATAAGTTTTTTAAAAAAAATCTAGTGGTATAGTAGTGTATTCTTAAGCAAAATGACTTCTCATAAATCAAACAATTAAAAGATACACACACACCTATGTTTTATGGTCTCAGGATTTCTGTAAATGACAATATAATTTATTCAAATAGAACTTCAGCATTTCCAGAACAAAGGATGGGGTAGCTGTTATAAAGTACTGCTAATGTTTGCCCTTAGACTCACCTTATATCATTGAGTCTCAAATCATAGAGTGGGGTGTTTTTTTTTTTGCAATTAAAAACATGTGTATAAGTAGAGAGGGTATACTTAAATGCAATGCAAATATCCCCAGTTTATAATTACAGGTGATCCTCGATTTATGACAATTGAGCCCAAAATTTCCATTGCTAAGCAAGATAGTTGTTAAATGAATTCTGCTCCATTTTATTACCTTTCTTACCACAGTTGTTAACTGAATCACTGCAGCTGTTATATTAGCAGCATGGTTGTTAAGTGAATATATCTTCCACATTGACTTTCCTTAGCAGAAAGTCACAAAAGGTGATCACGTGATCCAGGGATACTGCAAAGATCATAAATATGAGTCAGTTGCCAAGGGTCTGAATTTTGATCCCGTGACCATGGGAATGTTGTAATGGTTGTTTAAGTGTGAAAAACGATCATAAGTCACTGTTTTCAGTGCTGTTGTAACTTCGAACGATGACTAAATGAACTGTTGTAAATTGAGGACTACCTGTATGTCAGTTATAAAATTATTCTATTCTGTTAAATTATCAAACTATTCTATTAAATGTATGTGCTTAAGCAGACAATCCTTAAACATAACACAAATATCCCCACTTTATAATTATATCAGTCAAATTATTCCACAGTCACATCATTTAGCAAATTAGAGACAGTTATCAGTGTGTGGTATTATCAGACTATAAACCTTATTCAGCAATCCTTTTGACAAAAGCAAGGGTAATCCCTATTATATCTTTAACATTTGGAGCCTGTAAACTTGAGGAAAACTGTATATTTGAAGTTATTCTGGTGTCTAAACCTGCCATATAAATTCTTAACATCTCCTTTTGAAAGGAAAATTAGTTGTTGTAATGGAGATAGTTTTCCTAGGTCTATTTATTTTTATTTATTAAATTTAGTTGCCTCCCATCATGTAATGAAATACATGAAATAATGGGAATACATATTGACATTTTATTAATATGCGTACCACCAGAGGTCTATGATTCATAGAGATCAGGTTTTGAGAGGACTGCTTTTCAATGATGTAATCTTCCTACCGATATATTGAGTCTGTCATTTGCACCTCTATAACTGTTTGGTTTGGCTCTGCAATCCAACAAGACAGACACAGACTTCAACGGATAATTAGAACTGCAGAAAAAACAATTGCTACCAATCTGCCTGTTCTGTCCCGTGATTCCAATGAATATGCAGACACAGGCTTGGCTGTCTGTCACGACTAATTACATAGATAAAGCCACACCTTGGCTAGGAGCCTAGAAAGTTATCTTCAAGAACCCACGATAAAACTTACAGAATGCTTTCTCAACGGCTCGTATAATGGACTGTTGTTTCCTGTCACTCTACCTATAAACTCTTTGGGAGGGGCCACATCCTTAACTAGCTGTCCTTACTTCCTTCTATGACGTCTTCTCCACAGCTGCTCCTTTCTCCTATCAATTCTACACATACGCACATCAGGGACAACCTCCCTCTGTTCCTCCTCACTGCTCCCTGACTCAGATGCCACCTGGTGGCCAACAGGACTCTCTAGTTCCTGCTCTGACTCCAAGCACCCTCCAGAGTCTTCCTCATCCTCCAGAGCAGTCCCATAATGGTCTGAGCTGTCAGCGTCCACCAACACCTCAGCCGGCCGCTGCTGGACCACAACACTGCCTTCCATCGAGGACCTGTACACTGAAGGAGTCAAAAAGAGGGCTGTGAAATAGCTACAGAACCCTCACATCCTGGACATAAATTGTTTCAACTTCTATCTTCAGAAAGATGCTATAGGGCACTGCACACCAGAACAACTAGACACAAGGACAGTTTCCCTCCCGAATGCCATCACTCTGCTAAACACTAATTCCCACAACACTGTCATATTACCTACTAAGACTGCATTACTATTATTTTTCTCTTCCTTCCTAGTACCTATCTCTTCCCACTTATGACTATAACCATGTTGCTTGTATCTTTCAATGTTTATTGTTTATTTGCTTCCTAGTATAATTTGATTGCTTATTAGTAACCTATGACTATCACTAAAGGTTGTATCGTATGATTCTTGATGAATATATTCTATTTTATTTTTCTTTATGTACACTGAGAGCATATGCACCAGAGACAAATTCCTTGTGTGTCCAATCGTACTTGGCCAATAAAGAATTCTATTCTATTCTATTTCCACAAGATGGTGCTCATCACATAAAGGTAGCTCTGTGCTATTCCTAAGGCTCCCTCTTGTTCGCAGGGCGGGATGGGAGAATCACACAAAGATGTTAGTATGATTAAAGGTCTGAAGATGATACCAGAATGTTGACTTTATTTATTATTTATTAAACAGATTTTTATGGCCACCCAACTCTTATATGGTGACTCTGGGTGGTGCACAGCATTAAAAATCAAAACCCCAGAAACCTCCTCCCCTCCAATTGATGATACCAAGCTCCACTTGTTTTGGCATCTAACTCCAAGAAAGCAATTGAAAACTTGAGCGTGCTAGGAATAAGTTAGGCAGCTGAGGTAATCCTCTAGAGGTGATTAGGGCTTGGTTTTGTGATAGCATCTGGGATGAGTTTGATTCTGTTAGCCTTGAGGGTGGTTGGTTCTGGAGATATAGTAATGTGTTTAGATCCATGCACCTCATGGTTGGTTGAGCTCTCTAGGTAGAGGGTATGTGGATGCATCCATGCCATAGTGAGTGCATCCCTATGAGAAGGGGCAGTTCCATGAGCTTTGATAGAGGGAGCAGAACTATCTGCCTCCTCAACAAACTATTAGCTCCAGGGGTCCTGGCATAAGTGGATTATCTAGACGTCTAGTCAGGAATACATTTCAGGCTGGGATACAGTACTGAGACAACATTAGTCACTTTTGTGAATGATCTATGGCAGGTTCAAGATGGGGTTGCCTCCATCCCTGTTCTCCTTGATTTTTTGATAGTCTACAGGACTTTCAAGCATGGTATTCTTTTGAACTAGTTTACAGGATTGAGAGGGGGGGAAGTACTGTTCTTCAGGGTTCTCCCCCTTCCTCAAGGGCTGTTTTCAGATGGCATTGAGGTTCCACACAGGTTCACCAACTTTCTTCTTTTTTTAATGTATGCATTAAGGGACCAACCATCAGCACAGGGTGCAGTAGCTTGACTATACTCATGGTACCTAATTGTACATCTGTCAAGTTTTTGTCCCTGTGTCTGAAGCCTCTTTTGGGAATAATTTGCCCCCCCCCCCCCAACAGTAGTTACCCTGATCATGTGGGCTTTTAGAAACACAGTCAAGACCTGGGTATTTCCCCAATCCTTTAAGTCCTGATGATTGGAGTTCCAATGATTGAGTTGCGGAATATTTTAATGTAGTCAGTATTTTATGGTTTTAATTGCTTTTTAATGTATTGTTGCTTTGTATTTATAGAGTTTTTATAGACTTTTTCTTGTCATGGGAAGTCATATAAATGCTATAAAACAAACAAACAAGTACATACTTGTGGCTAAGTTTATGGATAATAATACCTTATTCTGAGTATAAACTTACATTCTACCAAAGATTAATAAAATGGTAAATGAAATAAGGGTAGAGTGAGACATATTAGGGAAAAAGCATTCTGGTGACATTAATACAATACAATAGCAGAGTTGGAAGGGACCTTGGAGGTCTTCTAGTCCAACCCCCTGCCTAGGCAGGAAACCATGTACTGTTTCAGACAGATGGCTATCCAACATCTTCTTAAAGACTTCCAGTGTTGGGGCATTCACAACCTCTGGTGGCAAGCTGTTCCACTGATTAATTGTTCTAACTGTCAGGAAATTTCTCCTCAGTTCTAAGTTGCTTCTCTCCTTGATTAGTCTCCACCCATTGCTTCTTGTCCTACCCTCAGGTGCCTTGGAGAATAGCTTGACTCCCTATTCTTTGTGGCAACCCCTAAGATATTGGAACACTGCTATCATGTCTCCCCTAGTCCTTCTTTCTGTTAAACTAGACATACATAGTTCCTGCAACCGTTCTTCATATGTTTTAGTCTCCAGTCCCCTAATCATCTTTGTTGCTCTTCTCTGCACTCTTTCTAGAGTCTCCACATATTTTCTACATCATGGTGACCAAAACTGAATGCAGTATTCCAAGTGCGGCCTTACCAAAGCATTATAAAGTGGTATTAACACTTCACGTGATCTTGATTCTATCCCTCTGTTTATGCAGTCTAGAACCGTGTTGGCTTTTTTGGCAGCTGCTGCACACTGCTGCCTCATACTTAAGTGGTTGTCCACTAGGACTCCAAGATCCCTTTCACAGTTACTACTGTTGAGCAAGGTACCACTTATACTGTACCTGTGTATTTCATTTTTGTTGCCTAAATGTAGAAACCTTAATCTTTTCACCATTGAATTTCATTTTATTAGATAGTGCCCAATGTTCAAGTTTGTCAAGATCCTTCTGCATCTTAAGCCTATCTTCTGGAGTGTTGGCTATTCCTGTCAGCTTGGTGTCATCTGCAAATTTGATGAGTTTCCCATTTATTCCCTCATCCAAATCATTGATGAAGATGTTGAAGAGTACTGGGCCCAAAACAGAGCCTTAGGGTGCTCCACTGCATACTTCCCTCCATGAAGATACAGTTCCATTGAGGACTACATGTTGAGTGTGGTTGGTCAGCCAGTTACGAATCCATCTGGTGGTGATGCTGTCTAACCCACATTCTTCTACTTTATTAGTAGTAGGTTATAGTCTACCTTATCAAATGCCTTACTGAAGTCCAAGTAAACTATATTGACGGCATTCCTCTGGTCCCCTAATTTTGTCCCATTATCAAAGAATGCAATAAGATTAGTCTGGCATGATCTGTTTTTGACAAACCCATGTTGGCTTTTGGCTATTACTTTGCTTGCTTCTAAGTATTCACTAATTTGTTGCTTGATTATCTTTTGCAGAATCTTTCCTGGTATTGAGGTCAAGCTGATAGGTCTGTAGTTTCCTGGATCTGTTTTTCCCCTTTTTTGAAGATGGGAACCACATTAGCTCTTTTCCAGTCCTCTGGTAGTTCCCTGGTGCTCCAGGATCTCTGAAAGATATAGTTCAGTTGTTCTGAGATCTCATCTGCCAGTTCCTTCAGAACCCTGGGGTGTAATCCATCCGGTCCTGGTGATTTGAACTCGTCTAGGGTAGACAGGTGCTCACTTACCATTTTCTTCCCTATTTCAACTTGTGTTCCTAATCTGATTTTTGTGATGCTGTTTTTGATAGGTTGGACTGTTTTATCCCTTTATGTAAAGACAGATGCAAAACATGAGTTAAATAGTTCTGCTTTCTCCCTGTTGCTTGTCACCTTTTTGCCACTTTCTCCCAGCAATGGACCAATTTGTTTCCTTAATCTTTTTCTTGTTTTTGACATGTTGGAAGAAGCTTTTTTTGTTATTTTTTACTTTTGTGGCAAGCCTTTCTTCGTTGTGAGCCTTAGCTTTCCCCACTTCATCTTTACATCCTCGGGCTATTTGCTGATATTCTGCCTTAGTTATGTCCCCCCGCTCCACTTTTTATACTTATCTTTTTTGTCTTTCAATTTGTCAGAGAGTTCTTTATGCAGCCATACTGGTTTCTTTTGGAAGCTGTTATTTTTCTTCTTCATTGGTATTGTGCTAGACTGAGCTTTTGTAATTTTATTTTTCAAAATTTCCCAAGCTTCTTGAGTTGTTTTCCCCTTGTGGATTCTCATCCATGGATTTTTTCCCAAGCTCTAAGTTTATTGAAATTAGCTCTCTTAAAGTCCAAGACTCTAGTTCGGCTTTGTTCTACTACTTGTGTTTGCATAATGTTGAATTCCAATATTGCATGGTCACTTGCCCTCGGGGTTCCTGTGGCTTCAACACCTTCTATCATTTCCTCTCTGTTAGTGAGAATTAAGTCCAATATGGCTGATCCCCTTGTTCCCTTCTCTACTTTTGGGGAAACAAAGTTGTCTGCTAGGTTTGTTGGGAACCTGTTGGATCTTCCACTTGGTGCAGAGTTTGTTTCCCAGTTGATGTCAGGGTAGTTAAAATCCCCCACTACTATTATGGTGTGCTTCCTACATACCTTAGTTAGTTGACTAGCAAAAAATTCATCTACTTCCTCTGCTTGGTTGGGTGGCCTGTAGTATAGACCTATGGCAATATCGTTCCCCCTCAACCTTTAATATTGACCCAAGTGCATTCAAGATAATTCTCATCATTGTGCTCTGTTTCTGTAGAGATGTAGTTATTTCTTATATATAGTGCAACTCCACCTCCTTTTTTATTTGGTCTATTTCTTTTAAATAATTTAAATCCTTCTAGCTGTATGTTACATTTGTCGGTTTCATCCCACCGAGTTTATGTAATGGCAACAATATCATATCTGCCGTCTTTTACTTGAATTTCTAATTCGCCCTATTTATTCCTCATAGTTCTTGTTACTGATTGCCTCATTTTACAAACAATCCTCACCTTTATGACTGTTGCTGCATCCCAAGGTCATGTGATCACATTTTAGGAGCTTTGCAACTCCTAAAGTATTTATGACTGCTACAGTGTTCTGCGGTCATACAATCACCATTCATATCTTCCCAACCAGCTTGTAACGTGCAAAGTTAATGAAGAATGTGGAAATTTAATTGCAACATGTAGTCACATAAAGCTTTGCTTAACAACAGAGGTGATGCAATAAATCCATCACAATCATATAATTTTCCACTTAAAAATTGCAGTGCTTAGTGATAGACTTGCTGCTCCCAATTGTGGTTGCTAAGGGAGGTATACTGTTAATGTCTGTTGTAACGACTGTTTTAGAGCTGAGCCTCTTAGTAGCATAGTAATTATAACATTTGGTAGATATGCAGGATACCCCTGTTTAAAACTCAGCAGCAATATTTTAATTATCTATTTCTTTACCTACAATAGTCATTCTACTGCTTTTTTTTTTTTTTACAATTTCACTGGTGCATCATTTCACTGCTTTACCTGACATTTGATCTGCAAAAAGAAAAGCTCTAGCATTTCAATGGTGCAGTGATAGATTTATTAAAAAAAAAAAAAAGGAAGAGCAGAGACGTGGATAACTCAATGAAAGAAAGAAAATATTTTTAAAAAATCTGGTGGTTTTCCAAAGAGTGACACTTGGCACATCAAGCACCAGTTAAAACAAATATGCTACTGGAATGGAGTTGGCAGCAGTAACTGCAGATGAACAAATTTGAGAGCTGCAAGGAGTGACTACCAACCCAGGTGAGGGGGCATCCTGCCAGAGGATTTAAGGGACAGATGTTTGCCTACAAGAAAAGCACAGCAGTCAAACTGCACAGTGACACTGAAGCTTCCGAAAGCCAGAAAACATCACTTTTAGCATGGAGCAGGAAAATACAGGAAGAGATCACATTCACTGTGGGCTAGTAGAGGACCATGACGTCCATTCTGCCCTTCAGAAACAGTTGGTGGCCCATATTTTGGATACAGCACAGCAACTTGAGAAGGTACTCATGCCCTACAACTTCAGGAGTACCATAGATTCTTCTTCATATCAAGATGAGGCAAGATGCCTTAAGCATCTCTTCAGAAAACATTCAGCTGAACCAAAGAGTTTAAAATAGGCACAATGCTAATATATTTTGGGATTCACCCTGCCCCCATTGCTCTATTTCCATTATATATGGTATGTTAAAAGGAATTATTCATTTAAAGGTAAAGGTTCCCCACACACATATGTGCTATTGTTCCTGACTCAAGGGGGCGGTGCTCATTTCCTTTTCAAAGCCGAACAGTCAGCGCTGTCTGAAGGTCTCTCCGTGATCATGTGGCCAGCATGACTAAATGCCGAAGGTGCACAGAACAGTTACCTTCTCACCAAAGGTGGTTCTTATTTTTCTACTTGCATTTTTACATGCTTTTGAACTGCTAGGTTGGGAGAAGCTGGGACAAGTAATGGGAGCTCACTCCATTACATGATGCTAGGGATTCGAACTGCCGACCTTTCTGATCAACAAGCTCAGAGTCTTAGCCACTGAGCCACCATGTCCCGTAATTCATTTATGAAACTCTAAATCTGGCTGAGCACCAAATCAAGATTTGGGTTTCCTCTATAGATTATATTTATATGAATAGTATTTTATTTTAAATGTGCAAGAGCACAATGGAAATAGCTAAGGCAACTGATAAGAAAGCCAAGACTGCAAAATCCACCTTCTATTTTCCTAATGTTAAGTTAGAAACCAGGATCTTTGAAATTATCCTGAAACGTTTTGCCTAAGGCCAAACTAAACTAAACCACTTAATCTACGAGGCAACTGCATATAAAAGCATAGCTACCCGATAGAATAATTTCCCCAGGGAACAAACAGTTTGTTTTCTTAACACTCATATTTATGCCAAGTTTTGATGTCATGACAAAATCCTTCACAAAAGGATTTGCATTTCCCCAGAATTCTTTTTTAAATGCTGGCAAATCAAAAGGTCAATCATGAAATCAACAAAAGTTCAACACATTTATGAAAGACAGCATGAGGAATTCCTATTACATTAAGAATAAAAATAAAAGGTAGGTAATTTATCACTCCTTTAAAACAAATATTCCACATTTCAATGATGTGAATATCATCTCCACCCCTAATGTAACAGGCTTAGGCACAGGATCTCATAAAAAAACGATAATTGTTAGATTTTTCTTCTTCATATTCCTCTTGATTCTGAATGCTATTTCATTACCTCAACAGCCAACAAAAAACTTCAACTTTCTTTTGTTATTGTTGTTGCACTTCCATTCTTGGTTTCTCCTTGTCCAAAACTCACATTATAGAATGAGTTGTCTTTATTTGCGTAGTGTTGGCTTGCATACCAGCAGCTTCTTTTCATGGAGGCAGGTAATCTGATCGTTATCACAAATTCCTTTTTCCCCATGTAAGATGACTACCTCACAAATTGTATAGGCTGCTACTGAGAAGTATTCAAAATCTTAAAACAACTGCAAAATATTATACTTGGCTATCAGCTTTGTCATGTCCAGAGATAATATTAAATTTTCATTAGCAGGTAGGTAGCTTCATTGAAAGGGCTTGCAATTTCTTTTTAATATCCTGGTTCTAGTTCTACTTCTAGTGTAAGGGACGTGGTGGCTTAGTGGCTAAGATGCTGAGCATGTCAATCAGAAAGATTGGAAGTTCAGCGGTTTGAATCCCTTGTGCCGCTTAACAGAATGAGCTCCTGTTACTTGTCCCAGCTTCTGCCAACCTAGCAGTTCGAAACCATGTAAAAATGAAGTAAAAAGTAGGAACCACCTTTGGTGGGAAGGTAACCGTGTTCTGTGAGCCTTCAGCATTTAGTCATGCTGGCCACATAACCATGGAGACGTCTTCGGACAGCGCTGGCTCTTCGGCTTCGAAACGGAGATGAGCACCGCCCCGTAGAGCCGGAAACGACTAGCACATATGTGCGAGGAGAACCTTTACCTTTATCTAATACTTCTAGCGTATGTATGGTTTTTAAATTTGTACCTGTACAAATTTAATCTAATACTTCTAGCGAGTGTATGGTTTTTAAATTTGTACCTGTACACCGCCCCGAGTCCCTTCGGGGAGAGGGGGCGGTCTAGAAGTTTAATAAATTAATTAATTAGCATACGTTCTAAATACAATCATTCCACACGTAATTCTATTTACCCGCATATAATTTTTATTCATAATCTGCTTTCTGAAATCAGAAGTAGGTGGTGGGCATGTATTTTCCATTCTATTGTAGTCCTTGACTTACAATAGTTTATTTAGTGACAGTCCAAAGTTGCGATGGTATTGAAAAAAGTGACTTATGACTAGTTTTCACACTTAAGACCATTGCAGTTTCCCTATGGTCACATAATCAAAATTCAGATGCTTGGCAACTGACTCACATTTATATGACGGTTGCAGTATCCTAGGGTCATGTGATCACCTTTTGCAACCTTCTGTCAAGCAAAGTTAATAGGGAAGCCATCTTCACTTAACAACTATGTTACTAATTTAACAACTGCAGTAATTCACTTAACAGCTGTGGTAAGAAAAAGTGGAAAACTCACTTAACAACTGTCTCACTTAGCAACAGAGACTTTGTGCTCAGTTGCAGTCATGAGGATTATCTATATTAAATTCCTTCACTAGTTGAAACCTATCCTAGTTAAAGTTAAATTCCTAGCCTACTCAAATCTAATGGCAAGTGGTCTGTATAAACTATCATAATATATGATCAATAATAAGTGCTACCTTGCAGATTTACAGGACGCAATCAGAATTTATTTTGTGAAATTATTTGAATGTAAGAATACATTAAAATAGAATAAAGAAATTTTAATAGTTTGACAATTTTTAAAATTACATTAATTGTACACATTTAAAATTGAATTAAAGCTTACTATATTAGCTATATTAATAACGCCACGCAACTTTTAAAAGCTTAAATTAAAAGGAAATTTGATTTTACATTTTAAACGAAGTTGGTTTTCCAAATCAAATCAGTAAGTCAAATTAAATCATCTAATTGGATTAGATCTAAAAGAATTGTTTTGGACTATTTACATACTTCACACATAGACATTAATACTTTTTTGATTAATGAATTTATACACCTATATTAAAAGATCAAAATAGGGGTCTGAACAGAATTAGAAGGTAAATTCCTCCATATTGGGCGTTGGTTCTTACCTGATACGCTCATTTTCTGGTAGAGACAGCAGCCAGACTGGGTATGCTCCGTCCATTAACCAATCAGATTGAGTCTACACTTACGATGTTATCGGGCCCTTGTGGCTCCTCCCCAGTTTCAAATGAAAGAAAACTGTAGACTCAAGTGAGAATTGTGAGCAAAAGGTGTGTAAGTCCAGAGTCTCTGCATCTTTCTCCTCCGCACAAAGAAATTCCCTCGTGTGACGCATACCAGGGTGGGGCTGGCTGCTGTCTCTACTCCAACAGAAAATGAGTGTATCATGTAAGAACCAAAGCCCATTTTCCTGTGATCGTAGAGACAGCAGCCAGACTGGGACATACCAAAGACTGCACTGTCCACTAGGGTGGGAAATTGTAAAAAAGGTCCATTAGGGCACAAGCACTTGCTGTAGCACCCAAAGGCCAAAAGCCACATCAGCTGACGCATACTTGTCCAACTTGTAATGACGTATGAAGACTGTGGGAGATGCCCAGGTGGCTGCCCGACAGACTTCTTCCAAAGTGGCTTGTGTGGACCAAGCCGCAGATGTCGTAGCGCTGCGTGTAGAATGAGCTGTAATGTTTGTAGGAATCTCTAGGGATTGAAGTTCTTAAGACAGGTTAATACAGGCCCTGATCCAGCGCCCCAGACTAGACGATGAAGCCTTGGCCCCCAAAGAGGCCTGGAGAAAGGAGATGAAGAGAGCTTCCGAGTAGTGGAACGAAGCAGTGCGGTCGATGTAGATCTTGAGGGCACGACATACGTCAAGAGTGTGCCACTTACGCTCCCTCTCATGACGGGAGACAGACAGAAATCAGGTAAAGTTAAAGAGAAGCAACTTAGAACTGAGGAGAAACTTCCTGACAGTTAGAACAATTAATCAGTGGAACAGCTTGCCTCCAGAAGTTGTGAATGCCCCAACACTGGAAGTCTTTAAGAAGATGTTGGATAGCCATTTGTCTGGAACGGTATAGGGTTTCCTGCCTAGGCAGGGGGTTGGACTAGAAGACCTCCAAGGTCCCTTCCAACTCTACTATTGTATTATTATTGTATTATTGTAACTACTGACCTCTGTGGAAACAGCTATTCACTTTCGGTATGAATGTCGGGTCCAGTCTTAAGACAACTCGGTCTGGATGGAACACGCACAAGTCATGCCTGACTGAAAGGACACCAAATCAGAAATATGTCTGGCTGAAGTTACAGCCACCAAGAACAACGTTTTAAAGGACAACAGCTTCAAAGAAGCAGATTTCATAGGTTCAAAGAGCGAAGAAGTCAAAGCCTCTAGGACACAAGGTAAGCCCCAAGGCGGATCTCTATGGATGGCAGGGGACGCAGGTTGGATGCTCCATGGAGAAATCTCCGGATCAAGGGATGAGACGGTAGATGTTCGGATGCAAGACCGTCTAGTACAGAGACCAAAGCGGCCACCTGTCGGCGTAGGGTGTTAGGGGTAAGTCCCTGATCAAGCCCCCTCTACAAGAAGTCCAATATCTGTGGAATAGATGCCCTAAGTGGGTCAACAGTCTGGTTGGAACACCACAATGCAAAAGTCCGCCGAGTGGCATCATAAATGCGGTTAGTAGAGCTTCTGCGTGATGCCTGAATGGTAGCAATGACGTTGAGGGAGATATTATCGGCTGTTAAAGCTTGCCGCCCAATCGCCACATGGTTAATTGCAGCCACTGACCCTTGGTGTAGAGACAGGAGAAACTGTGGAATGTGCCATGGAGTGGAGTCACTAGGTCGGCATACCAAGGCCGGCGTGACAATTCAGCGCTAGCAGCAATAGTTCCGCCTCCTGCTCCAACATTTTTTGAATTCCTCTCTGAATGAGGGAAAGGGCGGAAATGCGTACAGGAGACCTTTGGGCCACTGGCACCTGAGGGCATCTACTCCTTCTGCCAGTCCGGCTCAGCCAGTCTGCCTGGACGTTGGAGACCCCTGAGATGTGCTCTGCCCTGAGAGATGACAGGTGAGATCCGCCCACCGGCACAACAGCTTGGACTCCTGCATCAGGGCCAGGAACGTGTTCTCCCCTGTCTGTTTATGTGTGCCTTGGTTGTGGTATTGTCTGTGAGGACTAATATGTGATGGGCCTGAACTCTGTGGTGGAAGTGTCTGAGGGCGAGGCGAACTGCCCACAATTCTAGCCAATTTATGCTGTTTTGGCTCTCTTTGAGGGACCTCTGACCACTAGGTCCTGCAGGTGTGCCCCCCATCCTGTCAGACTTGCATCCATCGTAAGTGTGACACGGCATGGATTTCTGAACAGGTCCTTTGCAAAATCTCTGGGGACTGCCACCATTTGAGAGAGAGTAAGATCTGTCTGGGAAGGGGGAACTGGAGGGGAGAGCAGCTCCTGTCGGCTTTTTGATGTGGAAGCATGAACCATTGAAACCTGTTGTGAAACCTGGCCCACGGGACAATCCCGAAGCAAGATATCATCTTGCCCAAGACTTGGGAGAGAAGAAGAAGGGACGCCTTGCGTAGACGTAGCACCTTCCTGACAAGCTCCTTCAGACTGAGAATGTGTCATTGGATAGGAACACCCTCTCCGCAATGGTGTCTATCAAGACCCAAGGTGGAGAAGGCGAGTGCAGGGAATGAGGTGACTCTTTTTGAGATTCACCCCGAACCCGTTATTCCGCAAGGTGTGAAAAGTGAGGGTGAGATATCTTTCCGCCTCAACAAGAGGATGTCGTCCAGGTAACAGAGAATCCGAACTGGGGATGACCTGATGTGAGCGGCTAGGGCTGCCAGTACTTTTGTGAATACCCTGGGGGCTGATGATAGACCGAACGGAAGAGCTCGGTACTGGAAGTGCCTCCCCCCATAAGAGAAGCGGAGATATTTTTAGTGGTCTATGAAGATGGGGATATGAAGGTAAGCTTCGGTCAAGTCTACCAATGTGAGGAAGTCGTCTTTCCTGACCACCTGGAGGATGGTGTGCAGAGAATGCATTTTGAACCTCGGATAGACAATGTGGTGGTTCAATGTTTTTAGATCCAAAATTGCTCTCCATCCCCCAGAATTCTTTGGTACCACACACAGGCATGAATAAAAACCCTGCCCTTCCTGATGGAGAGGAACTGGTGGGATGGCCTGGATCTCCAACAGGTGCTGAATGGCCTGTTCCATTAGTGACCTCTTGCGAGGACACCAAGAGACCAGGCATGGCATGAAGTGTTCCTGGGGAATGGAGAGGAACTCCAGCATGAGACCAAATTTGACAGTTTTGAGTACCCAATGGTCTGTTGTGGTCTCCGCCCAGCCGTGGGCAAAGAACGCTAGGCGTCCTCCAATCGGAAGAGAGTCCAGATAGTCATTTCCTACGTGAAAATTGGCGGTTGTCTCCTCCATGGTAAGATTTCTGAGAGAGGAAATGCTGTGTGTTTCTATTTGATCTGTCTTGGTGAGATCCCTGTCTGGGAGTGTAGGATTGGCATTGTGGATGGGGGAAGGAAGTTCCCCTGTCCGCCGGCCGAAAGGGCGACCTCCTATAGAAAGGAGCGGGCCGACTGTCCTGTTTCTTATAGATGAATGAAAGGACCTTGCACTTGTCTGGTGAGGTACGTGAGGTACGGATCTAAGGGATTACCAAATAATTGGGTGCCACTGAAAGGAGAGGCTGCCAGGCGCCACTTGGTACGGACATCCGACTGCCATGGCTTGAGCCAAAGCAGACACCTGGCCGTGACCGAAGAGGCCATGGCTTTAGAAGTGAACCTGGCAGCATTGAGGGAAGAATCAGCCGCAAAGTCAACTGCTGCCCTAATCTTGTTGAGGTCCCTATGTGATCTAGTGTCAGTAGGAGCGATGCGCTCCTGAAGCTGTTCAATCCAAACCAGGGCCGCCCTGGAAAAAAAGGAAGTGGCCATGGAGACCCTAACAGCCCAGGCCCCAGCCTGATAGTTTTTGACTAAGGTTTGGTCTGACCTTTTCTCCTCAGTCTTGAGAACCTCCTCAGGGGTTCCAGAGACCACAGTAGGGGAAGACAGGACTGCAACCGGTGCATCCACTGGGGGAGTCTCGAAGAACTTGGTGAGTTCCGGTGCAATGTTGTAGAGACGTTTGTCAAGGTTGGTTGGCTGTGGGCCCGTGCCTGGGGACTGCTTCTGGATGATGTTCAGGAAGATCTTGGGGATCCCCTCTTTTTCCACAGTACGTTTGGTGAATGGGGTACTGGGACCCTCAGTTGAAGCCGGTTCTGTCGTTTTTCCTGTGAGGTAGAAGCTGAAGCAGAAGATGGTAAGTTAGCAGCTTTAATGGCCTTAAGAAAGTACTTGAAATGATCAGTTTTGAATAATCCAGTAAAGGCAGGGGTATCTGGGGTGACCACCTCGTCATCAGACAGGTCTGAGTTCCGCAGGTTATCTTGCTCCCCGCCAATTGAGGCCTGAGAAGTAGAGGCAGTGGGATCAGGTTGTTGAGCCGTAGCAGAAGATTTATGCTTATGGCCATGTGATGGAGCAGGTTGGGGGTGCTGTTATAGGCCAGCAGCCATGACCTGTTTAATGGTTTCAGCAATGATAGTTGCCATATCTGCAGGAGAGATGTACATGGGCTGGGAGACCCCAGAACCACGTGTAACCGGGAGGGAAGCCTCTTCAAAGGTGTGTTCCCTATTGAGAGGGACATCAAAGAAATTACCTCTGTTGTCAGGTTCCATGGAAGAGGAGGACTCCGAAGAAGACAATTCCCCTTCTGAATAGGCCAGGGAAGGGCCAGGGCCCATGGGAGGCAAGACAGGTGGAGCTGGGGAAGCAACTTGGAGATCCTCGGGGGGAGGGAGGGAGGGTTGGGCAGTTAGAATTTGTTGTTGTTTTTGGGCCCTCTGAAATTCTCAAGGGCCTTCTGCCTGCACTCTTCTGCCCTGGTAGTCGCTTTAGAGACCTTGGGGTTTACTCCTGAGGAAGGGGCCTCTTTGGCTTGTCTCTTCCTGCTGCTCTTTGCCCCAGATGGCCCTGCCTCCTCTAATCCTGCATTCGTATCCATAGCTGGATCAGCCATTTCCCCAAACATAAATCAACGCCCCAATAAGATAGGCAACAGTCTCACCTGTTTGCTGGCCAGGCACTCCTGATCCGGTCCTGGGTCGCTGGGCACTCCAAACGGCTGCTGCAGAGTTTGCGCCTTTTTTAAAGTGTCCAAAATGGCTGACTTTTTTTTCTCCAAGGCTTTTCCAAACTTCAAAATGGCCACCACTATCTTCATGGGCTTTTCCAACCCACAAAATGGCCCCCAACACTAAGTGTGGCCAGGCGATCTGCAGATGGCCACTGAACTCACCTGGAATCGCTGCGCACGAAACAGCTGGTCGCGCGTCCCTCCGAGTGCCCAGAATCAAGGAGTGCCGTGGGGAAACAGCTGTGGAGCCGTAGCTCGTAAGCTGGCCGATCTGATTGCAAGGCAGGCTTCCTGAGCGAATTCGTGGCTGAAGGCAGTCAGATGGCTGAGGAAAGGCAGCCAGAAAGCAGTTTTGAATTTCCCTCCAATTGTCAGAATAAAGAATTATTTAAAAAAACAATTTAAAGGAAGAATTTCTTTTTGAAAAAAATCGCCTATTAAAGTTATAATTGAATTTTGGAGGAGAGATCAATTCTCACAGCCAGTCCGGAGACGACTTCCAGTTCCTGAAGGCGACGAATGTGTTGTCTGCCGCTCGTCTCCCCGGCTGGCTCCGTAAGGAGCACAGGGGGCCCTGGAGGGGTTCTCTGCTGAAGGGCGGCTTGTTGAAGCCCCCCGGAATCGGCGGCAGCCGGCGGGGGTGCTTTTCAGCTTTGCCTAGGAGCCGGGGAGCAGATGGGGGGGGGGGCGAGGGACAGCATTGTGCTGCCCGCCCTTTTGCCGAATGGACCCGGAGGAGAGAGCGTACCTGGAGAAGTGCGGCTGGGTCCTGGTGGTAGGGGACCCATCTTGAACTCTCTGATCGTTTAAAAGAAAAGCAGCAGACTTTTGTAAGTCCTGTGTTCAACCTATTTGAATGGAGATTAGAGGGGGGGTGTTTCTTTCTTCTTCCCCTCCCTCGGATTAAGCGGCATTTGAACCATCTCTCTTAGAAGAGAGAGAACAAAGGCTGACCTGTCACTTCAGCTAGCCAAAGGAGAAAGATCTTTATCACAACTGCTAGTGATGACTGTGGAGCTGTTTTTCCTTTAAAAGCTTTGATAAGAGATATCTGTTTATTTATTTATTTATTTTTATTTGATTTCTAGACCGCCCCCTCTCCCCGAAGGGAGTTTTCTTTCTCCCTGTGGAAAGAGGAGCCAAGATGGCGCCCACCTTTCTGTGTTTGTTTACTTATAAATGAAGTCTGCCCTTTGAAACTACCTTCAGCCTTATTACTCTCTCTGAGGGAAACTGACACCCCTCCCTGAATGTGGCTCTTCTGAACTTTGACTATTTGATACCCTTCATCTGGTTTGCCTCGGTGCCTTAGAACTGTGAACTGTCACTTTCGACTTTGTTTTGCATTTTGGGATCAGCACAGCTGCGCAATTCTCGGACGCCATCTTCCTGGGAAAAGACTTACATCTCTGAATTTTAAACAAATGGGCCCTAAGAAGCCACCGACGGGCAAGTCACTCTTGGCCCCCTCATCTGTCTCCTCCAGTCCTAGTATGCAACAAACAAAAATCACCTCAATGTTACAGTAAGAGGGGTCTGGAGATGGACCAAAAGAACAATCTGTCTCTCAAATGTTTCAAGAACTTATGAGGGGTCAAAATGATTTGAAAAAAGAAATGACAGAGCTTAAAGAAGAACTCAGAGATGTTAAACATCATATTGCAGAAAATAAACAAAGGATTGTGGTGTTGGAGGAGAGAGCGGCTGGGTTGGGGGAAGAAATTAAAACAATCCGGAAGGGAAATGTAGACTTGGAAAACTTTTTGGCAAAAGTAGAATTTGAAAGAATGTTCTTTTTTCTTAGATTCCAGAACCTACCAGAGACAGAAAATGAAGACCTTAAGGATATCATGAGTACAATTTTAGCAGATTATATTAAGAGAGATAAAAATCAACTGTGGTGGGATATGGACTTAGTTTATAGGATAAATTCAGCATATGCTAGAAGTCATAATGTTCCAAGGGAGGTACATGTTAAATTTCTCAGGAGGACCACAAGGGATGAGGTGCTTGGGACCCAAAGGGAGAGACCATTGAAATATAAAGATGAAGAAATCACCATTCTTAAGCAGATTCCAAAAAAGATAAGAGAGAGAAGGAGGAAGTATTCCCCCTTATCAAAGAAATTATACAAAAAAGGAATTTGGTTTAGATGGTTATTGCCAGAAGGAATATTGATCTTTTGGGAGGGAAACAGGATTAGAATTAAACAGCGCAGGAAACGGAAGCCTTCATTAAAAAGAATTCTCTCCTCCTAGAGGATGAACATAGTGAAGGTGGTGAAAGGGACAGTATGGTGCAAGATAAGAAGGGGGGGGGCTGAGGCCTCCTCTGGGGACAGGGAGAAAGGAGCAATATCGAAAAGGCTCAGATCACAAAAATAAAAGCATTTGAAATAAATAGCAATTGGTGATATTCTAGAAAGTGACAAAGGAAAATGAATGAACACATGGTTGACAACATAGAATAAGACCTTGTTTTCTGTTATCTTTTATATTTTATTTTTAAGATTGTAAAAATTGTGAGTGTTGGATGGGTTTCTATCACTAGTGTGGGAGCTGCCAAAATTTTTTGTATATCCCTATACCTTTCCCCATATATGTGTAAAAACCAATAAATTTTTTTGGAAAAAAAATTCTCACAGCCAGTCCAGGTTGGACTGAGTCTGAAAACGGGGAAGAGCACAAGGGCCCGATGACATCATAAGTATAGACTCAGTCCGATTGGTTAATGGACGGAGCATACCCAGTCTGGCTGCTGTCTCTACGATTACAGGAAAATGACTTAATGTATATAGCAATGCCCCCCGCCAAACTTTTGGGCATCAGGAACCAGTTCTGGAGAGAGGTTTCTCCATGGACTGGAGGGGGCATGGTTTTTCATGCTACCTGCATCCCATGGATGGGGATTCATTTGTTTGCGCTGCCCAGTGCTGGTCCACGGACCAGGGGTCAGGCATCCCTGGTATATAGGATCTTGTCAGATTTTTCCATCCTTTTTATTTTGTACATTATTATTGTATATGGGTGTGTTTGATGAAAGCCAATCTGGTCAAGCAGTTTAAAGTACCAGATTAGAAACCAGGAGACTGAGTTATAGGGATGAAAATTGGCTGGTTGACTTGGCCAACCATTTTTTCTCTCCAACCCACTATATCAGGCTCAGGTGACAACCGGTCATTCAGTTCCTGTTGCAACCAAAAGATTAGCAAGGGAAAAAAAAAATCAGTGATGTTTCAGAGAGCTCATAGTGTTTTTTTTTTTAAAGAGCACAAATATCTAGAAAGAATTTAAGAGCGCTGGGATTATAGGTAGTCCTTAACTTACTATAGGTAGTCAAAAGTGCTATAGTTACTATAGATAGTTCAAAAGTTACATTAGAAATATCTTTCTAGCATGGTTTCACTGAAAATTATGGAGTGCGCAAACACTGAAAACTTCTATATCAAAAATCTCAACCAATTGCAAGATGAATAGACATTGTTATAAAAGGTAAAGGCACCTCATAAATGTGCCTGCATCTTTCAATTCTCCATTTGAAGTTTAGGAAAAGGGTTTTAGTTCAGTGATGGTGAATGTGTGTTGCATTGCAAATCTTTCCAGTTTTAGCTTTTAGACAAATCCAAATATATTCTAAGTACAAGGTAGAACCACTTCCTCCGTCAGTGCAGACTGGAGCAAAAATTCGAAAAGACCAACTGTAAACTGCAGGTTTGAGAAACTTCTTTTTGCATAAATTTGCTTTCAGCATTCAAAGGACAATGGGTTGAGAAATAACTCATCCTCACTACTCAGACGATTCCTCCAAAAAGAGGCTAAAAACACACGAAGCACAGGCACACCATAGAAGACATAATTTCTGTTTCTGATACATGAAAGAATTCCAGTTGGGTGGCAAGATTTGAATGGGTGTTGAGGTTAATCAATGGACCACTTTGCAGCCCTTGACATTTAGAGGCACATGAGAAAGAAAGGCAACCACACAAAAGGTGTGTGACTGTCTATTCATACCTGCTGAAAGACAAATGAAAATGGCTGAAAGACTAATGAGCCATCTTCTCACTATCAACTTGAATGGGGAACCTTAAGATTCCAGTAGTAATTGAAAGGGCAAGCAAACCCTAAACCATTAAGATGTAATATTACCAAAGGAAAAATAGCAAAAAAAAAGGTCAAGTATCAAGGAGGAGAATTATGATGGCTTTCTCACAATAGAGATATTAATAGATATGTTTCTTCAATTCTCTAACATGACTGTTCGCCCAAGGTCTATTACCTATTATAAAATTTCACACAAGAAAATAGAATACTTGTCACTGTATGCAAAATATCTTTTTCAGCATATAAAACAGATAAATGGGACAGGAAAGAGGAGAATAGAGTCATAATTCTATTATTTAGTAACCTTCAGAGATGATAGTATCACTTCAAATCCCTAAAAACAGGCTAGAGACAAATATTAGCCTTATCAGAACAGCAAAGGAATGGATCAAATTACATTTCAAGGAGAAAACTGTATTTTAATTAGTACTCTGTGGTGCCTTTACACAGCAGTCACCTTCAATGCAGCTAAGGGAGTATCAGACATTTCCACAATCATTTTTACTTTTTAACCACACAATCTAGAAAAGAAAATATTTCCTGCTTGGACCTAGTGTTATAAGAATCAAGGACACTGCTTGTCTTGACCTCACCCCAGAACTCACTGAATATACTTGCAGTGACTATAACCAACCTTGGAAACACTTCCAAACAAATACAGTATATTCCGCCATATAAGGTGACTGGGCTTAATAGACGACCCCTACTTTCAGGCGCCCACGAGCCGACTGAAGGCTCTGTGCTGCTGGGCTTTCGTAGTTTGAGCTCAGCGCTTTTCTCCTCCAGACCGCCAGCCAGACCTTACTAAGCCATCCCAGCGCTCATCCACCCACATGCCCAGGTGAGGAGCACCGAGGTTATCGATTGAAAGGCTGGCGTCTGCGCTGGTGGCAGCGTGGTTTTTTGCTTGGCAGCGCTGCTTTTTTTTTGTTTTGGTTTTTGGGTATGGCCTTTCTTATACCCGGCGTATAAGACCACCCCCGATTTTTGAAATAATTTTTTGGGGTTAAAAAGTCATCTTATACGCCAGAAAATATGGTAGAAATATTCAAATCTTGAAGCCTAAGAAAATGTGAAATATACTAAATTGCCAAGACAAAGGAATCATCCTTGGGTAGCAAACTGAAGTTAACCCATGCTTGGCCACTCCAAGCAACGCCTAGGAGAATGTGAAATATACTAAATTGCCAAGTCAAAGGAATCATAAATTGGAAACTTTGAAGCACATAAATTTCCTGAGTAACTAGGCTGGAAAGGAGGAGCTTTTGCCATAGCTTGTAAACTTCTAGGTATTACACAAAGAGAAGAATGGACCAATAATTAAGGATAAACAGATCAAAAATAGAAATATTTGTTTTTTTGCAATCATGATATGGACAATGAAAGTGTCCAAGAATATGAATAGAAAACTGTGTTTTGTTTAGGCTGTTCAGAAATAAACTGAATTTTATATTCTTATTGTCTTCCTCCAGGTAGAAAGCTTTCATGGATTATTGTCCCTTTGCAAAATAAGATGAGGAGGGACCATATTTGTTTCCATCCTATCATATATACTTAGACTAAGGGGTCCTCAACCTCTGGTACCGGTCTGTGGCTTTTAGGAACTCGGCTGTGTCAGCGGCAGACAAGCAAGCAAAGTTCCATCTGTGTATGCAAGAGGCCTAGGTTGCGTGTGAAATGATCCCCCTCTCCCTGGGAAAAATTGTCCTCTACAAAACCAGTCCTTGGTGTTAGGAAGGTTGGGGGCCACTGCTTAAAGAGAATCTAAAGCAATTTTTTCAACAGAAGTTGTATTAAACAAGATGCAAATTAGGGCAACATTTGGGCTTGGGGACCACAGACGAATATCATCGAAAGGATGCAACACTGCAAAAATATGTTGGCCAATTTTAATGGCAGAAATAGGTGTAGGATGCAAATTGTTCCATTCTCCTAACCCCAGCAGCCTGAAATGTCACCACCATCAAATTGATTCAGGGGTTCTGAAAGACAACAGATGAAGCAGTGTGGGGTTTCCCCCATTATACAGAGTTTAGGTATTTTATTTACTTTTGGACAGAATTTGTGCTTCTTTTCTCTTTCTTTTCATACTCAAAATGATTCAAACAAAGCAAATCAACAGCTTCAATATCAGCATTTATATTACTAGGGCTTATTATATAGTCTAGAACAGGGGTGTCAAACTAGTGTCATCATAGCATTGTCACATGACATATTGGGACTCCCCCCCCTTTGCTAAACTGGGCAGGGGCGGGGCCAGCACATGATGCATCCAGCCTGTGGGCCGCGAGTTTGACAGCCCTGGTCTAGAATAAGCTTTTTTGTTCTCAAATATGGAAATACATTCAATAGATTCACTATATCAATCTCTCAGATAATGTTTAAGTAGATAGATATAAATAGGACATCATATAACACTGACAAGACTAATTTTATGTTCACCTTGCTTAGTGCACAAGGCTTTAAGATTATTTTTCATTTCTTGAACTATGTCTTAGAATGAATTGCATTAATACCAAACTATACTGACTACTCCAACCCACCAATTATTTATATACACAGACCTAAATAAATGGTTTTCCACATTCAGACCTTGGCATCCATGCATTAATCATGGTTATCTAATTTATATGGAGAGTGCCAAGCTCTTATTTAATCAATACATAAATACAATTACATAATATGTTTTTTCTCTGTAATCAGCCTGGGTGTATGCTCCAAATGCCTACGTTTAAATCCAACTCAAAATTAATAATGTTAATAATTAATTTTTTGAATTTTGAATTCAACCTCACATTATGATTTTTAGCAGAGTATGTGACTTCCTCTTGGAATTTCTATTAAAGGGATATGCTAATTAACAAATATATTTTCCAAGTTTCCTATTTTTTTTCAAACAAAACATTAAGAAAGAATTTGTTGCAATGTAAAGAAACATTAATGCTTGATTCAGAATTGTCCCGTGCATAGGCTTCGTTGCATACTTATGCTATGATGGGTTGACCGGTAAGCGTAGATGGTTACAGATGGACCAATGTGTACACCTTCCAAACCCCAATGTTGCGTTTGCAGAGGTGTGCATGCTGCTTAGTTGATCAAATTTCCCGTACTATCTATGCTGTTTGAGTGCCCCCAAAGCAGGACAATACATTTGCAGAAATATAAATGCAACACTTATGCAACCATCCCTGAATGACAGGAGCATATGTTCCCTGATGCGCAGTGATGGAAAAGTCTAATTCAAGCTTTAGGAGCAATTCATTATGTGGCATGCCAGTGATCCAATATTTCCAATGCGTTGGAAATAAGGCAGCACAACCTGCTGTGGTGGGTTCCTACTGGTTCAGCCGAACCGATAGTGGTATGGCGGCCTGGGTCGCTGGAACCGGCAGCGACCCAGGCCTGCCAAGCTCCCGAACCGGTTCTCCGGTCTCTTCTTTCAGTCAACTGTGCATGCGCAGCAATGCACGGCAGGTGGCCTCTCAGCAAACCAGTAGTAAACCGGTTAGGAATCCACCACTGAGCACAACACAATATTTTGTTGATTTTTAACTGCTACTATGCATTTTTTTTAAAATAGCAAATGCGCAGCAATGCACGGCAGGTGGCCTCTCAGCAAACCAGTAGTAAACCGGTTAGGAATCCACCACTGAGCACAACACAATATTTTGTTGATTTTTAACTGCTACTATGCATTTTTTTTAAAATAGCAAATTTATATTCTATATTATATGATGCAATTACCCATGTACATAACCTAATAGTTTTTGAACTGTATAATATAAACAGGTTTGAAATTCATACATAGATCCTTGGCATAGATTATGGTAATAAAAAGTAGCTCTAGTCAAATTTGTACAATTTGAATCTTTTATTTTCATAATTACACTTAAAAAGAGAAAAAGTTTCCAGCTGGTATATCATTTTGCAGGGCAGCCTTCCAAACAGAGATTATACCTCTCATATTTATGTATTACTTTACTAATGCCACTCAATTTAACAATCACTCTTTGCATACAAAAATCAAGAACAAAACTACAGCACAATAAATACAATTAGAAAAAGAAAGATGAAAAAAAAAAACTATAAACCCCTCATGCAGGGAGCCTATACCACATCTGAGCTCACAAGCTGATTAAAAAAAAGAGGTGTTCAAGGCATATTTATAGAAAAATGTTATTGGAGGTATTTGAAACTCTAGGGGAATTTAGTTCCACAACATACCTTCTACATCCCATTCAGATGATACTACTTAATGGATGGGGCCCAGAGTTTATGCCAAATTTTATTGGGCAGACAGATACAAAGGGAGAGAAATAGTCCCTCAAATATCTAGGCTTTATGCTATGTAGGTCTTTGTAGGGGACAACCAATACCTTGAACTGCATCCATCAGCCTGCTGGTAATCTGGGAAGCTCACATAGCAAAGATATGAGGCAGACCATTACATGTCCCTAACTACTGAATTTTTGTTGTATTTTTGAAGCCCAACCACTTCTGTACCTGATGACATGATGCTTAGGAGAAAATGAGAGCTTGTACTTTAACGCCTCTGAAAGGCCCAATATAACAACCACACCATAGCAATGATCCATAACTGATTTCATGCTCTGGGAAAAAAGTATTTTTGAGGTATAGTCACTGATTTCTATCCACATCCACAGATGCTTAACTGAAAGAACTCTAAACATGCCTTTAACTGAAGAAACTCTGAAAATGAATAGACAGATAAACAGGTGGTGTAATTCTACCCTCAATGGCAACATTATGAAGTTCTTGGTGGTTTGACAAGGCAAAGTGTAAGTCTAAATGCAACTGTTAGGCTTGAAGAAATAAAATGAAGATTATGACAGAAAGGATACTGAACATGACAGGATGCCTGGTTTTAAACAGGATCCTACAAGGATGCGCTAAAAGCCATTTTTCTTTTACCCTCAATCCATTAAATCTTTCATCGGTAAAATTTTAACAGAGCTTATTCATACGAAGGCTAGTTTCAACTGTTGCCATTTAAATATAATAAAAAGAGGCACCATAATCTCTCACTAGGGGCAAAAAATCAGATCTGTTGGAGAGAAAATACTGCGTTACCCAAAAGGAAGAAAATCTCTAAATTAAGATGATCCTCCCACTCCAAAAACAAATATGGACATAAAAAAGAAATGCACTTAAAAATCTGACGCAATGCACACTTGATATTTGGCCCAATGCCTCAGAGATAAGAAAAGTGGGCATTGCATCAGATTTTCGAGTACATTTCTTTTTATTCTTCTCAGTCAATCTCCAGTTGAAAACACCCCCCTCCAAATGTGGCTTTTATCACACTTGATTGTATATATGTATGTGTACTTCCCAAAAACCACACGAAGGCTAATTGTTTGAAAAACAAAGACACCCAGTTTATTGCATGAAGTGGTCTTTATCTTAATTGCTTCTAACCATTGCTTCTAAACACAGACACTGGCAAGATGGAGTAAGAAAAAAGCTGTTTCCTGAAGGGAACAAAACACTAAGATAGAGAAAAAAAATTGGTGATGAGCGGAAGAAACAAATGTGTGCAGGAAGACTATTTAGGACAGACGTGTCCAACCCAAGGCCCAGGGGCTGCATGGGGCATTGAACACCCAGTAATGGAGCCTCACGAGATTGTAAACCTTTAATATTATGATGTGATTTATATACATTAACGATGTTATGTATTTTATATACGGTCTAAGACAATTCCTCTTCACTCAATGTGGTCCAGGCAAGCCAAAAGGTTTCCATGACTTAGAAATTCCATTAAAAGTTAAGTAAGACAGGTAAGCATCCTTTCTCAAGTGGAGCCTTGAGGAAATCCAGTTTTTTCTATTGAAACACAATATAATTCAGCAAGATGCATGCAAAAAGGTTTTCATTGTAATGCTGCAAGGGCCATCTTGTCTTTTTTGATTCTGCTTGTGGATACCACCATAAATAATCTCAGCACTGTTTTTCTACAGCGGTTTCGCCAAAAGGAAAACCTAAAGCCCAAACTTTAGTTATAGTGTAACTAAGCAGCAACAGCATTGCTACATATATAGAGCTAGTTCTTAGTTCCACAGAATTCAACAGGACCTAGATATATAAACATATTTCAAAAGAATATCTTTTGGGAGAGACACATCAACTCTAAAGGCTCTCAAGGCAAGTTGATAGTATTTATGATCCTTAAGCAAAATGCTCTATGCTGTGAAAAGTGTCCATTCATATGCCTCCCAGAAACTGGCATGGCTCATATTTCCAGTGGTTCCAGTCTGAAATATCCATTTAAAGAGCCTCCTAGACAAGATCAAGATCAGTGGCCAATAAAGCTAATAACACGTGATCAACCACTAGATCTTCCCATTCCGATTAGTGATGCTATTCTAATTTCTAAATGATACAGTCTATCAAGCAGCACATCCAGTGCAGGATGGACATAGTAGACAGCCCTGCTAAATAGCACTAATTCTTGCCATCTTGTGAAATGCGTATTATTTCAGATGTAGAAAGAAACACATCTCTGTTTAATTTATAATAGTAAATATATAAATCAGTTTGTCAACCATATGCCCTCCAGATTAGAAATTATATATATATATCTCAAATTCCAAAAGCTTAACTGGAAAGCGCTGATCTGAAATACAGTACTTTCATAATCATCACACACATTTGGATGAACTTAATATTAAGAAATGTATTATGGCTAGAGTTAAGGAAGTTTGCAAACCACTGAAATTCAAACAAAAAACAAAACAGATGTTACAAATATTAAATAGTATCTTTCCTGTTCAAACATGTTCAAGAGCTGAAAAAGAAAAGAAACCAAGAATAAAAAAAGAAATAGAAAAGAGACTTATAAGCTATATAAACTGAATATGAATTTTCAAAGTAACATTAGATTGGTACTACATATAAAAATGGTCCTATATTGATTGAGCACTTTAAAATCCTTACTACAATGCAAAATTCTGGGCATCAAACAATTTGGGAAAACAGTGGCCAATAAAGCTAACAGCCTTCCAACTCTGAAGTCTCTAATTGATGCTAATTTTATGTCTTGCTACATCTCATGTCATTCCAACCAACAGAAAGGGATGGTTCTACATCCAGTAAGAGAGATGTAGATAAATTCTATTCCGAAAGGGAAATTGCCCTCACATAGTGATTTCTACTAATAATATTTGGCAGCATGTCGTCAAATACATTAACTGTTTACCTTCTGAGGAAATTTTGCCCTGAAGAACAATAGTTTAGGCTACAATTTTGAACTCATTATAACCTTGTCATGAATGAAAAATGGGAAAGCATATTGGGGTAACTTCATTTAATTAGTAAACTAATTTCTGCCTGTAGATTGGAAACAGAGGGAGTAGAGGAAACAGAAGCAGGAATTTACAAATTTATTTATAAGCTTATAGAAACAAAAACATGAAACATCCATCTATTGAGATTGACAACTCATTTGCTGCGAGAGTAAAGTTTTAATACTTTTCTGTCATAAGGGTGGGAGAGGAAACAGGAGGAGCCCTATCCTCTGAGGACAGCAGTCCCAGGAGGTGAAGGTGTTCCGTTTTCATCTTCATGTTGTGGTGCAGTTAGCAGACCTTTTGCATTTTTTAAAAAAAAAAAACCTATTCTAAAAACCTGCCTTTAAAACTGTTGTGCAATACCACAAAGTTCAAATGCAAAAGAAAATCCATATGGCTAATCTTTGCAAGCCAGTAATATCCAACTAAGAAGCTCAAATTTATTTTATCCATCAAAGACAAGCAAAACAAGGAAAAGGTACTATTTCAATAGAATTCTGAGTTGTTTTGTTCAATCACTTTGACAAATGTCAAAACATTACCTTTGCCTGCCTTATGCTTAACATTGTTCCTTAAAGCTTGAATGTGTTCGTTTATACTTGCATAAATATCAGCGAAAGAGTTCTGCAGATTCCTGTTCTGTATGCCGCACAATGACATCACTCAACCAAATCCATAACCTTTGAAAATAAACTTTACACATTTCTTTTGGGATATCAGGTATAGCTCAGGAGGATAATTACATTACAATGCTGCTAGTCAAATCCAGGTCACCTAATTTTTGTGTGACATGCAAATTACTTAAGTATCAGGTCAAAGATACTTTCTTTGGAATGATTTAGAAGTTTCTTTACTAGCCTCTCTTAAAAAAACAGTCACTAAAGTTATATTGCATTTGGGCTATTTTGTGATGCTTAATATAATATGTTTATCATACGCAGAAACAAATATTCGGGCAGAAATCCAAGGGTAAGTTTTTCTGAGAACTACTGTACCTGCCTTTCAGGAAATGCTTCTGGCCCTATTCATTCCAAGAAATGTTGAAATCCACTGAAGCAGACTTTAAGGGCAGGCGTGGGGGGGGGGGGGGGGAGGGGGAGGGGGAGAACCACAACAGTGTTTCTCAATCTCAGCAACTTTTCTGAGGGTTGAAGTCCACACATCTTAAAACTTTCTGAGATAGAGAAATACTGCAGCAGTGTGTTTTGTTGTATTCCACCAATGTTTGGTGTATCTACCAAATAAAAATTAAAGTTCCTTAAAGCAGCACTAATTGCATATGTCCAAAAAATACAGTGATTGTATGTTTTCAAGTGAAAGTGTAAGAAACGCAATCAAATTGCAAACACACACACACACACACACACACACACACAGGGAATGCCACACACAACTCTTCCATTTTTATCA
Source organism: Natrix helvetica (assembly GCF_964273705.1). Lineage (NCBI taxonomy): Eukaryota > Metazoa > Chordata > Lepidosauria > Squamata > Natricidae > Natrix > Natrix helvetica. Next base: position 58,601,980 of record NC_138548.1, read on the forward strand.
GCCAGGTTATACTGAGACTAGCTGATGATAATGAATTTGCAATTTATGTTCTCTACTTAATTCACGGGCAAAACAAGATACACTGTCAATTTATGCATGTTTCTCCACACCATTTGGGACTGCATGTACTGAATTGCTTTGCAAAATATGACTTTTCCTGTTGATGCTGTAGCTTTTTTTGTTCATCCGTTTCCCTGCAGAAAGGTACAGTTGCATCTTGATTTACAGTAACTATTCAACCAATAATATTAAGAATATGAATATTCTTAAATAAATGTTTTGACAATATCTTTACACTCTGGTCATGATTCCCACCCCCCTAAAAATTCGTCTCAAAACCAAACCTTAGTTAAGATCAAAAAACAGGACTAGTACAGTACATACAAATTGTTAGCAGATCGCTCCCTCTAGTGGTATGTAATATTAATTTGGAGATAAACTGCCTTGTTTTTATCCCCTACTTTCCTTATTTGTTGTAATCCCTCCACTCAGTATTATTTAAAGAAAACTCCAAGATTAATAGACAATTAATGTAACTTGTTTTGTTCATATCATTCATATTTTCAGAACAAGAGACAAATCATATTCACACCACAGTCCTCGTTTAATAACATATTATTGCCCCTTGATTATTTTGTTTCTTTAGTTCATTCACCCTTGGATAGAACTACTGTACTTATAGTTTTTTCTTGCTAATTCTGCAGGTATAAGCACCAAAGGATTTCTCAGTAATCTGTTCTCATAAACATTGCTCTTGCTTTTCATCATCATTTCTGGCATATGATACTTTTTGATGTTTAGTAGAAAAACAGTAACAAATTGTAACACAAAAGGGATAGGAAGAAATACCATATTTTTTGGACTATAAGATGCACCAGAGTATAAAATGCACCTAGATTAAGAAGAAGGGAAAAAAAGTGTTTTGCCACCACGCGTCTGGTTTTTGTCCTCTCGGCCACCAGTAGCACTTTGCAGGCCTCCCAAATCCTCTGTAATTCCGTTTTTGCAAAAGATGGTGCTGTTTTTGCAAAAAAACCGGGCCCATTCTTGGACTCCCAAACACCCCATGCATCCCATTTTGCCCTCCCCAGCCCCCAGGAGCACTCTGCAGGCCTCCCAAACTCTCCACGCATCCTGTTTTTGGTGAAAACGGGATGTGAGGGGGTGGGTGGGTTTTAGGAGGTGAAAAACAGGGCTGTATTCAGTCTATAAGACGCACAGACATTTCCACCCTTATTTTTTTGAGGGGGGTGTCTTATAGTCTGAAAAATATGGTAATCTTTAAGGAGAAAAAATTTACAGGAACAATACTAGGACTAGCTGCTATACTACTTTAAAATAATTCTAATTTACTGTAATCATAATACTTCTACCCAAGTATCAGAATAAACCCCTTTTCAGCCTTTTGTCTCGAACATGCGCAAAGAGTCTTTGGAGAATATTTCAATTCTTACTTAGATATAGATGGATGCCAAATAATGTTGGTATACAGTCATCAAAAAAAAGAAAAAAAAAGAAACTATTTTAGAGGTAGAACCAGGAATTATTAGTGCACATTTATTAATATTAGTTGTATGCACTCTGCTTTTTTAGGTTGAACACAGTATTCAAGATGGTAATAAAATTAAGATCATTCTCCAATTCGAAGAGACACTCGTTCGGCAGGCTGAAGCAAAGAGGCAGTCCCGCAACCAGTGAAATCTGGGGGCTGGCAGGGGACAGAATGTATCTGCCCTCAGTGTGGAAGGGATTGCCACTCCCAAATTGGCCTTTTTAACCACACAAGATGCTGCTTGAGGACCTCTTTCTAGAGCACGATACCATAGTCTTTTGAGACTGAAAGATGCCAATAATAAATGAATAAAAATAAAAACAATAAAATGCAGGTTAAAAGTGAATGCCTTACTAAAAGAGATGTATTTGAGCTGATTTTCTAAAATTGACGTAACTCTTGAAATGTAATCTTTGAGAAAGTATATTCTGTTTAGCCTGGGAATAAAGTTTTCTCCTGAATAACAACTATAAAATTATATATTTTCTCCAAGAATGTATTTGCATTTTTATTTTTCACAAGCCACTATATATATATATATATATATATATATATGTATGTGTGTGTGTGTGTGTGTGTGTGTGTGTGTGTGTGTGTGTGTGTGTGTGTGTGTGTGTGTGTAGAATGCTCCAAGGCATTCTTGGAGAAAAGGTATTTTATAGATATTATGCAGGTGACCTTATACATTCAGTCATAAAATTTAGAATGCTTTAAAAGATGGGTAAACTAAGGAATTATTTCTAAAGAATAATCTTATTTTGAAAACAGTTAACAATGTTTTAGAACAAAACTAGAATTTAATGTATGGGACATAGCTGATTCAATTCTATGTTTATATTATTTTCTATTTATTTTTATCCTATCTTTCCCAAGTCCCCATGCATGCACGCAACCCCCACATCCCCTGCACGTGTGTCCTGCCCCCCGTGCATGCACCTCCCGCATGTGCCCCGCCCCCGTGCATGCATGGCAGAGATCTGAAAACCAGTTGGCTGGTGGGTGGCGCGCACATATGCACAGTGAAGCTTAGCTGGGCAACGGCTCGTGTGCCCATAGAGATGGCTCTGCGTGCCACCTGTGGCACACGTGCCACAGGTTCGCCATCACAGCTCTAGAACAAACACACACCACACAACAACAGCCACAACAACCACTAACTATTCATTGCCAGAAGAAAAAAGCAGCCTATTGCAGACAATCTCCCTTCTTCTGGTAATTGGTTGGGCTGGTTAGGTTGGTTTTGTTTTGTTTTGTTGCCAATAAGAAATGAATGAAACATACTTTCACAACATCTGACTACATCAGGGATATCACTACCCAAATCTCAGTGTACAGCATCACAATATAAGCACCCAAAAGAAGAGCCTGCACAGCCTTGGTGGCCTCTCATCTACTGAACATCAGAATTTCTATTTGCAGAAACAACTTTGGTGCACCTACAACATTTTGGATTCATGACAATATTTACTAGAATACTGTAGAGTGATGCTGTTAGGAATTCAACTTTGCTGTTCCCACCAATAATTTGCTCTTCTCTCTCAGGTTTCTTTCTACCAAAAATAGGGACTTGCTACTTACTTAGAATCTATCTGGCTATCTAAATCATTGTCAGGATCATGACTTATAGATCATTAAGATCTGTAAAGGTAGCAGTGGCTTTCTTTCAGTGTTGGCCAATAATTTATTGATTCTTTTCCAATGTACAGAAGATTATCCGATATTGTTGAAGGAGTTAAAAACATTTGTCCTTTTAGTTTTTTTAACTGAAAGATTATATTTGTCTGCCTTCCACAATTGTGGTCCTAAAATCTATTATGGAGACACAGGCAGATATACAATGTAAATGTTTCTCATACAGCCATTTTATATTATTCTGCTCAGATACAGAGGTAGCATCAGTCACCAATGTATTGTTACATTGCCATTGTACCACCCATGGTGTCTGGCACTTATAAGTCCAATTATCAAAACGTTTAATGTTTCTTTTTTTTTTTACAGAAGCCAGGTGAAATTGTTCCCACTGTTAATTGTCTCAGGTTTTTTTGTTATTGTTGTCTTGGATTTTAAATTTGTCACGTTTTTGTATTTTAATTTCTGCATGTGTGTGTTTTGTTGGTTTGTATTCCCCATTCCTACCCTCCCATTATCTAGATAAAGATGTTTGAAGGTCAAATAGGAGGAATAGGAGCAATGAAAATAAAATCTCAGAAGAAAGACATTTGCACTTGTATTGTAAATAATACAATGTGCACTAAGGTATAAAATGCTAAATTATCCATTCTTATTCTTTATTTAATAACTTGAAAGTTTTAATAACTGGAACATTTTCATATTCATATATTTCATCATATTAGTAAAAAAAAATAACTTAAAATGTAAATTCGGTTTGCTAGCAGCTGAATGAGTTTGTAGGTTTTTTTTAAACATTAATCTTAGACAACAGAAGCAAATCTGTCGGTTACTCTGATGGAGAGATGTAAAAAATGAAACATCAAATCTTGAAAACAAGCCATTTTTAAAAAGTTAATGGGAGATATCCAGAGAAACTGGCATCTAATTTCAAACCAATTACCCCAAACAGAAAATAAAATGAAGCATGGAAAGCCGCTGCAAGACTGGTGGCTGTACCATCCAACAACTATTTGTATAATGTGAGTCTAGTGGCAAATCCTTTCCTTTCCCTTCCCCTCCTCACCAAAGAGACTAACACATTTGATCTTAGCACAAATTATCTGAGAGTACTGACTATTGTTACAGCAGGTGGCAGTCAGCTGGTTGATAAAATATTTAATCAGACCTTGTTGTTACTTAGATGGGAGACAATGAGGAATCCTTAAGGCTTGGGATAGCAGAATTTAAGGATCTTACAGGAATACTGCCAAGAAAGCTACGTGGCATATCCATGAATTCATTGCAAGGAAACTATTTGTGACTTCAAAATTTCATACTCATGGGAAGGAAAACAAACCATTATTCCAGCATTCATAATTAAGCTGACGCCTATCTATCTGAGGCAGTGGTGGGTTCCGGATCCCGTTCCAACCGGTACGGTTGGAACAGGCCCGGCGGTGTCCAAATGGACACATGCAGCGTGCGTGCACACGCATGCAGTGGGCGCATGCATCTTAGTGCCTCCACGACACTCCAGCTGCTCAGCGGAGCATCTCGCATGTGCTGTATGTGCCATGTGCGCGGGCATAAGCCCCGAAGACTTAAAAGACCGGTAAGGACTTTGGGCGGGCAGGTGGGCCTTCCAGAGCACCGTACTGGAACGGTATCCGGTGCTGTAGGCAGCCTCTGGTACCCCCGTACCGGGGCGTACCGCCTGCAACCCACCACTGATCTGAGGCTACCACCAAACCAAACAGTGATGCAGTTTGTTAAAACACTCTCAAAACATGGCCAGGACAGAAGGAGAAAGATGTGCTCTCCTCATCTCTTCCTGAATGATTAAGGGGTGGATAGATGATCCTAACAAGTTCTGTACAAACTGATTTAGTGGGAACACAAACTTTATTCTGGCAATCCATGTTCTCTCAAAAGCTTCAGGGAACCTGTGATTTCAATCTCTCTTTTTGTGATATGTTAACAACAAAAAATTCTTTTTTAAAAAATAAAAAGGACTTTGTCTTCTGTTTTGTTTTCTCTTCTACTGAAATACTACAGTTACTCTGAGTTAAAAGAAGACAAAACATTTGTATCTAGAGAAATGTGTAGAAGATTGTAGTCTTAGAGGCTAATTGGATCAAAATAACTTCTACTATTTGGAGGAGGGCTAGGGGTCTATTTACAGGCAATTTTTTTAAATGATTAAAATTACAGATCCTTGTAATTCCAGGAAATACAGTATCTTAGTAAATGTTAATTTCAAACTTCTGTAAGGACATTCTACATAGTGATTTGCTGCCAAATGTCAAATGTCTACATTTAGATTCAGCAACGTCCAGGATGACAAATATATCAGTGAAGAAGAATGTTTAGACAGTGTATTTTTTTTACGCTTGGCCAATTTAAGATGCGTGGACTTCAACTCCCAGAATTCCCCAGCAAGAACATAAAGGCGTTGGCTGGGGAGTTCGGGGAATTGAAGTCTACACATCTTAAAAGTTGTCAGTTTTTTTTTTAAAAAGGAATCTGGACAAATCTAACTTATAGGGCTGTGATGGCGAACCTGTGGCATGCAGAACCCTCTCTGCGGGCACGCAAGCCATCGCCCCAGCTCAGCTCCACCGCGCATGTGACTCTTGCAAGCTGGTTTTTCGATCTCTGCCATGCATGCATGGGGATGGGGTGCATGGGGAAGAGGCACACATGGGGGGCGGCGGGCGGGACGCATGTGTGGGAGTTGTGTGGTGGGTCATGTGTGCATGCACCAGGGGGCAGGGGTCACGCATTGCATTATGGGTGTGCTCGCATGTGTGTGCTATCCCACGTGCACACTTTCGGCATGCAATGACAAAAAGGTTAGGGATATTTTTTCAACATAAACATTAAGTGTAACATGACTTCTTCCCCTGGCTGCTGCTGAGAACTGTTGAGATGATACAGAGGTATTTGAATTTATAACATCTTGAAATGGCCCCGTCTGCAGCAACAGATATAAAACAATGAAAACAACAAACAGAATAATAAATGCTGCCAAATCACAATTGCCAAAGTGGAATTCATCATCCTGAGACTACAACATGTCCCATAGACATGCAATTCTCAACCTTTCTGGCCCCATGGATTGGTAGCAGCAGTGGTGGCAATGGTGAGGGGGAAGGGATGGTTTCATGCACACAACCTAGCTCCTGTGCATGAGCAAATGAAACTTCACACACTTGCCTGCTACTTGCGTGGCCTGGTTTCCACCGGGCTGCGGACCGATACCGGTCCATGACCCAGGATTTGGAGGCCCTTGCTGTAGACCTAGCCCAAGAGTACTAGACAAAACTCAAATAAACACTATTTGCATCAGGGAAAGTTGTCTAAGAAAATTACATACTCTTGAAATGTGAAGCTGGGAAAAGGGCAATTTTCAATGTAAGACAATGAGGGAACAGGGATACACATAGTCCTTGATTTACAACCATTTGTTTAGTGGCCAAAGTTACAGTGGCACTGAAAATAGGGACTTACGACTGCTTTTCAACACTTACTACTGTTGCAGCATCCCCATGGTTACCTGATCAAAATTCAGGTGCTGAGCAACTGGCATTTATTTGATGTGATCACCATTTGTAAACTTCCCCGGTGGCTTCCGACAATCAAAGTCAACAGGGAAGCCAGATTCACTTAACTGCTTAATTCACTTAGCAACTGCTTAGCAGCAGAAATACATTTTGGTTGTCGAGGGCTACCTGTATGTGCTTATGCAATTCTTTAACCATGCTGATTTTACAACCACTGGAAAAAACCCGACCTTCTTCTGTCATGTTCTAAGTCCACACTCCGGTCCACCATACTGGCGGGAGCACAGCTAACAGCTGAATGGCTGGCCGTCTAACAGCTCAGTATAAAAGGGAGCTGTCAGACGGAAGCCTCAGCTGTTGCCCATCACCAAGCCGGCATTTTACTGTTAGCTTTTTACGTTTACTGGAATAAATTTGTTAGCCTTTATTCCTGTCTGCGCCTCAGTTATTCGGCACCCACCCACGGTTCTCAGTACAGAATACTGGTGACAAGGGTGGGATTGCCAACTGATGTGACAGAATAAACTAGTCACTAATGAGAGGTGAAAGTCCGTAATCAGAGCTCAGTTGCTCACAAGATGTCGTAGCCAGCTCCTGACAGAAATGGCCACCCTCACGTTCGCGCCTTTTAGCCAGGGCACAGAGACCTGGGAGTCACACATGGAGCGGTTTGAATGCTTCATGATCACAAACTTCAAGTTGTCACGGAGTTGTCAAGCAAGATGGAATGCGCCTATTTCTTGACAGTTTGTGGAGTTTGTGGAGCGAAGATGTTTGACACGGCTCTCACTGCTCCACTCTCCATCCACACAGTGTCATGGGAGTTGCTGATGGCAAAGCTGAAGAACCATTATGTGCCATCCCCCTCCAAGATTGCCCGTTGGCATGCATTCTATCACAGGAATGAAAACTATGGCGAATCTATTAACCACTACATGGCTTCCCTAAGGTCTGCGGCACTACATTGTGAATTTAAATACTTAGATGACGCCCTACTAGACTGGTTGGTATGTGGTGTGAGGGACCTGCGCCTTCAGCGGAGACTTCTGGCCAAACCCGAGCTCACCTTCCAGACCATGCTGGACGAAGCCCGCATGGCTGAGATGTCTACCCAGTCATTGGCCATGATCCAGAGGACCCTGCCTCTAACTACTGACAACAAAATCACTGCCCCAGTCTAATCCTCTGTCCATCAAGGTGATGCGAGTGCTGAGTCAGAGCCATAGGATGATGAAAAAATCAATTGTCTCAAAGAAGTGAAGAAAAGGAGCTGGCCTAGAGGCAAGAACCTGCCAAAGTATTCTGTATGGGTTGTGGTGGGAACCATACCCGAACTGTCTGTCATTTTAAAAACACTATCTGCCAACTTTGTAGCCGGAAGGGACACAAAGCCAAGGTTTGTTGTGCTGCCCAACCGATGTCAGCCCAAGCTGTGAAACCTCCTGCCACCAGATGGCCACCTTCAAAGACTGTGAAGCTGGGAGATGACTGCCACACCATTTCCCCCCACCAATCTCTGAGGCAATTGTCTGCCAAACCCACAACTCTAACAAGAAGATCCACCTTATTGTCCAAATTGAAGGGATGCCTTGCCAGATGGAGGTAGACATTGGCTCCCTGACATCCATTGTGTCTTGGAGTACCATGAAGAGACTGCTGCCTAAACTTTCCAAGCGCCGGCTGCAAAGCTGCAGCTTAACATTGCGGGACTATCAGGGAAACATTATCCCTCATTGGCACCAGCAAGTTCAGAGTCCAATTTAAGGGGTTCACCGGGCATCTTCCCTTAACTGTGGTGGAGGGGTCCTTGCCCAGCCTCCTAGGACTTGACTGGTTTGAGTCCTTAGGGCTCAAAATCAGCAGCATCAATTGCATCCAGGACTCTGACTTGGACTCCTTGACTAAGAAATTCCCCTCCATGTTTGACGGGGAGCTGGGCACTTACAAAGGGACCCCTGTGTCATTTAACATCGATCTGAAGGTTGCCACATGAAACCACGGCTCGTGCCTTTCGCATTAAAACCTAAGGTAGACGGTGAGCTGGATAAGCTCATTGCCCATGGAGTCCTAGAACTAGTGGATCGTGTAAAATGGGAGACTCCCATCATCATACCCATTAAGCAAGATGGCACCATTTGGATCTGCGCAGATTACAAATGCACAATAAATCATGCCCTGCCATCTAATGCCTACCCGCTGCCCGTTATTCAGCACTGCTTCATTAGCTGGGCGAAGGGACTATCTTTGCAAAATTGGACCTGGCCCATTGCTGGTAGATGACACCACAGCTGAGGCACAGACCATCATCACCCACCAGAATGCCTTCAAATGCCGCCGCTTGCAGTTGGGGTCTCATCCTCCCAAGCTGACAGCCAAACCCGAACTGCGTTGATCCAGCCGAGTCAGGCGTCGCCCAGCATATCTGCAGGACGCCTACGCGAAATGGTGGGAAGGAGTGTCATGTTCTAAGTCCACACCGGTCCGCCATTCTGGCGGAGCACAGCTAATAGCTGATTGGCTGTCTGTCTGACAGCTCAGTATAAAAGGGAGCTGTCACATGGAAGCCTCAGCTATTGCCTGTCACTGAACCAGCGTTTTACTGTTAGCTTGTTACGTTTACTGGAATAAATTTGTTAGCCTTTATCCCTGTCTGCGCCTCAGTTATTCAGCACCCACCCACAGTTCTCAGAACATCTTCTACTTGAGCTCCTGAAGGCAGAGGGCCAGGAATGCATTTTAGCAAATACATCAGCTTGATGTTGAGCACCGTACTGTAATTGCCATCATTCCTCCCTTCGCCAGTAGGGAATTCTGGGATTGAATGATCCACTGTTATCCACAGTGGAGGGTGTGGGCGCTAAAGTAACTTAAGTTGCCATCCCCACGTGCCTTTCACCCCCACTTAATGTCGCCTCAGATGACAGGCCCCTCAAGGGAGGGTAGATTAAAAGGAAATATGAATGAGAAGCACCTATTGCAAATCCATCTTTATTAGCTAGGTGCTTCTTGTGGTCCTTCTCCTCCTCTTCCAGCGTACCCGCCCCATTAGGCTCTGCAAAGGGCTCACATTTCCCCCGAAGAAGCGTGAAGTGTTGCCCTGGGAGCAAAAAGAGCAGCGGCATTTGAAACCAGGCACGTGATGCAGCCGCCTCTAAAGGGCTCGGTTTACCTGTGGGGTTTTCGCCCGGAACTGGCCCATGTGCGCAAAAGGAGAAGGAAGCAACTCCGTCCCTTCTCTGCTGGCTCAATGCAGCTGACTCATAATAGTCAGTAGATTCATTCAAGCCTTCGACTTCCGGAGTCATTCAGCCTTAAATTTCTTTCCATCCAACTTAGGGCGGAAATGAGATATTGCCAGGAAGGAAAAGTGGCTGGAGAAATAAAGTGTCGCTCTCCTCGCTTTACTCATGCTTGGGACTTGCCTTCTTTCTCTTTTCCCCCATGCTCCTTTTTCCCTAAGCGGCTTGTTCCACATGGGAAACTATGATAAATTATACACTTTATTCACTTGCCACAAAATCCTTATCAATATCCTTACAATTTTTATTTATATTGTTTCCTGATTGCTTACTTATATCCTATGACTATCATTAAGTGTTGTACCTTATAATTCTTGACAAATGTATCTTTTGCTTCTGAGAGCATATGCACCAAAGACAAATTCCTTGTGTGTCCAATCACACTTGGCCAATAAAGAAATCTATTCTACCCTAGCAACCCAATATTACTGGAAATGCACGTTAGTCTTGTGTCACTCCCGAGACTGAAACAGTGTCGGTACTTTCTGTTCTTCCTGCTTATCTTTTACTGATCCACCATGTTAACTTTATTCCCTGTAGAACTTAATGCTAATATTGTATACCAAATTAGCTGTGCTCAATCGCTGATGAATTTCCAGGGTTAAGGTGAGGGGCGAAGAAGGCATGCCATTGTCTAATCAGCAACCAATTAACGTCTTCAAAGTGTTGTGCCATGATTGGCAATAGAAAGTTCACAAGCCTTTTTGAGTCTGTTTTCGCACATTGCAGAGTATGGCAACCATACCTTTCTAAGGTGTAGCCGACTGCCTGTGCATAGCAATAGTTTGACAGCTTATTTAAGGTATACTTTTTTCTTCATATTTCCTGAGTTAAGAGTTATCAACTTTCACCTGTCCTGTTCTCTTAATTAAAATTTGGGTTTTCTCTATCTTACTAAATTCTCATTTCTTTTTATAGGGAAAAGAACTGTTTTCAACTCCATATAGAATTACAGAATAAGAGTTGGAAGGGACTTTGCAGATCATCTAGTCCAACCCCTGCTCAAGCAGGAGATCTTATGCATTTCTGACAAGTGACTGTCCAGTCTCTTTTGGAAAGCCTCGTGTTGAAACACCCACAACTTCTGAAGCTGATCCATTGGTTGATTGTTCTGTCAGAAAATTTCTCATTTCTAGGTTGAATCCCTCCTTGATCAGTTTCCATCCATTGTTCCTTGCCTTGCTTTCAGGTGCTTTGGAAAATAGATTGCTCTACTAGACTCTGAGCCTCTAATTTTCTGTCTGTGCTCAGGCTGGTGCACTTAGGTTCATAGAGAACAGGGGATATATCAGCCAAGAGTCAGTCTTGAAAAGAAAAGCACAGGGCTTCTGCAGAGTGATTGACTTTGATGGGATGGATGAATTAGGATGAAAGATTCACATGGAAGGAGGAACTTCTGTTCTACAATGTCACGATGTTAAAAAAGTTTGCTAGACATGAACTGACTGAACTGACACTGAAGAGTTAAACTGAGAAAGAGTTATTGCGCAGGTCATAAAAGTTATCTGAAAGTGATTTATTGCGCATGTCTTCACACATTCCAGAGAGAGAGGCGAAGGAGAAAGAGAAAGCTTCTGATGAACTTTTGTCCGCCTGCCAGAAAGCTGGCAGATGGAACATTCTTATCAAAATGTAACAATTAGTTAGTTTTGTTTTATTTACTTTTATTATTTTCATATTAAAGTTTGTTTATTAATTAGAATATGCTTCTCAAGACTATTTTCTTTTCTTCAATATCTTAATGCATATGCTCTTGGAAATCAGCCCAGTCCATAGACCTCAATTTTTCTTCAGGGTGATTTTTCCCCTGACAATTTATGTTAGCAGAGGTTGGTCGATGATAACAGAGTTAATTAATGGAAGCTGAGATGGCTATAATTTACAGCTGCTTTTTTCCTTTGAGCTATCTTAAGATGACCGACTAAGCTAATTAGCCATGTCGAAGAGGAAAAAGAAAAGAAAAAAACGCAGACATGGAAAGCGCTCGAAAGAATCCATTTCCCCAGACACAGAGAAGCAAGATCCTTCAGAATTACTTCAAAAGCAACAAACTTCTCCAGGTGCCGAGCCAGATGTGGGGGAAGGAGCTACAGGAGGCGAGATCTACGAAACGAGGTCAGTGGTTCCCCCTTCTAAAATACCTCCAGGAGATTATGATTTATTGGGGGCCAAGCCAAAACTTCCCACAATACCAAAGCCACTCCATTCCCAGACTCTTGGAGATTATGAAACACTTGATGAATGGCAAAAGTCTAAATGGCAACTGCTGGCAGAGAAAAAATACTCCCACGCAGAAAGCGAAGTTTATGAATCCTTCCCAGGCACGGGGGAAGAAATGCAAAGCTATCTTGATCAATTAGAGCAGTTCGAAAAATATGCTAGGGAGGCGAGAGAATATTTTGAGGAAATGAAAAGGAGTAGGAGGGGCTCCCCCACTCCCAAAATGTCTGAGGACGCCATCTTGTCTTCCTCAAAACAACAGCCTAAGACACACCCCACAGAGGAGTTCTTAGGTGAATCAGAACAAAGAGATATGCACACGTCACCGAGGTCATGTGATCCCTTTTGTTCTACTGAACTTCCGGCCACGTATAGAAAGATGAGTCAGCCAAAAAGTGAGGCTGCACTGCCATCTGCTGGCGGAGAAAAATTATTAGCGCAAAAGATGAAGCAGCTTCATCAAAGCTTTAAAGATTTAACTATGAGTTCTCTAGAAGCCAAAGCTTTGCCTCCAAAGGTTAAGTCTTCAACACCCCCTGGTGGTGCTGAATCCTCCCTAGATGGAAAAAGGCAAAGTCAAAGGCGAATGCAAGGAAGTCAATTTGATGTTGCCACGCAAAGGCCAATGGTGCAACTCCAGCACCCCCTGGTTCAACAACCAGCTTTGCAACCTGCTCAACAAATTGTTCCGATGCATATTCCTCAGCAGGTATTTCCAGTCACTCCCTTGACTGGTGAATCCAAATTAAAGGAGTCAGGAGAGAATTATAAAGCCTGGGTCAGTGAAATTGCGCTCTTGCTTCGAAGAGAAGGCACATACTGCATGATTTTTAATCCTCCTCCTCCACCATGGACACCTGCAATGAGAGACCTGGAAAACAGAGCAATCACAACTTTGCTCATGTCAATGGAAATTGAGATCCAGGGTATCTTTCCACCTGATGCAACTGCCCAACAAATTTGGGCTATTTTGGAAGATTGCTACAGGCCCGTTTCAATTGAATCTTCATGTTTGCTCATGTCTGAGTTCCATGGTTCGAAGTTGAAACCTGGTGAACGAATTGGTGGACATTTGACCAAACTGAAAAGAATGAGAAGTGAATTGAGACAAAATGGCCATGTAATCGATGATATCCAAATGATTAGCATCATCATTAACTCATTGAATTATGAATGGAAAGATGCTGTTGCAAAGATTAACTACGTGCCTATTGCTCAACGCAGAGTTAACCACGTTTGCAGACTTTTAGTGGAAGAGGAAGCTATCAAGTTAGCTACACCACATCTGCAACGACCCCCAGCATCAAAGGCTCCAGCCAGACGTCCCTTCCGAGGAAGAGGCTACGCTCCAAGGATGCCAAAATGCTACACCTGCAACTGTGTGGGACATGATACCCGGGATTGTCCCCAACGAGTTCCAGCTCCCGTCACGTACCAGCCCAAAGGAACAGATTCCAGAGGCAGAGGTAGAGGCGGAAGACAAGGTCGTCGTGGTCCAAGGCGTGATCCACAAGCTCCACTTGTAACACTGGCCATAACCAATGCTCCACAACCTGGTCCAAAGTTCGACAGACGTCTTTTGTGGACTTTAGATAGTGGAGCAGCTGTGCACGTTACCCACAGAAGGGAACTTTTCACAGAGATGGGCGAACCAGAGCCCGAGTATCGAGAACTGTGTTCCTTTACCAACCACACTTGCAAGGTCGTGGGAAAAGGAACTGTTTACATTGAAGAGCTCGATACACACATCCCTGATGTTTATTACATACCTTCAGCAACCAGTAATTTGCTTAGTCAAAGTCATTGTCTAGAGAGTTAAAGTTCCAGGTTCACCACCTCAAAAAAGCAAGTTACTTAGTTAAAGATGGAGATATTGTTGCTGAAACTATGCTGATTGGTGGTGTTTATTACTTAAAGCCAAAGCCTAAAGGGCAAGCACAGGCAAGTATGCAAACTCCAAAAAGGCACAACACGGGCCCAGAGAGAGTTGGTTCAGAGAGAGAAACCGTTACTGTGCCAAAGGCTCTTAAAGCCAACAAACAGAGAAAACAGAAACAGGTTGCTCAGAGCAAGCCTGAGGTTCCTCATGAAACTGTTAATGTTGAGAATTCACTAACTGGTAAACCTTTGCATTCCAGGTGTATTCACAAGTGGCACAGAAGATTGGGACATGCCAGTTTCCGTGTTCTTAGAAAGATGCCGGAGTTCGCAAAAGGTTTGGATCTAAAGGGGTGTAAGGTGTTTTTGGATTGTGCGGTTTGCAAAAAGGCTAAATCCAAGGCGGCTGCAATTCCAAAACACGCTACACGCCGGTCAACACGCATTTTTGATTTGGTACACACTGACATAGTAGGTCCTTTCCCACCAACAATTGGTGGCAGAAAGTATTTTCTAACAATAGTAGATAATCATTCTAGATATGGATTTGTATATCCTAAGAGAGAGAAATCTGAGACCTTTCAGATCTTTAAAGACTTTGCAGCTTTTGTTTCTACACAATACCAAGTTCGCATCGCCAGAATCCAGAGTGACCGTGGTGCAGAATTCATGTCTCAGCGTTTCCAGGACTGGATGCGTAAGAATGGAATTCTTCATCAGACATCTGCTCCATATACACCGGCTCATAATGGAGTCGTAGAAAGAAGACAAGGGGTTCTACAAACCATGATGCGTTGTCTTCTAGAAGATGCCAATCTCAGTAACATATACTGGGGTGAAGCAATCAAATATGCAAATTACATTGTCAACCGTACTTGGAGCAGTGTAATCAATCAAACTCCTTTCTACATGCTGTATGGCTACAAGCCTGATCTCAAGAACCTCCACATTTTTGGTTCATATGCTATGGTGAACACTCCCTTAAGTCAAAGAAGAAAGGGAGGTACAGTAGCAAAGAGACTGAGATTTATGGGTATTGATGATAATTCAAAATGGTGCAAATTCATTGATACTAAACATGTGATTATCATTTCACAATCTGTAAATTTTGAGGAAGACATTGACTGGTCCAGGATTCATTCCAATGATCCTGAAGTTTATTTTCCTAGAGATGGTGTTCCAGATGCCACGCAGCCTGATGACAATTCGCAGGCAGATGTTCCTTCTACCAGTTCTTCACAACCTGATGTTCCGTCTTCGCAAGCCGCGGATGCTGATGCTAGCGACGAACGTGAGGACGAGGATGATGATGATGATGAAGAAGAAGAAGACTGGACTGTTGCCCCTAGACGTTCCAAGAGGGCCACAAAAGGAATCCCTCCACAACGTTATTCATGGCAACTGACAAAAACACCATTACCTTTGATTTGCAACGTTACTCTTCCTCCAGAGACATTCACACAAATCAAACAGCTTCCTGATTCAGAGCAAGACAAATGGTATGATGCAATGCAGGATGAAATGGATAGTTTAAAGAAACTTAATGTATTCACACCTGCAAAACCTCCAGCAAACAAGAAAGTCATTGGCACTCGATGGGTCTACAGAATCAAGAAGAAACCAAATGGTGAGTCTTTATACAAAGCTAGACTTGTAGCTCAGGGTTTCGCTCAACATTATCCTGAGGACTACACAAACACTTACTCACCAACAGTCAGAACTGAAAGCGTAAAAATTGCCTTAACCACTGCAACTATTCTTGGTTTAGAAGTTTTCCATTTTGATGTGGACACAGCTTATCTACATGCAGACCTAGATGAAGAGATCTACGTGAGAAGCCCTCCAGGATTCCAAAAGCAAGAAGGGGATACCTGGTTCCTGAACAAAAGTCTTTATGGTCTGAAACAGTCAGGTTTAATGTGGTATTTATGTCTTACTGACAAACTAAATTCAATGGGCTTTATTAAGTCCGAAACTGATGAATGCGTGTTCACAAAAAGATCTAACAATGCATATGAGATAATTCTTGTTTATGTTGATGATATTGTTTATATTGGTCCAAATAAGAAAATGAGTGAGATTTTTGCTAAAAGTTTGCAGAGATACTTCACACTGAAATCTTTAGGACACATTAGCACTTATTTAGGTGTTCAAATTGAAAAGACACAGAAGGGGTTTAATCTTTCACAAGAGGAGAAAATTGACCACATTCTACATCATTGCAACATGAAAGATGCTAGCACAACAAAGACACCCATGCAAACAGATTTTCACAACTTAACACATGAACCAAGTCCTGAGTTCGAGGATCAAACACTTTATCGTTCAGTCATTGGTTCACTATTATACATTAGTAGTTGGACCAGACCTGACATTGCACTTAGTGTTAATATTTTATCACGACACGTAGGTAAGGCAACACAATTTCATTGGTCATGCATTAAGAAGTTGTTGAAATATCTGAAACATACTAAACACATGAAGTTATTGCTAGAACCAACACACACTGATCATCCACAGTTAATTTGTTTTGCTGATTCTGACTGGGCAAGTGATAAGAAGTCACACAAAAGCACTTCTGGTTACATGATGTTCCTGAATGGTTGTCCTGTTTACTGGCAAGTGAGAAAACAGAGTTTTGTTTCATGTTCATCTACTGAAGCTGAATATGCTTGTGTTTCAGATGTTTGTAATTCTCTAACGTGGTTTGATGCTTTGATCACAGATATCTGGACACGTCCGATTCGACCAATCACCGTGATGGAAGATAATGTATCTGTAGTTTATATTTCTGAGTCACATTTCACAGGTTCTAGGTCCAGACACATTGACATTCGTTATCAAAACACAAAGCAATTAGTTAAGCAAGGTTTTGTTAAATTGCAATATGTTTCTACACATGATCAGATTGCTGATATGCTGAACAAACCACTTCCCGTAAATCAACACGAGTATCTGCGAAAGATGTGCCTTAATTGATGATTTGATGACGTCAGCCCAGACTAGCAAAAGAAGGGGTGTCACGATATTAAAAAAGTTTGCTAGACATGAACTGACTGAACTGACACTGAAGAGTTAAACTTAGAAAGAGTTATTGCGCAGGTCATAAAAGTTATCTGAAAGTGATTTATTGCGCATGTCTTCACACATTCCAGAGAGAGAGGCGAAGGAGAAAGAGAAAGCTTCTGATGAACTTTTGTCCGCCTGCCAGAAAGCTGGCAGACGGAACATTCTTATCAAAATGTAACAATTAGTTAGTTTTGTTTTATTTACTTTTATTATTTTCGTATTAAAGTTTGTTTATTAATTAGAATATGCTTCTCAAGACTATTTTCTTTTCTTCAATATCTTAATGCATATGTTCTTGGAAATCAGCCTGGTCCATAGACCTCAATTTTTCTTCAGGGTGATTTTTCCCCTGACATACAAGTCCTAAAAGATCATTGGCCAATAGAAGGTCTACTGTTGCAAATCTACTTAGTATCTGATTAAAGAACACCCATTATATGTAACTCCTAGAAAGCATAGCTAGAAAAGGGAATGTAGAAAAAGAGTCACAGCAGTTAATTTGTGTGGCGGTTTCCACCACACAATTTTGTAATTGGAGTTTTATTGCATGGAAGTATCTGCCTAGTGGTTAGAAACAGTATGCAAACTTCTTCCTATTGATGCCGCTAATGACTTGCTTCTTGGAGCAACTACAGTTGTTCACAAAAGAAGTAATTGAAATACAATCATTTGCAGTTATTAATGACAGAACTAGGACCTTATGGCTCTACATCAAGAGTAAAGTATCCCTCCTGTAAGTATGTCTGTTTCCACTGAATTCATATCTATTTCTCCCTTTCTGCAGGTGATGGAATTGGTCATATTCCTAAGAAAAAGAGTCCAGTAAACTGAACCATTATGATAGTTTGTAGTAATAGCTATCACTATTATTATTACCACCATTATATTACTTTTTCTGCAGGAGCATGAGGCAAATTACTTAAAAGTCAGCCTAATTTTAATTGCCACTGTAATAATGCTGTCACACTTGCAGAGTGTGTGTTACTGACTCAAAGTTACTCAGGAGTTTCTAAGGTGAAAATAGACTGAAACAGAAGACTTCTCCAGTCTTTGTCCAATATTCTTAATGACTATAAACTGGAGTAGTGAACCTTTGGCACAGAGTAAGCCAAGTTATATTGCTATATTTAACCCCTGCTTCATTAGCTGTTAGAGTGAGGTGAAGCAGTCAAACGGAGTAGTTGCAAAACATGCCTGTACGAGGGGGGAAAAAGCATTCCTTTCTTAAAGTTAAAGCAGCTGCTACGCTATGTGAAAATCTCAACAAAACTGCTTGGAAAAGTAATAACATATTTTGTCCAATTCCATTAGCAAAAATAGCATTTGTTACCACTTGCCAATTGGAATGCAGATTGAGTTTTAATGCCTTAAATCACCATATGGTCTTTGCAGACCATATTTTTCTGTTGTCATAAATCATGACTTACATGCTTTGGATAAATTAATGTCCAAGACAATAAAAGGTTTAAGAGGTTGCACTGGAAAGAAACCTGAAAACTAAGCATGTGCAAGACTATATCAAGATATGAGAAGTTCCAATGGGACACAGAATTTTTGTAAATCTTTTTTAAAATAAAATCCTCGTACTTTCTATGGTCATGCAAAAATTATAGAACAGAACATCTTGATGAAGACGACCAGGTTTTGATGAATTATCATTAGCAAATAAGCTGAGGTAATCAAAAAATGGTTTATAAAACATGGAAGTGTGAAATCCCATTTTCCACTTCATCGATGGTCATTTCAAAAGAGTGCTTGAAGGAATTTCCAAAGTTTTTTTTTTTTGGGGGGGGGGGGGTTTGGTCAGCTACAAAGACTTTCATATGTAAGATATGAATGAGTGTGAGATGCTTATGTGACTAAAATGTTTTTAAAATCTGTTACCATGTTTTCCCGAAAATAAGACATGGTCTTATTTTCTTTTGCCCCATGAAATATGGCCTTGGGCTTATTATAGGGGGAGGGATTATTATTTTCTGGGGCAGGTGAGAAGCGAGGCGTGCCTTTTACCTTTCCAGCTCCATCGCGTTCCTCGCCATTCTGTTCAGGGAAGCCGCTGGTAAAAAAAAAACCCTTCTCGTGAGTTCAATCAAACTTCTTGAAGTCGCAAGAAGGTTTTTTTTTTAACCAGGGGCCTCCCGGGACACAACGGCAAGGAATGCGACAGAACTGGAAAGGTAAGAGGCGTGCCTCGCAGCCCAACACTGCCCACCTCGCCCAATGGTAAAGGCAGCCTGCCTGGTTCCCGCTGTCCCTTTAGCGAGGGGTAGCAGGTGGGTGGGGGAGAAGTGAGGCGCGCCTCTTACCTTTCCAGGTTCGTTGCGTTCCTTGCCTTTTCGTCCAATGAATCCCCTTGTAAAAAAAAACCTCAGGAGTTCACTCGTGAGATTTTTTTTTACAAGGGTCTTCAATGTATTAAAGGGACGGCGGGGAAGGGAACCAGGCACTGGGGTGGGTGGGCGGTGTTTTTTTTCGTGAGAAGGAACAGGCGGGAGGGGGTGATCGCATTGCTGGCCTGCTGCTCTTTTTGCGGCAGGCTCTTTTTGCATGGGAGGGAAGGGCGGGGGATGGAAGCAATTTGTTTCACCTGCCGCTGTTTTTGCAGTGGGCTCTTTTTGCATGGGAGGGAAGGGCAGGGGGTGGAAGCACTTTGCTTCGCCTGCCGCTGTTTTTGTGGTGGGCTCTTTTTGCTCGAGACAGAAGGGCGGGAGGTGGACGCACTTTGCTTCACCTGCCACTGTTTTTGCATCGAGCCCTCTTTTTGCCCTGCAAGTTGTACCGGTAGGTGGTACAGTGGTAATGGTGGGGACCGGTTGCGCATGCGCTTAAGTAGTTGGGGGCGGGCTTATTTTCGGGGAGGGCTTATTATGGCACATGGTCTGAAAAGCCCAATTGGGCTTATTAGCAGGGCATGTCCTATTTTCGGGGAAACACGGTTGACTTTTGGGTCTCTTGTGTTGTTTTCAGAAAGATTGCCCTTAAATCTACAACAAAGGACAAATTTCTTATAACATATGAACCATAATAGCCAACTTCACACAATATGCTTAATATTAACCCCAACTGTTAGGGTTGAGCTTTCATGGAAACAGATATAGGAAAAGGAACCCTACAAGCAAAAGCCCATATGGACATCACCCTAGCCAATGAAAGCCAGCTATGTGACATATAATACACCATCTTTATAAATTCAAACTAAACATCAAAATATATAAGCATATATGTAAACAATACTTACATCTCATTTTAAATAACTTTCAATCATCCCAAATACAACTCTTAATGTTAAAACTGCTACAATATATACCCGTGATGGCGAATCTATGGCACTCTCTGAGGGCATGCAAGCCGACACCCAGCTCAGCTCCACCGTGCATGCAGCGTGCCTCCCGCCGGCCTGCTGATTTTTGGGTCTCTGCCGTGCATGTGGAAGAAGTGAATGCATGCACAAGGGGAAGGGGGGGTTACATGTGCATGCGCAGGTGGGTGGGTGAGAGAGAGTATGGCGCACTCCCCATGGCCCATTTGTGGTCCCAGAAGGCTTCAGGGAGGCCTGCTAGGACCAAAACATTTGTGGGGGGATCGGACGCATGCGCGGGGGGATTGCACATATGGGGGGGGGCAGGGGGAGGACGGGGGGTTTTGTGCACGCAAGCACAGGGGACAGGGGGCATTGCATTATGGGTGTGGGCACATGCACGCTATCACGTGCACTCATGAAGTTTTGGCACGTGAGGAGAAAAAGGTTACCCATCACTGAATTGAATTTCTCTTATGAGATAGTGTGTGGTTGAAGGAAAGATATAACTGAAAGGACCCCATCTTGAGTGTCTTTTATGTTGCTCTACCCTATTTTGGGTATTGCCAATCATTCAGCTGTGCTGAGTCTCATTTTTGATTAAACATTTACAAGGGCAATGGTTTGTTAAGAACTTGGAAAAGGGAGCAAAGGCAGCAACTGCCTGGCACACTTTTCCAAACTATTCATTAGTGTTTAAAATAATCACTTCCAAAGTACTCCTTGCTTGAAATGGTGCAACACTTTGCCCCACCTCCAGCTACCCCATTTTTTAAAAAATGCTTATTCGAAGCAACTTCTGGTTGCACAAGACCTTCACTCTGGAAACTTCAGAGAATGTTTTTTGCAGCTTTTGAAAAATATATGAAAACACACCATTCTTGTACGATTTTCAAAAGATTCAGAGTGTCAGACCTGGAAACTTTTAAATTGGGCCTTCAGGCTTGCCATATTTTCTAATGTGGGAAAATGGGAGGAGGCATTATATGGAGTAAGGGCGATATATATATATAGTCAAAATAACATTCTTTCTCAGAGAGTCAAGGACACCTTGCCCTGTAGCTGCAATGGTGTGACTGGGAGGCATCACCAGTTGGGACGGTGCCAGATTGGACCATGTGATGGACATGTGGGTGCTGGGCAAGGACTTGCACTTTCATTTGGGTGGGGAAAACCTGGAAACTTTCAGATTTGGGTTTCTCAGATGTGCCAATGTGACACCTCTACTAAAATGGAACATTGAGGAAATTCACCTCGGAGTCTTCTTTCGTTGGGGGTGTAACTTGGAACCCTGACACAGAGGCCACATGAGAGCAGATCTCTCATGCAACTTCCAGAGAGTCTGGGTGACCTGCGAGAGTGAACACCATTCTAGTGCGGCTTCTGCAGCCTCAGAAGGTTGAGCAAGAATGGGGTATGCTGGTGTATCATCTGAAAAAAGTGCCACAGGTTCACCATCACCAGACTAGACCAAAAATTAAAACATCATTCGTCCCCAGAGGGAGCAGTTCAGTGGTGGGTTCCTCCCGGATCGCACCGGATCGCGCGCGCTCCCTTTCAGCGCTCCACCTGGCTCTCACGCTCCCTTCCGGCGCTGAAACCGGAAGTACAGTCTTGCCCGGCCCTGGCGAAGCAACGACGCCTGTCTGCGCTCCACCAGCTCGGCTGGGAACGGAGATGTTTCCTCAGCGGAGCGGAGCGCCTGCTCCGCTCCGCTGAGGAAACATCTCCGTTCCCAGCCGAGCTGGTGGAGCGCAGGCAGGCGTCGTTGCTTCGCCAGGGGCGGGGCAAGACTGTACTTCCGGTTTCAGCGCCGGAAGGGAGCGCAAGAGCCAGGTGGAGCGCTGAAAGGGAGCGCGCGGGATCCGGTGCGATCCAGCAGGAACCCACCACTGGAGCAGTTATAACATTTGGATCTCTATGGCCTGGGGAAACAGTCATGCTTTATCAGGCTTTCTTAAAGCCAGGAGAGAAATCCATTCCACAGCACAACTGCAACTGAAAGGCATACTTCCAAGGTCTCTGCATATGGCTGCTCCTGAGAAAAGGGACTCAGAGTGAGTCTACCATGCTTGAGTTTATTGGGGAGTCCTATGGTGGTGCTGTGAGATATCTAAGCCTAAACCAGTGATGGGTAATCTTTTTGCCATCGTGTGCCAAAAGCAGGGGGAGCACAGGGGGGTCATGCGTGGATGTGCCCACACCCATAATTCTATGTGTATAACCCCATGCACATGCAACTGTCCATGCATGTGTGCATGTCCCCCACCCTTCCCCCGCTTTTGGTGCGCAATGGACCCGTTTTTCACCCTCCCCAGGCTCCAGAGGCTTTCTAGGAACCTGAGGGGGGGCAAAAACAGCCTCCCCGCCCCTTGGAGGCCCTCCACAGGGAGAAAAATGGCCCAAAGTGCAAACCAGAAGTCCGTTCCTGAACTGTTCCTGAAAATGAACCTGGTTTCCGGCACATGCATGCATGCGGCCAGCTAGTCTTCCAGTTACTGAGGCGCATGCATTCATGATGATCAGCTGACCGGCGGGCTTGCTCCTGCTGGAAAATGGAAGACTAGCTCTTCCAGTTTCCAGCACTGCCTCATGCACAAAGGCCAGCTGATTGTCGCACGGGCATGCACGCCAGAAACCCGGAGAGGAACGGGTGATGCCACGCGTGCCAGGCAACATGGCTCTGCATACTACTTCGGGCATGCATGCCAGAGGTTCACTATCACGGCCCTAGGTGAACCAACATACTGGTTCTGAAGATGATAAACTAGATGATGGAGCCTTTCCCCCTCTCCCACTACGTAACTTACTAAGATGATTTGTCCTTCTACTGCATTTTATTTTTTTGTGTAAATGCTGATCTGCAGAGTTCAGTGCCAGACAGACCACACTTTTACCTTCCAGAGAGGTATGCCTTGCCTCTTTCAAATCTTGTGTTACATTGTGGAAAGGGAAACTCTCTTTTTGGAAGGGAGACATCTAAAGTGGAACTCACTGTGAATGCCTCAGGATGGCCTCTGCCCCAAGAAGCTGGCACCCTACTTTTCAATGGCAGACTGCCGGTGGGGGGAGGCGAACAGGTAGAAGCAGGCAAGCTAGCTTGAGTTGAGATCATAGAACTTGGGATGTAATTTGGTAGGAAAAGGGCCTACTGCTGCTAAAGAGTGTTGGGGAAGAAGATTGTTAAGTTTTAGCATGGGTAGTCCTTGACTTACAACAATTCAGCCTAAAATTTCTGTTGCTAAGTGAGACAGTTGTTAAGTGAATTTTGTCCCACTTTACGACCTTTCTTGCCAAGTTGTTAAATGAGTCACTGCCGAGGTTAAGTTAGTAACATGGTTAAGTGAACCTGGCTTTCCCATCAATTTTGCTTGTCAGAAGGCAAAAGGTGATCACATGGTTCTGGGACATTGCAACCATCATATAAATATGAGATAGTTGCCAAGTGTCTAAATTTTGATCACATGACATGGGGGTGCCATAAGTATGAAAAATGGTCATAAGTCACTTTTTTTTAGAGCCGTTGTAACTTCAGTCACTAAACGAACTGTTGTAAATCAAGGATCTGCATAATGTCTCTGTATCTCAGTTTTTTGTTGGATATTGCAAGACAAATAAATGAAAACCGTTTGCTTTCGATTAATCTAAACTCTGGGTCAAGATAGCCACAAGGCAGATTCTCCTTTGCAGCCCCAAATTACAGGCTGATGTCTCTGCAGAAAAATAGCTGTGTAGGTGAAACAGCCCCCCTCACCTGGGAAAATTTGATAGTGATGGTGCCAGATGTGTCTTGAAGAGTTTTGTTCCAAGGAAAAAGTAATCTATCTGAAGGTGACTAAAGTATGAATGACCGTAATTCTCAATGACACAATTTTCTCTGATTTTGGTACTCTCCTGTAATTGCAAAAGCCACCTAGCAGCAAACTGTCACTGGGATCAGCTAGTTCCATGGTTTCCAATGTTTCTAGGCTAGTGGGCACAACTGGAATTTTGAAAATGTGTTTGTGCTCTTCCTACTAAGTTTGATTTTTTTTTTCTTGGCAGGTGGACAGATTTCTGAACCACTTTTTATAATCCAAGAGGTCAATGGAAGCTCAGAAACATTCTTGAAAATACTGTAAAGATGACTTGGAAGGCTGGCATTATACATGTCACCAACATCTTTTTTTAAAAAAATTGTTTAAACCATGAACAGGTACCTGGGGCAGGGAATTTGCTAAGCAGCAAAGTGGATGCAGTTCAGGGGGTAAGAAAATAACCTACAGCAGCTACTGTGCCAAGCAATTTCACAGGGTGAAAAAGTAGATTTTGGAAAGATGTGAGGACTTTCATCACCAATTTAGTGGAAGCTTCCTTAACCGGCACCGTCATTTTAAAATCACAATTTCCAAAATCCCCATCTAACAAATTTATGGTGGCTGGAGAGGTGGGAACTGAATATTGGCACAAATGGAGTGGGAGGCGCTAGATTAGTTAAAAAAATAAAAATAAAATTATAGTGACAGAGTTCACTTATCTAGATTTCCCCCTACCAAAACAAGAGAGCAGCATCGTCCACAAACAACAGGTGCAAACTCAAGGTAAACCGCTCCAAACTTGATTGCAGAAAATGACTTCAGCAACAGAGTGGTCAATACCTGGAATGCACTACCCGACTCTGTTGTTACATCCTCAAATTCCCATAACTTAAAATCTTAAATGCCATTAAAAAAACCATTTTAAACTGTTAAAATTCCATTTTAAACTCCGTTAAAATTCCGTATACCACCAGGCTTGAAATTTTAGGCCTGGATAACCTTGAACTACGCAGTCTACATTCTGACCTGAGTTTAGTGCACAAGATAATCTGCCATAACAGCCTACCTTTTAATAACTTTTACTTCAATTGCAATAACACAAGGGCTGCCATAGATACAAACTAAATGTAATCCATTCTAATCTTGATTGCAGGAAAAACAATTTCAGCAACGGAGTAGTAAATGTGTGGAACACCCTACCTGATCCTGTTGTTAGTTCCTCTAACCCCCATACCTTTTACCTTAAGCTGTCTACCGTGGAGCGCATTTCCTAAGAAGTCCCTAAGCGGGCATGCATAAGCGCACCAGTGTGCCTACCTTCCCTGTCCTACTGTCCCATTTATATGTATTATTTTATGTGTTTATGGCTACTGTATGTTTTGCTTATTTATATCCATTTATTTGTGCCATTTTTTCATGTGTTTTCATACTTGTTTCCTTGTACTTGTTGACAAATAAATAAAATAAATAGCATAGAACTCACCCCTTTCCTAAGAGGTCCGTAAAGGGGGCGTGCATAAGCGCACCAGTGTGCCTACTGTCCCTGTCCTATTGTCCCCATTTATTCTTACCCATCCTGTGTTCATGTCCATGTTTATATTTATACCTGTTATCTCGTATATATTTGACTAACTAACTAACTAACTAAAAATAAATTCTTCCAAATCACCCCTTAAATGGTACTTCCTCGGTTTCTCCGAGATTTCTGGGGCGGGAAAAAATAAAAGGAAAAGCAATATAACGGGTCCCGACGGAAGTGAGACACTTAATCGGGCAGCAGCCTGGCACTCTTGATCCGGGATGTGGGAAAGCGCTTCATTCCGTCTCTCTTTCGTTCCCCAGGGCGGAAGGTTCAGCCACCGGGCTCGCGTTGGCACAATGCCCGGCAGTTCAGTATAAAGGTTATAGGCCGCCGGGGGGCTTTGGGAGCAAGGAAAGCCGCGGGCGCATCTTGCTAAGGCTGCTGCTCCCTCCCTGTTCCTCCTATTTCCGTGCTCGGGGGACGCCTCGCTCGCGCGTTAAAGGAGGCGCTCCTGCCTCGCCGGTTTTGGAGTCACAGCCCCGCTAACTGCTGCTCCTCCTTCCTCCTCCTCCTCCTCCTCCAGCGGCGCGGAGCGCTTTCAACGCGGCTTTGCCTCCTTTCCTTCCACGCGACCATGACGGCGAAACCCGGGAAATTCTGGCACGAGGCGTCGCAGCAAATCGTCGCGGGCGGCTCCGCAGGTAAGCAGCTTGCTTACCTCGATCCACGCGCGTCTCCCACGCTCTGGCCTAAAGCGCCTCGGCTTCTCCCGGGGCCGCCGAGTTTCGCTCCCACTCGAGCGGTCTGCCTCCTTTGCGGCGCTCGGCTAGGCCCGCCTCCTCAAAGCAACGAGCGCCTTCCGGGGCTTCCCGGGCCCGCCCTTCCCTTCCCTTCCGAACGTGCTAAGGTAGTGCGCGGTAGCTGGCCTTGGTTGAGCCCTGTTGCTCCGTTCGGAGGAGCTGATCCGTGTTACGCCACGGTAAACTCCGTGGAGGTAGATGGAGCTTTTCCCTAAACGTGGCTTGTAGAGCAAACTTTTTAAAAACTTTTTTTTAACAAGGCCTTGTAGCGTGATTACTGCGCTCAAATGAGTTAGTTGCTTCTGTAGGTAGTTGAAAGCGAATTGATATTAACGGTGAGCTTTCTTAAATCAGCAGGGCTGGGATTTAGATACCGTATATCGTTTTGTGATGGCTAAAGGCGCCAGATGTGGACTCTGGAAATCCAGCCAACCTGTTTGTATACTAATTCCGCGATCTAGTAATCGCCCTGAGTTTTGGAACCCGGATCTTTTAAGCCTGCTGTATCTAGATGATGTACTTATGTTTATCAATTTTTAGAGTGTCTGTTGCTCTGTGCTATAATGTTATGTATTCATGGGATGTAACTGCTTTGGGAGATTTTGCTGTGGAAGGTGGACCACAAATGCTGTGAATCAGAAAAGCAAAGGAGGAAGAAAGGGCTGTACTGAGATTAGCAGGTAGGAAGAAGTTAGGCACCCATGACAGTTAAGCAGTTTTAGAACTCTGAGATAGATTAAAGGGGGGATTTAATAGAAGGAAAGGTCAAACAGGCCATAATTGGTGAAAGTCGCCGCATGGGTCTTCTGCGTATCACACAGGGGCTCTCTTAGCCCTACCTGTATGAGATAAGTTTCTTATGTATAAAGTGTGTGCACTTTATTAATAAATGCTGTATTTATTAATGTAGTATTATGTCTGTTCTGGTTCCTTTACATGTTTTAGAATGCAGGCCTCGCTCTATAGCACTGTTTCTCAATCTTGTCAACTTGAAGATGTCCGGACTTCAACTCCCAGAATTCCCCAGCCAGCATTTGCTGGCTGGGGAATTCTGGGAGTTGAAGTCCGGACATCTTCAAGTTGACAAGATTGAGAAACACTGCTCTATAGTGTCTGATATTTAGGATTAGGCAAAGAGGATTGACGGGAAGTATTCTATTTCCAGGGCACAAAACTGCTATTTTCCCAATTTGGGCCTGCTACGTCAGCTGCAAGGCTAAATGAAGCGCGGGCTGATAACTAAAGTGGGATTTGGGCCTGATATTTTATAGGAGATCCACCATTGTAATGTTCCCTAGTTCTGCTTTTATAAAGTATCTTACTTTATATTATATTTAAAAAGTCGTAGAGAGCAATGTGGCTCCATGAAACTTTGAAATCAATTTTCAGTAGTGCGTAGATTTAGGAGTATATACATTCTGTCAAGTTAAGAGTAGCATTAAACTTTGTATGACGTGAGGAGAATTGCCATCCACAAAGTAGATTAAGGCAGAGCCTATCTGGGGAAGGACATCTTAAATAGGGAATTGGTGCCCTAAGCATCTGTCCTTTAAGCCATTTCCACATTTCATTCCATTCATTCATCAAATTTATATAACTTTCCATTTCACACAAAGTTACTCTAGGCATTGCACAATAAAGTTAACAATTAAACATTTATTTATATTTCACACTTCTGAATTGCCCATCTCTCTCAAAGAGGGCGATATTATAAAATCATTAAAACATAATTAAATAAGAACAAGATCATGAGGGTTAAAATCAAAGGGTTAAAATTGCCATGTTACATGCTGCCAGGGGATCTCCAGGCCTGATGGAAAAAATGGTTAAAAGCACAAAAAAGGACACATATTTTTGGTCTAACTCTCAATGAGCTGGTGGTTTGTGTTAGGGTTAAATTGAAATTAAAGTGAAATTGACAATATTGGAGCTTCTTAAATAGATTCAAATATTTGTGGTTGTTGGGCAACATTGTTCCTCAACTCTGTAGAAGAATGAGAACCAAGTCATAACCAAGAGAACATATCCAAGAACTATGTTCTCCCAAACCTCTCTCTTGCTTGGAAAATATATTATTTCTTTGATGTTTTAAATTTTTCCATAGTTACATTGCCATTCTTTGGGTGAAAGTATCCATATATTATGATTGGGGGTTGATAGAAAAATAATGCTGATACTGTGAGACGTGAGAGTAGAGGCTGAAGGAAAGGGGTTTTTTCCCATAACTTTGTAATATAAATCAGTCCTGCACAACTTGTAGAGGCAAAGGGCAATATTAATAAATTATAAATACTTGCAGGCTACAAAGGAACACTTTATATGCCAGTCAGTAGTTTGGTGGTTAGCAGAGCAGCTGCTGCATTGGAGACGACAGTGGCAGTGAGGCCTGGAGGTGCTGTCCTACATGTCTTTTGGGATGGTGGCAGTTAATTTATCAACTTTTTAAAATTTTGCAGCAGGCCACATAAGGCTACTTGGTGGTTGTGTGTTGGTAGGCCTGATACAGATGAATGCAACATCTCTAGTTTGCAGGCAAGGGCTGGAACTGTTTATGATTGAAAGATAATGGCTTATAATAACTATCTTGTCTCATCAGTCCTTTTCCAACTAAACCAACTTCCGCATGCCTGCAGCAAACATATTGTATTATAGCCAGTCACACACAAAACTATTTGTTAGGTTATATATAGCCCATATAAAGGGAATGTGGCTTAATAGTCCTGGTGCTCTAGTCTTGCCCTCTTTTTGCATATCTTCCTTGGTTTTGGTTCATCTCTCTGATCATTTTTGCACTTCACTTGCTTGCTTGATGGCCCATAGGTATGTAATTATACTTATTATTTATCTATTCGTATCCCACCTTTATTATTTTTACAACTAGTTCAAGGGGACGAACAAATCCAATACAAATATCCAATACACCTTCCTCCTCTTATTTTCCCTACAACACCCCTGTGAAGTGGTTGGGCTGAGAGAGAGAGTGATTGGCCCAAGGCCACCCAGTGTATTCCTCCATCTTCTTTATAATACAATACAATACAATAGTAGAGTTGGAAGGGACCTTGGAGGTCTTCTAGCCCAACCCTCAGCCTAGGCAGGAAACCCTATACCGTTTCAGACAAATAGCTATCCAACATCTTCTTAAAGACTTCCAGTGTTGGGGCATTCACAACTTCTGGAGGTAAGCTGTTCCACTGATTAATTGTTCTAACTGTCAGGAAGTTTCTCCTCAGTTCTAAGTTGCTTCTCTCCTTGATTAGTTTCCACCCATTGCTTCTTGTTCTACCCTCAGGTGCTTTTGAGAATAGTTTGACTCCCTCTTCTTTGTGGCAACCCCTGAGATATTGGAACACTGCTATCATGTCTCCCCTAGTCCTTCTTTCACTTAAGCTAAACATACCCAGTTCCTGCAACCGTTCTTCATATGTTTTAGTCTCCAGTCCCCGAATCATCTTTGTTGCTCTTCTCTGCACTCTTTCTAGAATCTCCACATCTTTTTTACATCGTGGCGACCAGTTTCCTGAACCAAAGAATTAAACACTGGCCCATGGAACTTGTTTTTTTCCATTCTCAATTGCTTTATGGAGATCAAGAGTTTACAACTTAAATGATACAAACACCAAGTAGACATATGCAAGATTCATCCAGGAAAATTATAATTTAGGCATACAAGAATAAGCATTTTTACTTCCGGTTGCACTGCTTTCATTTTGCCACATTTCAGGCTGGCACAACTCTTTAATAAAATTTCCATCCATTTAATAAAATTTAATTTATAGCAAAATTGGTAATAAAATACAGATGGAGTGGTGTTTTTGTACTGTTTGGATAAGGACCAAAAGAGTGCTTAGGCCATCTCTGTCCTCCACTTCGCATTTCATGGAAGAAAAACAAGCAATAATCTAAAAAAATGATAAAAAGTAATTTCCAACTACAGTTAATTAATTATGAATTAACTTTTTGCAAGGACATTATATCATTTTTTCAGATTTTTAAGCCCTTTCTAATATAAGTGTGATTGTTTAGGTCTTTGTACCTTTGAGGTTTTTTTTTTTACGACTATAGCAAATGGATTAGAAAATCATATCTATGACCACTAGGAAAGAGTCTTCATCTACTGCCTTCATCTACTCTTTCTCTCATGTTTTCCTCTTTTCAAACTTCTAGTTTAAATGGAGGAAGCCTGATGTATTTATTTTAATTAATAACCCCTATTTCTAGCCAGATGCCAAAATCCTATCCTTACCCAGCCAAACTTAATCAGTCACTTCGGTTTACTTCTTTACTTGTCCTCTTGAGAATTGAGCCAATTCTCGTTAACAGAACTCCACATGTCCCATCATAAAATTATTTTAATGTCTTTATATCATTCTAAGATTCCATAGAGCTCTTCGAATTTGAGTTTTCTACAGCTTTGTATATATTTGCCTATCTTAATATGATATGTGAATTCTGGGTGGTATTTTTCTTTACAATTTAGTGGTATATTGTTCAAACCCAAATATGATTATGGTTTATTCAGAAGGTGTAGTTATAAAAGCCTGGCTTAACACAGAAACACACCTGTTCCATTTTCTGCAAATATACCTTTGCCTTTTTCAAATCTAATTCTTTAGGGAGGTTTAATAATGCGTTTATAGAAAGCTAGACTTTCTCATATTGTTCTTCTGCCTTAGACAGAACAACTAGCCTCCTTTTCCCATGTTTGATTTCTTCCTCTGCTGTAGGGTGCCAACCGTAGTAGCTTCTTGCATTGTCTTTCTGCAAATGCTTCATTAGTGAAAACCAGATAGAGGGTAGATCTTCCTCCTTAAAAGTCATATGCCCACATTAGTTTAGGAGCAGAACAGAGAGCAGTCAAGATAACACTACTCTTAGAACTGATGGAGGTATGATTTGTTGTCAAAGCATAGAAGGAGTAGTGATGGAGGGTAGAAGAGCTGAAGTTCTCAACCTCTATATGGTATCTCTGCACTTGTACCACTTTAAATTGAATAGTAAAAGCACTTAGACTTATTTACCATCCCATAGTACTTTACAGCACTCTTTGAATGATTTACAATGTCAACATATTACTCCCAACTATCTAGGTCCTCATTTTACCAACAGTGGAAGGATGGAAGGTTGAGTCAACCTTGTGCTGGTCACGATCGAATTCCTGGGAGTGAACAGCCTGCACTAGTGCATTCTAACCATTGCACCTCCATAGTTCTTAAAGAGTAGCAGCAGTACATCAATATTGAACATAACTTGTGGTTTGATTAAATAATCATTTGTTATGAACAGCATTGGGCTTTTCATCCAAATCATTTCATTGCTGTGTAATTGTGCAATTGGCTACTGTTATCTACAGTGACACTGAATTTTGTTTGCTTATTTGAAATAATGTACCAGGGAAAGACTTCCTCAATATATATTTAATTAACTTGAATCACGTGTATCTGAGGTAGTCTGCAAGAATATATTTCTTTGGCTTTAAATGTTCTTTTCGTTATATGAAACTATATTTTGCTGTTGTTTCATTCAAAGTAGATAATTTTGTTTAGTACAATTATATTCCTAAGCCACAGCTGAACACCCAATACCTACTACTTACCTTAGAATAAGTCATATTCACTTGCTTCTGAATAGACTTGCATGTAATTGTTAGTTGCTATATATTTCAGCAGAGATCCACTCATTAAAATCGTTTTATATAAATCCACTAAACTGGCCACTAGATGGCAGCATAACGCTATTTTAATACTTTTAATCTTCGGGGATGGGTTGCAGGTGAATAGGGAATATCATTTTTATTTAACTTCATGTAAAAAATAGACTAATGATAACATTAGATATTAAAATTGCATCTTTATGAGAAGTGAATATTAATGAAAAAATTAAAAAAGCCATTAGCAATAAATTTTGAGTAAAATCATTAGAGATTTGATGGATAAAAGAGAAGAGTTTAGTTATCTGAAAAGTTATGAGCTTTGGGACAGTTATGCTGGACTTGCTCTGAAAAATCAATTAGCTGAAGAATGGCAGACATTAGACTAGCAGACTATATACCATAGAATAGACTGAGATTTAATGAAGAATAAGGATAAATGGCTTAGGGAAAGGATAGAGGATTACACACTGCCCCCTCCCCCTTTAAAGCTACGTAATAAATCTTGAACTTCTCTTTCTCCATTCATTCCTCCCGCACATTCTATTAGAAAAGTGAGACACCAGCGAAAGAACTTTTATTCCTTATTTGATCTGATTAATAGGATTTGGGAAGTGATAAAACTCACTAGTTGGCTACTTTTGTCAGTATCAGAATTCCCATTATCAATCAGTTTGTTCACATTCTAAAAGTCGGATACTCTCTAAGGCCATAAAGTAATCAAATACTTTAATTGTCTTCAGATCTCCCCATAATGCGATTTGATTTCGTTCTTTAAATTGCCTCATACTTGGCTTGAAGGATTGATTCAATCAAGTCTGTAGATTGCTTGCTACATTGCCAATCAATTATTTACAGGGCATTACTTAGAGGTTTTGTTCGTTTTCTTCTAGCAGCAAATGGTCAAACATCACTTGCCAACTCCAGTTTGAGAAGTATAAAATAAAGATATATTTAATTAAAACAATGATAATATCTTGATATGAGTCTGCAGCCCTAAGTGCTCCAGAAATCTGTGTAATACAGGATTCTGTATTACATCTTTTTATTACATCTCTTTATAACAAGCCCATAAAACTAATACGCTATGTTTAAATCTTTTCAGAAGAAGATGAATGTGTTCAACCATTAACTATTTATTAAATCATTTCTGTGGCATTCAGATCAGGCGATTCAGCATAGCTTACAAAAATAAAAGAAACCTTAATCAACTAATACAAACTGCATGTCTCATTTAAATTTATTCCAACAATAAGATGAAATAGTGATCAGAATTGAAATCTTTAACTGATCAGTCAGAAAAGACTCAGCCCATCACTGCCTTTTCAAAGGCCTGCAGAGTTGAGGCTAATTGTATGCCAGTGGAAAAATTCTTCCAAAGGGCAGGAGTCACCACTGAGTAATTAGAGAGAGGGTCTTAAAATATACAGCATTTTATACAACGGAGTCTTGTGTTGTAGTTGTCATTTTTTTGGACAAAAGTTATTTAATATATTAAATTCAGTTTGGAAATTTATTAGTGAATTTAGATGCCTGTGTTCTTTTCAAGACAATGATCATAGATATTCTCCATTTGCAGTAAGATCTCAGATACTACAAAATAGGAGGGACACCCATTCCCCATCAGTTAACTACAGTCAGAAGAATTCACCTCTATTTCTATATTCTGTTGTAGTTTTCCTGCCAGGCCTTTTTTTAAATTTGGAATGTGTATATTAATTTATATATTTAATTTCCCATTTGTTTCTTATTGTTAAGTAAATTGATTTAAATGAATAATAGAAGAAGACATAGTTAGCCGTTTTAGCGCATGGGAGAGGTATGCTTTTATCCTTTTCTCCTTTTTTCTCCTTTTTATTGTTTTCTTTTCTTTTTCCAACAACAGAAACGAGAAAAAAATGAAACAATATAAAGATAATATAAACCAGCGTAAAAGAAACAGAGATTTCAAAACAGGAAACAATAAAAATCAGGAGCAGCAATAATCATGGCAATAAGCAGGCATAATTCATAATGATGAAATAGGAATAAAATTCTGAAGTTCTAAAATGCAAAATGTTGCTTAAAATCCTGAGAAGAGGCTAAGGTTTTCCCAAGCACTAAAAAAGATCATAACGTAAGTTGTATGGAAACCTTTGTGAAGAGTGTTTCACAACTCTGGAGCTACCACCAAAAGAATGTTTTTTTATATCAAGTATGTTAAATAGCTTTGTGGTTCACCAAGAGAACTGAAATTAGTGAACTAAAATTTAATAAATATATGTCCCTAAGGCCACATATTTTAGCAAAGATGAAGGTGCCAGCTCACTTCCCAATGTTTGCACAATTTTAGTTACATAAGGACCTTGGCTTCTTAAGATTATGTCTTTTCCTATCTTTTATACTGTATTAGGTTAGTAGTGAATGCATATAAATAGCACAGAAAAGGTCTGACTAAATTCAATAGTCAATAGTCAATAGTTTGATATTGAACTTCTCTTCCACTCAAATATTACTCTTTTTTTAAATTGTACATGCTACTAATTTAGTAGGAGTGTTAGATACAATCTCAGTGTATTGTGGAATTAGGAAGTGCATAATGCTGCATTGTTATACTAAAGTAAGGATGAGAGAGAAATCATAAAAGGGCTAAAAGGAGGATCCATTCAGAGCCACAGCCGACTTCTAGCTTATAAGTGGCCACTGCAAGGGATAACAAAAGCCAACTTGAAACTGTTTTTTGGTTTCTGGATCAATATTTCTAATTTTTTTCTTAAACTTTTAACTTACATTGAAATGAATGAAAAATAAAATATTAAGGCCTTAATTTTTGGCTTGTTCGTGACATGATGAAGATCAGAGGAGCATTGAATCCAGGGCTTTTGCAATAGATGAAATTGTGGCATTTGGAAATGGAGGTACTACTGTACCTTTGATCTGGATGCATCAAAAGACATTTCCACCTGATCTTGTCTCTTTGCCAGAGGGATGGTCCATCTTTTCAAACTAGGTGCCCTTTGGATAACTAGAACAGGGTGTCCAACGGTGGTAACTTTAAGACTTGTGGACTTCAACTCCCAGAATTCCCAGTCGTGAGGAATACTAGGAATTGAAGTCCACAAGTCTTAATGTTGCCAAGGTTGGACAACCTCTGTATTACAGCACTCTGGGAATTGCAAAAACTGCAATCCAAATTGCACCACGTAGAAAAAAAAATGGATCTGAGATTGAAGTTGCTTTGCAAAGATAAATATTTTGGTGATCACCCAGTTCTTCTATTATAATATTAATTAAAGCCCTAAAGTACTAAAATTGTCAAAGCACAGGCCTTGTTTCCCAAGTATTGAATCGTGGATATTATTCAGGATTAGAGTAAGTAAAAATCAATGTCATATTCTTGGAAAGTAACTATTTTACTTTAATGTCAATAAACTTTAAATTCAGACTTTTTTTATTAGAATAAATGTTTCCTCTTAAAATGCATGATAATCATAATCAAGAGAAAATTTGTTCTGTTATTTATTTTCTAAATGATTGTACATGTTTAGCAGACTTTTGATTTAAATCCCTATGGATATATTGGAGACAGATGTTTAGATGACCTCATGTTTAAAGTAATGTTATATTTGGACACCAGATTAAATTTTCCTTAAAATCTTTCCTTATAAGTGAGACTGTTTGAGTGCAGAAACTAATCAATGTTTTATCTTCGAAGCATACCACTTTATTAAATAGCATTTTTAACATTTTGATTTTTTTTTGCATCAGTCTGCATTTTAGAAAAGTTCTGATTATGCAACAGTTGTTTACATATGAAAATAAAGTTTCTGACTGGAAAAGTTAAATGAGAAACAGATTTTTGAAGTCACTTGAATTTGAATGCAAGTTTGCCATGTCATATATATTTCTCCCCTTCCCAAAATGGTATAAGTTTGCAATGAGCATTTTATAATACTGACAGTAGAAGGCCCTCTAATTCTGAATGTTAAATATTTTATAATTTAATTCCCTGAATAAACAGAAGAATTCTAACTATGTTTACATAGAAGCAAGTCCAACTGATTTTAATAAAACTTTTAAACAAAGTGTTTAGAATTTCTGTAATTTACTGTTTAAAGTCACAAAGTAGCAGATATGTATGTTGTATTAAAAATTTTTTAAATGTAGGACAATTGCAATAATTGCCCCATGAAATATATATTTTAACTTGAAACTTTCAAAATGATTAACTGTGCGTGATTGAAATGTCTTATTTTCATAAACAGCAGTCTTTTGGAAGGAAAAATTAATAAATTCAGCATGTCAAAGGTTTTTGGGGACTATAGTCCATTTAAATACAGAGAGTCGCTTTCCGCAATGGGGGTACGTAAGGAATTAGAAAAAACAGTAAATGAGGAAAATAAAATAAGCTTGCCATGCCATCATGCTAAGCCAGATATAAGCAGGCACAGAACATCACAATCTTGAGTGTGGTAGTTTATAATGTAGTTGCTCAACTATATTGTCCTTAGGAGCTGAATTTTTGTATTGATGCTTCTGCTGTCAAACACATTTTCCATTTTTATATATAATATATATTTCCTTTAAAAAATAAAGCACACAAAAAAGCAATGGTTAATTTATTTCTAGACAAGCATTTATATTTATCATTAAATTACTAGCATTCATTCAGAAAATTAGACCTACTGTGTTCAAGTTTGTCTCATTCTTTTTTTTTTGCCCGCCATTAACTTTCATGCACCGATCGATTATGTCCACTTATTTCATCTGTTTTGTCTTCTTTTCCCCAACCAAAAGAATGGATTAAAGTTTATAGATTGATGCTTGATAGCTACAGAACCATTGCAAATTTATGTTCCCACTCCCTTAAGTGTTTTTTTTTTAAATCAGGGCAACCTGATAAAATATCTATAAATTTTAACACAAAAATTCCAACTCACTTATCACAAGAAGGATATTGCGATGATAGAGGTGGAGGTGATTATCTCCACGGTGGGCAAAACTTTTTAGATGTGAGATTTTAACACTAATGATGGGTGAAAGGGAAAAGGAGACTTCATTTTATTAGCTTGTCCTCTGAAAATTAAAGCAGGAGATCACATTTTAATCAGACTGTTTGAGCTGGTGTCTCATATCATATGTATCATTACTGTATTGTGAAACTGGCCAGGGAAGCTGGTCTCGATGACTATCTTCCAGTATTTGTATTTGCTTTGTGGCCAGTTGCCTGAGAAATAAAGCAGATTTTCTGCCATCTCTGGGGTAGAGGAACAGAAAACATTTGTGTTATCCCTCTCCAGGCCTGTCCCCAAAACTGCAAGAAAGACAACCAAGGAACCAGCTTTCCCCATTTTTTTTCACCTCCACTTGAATGTACAGTATTCCTTTCAGTGACGCATAACAGCCTAGTAAGTACTTGCAGATTTCAGGATACAGGTAAAATAATGTTTTGCCGCTAGTTGGTATAACTTTCTCTTCTTTTTCTGATAGATGTGGCAGCAATCACATCAGAGAGAATTCAAATTGCTGGCTAGTATCTAATGCTTCCCTTCTTCTTCTCCGACTTCTTACTGTTCCTCAGTTTGAGATGCAAAGTTGAGACAGATCAAACAAAGGGAGCTTACACTGGTTTCTCTTCTCCAAAGAGTCACTGCAGAGATAGGCCTGAAGTGGTATGTCCGGCAGTACAAATACAAATAGGTAAGTCTGTATGACCAGACTTAAGTGGGGCATGGAAGGAGATCAGTTCATGTCTTGATAGGCTCCTATTTTCTGCAAGGTGAAAATGTTGCCTTTTTCACCATGTGGTTAATTGTGTTGGGGGGAAAATCAGTTTCTTTATACTGCATTGGAATGAGAAGAAATTGGGACCTTCAGAGCAGATATCCTTTCAAGGATAGAATTGTGGAACTTTATTCATGTATTAAATTTATATGCCACCCATCTCACTGTCAAGAGAATCTGGGAGGTTTGCAACACCTAAACGCAGACTTATAATCATTGAAACACTTAATCTTTGTCAAATTTAATATTTAGTAATTTAAAAAATTAAGAAATTAAAAGTCATTTGTTCCCGGGAAGGAAAGCTATGACAAATCTAGACAGCATACAAAAAAGCAGATGGACATCACCCTGCCAACAAAAGTGCGTATAGTCAAGGCTATGGTTTTCCCAGTTGCAATGTATGGCTGTGAAAGTTGGAATATAAGAAAGGCTGAGCGCCAAAGAATTGGGGCCTTTGAACTATGGTGCCGAAGAAGACTCCTGCGAGTCCCTTGGACTGCAAGACAATCAAACCGGTCAGTCCTAGAGGAAATAAACCCTGATTGTTCTGTAGAAGGCCAGATCCTGAAGATGAAACTCAAATACTTTGGCCACCTAATGAGAAGGAAGGACTCAGTGGTGAAGAGCCTAATGCTGGGAAAGATTGAGGGCAAAACAAGAAAGGAATGACAGAGATTATGGTGGCTGGATGGAGTCACCGAAGCAGTAGGCGTGAGCTTAAATGGACTCCAGAGGATGGTAACCAACAGTAGGGCTAGAGGAACGTTGTCCATGGGGTTGTGAGGGTCGGATACCACTTCACAACTAACAACAACAATAAAGTTAAAAAAACAGAATAAACCAGAGTGGAGATGATATCTTCCTAATACACCAACCACCTCCCTTCCTTACACAAAACTTCTTTACGACATTCCCAATTGAAGGAATAAATTTGAAGTTTCTAATAGCTTCCCTCCTGAGATGAAGTCCCTGAAACTATTTAGAGAAGCCAGGAAGTGATACATTCTTCTGTTTTCCTTCCTTTTGTTGCAGCTCTAATTGTTCCAAATATTTCCTTCTTGCATCAAAGGCACTTTTATTTATTGGTTTCCAACACTTAATTTCTTTTGTGCATTGAATTTGCTGAATGTGAGGTGAAGGTTAATACAGACCATGTGGCATGGGGCTATTACTTAATTTTTTAACAAGGAAAACATTTCTAAGCCATTTTAAAGGAAAATGTTTTGTAGCATTTAAAATATGTTATTATACAATTGTTATTTGGGTGAACTGAATCGCATGTATCTTTTTCTCTTAGTTTGTATTTCAGCATTATATGATACTCAGCCGTCTGAAGCTGGCACTTCTAAAACCTATCGGGCTTTTCCGAACTTCGTCATTTAGAGAGAAAGAGCCTTCAACTGCATGTGTAGTGAAAGGAATACTTTTACTAAAGCCAAGTCGTTGCAAGGTAGAAAAAGCCAGATGTAAAGTTTGAGCGCAAAAGTTCCCTATTTATTTTCCCCTTTCCCATGTCTTCCCCCAACTATCTCACTTGTGTCCAATTGAATTCAAACAAATTGTTTTAGTAACAGTTCTGAGGTTTTGGTGGGCTCGGTCATGGTCCACATTCCATTCCCATGGTTGTGACCTTGGGGTTGGTTGGTTAATGTCTCTGGCAGGCACTTGAAGTGGTTTTGGTTTCTTTGTCTTCCCTCCCTACTTGCTAACTCCGTCCCTCCCCCCCTCCCGCCAAGGATTCATGGCACTCTGGCATCAGCGAAGCAGTGATGGAGCAAAGGGGGATTGCATCACTGACACCTTCAGTGATTGGTAATTATCATCCATTTTCATTTTTTTTTATTCTTTATCATTGCCTTTATTATTTTTATAAATAACTCAAGCTGGAGAACATAACTAATTCTTCTTCCTCCTACTATTTTTCCCCACAACAACAATCCTGTGAGGTGACTTGGGCTGAAAGAGAGTAAAAAGCCCTAAGGTTATCCAGCCAGCTTTTGTGTCTAAGCAGGACTGAAACTCCCATTCTCCTTGGTTTCTAGTCTGGTGCCTTAAAGCACTAAACCGGCTCCTATCATTGACTGCTTATCAAGAAGATTAGATATTATCTGCATTCAAATACTTTGTTTTTCCTTAATCCAAATCATACACTTGTCCTCCTTCTTTTCTTTCTCATATTTTACATGCTGTATTTTGCTGTAACAACTCTGATTATAGGGATTTGATCAAACCTTAGTGTTTGGATTCACATAATGTTGCATTATATTTGATTAAACAAAAAATACGGCATTAATTCTAGTTTCCAAGGGTGAGGAAGAATTGGATCCACTTGGACAATTCACTATTTTATTATCCAATATTTCAAACAATGAGCGTCTGGATAAGATTTTGCTCTCAAGTGTGTAGAGTAATTGCTCAGTGATAAGCCCAAGATTGGCTTTAGGCTAAGAATGGGTAGACACTGGCCTAGGGCCATAATGGTGCACCTATGGCACGTGTGCCACAGGTGGCATGCAGAGCCCTCTTTGAGGGCATGCGAACCGTTGCCCAGCTGGGCACCTCCCACTGACCAGCTGTTTTTCGGATCTCTGCCATGCATGTATGGGGAGTGGGGCGCATATTCTGGGGTCACATGTGTATGCATGGGGGAGCGGGGGTTGTGCACGCACGTATGGGGCACATGGGGGATTCCATGCACATGCATGGGAGGTGCATGGGGATGCACACGCATTACATTATGGATGCAAGCGCATACATACTTTTGGCACGCGACAACAAAAAGGTTAGCCATCACTGGCCTAGGGCATCAAAGTTTAGGGAGTGCCAGTGCTGCCCTTCCTTCTGACATTCTAAAAATGCAAAACTTCAAAGGGAGGTGGCACCATCAGGCAGTGTGGCTTAAGTGTGCCATATACCCTTAAATTGGCACTGGATAAGATACATACTTTTTATATAGAAGGCCCCTGGGTTCAGCTACTGGCCTTTCTGGCTAAAAGGGTGATTTTAATGGTTGAAGGATAACTAGGACTGTAGAGGCCAAAGTTAAGTCTACCATGAGCCACAGAAGATTACTGGGTGACTTTGACCCAATAATTCTTTGTTAGTCCAACCTATCTATCCCAGAGGTCTGCTGGGATAAAATGAAAAGTGATTCTCCAGTAAGCTTTCTTGAATTTTTGGAGGAAAGACAGGATAAAAGTGAATTAGATGAATTAAATAAATCAGAACTAAGTAGCAGATAATAGGAGAAAACTGCTCAGCATTTTGAGTGTGCTCTCAGTCATGGCATATATAAAAATACAGTCTTACTTAATATAATGCAACTTCCTAGTTCCTACACACAATACTTATATTTCATTGTGTGGTAGAGCAGGGGTGTCAAACTGGATTTTTTTCGAGGGCCGGATCAGCATTGTAGTTCTCTGTAGACCGGCCGGGGGGGGGGGGGGGGCAGGGGCAGGAGATGGGATGGACACATCCTCCAGCACCCTGCCAGTTCTCTAGATTCTAATTCTAGATCTGTTCTGGCCAGCAGGGTGCTGCAGGAGGTCGTCTAGGCCGAAAACCGGGGCATGGGCAGCCATGATTGCGTCCCCTCCCCCTGTGTCCCATTTTGGCTACAAGAGGCACCACAGGACGGTTGTTTGCTATTTCCAGACCGGGCCTGTGGGCCAGATTTAAGTACCCCACGGGCCGAATGTGGCCCGCGGGTCTTCAGTTTGACACCCCTGTGGTACAGCATTATTAAAATAAATGCTGGTTTTATACATAAGCCTTTTGAATAAATTATACTGAGCCGATCCTGCCAGAATGGCAGTGAAAGAGATTGCCCTTTAGCAACATTCTGCTAACAGTTTGCAAGTGATTCAAGCATTTGAGAACCACGTTGAGTTATTTAGTACGGAAAAGCCCAAGGATTATGGTAACAACTTTCATGCAAGTCTTAACTTTTATGTTTAGAGTTGTAAGTGATCGAAAGGCTGCAAACCAAACATATAGTACATTTTCAAAATATAGATTTTGTGGGAGATTTGGGAAGCTGCCTTTTTACAATTTTCTGTTTCTTTCTTTGTTTGTTTGTTTGTTTCCTTGGTAAATACTAATGAATTTCAATCTAGCTGAAATTTAAGATGATCTCCAGATATTCTTTCTGGCCGCTGTCAATGCCATTCAGTTCATTATTTTATTTTAGATTAAAAGTTGGTGCTTTGATTTGGTTAGCCTGCATTGTAAAAGTTACTTCCTAACCGAACTATAATCAAATTTGTCTATTCTAAATAGTTGCAAATGTAAGCATTGTTGGTTTGTACAGTGCTAAAGATATGTTTACAAAGGAAGTACATTTTGTTGAAATGTGCTTTATTTTCCCATAATCACATTGATGATCATCTTAAATGGGATTTGCATGTCCAGCACCTCCTATTGGGTTCACCATTCTTTTTTTCCCCTCTGCTCAGCTTTCTTCATTCTGAAAACACTTGTTGATTAAACATCAAGCATGTTCATCCTCATAATGGTACTTTTTGGAGTACCTTCCTCCACACTTAATCTCCCCATCACTTTAATCATTTATGGAAATCTTAGGATTTCCCCAAGCCTTTGGAAATGTTCTCTTTTGTTCTTGGGTGGTGCCATTTTGGTTATAAATGTCTAAACATAAAAATCAAGGAGTTGGTATATCCCAAATAGCTATCAGTACTATCCATTATAGGGTGGGATACAAATAAATAAATAAAATAAAAAGTATGCTTTTAAAAGAAGAAATTTTGGCTTTTAAAGAAGTGACACATTTTTTAAATTTAAAGCTAGCTCTGTACTGCCACTAAAAGTAATGCCTCATGCTTTTGAATACATATTAAAGGAATCCATTGCTAAAAAAAATCATGTGAATATTTTGCATGCGAAAACCAAGCCAGGTTTGGAAATGATGAATACATATTTTATAAACACATAACCCTCATAGAAAAATATATATTCCACAACGAAATTGGTTTTGTGCCATCTTCTGCTGGTTGAACTCTCTGCCTCCCTAACCAAGTGGAGCAAAATAAAGAGTGGCATCTCATAAAAATAGCTACATATTTGCCCAATGTCTGCAGGTATTTCTCTTCTGTTTCCTATGCACCGATTTTAGTAGAATAAGCAGAAATAATAAGTACAGTATATATGTCAGGCTGCAGATTGGTTAAATATTTCATCAAAAATTTCCTAGGAAAAAAGAAGGAAAAGATGCACTGAATTTTGTTGAAGCTGAGTAATACGTCAACTATGAAAATGGTTCATATCTAGTTTAAATGTAAGTCTTGTAATTCTGAAATATATTTCAATCTGAATTAGTTTTTTGTCAGTAAACGTGTGGTTTTGGTAATTTGGTGCCAGAGAAATTTGGTAACATTTTACATGGTTTAAAATAATAATTAGTTCTTCTATAATCTCTGAAACATAGTGAGTTGCCACATTAAGTGAAGGAATGGAGAACAATATAATTCAATATCATCATTTTCTCTCCAGCCATATAAAGGACACAGATTGGTACAACCAAGAAAGGAGACCCTCACTTTGAATGTTACAGGTTGTTACCTGCCACTGAGACTGTGGGAAAGAGGGCCCCACCTTTCCTTGAAGAGCTCACATCAGTGTGCTTTTGTATCATGACATAATGGTGGATCAGTGGCTTGAAGACGCTGGATTTCTTGTCCAGAGAAGGTCAGCTTTCTGCACTGCAGCAGTTCAAACCCCAGCATCGCATCATGGACTGAGTTCCCAGCACTTGCTAACCTACCAGTTCTAAAG
This sequence comes from Natrix helvetica, assembly GCF_964273705.1. NCBI lineage: Eukaryota > Metazoa > Chordata > Lepidosauria > Squamata > Natricidae > Natrix > Natrix helvetica. The sequence goes on from NC_138548.1 coordinate 58,645,795, forward strand.
CATGCAAATGCAAGTAGATAAACAGGTACCACTTCGCTGGCACTAATGACTGAAGCAAAAAACCTACCAGTGCCAAATTGGCCCAAATGCAAAGTGAAAACCAGTGGATAAAAAGCCCTGGATCACACTGACACTCCCGCAAAATGCCATTAGCTGCTCTGCATGCGGAATTAGTTCACCCCCTGTGGTGCACCCTGGATAGCGTGTGAGTGTGAACTGAATAAACTAGCAATCTTAGGCAGCGATACTACTACTCTGTAATGACATTGTGGACTCCTGGCTTTCGTGTACCAATGCAGTATGCTAAATAAATAAATAATAATCCCCACAATGACAACCCTGTGTGATAGATTGGGCTGAGAAAGAGTAGCTCTGAATCACCCAGTGAGCTTCCATGGCTGAGATAGACTTCAGCCTGCGTCTTCCCACTGGCTGCCCACAGTGAGAGCAGATGTCCATTTGCACAGAACATTGGATTTTCCTGTTACTTCTTTCATTTCCTTTGCCAAGTTTTGCGTTGAAATGGTACATTCACACACTGTAAAGCTGTTGGCTTATTTAGAATTTTTCAGTTTATACTTATTACAGGAGTTGCTTTTTGACTACTGCTGAGCTGGTGCTATTTCCATTTAGAAATGCAAACATATTCAAGTGTTGATTCAACTAAAAGCTATGTATATTTTGTATCTTTTCATTCAAGTCTAGCCAAGGATGGTTACATCTAGTGTGGTTGATCTTCTGGTGAATCATGTCTGATTGTTGTTCTGGAATAAATTTAATGCTTTTTTTTTTAAAAGGAAAATTCTTCATACCTATAACTTCTTGCTGGACATATTAATTCTTAACTTTTAAAATGGGAACATGCTTTTTTTTAATTGGAAGGAGATCTTCTTACAGCTGTGAAATATATAAATTTAAAGTTTCCAGTAATGAGAGCATGAAAGCCATGTCAGATCACGAGTAAGATTGCCTATAGGCTGACTATTTTAGAAATATCCTATGATGCCAGCAGTTTGTATGATTAATGGAATGCATGTTTGTAAAAATAGCTTGCATTTAGAGTAAGGCAGTTTTTGGAATCTTCCAATGGTGTCCAAAGGAGTTATGAAAGCAGACAGCTATTATGTGAGCAGTTTATGTTACTGCACCATTTTGCTTATTTTTTCTTGAAATGATATCTTTGACACTTTCAGCATTTTGAAATATATATGACCATAAAATAACATACTCGGATATGTTTTTGCACACTTTATATTATCTATTTGTTTCTCTGGCAGCCAAGCCTATATTTATGACTTCAAGTGCTTCTTTGAATAACATTAAACTGCAACTTAACAGGTGATCCTTTCTCCTTTGCTGCTTCCTTCATCTCATAGTTCTTGTTCTTTGAAGCTAGAATGGCTGGACCAGGGGTGGGTTCCTATTGGCGTTGGTACCGGTTCGCGCACTCTAAATTGTTCTGCGCATGTGCAAAGACCATGAAAAACTAATAAAATACATGCTGCCAGCGGAGACTGGGGTACCTGTTCGGGGGCCTGCCAGCCCGGGTCACTGATGGTTCTGCGACCCAGGCCAAATTATCGAACTGGTGCAAACTGGTAGAAACCCACCTCTAGGCTGGACGTATCTTGTTAATATGCAAGGAAAAAGACTGGGCACAATCTGAACTTAAAATCAATCTGAAACAATGTTTTTATAATTTTTGATTCTGTTTAGTTTTACCTTACTAGGACAGATGAAGCTGCTTTCGGATTTCTTTTTCATTTTTTAAACCTTGTGCACATGGAGAAGTTCTGGTATGTCCAGGTACTGCATGTATATTTTTGCAACTTATGAATAGTTGGCCACATGTGAGGCAGATGTCTTTCAAGTGTTTGAAAAGTTAATCTACCAAATGAACACCTTGAATTGTCAGCACTTGTATATTTATGGAAATTTTTCAACTTATGTCCTTATCTTGAAAACCTCCTGCATAGCTTTCTTTCTGGTGAGATTTTTACCTTTTTCCTATGAAAGACTTCCTGAGGTATATAAACTCATATATTATCATTCATTCTCTCTCCCACTCCCTCCCTCTCCCTCCCCCCTCTCTCTCACACACACATATGTTCAATTGATAGATCAAGTCCAATTACTGAATCATTAAGTTTAAAGATTGTGTCATAACAACAATTTTTATTGTGATCTCAATTTGTGATGTCTTGATTCATAGTTTGGACAAAAATATAAAATGCGATATACCTTTTCTTGAATATTTTCCTCATAAAATAATTTTTCCTCTGAAAATTTCATCCAGGCTAATTACCAAACATTACAAAACATTAACATTTTAAAAAATGATAACATAAACAAGTGACAAAGCCGCCAAGAGCAGGATCAAGTCAACAAGAAAAGCTACGCAAATGACTAACTTCCTAAATGAATTGGAGCTACAAAGCCTGGCTGCAAAATTCCACACAACCACTGGATAGCAGCAATGATACAGAAGTCCTCAACTGCTTACTGTCATTTGGCAGGTATCTGGAATTTGCAACTAAACATGCCAAGAACCAAATTTCCAGAAGAAGTAACACCCATTTAAGTACTGCAAGGGCATCGTTTTACATCCCATGTCATCCGTGTCATACAGAGTAGGAAATATATTCTTATCAATAATTTCAATATGTAGAAAGTTCCAGAACAGGAAGATACAGTTTTAAAGGTACAAACATTTATGAATTTATGACATTAAAATAAAATAAAAACCACAACAAAAAACACAAAAGGATATTTTGAATTTGACCTAGGGGCAATATAGCTAAGTATAGATTAGGAATGATGATTCAATTAAACTTGCATTAGGTCTCAGGAAGGGTAGTCCCTTGAGCTAAGCTTGATTTCTTTGTGGGATATCTTGGTATGGTATGTAAATTAGGCTTCAATTGAATGGATACTTTAGAAGGACACTTGTCAGGCCTGGAAGCCATCTTTTGCATTTGGACCTTCAGGCCTGCCACATTCAATGCTGTGGGGAAATGGGAGGGGGGGTGTTATACGGAGTATGGGAAATATATAGTCAAAATGACATTGCTTTCTCAGTGACACAAGGACATCTTGCCCTGCACCTGGAGGGACTGGGAGGCATCTCTAGTTGGGATGGGGCCTGATCGGGCCATTTGATGGACATGTGGGTGCTGGGCAGGAGCTTGGACTTTCATTTGGGTGGGAAAAACCTGAAAACTTTCAAATTCGAGTTTTTCCAGATGTGTCAATATAACATCTCTAATAAAATGGAACTTTGAGGAACTTCAAGCCTCGGAGTCTTCTTTCATTGGGGGTGTTACTTGGAACCCTGACAACACTTTCAATCCTAATTGATTACTTTTTTTGAGTAGTTTTATTGAATAAGCGATACTTAATATAACAAGCTAATACATTTCTAGGTGTCTGCGTGTGCGTACGTATGTGTATAAATCTTTAGCTTTCCATATTAATTAGCACAATAAAGTTTGTTAGAAATAATAAGTACAGATGGTCCTCGGCTTACAACAGTTCATTTAGTGACTGTTCAAAGTTACATCACTGAAAAAAGTCACATGACCGTTTTTCACACAACCCTTGCAGCTTCCCCATGGCTACGTAATCAAAATTCAGATGCTTGTCAACCGGTTCACATTTATGGCGGTCGCAGTGTCCCAGGTGTCACGTGATCAGCTTTTGCCACCTTCTGACAAGCAAAGTTAATGGGCAGGGCAGGTGCACTTAACAACCACATTGCTAACTTAACAATTGCAATGATTCCCTTAATAACTGGGACCAGAAAGGTTGTAAAATAGGGCAAAACCCACTTAACAAATATCTCACTTAACGACATAACTTTTGGGCTCAATTGTGGCTGTAAGTCTAGGACTATCTGTATATCGCCAAACAAATTCCCCCCAATCCCTCTCTTCCACTAATTGAAGTCCAATCTCAGTTAAAAAGAAAAGGAAAGAATTAAATGTTACTAAAAATAGCCACAAATGTCAATTCTAATCTATTATTGTACAATATTCTATTAACTACAGGAGATTCCATTTATTCAGAATCATGTCTTTATGTTTAACCAGTATTTCGTAGCACTGAATGTTGCCTGTGATAAGAAAATGGCAGAGACCATGATTGTGTGTGTGTGTGTGTTTGAGGTCCTGAAAACAAAGGTCTTATTATTACATTCTAGTTCGCCTTGGAGTGAACCTTAGCAATGACACGGTCTGTCAGAATCATTGCATAGAACTAGGTAAGTGCAAATATTTGATTCAGCTTGAAAGCCCTGAATCAGGTTTCCCAGTCAAAACAACATTTAATCTGACAACTCCAAATCAATTTGGTTTGACAATCGGTATCAATTATTCAGATTGGAGTCCAATCTGATTTGCATAATCCTTACAGGAATTCTACAGATGAATTGGGAATGCTCCCTGTTCCATTCACAAACCTTAGATGGAATAAAAGGTGCATGGAAAACTTTTGACTGCATCTGGTAACCATCAGCACCGATCTTTGTAGCACACATCTGACCAACCTTTATTGATTCTGTCTAAAGGATATTTGTAGCTTTGCTAAGCTCTGAGGCCAGAATACCCATCTAAAACAGGTTGAACATGTTTTCTCAGATCTGTTTCTCAGCTTTTCATCTTGCCTGGATTAAGTATCTATTTCTTAGCTCATAGTTTAACTATTTATCAGTCTTAGGAACTGATTTACAATAACCATGGAGTCAAATGGAAAGAGGGAAAAGTCTAGTAGACGTTATACCAAGCCATGAAGTAGTGTGCTTAGTTTTTGCCCTTCTGGTCACCATGGTTAAGCAAATCCCATGCCATTGTTAAGTATGATATTGTGTAGTTGCCATTTGTGATTTTCTGTAGGTTACCACATTGAATACCAACAAAGAAGGCTGTGAATGGAGACCACAGGATGCTGTAACAAGGACCAGTTATAAATACCACTCATTTGTAAGTTTGAATGAGGGGTCATTAAATGGAGGACCACTTGTATTAAAATGCAATAGTATCAAAAATATATAAAATGCAAAACAACATTAGAGACCCAGGGTGATGTAGTAAGTTATTTGAGTGGAGACACCCAGCTTCTAGCTTATCCCCATCCACAAAAGCTAATGTGTATATGTGTTTGTGAGTAGAGGGTTGGATGGTTTATGAAAGTCCAATGTGCTCTTTAAACCTTGAAAATACCAATTTTATTCTCCAAATTCTCACTTACATACCTCAAAAGTAGATTGATTTTTCCCCTTGGAAGGACCTTAACAATCTAAAAAATCTTCCAAATCTCCTAGAATGTAAAGCTCCAGACTCAAAATTGATCTATTCTACTAAACTGATAAACCCACCTCTACACCCTCTGCAATCCCCAGATATATGGCTTGGCATATTATGTGTGTGAGAGAGAGAATATGTATATTCACATATTTTCCGGCTGTAAATTCTTTCATCAGCATGAATTCTCATACTTTTAGAATGGTACCCATGTTAGTTTGGGGAATTCTGTGTTTTTCTTCCTGGGTTCTGTGAGTAAGAAATTGTAAGGTGGGTATTGAGAGAAGATACTATCTAGGAAAGCACACAACTTTTCTCTCGAATTACAAGTCCCTTAGCCTTTACAAGCTTGGGCTCTCTAGAGAAGGTCTGGATCAGCAGCTCATTATTCAGAATGTTGATTGTTCTGCTTGAACAACTACTTCCAACTTTCTCCAGCAAATTTCACAAGATTTGGACCATAAATGCATAGCTACCAGGAAATGTTTCTATAAATATCCTGAAACATGATCTAATATTTGGTTTCAATTTTTGCCCTCTCATGGAAATGAAGTTGCCGCCTCTGCTAACATCTCTGGGACCTGATTATCCAAAGCAAATGTTTTTTTTGTTTGTTTTGGGGTTTTCTCTTTTTTATTTCTATTCCTTAAACTTTGAAAGTAGCACTCCTCCATTTCCAGGTTCAAAATGCTTAATGTGGTTGGAACATGTTTTCCTATTATATCCCTCAAGATCTTTTTGCATTAAGATTTTTGATTACATTTGTCTTTTAAAAGAAAATGATAAATACCAATGTAATCAGAAGCATACAATCCCTGGGAACATTTGTCATCACAGTGTTATTATAGTTTATTTCATTATTGTGTAGCAAGAAAAGCAAACAATGGGATTTTTTTTTCAAGGGTATGAGAACTGTACTGTTAAGACATGAATAAAATTCTTATTGCATTACATATATCAATAATATTCGGGTTTTCTTTTAACACATTGTTGCCTGAATTGTACATTGTGAAACACTAAAGCTATGTTCATATGTATAGAGGCATAGCATCAACTCTTAGTTTGTATGTTGAACTAATAAAGAAGGATATAGAAGAAGATGGAGGCTGAAATTCACTTAGTTGTAAAGGGACCTTGGACTCATTACTGTCTCTTCAATGCCCTATAGTGTCAGTGTTGAGAAGTCCGAGAATCACACTGAGAAAGTAGCTTAAGTCCAAGCTTAATCTTGTTCATAGAGTTGTTTTGAGGATAAAATCGGTTTATATTGTCCAATCATTGTGTTGGAAAGGGCCACATCTAGACCGAATAGGTCTGGTCCTGCTTAGGTGTGACATACTTTAAGAGTGTTATCATGTCTCCCCCCCCCCCGCACACATTTTCTGAAGATTAAACATTCTCAGTCCTCCATAAGATACAGCAAATTTAAATTATTTCCCCCACCTTTTCGTCCAAGTCATTAATAAAAATGGCTTGAACGACAAGAATAGGATTCAGTATTGAACCATGTAATTAGCTCATAACCAGAATAAAGGTTAAGATCACGGTTCCCCTCCCACATACTGTATGTGCTAGTCGTTCCCAACTCTAGGGGGTGATGCTCATCTCCGTTTCAAAGCTGAAGAGCCAACACTGTCCGAAGACATCTCCGTGGTCCCACCACAGGTGGTCCCTATTTTTCTACTCGCATTTTTGCATGCTTTCAAACTGCTAGGTTGGCAGAAGCTAGGACAATTAACTGGAGCTCCCTCCATTATGTGGCGCTAGGGATTCGAACTGCCAACCTTCCTGATCGACAAGCTCAGCGCCTTAGCCCCTGAGCCACCGCATCCCTCATAACCAGAATACCATGGACTATTTTTTTTTCAAATGCTTTATTGAGATCAAGGCACATATGCAGCAATATCACTGTCTCTAAAGAATATACCAAAAGTGGTGCCAAAAAATGATTGCCTTCTAGTAATCCCTAAATTGCTCTTTCAGATTGCTCTGAAAAATAATCTACTTTAGAATCTTATCTGATATCCATGTATATGTCGGCTCTCCTAGTTAAACTGACTAGATGAGCTAATTCTACTTTTTTGCAGGGTTCCTTAATAGAATCTTGCAAGTTTGAAGGGATGTGGTGGAATATAGCTATGCCAGAGGTGCGGGAGGGAGGGGCTTTTTTCCAGGGAGCAAAGAGGCAAGGTATTTCAGAATTTTGGTATGCAGAGAAAGGGCAAAGGCAAACACACACATACACACACACAGAGTAGTGCATAGGATATATGTAGTAGTTATGCAGATTTGTGTTTTAGTCTGGCAAGATTTCTGTCTATAGGCGAGCAAAATAAATAAAATACTTTGTTCTTCATTCCTTTGGCTTCACAAAGTACAGACTTCCAGCCACCACTTTTAACAATTAGGGTGGATCCTTCCTAAGTTTCTTTCTTTAATTGTTCATCCACTGGAGACTCCAGTTTCTCTTATCTTGCTTCCTAGGCATCATTCCTTCCCCTTGGTCCCTAAGTTCACCCCCACATGCCTTTACAACTGGTCCAAGAGCTGTGGTGGCGCAGTGGTTAGAATGTAGTACTGCAGGCTACAGTCTGCTTACCACCGTCGGCCTGCAATTTGGCAGATCGAATTTCACCAGGCTCAAGGTTGACTCAGCCTTCCATCTTTCCAAGGTCGGTAAAATGAGGGCTCAGATTGTTGGGGGCAATACGCTGACACTATAAATTGCTTAGAAAGGCATGTAAAGCACTATGAAGCGGTATATAAGTCTAAGTGCTATTGTTATATTTTTTCTGAAGTTTTTCACCTTCTTCTCTTTGCCTCTTTCTTTTTATCCATTTGTCTGGTAATTTCTCTATTTTCCAATACTTTAAAAAAATAAATAATAAATGTTGGGCAGATCATCAGCAAGCTCTTCAATATCCAAGATGCAGTATATTTGGTTGTGGAGCTTTAAATTAGTTCAGAGTAAAAAAAAAGTTTTTCCTGACCATGTTTTTATTAGTCTTAAGCTTCAGTTCTGCTCTGTCATGTTGCTCTCCACAACTGGCTGACAGAACATACAGTATATTCCCTTCTCAAAGAAGAGCAGGGCAAAATAAGAGTGGCTTGAGTCATTTCACATGTTCCTTGTTACAGCTGAGCATTCAATGTTTTGATGTATACTAGGCTGTATTTTTTGAAATCAAGAGAGAGAGAGAGAGAGAGAGAGAGAGAGAGAGAGAGAGAGATCCTGCAAACTTAAATAAAAGCCCATATTCCCAGTTAGAACTGTGGGTATCTCAAAATGTTTCATGTTCCTTTATTCTTTTCTGTGATTATATCATTTGGCCCAAAATGAAGAAATAAATGTAATGCATAGACAAGACAGAACTTTATTTCATAAGAATAGGTGTACTGTTTTGAAACCCCCTCCTCCTCCACACCTGTGAATAAACAAGAACACAGGCTTGGCTGTTTGCCACTCTTTAATTACTGAGATAACGAATCCTTTGGCTGAGGGCCCAGACAACTCACGTTCAATAGAGTAGCTCTGCAGCAACCCAGATAATTCAAATGAAGCAACGCAGATAGTCCAAACGAACAGACACGGCTAGAATACACAGATAGATTTTCTTAACTACTAATTCGAACGGTTGTTTCCTGCAAATGTCCCCTCCCAACACCTCACCTATAATCTCTCTTGGGAGGGGCCAATCCACAACCACCTGTGCTTAATCATCTTCTGTGAGTCTGCCTACGGAGTTGCTGCTTCGGTTTCTCAGCCCTTCTCAATCTAGCATCAGGGACAAACTGCCTTTGATCCTCCCCACTGCTCCATGCCTCAGGCGCCTCCTGGTGGCCAAACAGCCTCTCTGGCCCCTGCTCTGAGTCTGAACCCTGCACAGGGTCCTCCACATCGTCCAGGGAAGACTCATATGGTTCCTCGCTATCCGAGTCCAGCAGCAGCTCAACCAGATCCTGCTGGGCCACAACAGTGTACTATGTAACCACCTGACAATTAGGACAATTTAGCCGCCAATCAAATTTCAAATACTCTCAGTAATTAATTACCACAATCTTTCTCACATAGGTGGAAAAAGGGGATGCAGTTCTTCGGTCATCTATAGTATAGTCTTTATTGTCACTACAAAATAAATACAACAAAATTGATTGTTTACTTTGCCTATTGCACATTTTGATTTATTTTTACCCCTAAAACAATATTTCAGCTGAACTGTAACAAACTCAGCTTTAAAAGTTTAAATGAACAAATAAATCCTATGGATTTCCCAGGGTATAAAAAACAAAAAAATATTGTTTACTTTCTTAGGGGAGATATATCAGTATAACATTAACATCTAACTGATGGCCAAACAAAGGAACAACTACTGTGACATTGGATTTCATCCATCACATGCAATCTTTCATGGACATGATCAAAAGCATTACATTGTGTTTCTGCACACATACTAGTTCTTCAGTTCCCCTTGTATATTTGGCACGGTAGTGGTCTTCCCTTTGCTCCTTTCCTCTGCTCCTCCCCTCTGCCGAGGGGGCAGAAATTTCAAGCAAATGTAAGCTGAGCAACCTATTTTAACAGTAAGTCATTTGTGGGAAAACCTAGTCATCCCATCAGATACATTCAGTAGCTAACACCAAACCACAAAACTCTTGTGAGACCTTGTATTCTGATATTAGAAAACCTGTGCAGGAAGTACAGTTGATAGTGATATTGGCACTAGGTCTCAATGCAGAAGACCTATTCCACCGGAAACACTCCGCCACCATATGACCTGTATCTTACAGCTACATCTATTAGCCCCTTTTCCACTAAGCCTATGACTGAGCCAGTGCAATATATCAAGTTCAGTTACTAAGCACCTGGGAACTCTCCTATTTCCCTCCATTGTACCAATAAAGAAGATGATTTGTAGCTCACGGTTGAAATGAGGGGTCTAGTGTGCTCCCTGAGCTCAGCTGTTTCTTGCAGATGTTTCATTACCAAACATCATCAGTGTAGTAAGGAGTGTGGTTTACTCTTAGTTTATATTCTAGAGGCTTGCCCTGTGCGTGTTAAAAAGAGAGCTATGTAATATAGCAAAGGACCAATGTGGTCTAATAGACAAATTACAGCCATACCTCTCTCGGCTACAAATGTCATAAGAAGGACCTTGCATAACCTAACTTACCTTTCAGTATTTTCATTGAATTAAATGGAATGAGGAGAGGAAAAACTACTTACACCAACTTCTTGAGTTTTATGGAAGAAATGAAACATGAAATAAACAACTATATATTGTGCTAGATACTTTTTGATGTGCAATGATGAGTATCAAAACGTACATAGAAACCACTACATTGCACATTTACTATATTTGCTTCATATTTCATCTCCTCCTGCACTATTCATATTCATTACTATTTCATATTATCAGCTGGCTATGTTAATAAAGATCCTCTCTCCTTTCCTCTCCTCTCCTCCCCTATTCTTTATCACTTTTAATTCAAATGATGGCACCTTTTATCCAAGGCATTTGTGTGGATTAGTGTGCATGAAGATGTAAGAGCTAGCTGAATCTGAATACGAACTAAATGTGCATATGTTGTGTGCATGCAAATTCTTTCAAGAGGTCACTCCCCCCCCCTCCCCGTAAGAATCCTCTATTGAGTATGTACAGGGGAATTGTAGTACATATTGTACATATCAGGTCCAGAATCCCACACAGATGTGAAGAGACAAGGGCCAGCAGGCACTAGTGCTCTTCCCCCAACCAGACATTCATATCCTGACATATGTTGCATGATTATAAATTGGTATGTGTAATGCAAATGGACCTTCTGGCTATACAAATGTTATATTCTTATTACACAGAACCTACTGAGGCAAGAACTACTTTAATCTTTACGCTTGACAATGCATATGTGTTAAAGCTGTTATTTGACAGCATTCTTTGCTGCCAGTCCAATTGGGGTGAAATGCTCAAAAAACTGATGCAAGCTTAGAGCATCCCTTGAAACCAGATGCAATGTGCTGATTTGGAGCAGGACTGCAAGGTCTTTCCACTAATCTCTCCAAGAAGGAGAAAGAAGAGGACAATCACCATCCACTGATTATCGGCATTTCCCCATTGTTCTTGTGAACTGACTTCAGTGTAAAGGCTAGAGATGGAAATAATCTTTTTGTTTATTATTCTTCTGCCTGTGCAAGGTTACTCTCTCATTATCATGATTTCTAATGTGTATCTAAAGGGTCCCAAGAGAAAAAGATTTCACCACTTCCTTTTCAGAGGCTTTTGCAGCCCATAAATTTTACTGCCAGGAAGCTGTTGTTGAGATTTAACTTGCTCCTTCAGCTTCAAGTTGTCCTTTTATCATTTTCCTGCTGTTGAGTGGTTTGTTATCCCGAAATAAATTGAATGCTGGTTGTCAGACATAAAGATTTTTTCTAGTTTGGAAGTGAAGAAAGAGTGATTAACAATAATTTTATTGAACTTCTGAAATGATGGGATAACTGTATTGCTGATGTTAAATTAAAACAAGGATGACTGTGTAATGTTGGATTTGTTGGGTTCATTGCTCTCACCTCATGAGGGAATGACTTGTGTTTTTTGAGATTTTTTTTGGCAGATTCTAAATATTGCCACGTACAGGAAAGAGGTATGAAGAAGGCTTGCCACTTTCCAGTTTTTTTTCCATTTTGGTATTTAACCCCCCTTCATCTTGAAGGTAGCAGCATCTACTTTGATCAATTTTTAAAGGTCAGGCAAGATTTAATTTGCATTAGGATATGGATAGAAGACCACGAGGAAAATTTAAAAATGTAACCCAGAAGAAGGCAATGGTTTATAGTTGCCAAGATTATAGGGTTACATCAGGCATAACCAGAGGAATTTTTACTTTGATCTAGTCCAGCCTTATTAACAACAAAACTGAATACGGCAATGAGTGTAAATCTCCCAGATCCGTGGTTTCAACCTTTTCTTCATCACAGAATCCCTTTAAATACCATTTGCACAGACCATGGCCAAGGACCATCAAGACTTAATTCTAGATTTAAATCACAACACTTTTTCAAGTCTTCACAGAGCCCTGTGATGACATTGCAACCCCCAGGGGTCCATGGACCACAGATTGAGAACCACTGTCCTAGTTTATAAATTATTCAAACCAGAACATTGCAACCCCCAGTGGTCCATGGACCACAGATTGAGAACCACTGTTCTAGTTTATAAATTATTCAAACCAGAACAAAGGTGGTTTAGCTGTGAATACTGGATTATTTATACATATTTTATGAAAGGGCCTGTAAAATATCTATTTAAAAGAATGTATGTGGCACCCATCTGGAGACTTAATTCTGAATGGCTCACAGCAGTGGAACAAGCCTGAAGGACAATACAAGCAAAAACAAAAATTTAGTGCCACCATCAGTCTCCTCCAATGCAGCCAACATTGCCATCTTCAGGTTCCAAACTCATCCTTTGCTTGGGTGAACAACTGCCTCTTTATAGCCTTACAGAGTGTAAAAGGGTAGGGGACCTGTGAGATCTCAAATAGAAGGCTGCTATGGAAAATAATGGTAAGGCTGGGTGAGTATATCATTTACCCATAACTTGTTAGATACACTAAAGTTCAGAGGCGGGTTGCTTCCGGTTCAGTCCGGCTTGATGATAACCTGGCCTAGGTCGCAGAACTGGCAGCGACCCAGGCTGGCCACGCCCCTGAACTGGTTCCCCGGTCTCCCTTGGTGTTGCTGGCATCTTGTTTTTTATCTTTTAATGGTCTTTGCACATGTGCGCAACCATTTTGAACTGTGCATGCGCAAGCAATATGTGGCACTCATGGAAGAAATCACCTCAGAGCCCCTGTGCTGGTTGTGGCAGGAACCATGCCTGTGCCTGGTGTCGTTTCAAATCCACTATTTGCCACAAGTGTGGGAAAAAGGGGCATTTGGCTAAGGTGTGCCACGCACCATCTCCTCCTTGACACCAACCAGCTGACCGCTCAAATTATTGCAAGCCAACCTCACGGTCTTACCAGACCTCAGAGGACTGTTTCGTGATTTTTCGTGATCAGTGGCAAGATGCTCTGCCGAACAGCCAGACCAACGCGACATCAGGAAATAAGATTTACCTCAATGTTCACCTCGAGGTTCAAACCCTGTCGCATGGAGGTGGACACTGGCTCTTCAAGGTCTATTGTGTCCTGGTCTACCATCAAGCAGTTGGTGCCTTCCCTATCTAAGAAGCACCTGTCACCTTGATGTGTAAAGTTGCGGGACTATCAGGGGAACCATATTCCCAGGGTGGGCAGTGGTTGGTTCCAGGTGGTCTCTCCGAAGTTTAAGGGCAGGCTTCCACTCATCGCAGTCTGTTGGGCCTGGACTGGTTCGATGCCCTGGGCCTCAGCGTCGCTGGGGTGTATGTAACGACGGGTCTTGAAGATTTTGAAAGCCTGACAAAAGAGTTTGCTGCTGTGTTTGATGGGTTGCTAGGTAATTATACGGGGACGCCCATTAATTTTAATTTAGACCCTCAGATCGCTCCCATCCATCTCAAGCCTAGGAGGGTTCCCTTGGCTCTGTGTCCAAAGGTGGGCGCTGAGTTGGACAAGTTAATTGCCCAGAGTATTTTAGAGCCCGTGGATTATTCAAAATGGGAGACCCCCATTGTAATTCCCTTGAAATCTGATGGCTCCATCAGATTGTGTGGTGATTTTAAATGCACGATAAACAAGGCTCTCCAATCGAACCCTCACCCTGTCCCTGTAGTACAGGAACTACTTCATACGTTGGGGTGGGGCTCCATTTTTGCCAAACTGGACCTTGCTCAGGCGTATCAGCAGCTTCCTGTGGACGATGCTGCTGCTGAAGTGCAGACTATCATCACCCACAGGGGAGCTTTTAAATGCCAGTGGCTCCAATTTGGTGTGAGTATAGCCCCTGGCATATTCCAAAACCTCCTGGAGCGATTGCTCCATGGCATCTCGGGAGTCGTCCCGTACTTCGACGATGTGCTCATTTCTGCCAGGGACAGCACTGAGCTCATCGCAAGGGTGCGTGCAGTTTGTCAAAGTCTAAGTCTAATCTAAGAAATCTAAGAAATAAAGTTCCAGGAGGTGGGGTTAAAGCTTAAACCCTCTAAGTGTCAGATTGGGGTATCCAAAGTTGAGTTCCTGGAGTATCTGATTGATGACAAGGGCATCCATCCCACCCCTTCTAAGATATCAGCCATTAAGAAGGCTCCTGTACCTACCAGTAAGGCCCAACTGCAAACCTTTCTGGGGCTCATATTTCTACTCTGTTTTTTTGCCCCATAAGGCCTCTGTAGTGGAGCCTTTGCATCGGCTCCTAGATAGTAAGGCCACTTGGAAGAGGGGTCGCAGGGAAGCAGCTGCTTTTGTGGCTGTGAAAGAGCTTTTGACATCCAATGCCGTCTTTGTGCAGTATAGCAAATACCTTTCCCTGACACTGACTTGTGACGCGTCGCCTTTTGGGGTAGGTGCCGTCCTGAGCCACAAACTTCCTAATGGGTCTGAGGCGCCTCTGGCTTATTTTTCGAGGACTTTATCCGCCCCAGAAAGAAATTACAGTCAATTAGACAAAGAGGCATTAGCAGCGGTAGCTGGGATTAAATGATTCCACAACTACCCCTACGGATGCTTCTTTGAGTTGGTGACAGACCATAAGCCTTTATTAGGCTTATTGGCAGGAGATAGACAAACTCCCTCTATTTTATCACCACACATGTCCCATTGGACCATATTTCTCGCTGCTTACAATTATAAGCTGATCCATCGGCCTGGGAAACAGGTAGGCATGCAGATGCCCTCAGCCATTGCCCCCTGCCAGTGAAGGAGGCTGACACAGATCCTGAATCTATGGTTCTGCTGGTAGAGGACCTTGCAGTCCCCTTAACGGCCACAGATGTTGCCATTCATTCAGCTAGGGATGCTACTCTGTCTCAGGTTCTGGATTGGGTGAGAAGGGGTTGGCCACAGACACAGTTTCCCTTGCAGTTCCTGCTGTACAAGCACAGGCAGCATAAATTGTCAATTCAAGAAGGGTGCCTACTGTGGGGCCATAGAGTGATAGTTCCTCCTCAACTTCGAAAACTTATCCTCCATTGTTTGCACGAGGGGCACCCTGGAATAGTCAGGATGAAGGCCCTAGGCCGGAGTTACGTTTGGTGGCCTGGCCTGGATCAGGACATTGCTCATTGGGTGACTGTCAGGACTGCCAGCAGTCCCGGCCAGCTCCCCCTGCGACAAACCCCAGGAAGTGGGAGGACCCCAAGACTCCCTCGGCTAGGATCCATCGGGATTTTGCAGGGCCCTTCCACGGACAGATGTTACTGGTTGTGGTTGATGCATACTCAAAGTGGGTGGAAGTCGTTTCTATGCCATCAACCACCACCGAGGCTCTGATTAGGGCATTGCGGAAGTTATTTGCAACCCATGGGTGCCCAGACACATTGATATCCGATAATGGGGCCCAGATGACGTCTGCAACATTTCAGATGTTCTTGGTGGGACACAGCATCCGCCACGCCCTCGTGGCCCCTTACTATCCCTCAAGCAATGGCATGGCAGAGCAGACGGTGCGATTTGTTAAGGAGTCACTGGCTAGACTAGGCCCAGGGGATTGGCAGGCCCGAATAGACAAATACCTATTAGTACAACACACAGTTCCATGTCCGATAACTAACCGCAGCCCTGCAAAACTGTTAATGGGCCACCGCCTTCGGACCAACTTTGATTGGCTTCACCCCAACTACTGCACTGACAGATCTATGGACATAAACAACTGCGCCAGGGGGTTTGAAATGGGGGACTTGGTTTTTGTGCGCAACTACGGGGGTGAGCCGAGGTGGTTACCGGGGCACTTACTGCAACTAACCGGCCCCTGCTCTTACAGGATCCGCCTTACTGATGGGCACATTTGGCGCCACCACATTGATCAGCAGCAACCGCGGATGGCCTTGATGCAGACGCCAGCTGATCTCTCCCTATCGACCCCCTGTTTGTCCCTGACACCTCTACAGAAACGCCGCATTGCCTGACCAGACAGTCCATCGTTCTGGTGCCAAACTTACCTGGGAAATCAGGGCTGCCTCCGAAGTTGCTGGGCAAAGAGTCAGCGCAGTCTCAGGCAGTTTCCCTGGAGAAGTCTCCTCCTCCTCCGTCAGTTACAGATGAGCCAAGAAGATCTGGCCCAATGCGCAGGCGCCCTGCATATCTGCAGGATTATGCATGCGCTGAACTGGTGGAAAGGGGTGTTATGTCCTAGCCTCGGAGACATGGCCACGTCTCTGAGTTGCGCCTATTGGTTGAGGCATGCGGCGAGAGCGGGAGAGTTACTGAGCAGTGATTGGCTGCCCCGCGGACAGCTTGCTTATAAATAGCTGTCAAGCGGGAACTGTTCTATGCTCGTTGGTTCTGGAGTTGCTGTTGCATTAGCTGTGTGTAATAAAGCCTTGTTATTTGAATCACTGTGCCACCTCCATCATTGCCACCCATCAAACTTAACAATCCCCAAATTTGTGTTGCTAAGTGAAACATTTTTAGATGGGTTTTGTCCAATTTTACAACTTTTCTAGCCACGGTTGTTAAGTGAATGACTGCAGTTGGGAAGTTAGTAACACAGTTGCTAAGTGAATCTGGGTTCCCCATTGACTTTGCTTGTCAGAAGGTTGCAAAAGGTGATCACATGACCTTGCGACCTGCAACCGTCATAAATATGAGTCAGTTGCCAAGTGACTGAATTTTGATCACGTGACCATGGGGATGCTTCCATGGTCGTAAGTGTGAAAAATGGTCATAAGTCACTGTTTTCATTGCCATTGTAACTTTTGTCACTAAATGAACTGTTATAAGTCAAAGAGTACCTGTAGTATTATTAGATATTGCAGTATTTTGTTTCATTTGCATTTTAATGAATGCAGAAAAATAGCTAAATGCCTGAAAGTTCTCCTTCCTTCCTTCCTTCCTTCCTTCCTTCCTTCCTTCCTTCCTTCCTTCCTTCCTATCTTCCTTCCTTCCTTCTTTCTTTCTTTCCTCCCTCCCTCCCTCCCTCCCTCCCTCCCTCCCTCCCTCCCTCCCTTCCTTCCTTCCTTCCTTCCTTCCTTCCTTCCTTCCAGTTTTAGGCATCCAGTAGACTCTGGGCAGCTTACAAAACATATAAACAGTTAAAACATGCAACAACACAACCAGCCAGAATTAAAACAACCATATCAATAACAACCACACCAATTTCCCTACAAACACATTAACCCCAGGGCTGAGATCACATCCAGATCTCATACCTACCTTCAGTACTGTCAAAAATATATTCAGTAGTATTGCAAACCTAGAAAACAATTGGTTAGAAATTGTCCAAACCAGTAACATTTATATGCACGGATATAGAAAGCTACCTATGCTGCCAATTCGATAGATAGATGATAGATAGCTAATGAATTATGTTGTAAAAGATCTAGTGGTTCACTTTAAACACATAATGAATCATTCAAGTATAGGGAGCAAAATTCATCTCCCATTTTTAACTCTCCTTCCAACCTGCTACAGTTACTGTTTTTTCAATTACCACCCAAAAAGTCAGGATGCCACCAGGCAAGTATGATCAAAGCTTCTACCATTCTTTTATTTCTGCCACACATAAAAAAAAAACCCAGTGGGAACCACAATCTACTATTTTGGCTACCAACTTGATTTTTCTGACCATATTTTGTGGATGGGAGTGGAGAATAGCCTGCCTGTCTTTGAGTGCTTGAAATATCCACCCAAAATGTATATCCAAGGGAGCCTGCACACATTTCATAAACACACAGGCATCTCATGCGGCTTTAGAAAAGTTCACTATCTTGCTGGCAGATTTGCCAAAATACTAATTCTGGGAATTTGAGCAGATTATGTCTGCTAAAGTAAACAAGACAGGAATGGGGGGGAAAAGGTATCAGCCAATCAATAAGTGAACCTTTTCTTTTGTGGCTCGTAAGTAAAACAAATAAAGTCAGAGCCTGGAAATTCTGCAGGGCAAACTCCATAGAGGTTTTGCTCTTCTTTGTTTCTCTTCATTCTACCAACTTTTAGAAGAAAACATCCAACAGATTGTGCTCACGGGTCCCAGGTACACTTGAAGCTTGAGTTTTCAAACAAGCTTGAAGGGTAGAAGTCATTCGTTCAGATGCCCATATCTCAACAAAATGGGTGGTTGAGTGGTTCACAATACATAAAAAACATGCCAACAACGTACACAAATATCAAAACAACTTCACTTCTATAACCCACCAAAAATAATAGTTAAACACTAGGGGTGGGCTTCAAAAAATTGCAGCAACGGGTTCGCTGCTCCATTGTTGGGTGGATGTAACCTAGTAGGATTCCTGCACCACGGGGGTGGGGGGCATTTTTCACCCTCCATAGGCTCTGGAGGCTTTCCTTGAACCTCTAGGAGGGCAAAAACTGCTTCCCTGGGCTCCAGAGGCTGAAAACAGGCCCATTTCTGGACTTCTAGAACTTCCAGTAGGCCCATTTTTCACCCTCCCCAGACTCCAGAGGTTTTTCTCGAGCCTCCGGGCGGGTGAAAATGGAGGGCTCCAGAGGCCCTCCGGAGGCCATAACCAGGCCCATTTCCCGACTTCCAGAACCTCTGGTAGGTCCATTCCCCCCCCCCCCGAGCTTCCGAACGGGCCCTACACTTACCTGGCATGATGAACAGGCTGTGTGGAGACTCCTGGGAGGGGAGAGGTAGGAGGGGAGGGTTGGGCGTGGCCAGCCAGGGGTGGCATTTGGGCTGAACTGGGCAGAATCCTAGCTAGAGGATTGCTTGAACCTGTGCAAAGCTCCAGCAGCCCACAGCCTGTTAAACACACGTAGCATGCTTATCTTGTTGGATCTGGCAGGACAAGCAAATAGAATATTGGTAGTATACCAACCTTCCTGAACAAAGCACGGATCAACATGGCAAGGTAACGAGAATTGCTTTCTTTTGTTGGGGTTGGATAATTTTTTTCTGTGCTTTCTTTGTCCCTGATTGGTTCTTGACATATTCTGGTCACTTTTCAATTGCAGGTTGCAAAACTCTTTGCATGGAACAGCAAATAAAACAAATCATTTATAAAGCTGAAACATATGATAAATGAGAGCTTGAAATTCAGTGTGATAATTAACCTTGTTTAATACAGTACTAAAAAAACAGGCCTCGTTTAGCTCTATTGTTTCATCATTCTGTTTTAAGTGTGTAACATCCTGCCTGCAATTGGTACGCTGACGGAAAACTGTCACAACAGTGATCATTGCAATCTAGAAGTTAAGTTTGACTGAAACATATGTCTTCAATTTTAATAGCTCAGCTTCTCAGATGCCCTAGAGGAGAATATTGCCTGAGAAGGAGCTTTTCATGTAAGAATAATTTGTGTTAAGTAGCTCAGTGATCTGTTTGTTAGGTTAGAGCTGACAGTTTGTTTATATTTCTAAAGGGCTATGATGAATGGGGGAGAAGTTGATGCTAATTAGCCTAAATTGTTCCTAAGAATGCAGAACACTTTGCCAGTTCCATTGTTTCTGTTTCTTTGCACTTTTTCAATAATTGAATGGAGCTCAGATCATTCATCATAATTTCAGGCAAGCTGGAAATAAGTGAATATAGCACGGGCCTGCCTGTGCAATGGAAGATGTCACAGTAGAGGTCAATTAGGTAAGACAACCTAGGACTCTTGTGTAGATGCAGGAGAGTTGAACGTTGTCTTCAAAGAAATTAATGCTGTCATTAAACACTTGGCTACAGTTCTGGCTACTTAAAAGGCTGCTCAACCCAGTAAACATACTTCTTTTTTTGTCCTTAGATCTTAACCCCAAGAGGTAGGCTGGTGACATCTTATACTTAAAAACATATTACCTCTCCAGCAATGTATCAAATGTGATGGCCGCAGAAAGCCTGATGGGAGCTTGAGGTCTCTTGGTGGCAGAGGGAAGGTATGCTGTTCAGAGGTATTATGGATGTTAAGGTTAGGTTAGGTTTATTGGACTTATATGCCGCCCTTCTCCCAAAGGACTCAGTACAACATAAAAACACATATTACAAAAGTTAAAAGAAAAATTAAATAAAATATCCAAAAAAAACCAATCAACATTTACAGTGAGATTTAGAAATTAAATTAAAATTAACAATTAAAATTAATAATTTATTTTATTTAGGCCAGGCCAGCTTGCTGGAAAAGCCAACTTTTTAGGGCATGCCGGAAGGACTGGAGGTCAGGAATTATGCGAATAATTCCCAAAGGGAAGGTGCTCCCACAAAGAAGGCTCTCCCCCTGGGGGTCACCAGCCAACACTGCCTGGCCGACGGCACCCTGAGGAGGCCAACTCTGTGGGATCGTACTGGACGGTAGGAGGCTACCGGTGGCAGTAGGTGGTTTCGCAAGTACCCTGGGCCTAAGCCATGGAGTGCTTTAAAGATCATAATTAACACTTTAACATAATTAACACATAATTAACATTCCATTAAGGAATGGAAATAATCAATAATACAAGAAAATGAGCACAGAGCCACTGGGTGTAATGAATAAACTACAGGACAGGATCAGCCTTCCTCTATTTGATGTGTATCAAATAATGTGGAATAATAATTCTCAGAATTGGAAGATGACATGATGAAAGAAATTCAGGGTGTTGTGGACAACACATATGAAGAGCACCAAAGTTTGATTAGACAGAGTAGCTTGCATGAAGGTCTAGACATGAGTGATACATCTAGGAGAATCCTTTAATTGTCAAAACCAAGTGAGGATTTAAATTCAAATCTTTCTAGTCTTGCAGTCTACCAGATACATGCAGTATATGCTGGTGTAATATATTTTACTATTTTAATTATGTTTTATTTTTCTAGGCAGCGTTATAACTTGCAGGGAGTGCTTTCTAAATTGCCCTCCCCCCCCCTCCTCCTCCTCCTCCTCCTCTTCTTCTTCTTCTTCTCTCTCTCTCTCTCTCTCTCTCTCTCTCTCTCTCTCTCTCTCTCTCTCTCTCTCTCTCTCACACACACACACACACACACACACACACACACACACACACTTTATATAGACATTTATAAAATCCATGTTTAGTGCAAGAAAAAACCTCTACACATGTCAAATCCAGGGCTTAGCATTCTTTTTTAATTTATGCACATATAGTATCACAGGAAGAGATGGAATAAATTTGTGGACTGTGGCAAATGAGAGAACATTTTTGAATCAGGATCTTTAAAAGGGGTGAAATTTGAGTATGATTAAGTTAGGAAAAAGCCTCATAAACAGCGGAAGTCAGAGACACTGTATACATTATAGGCATGTCATCCCCTCCCCAATTCCCTTTTATAGCTTGTTTAGGCTTTTATACAAATTGTGAAGGAATTTGCAGTTCTGAGAATAGAATTCTTTGGTTCTCTAAACTTTTATAGAAGTGCAAAGCACAACAAAATACAAAGACAAATAGCAATTAGTACTTAGTATTCCGATCAGGAGCAACCCTTGCTCTAGGGCAGACTGGTAGTTTATACTGCCTGGGAGTTTTGTTCACCACTAATTTTCTCGGAAGGAAATGATCCCATGGCTTATGCTATCCACGTTTTGTGCATATTTGCCCTATAATTGGCATTTATTAAAGAGACTTTTGGTTTGATTGATGACTGTCAGGATGCAGGCCGCCAGCTTTCATGCAAATTACTTCTCTTTTACATTAACTCATTAGAATTCTGCTCTGTTTAAACATAATCCTTATTTATTGTATAATTAGAATTTTTAAAAAACTTAAATGTTGGGCAGAATTAATAAAGTTTTATTAAAGTGTTTACATTTGTAATGTTGAGAGGAAAAAAATCAAGAAAGTTGGGCATTTTGAGATTGGAAACAGCTTAAAACCTTGTAGTATATTGATTACTTTAATTACTTTCTAGCTTCACAAGATGATCCTTTACTAATAAGCTATGTTCAGGGTTCGGAGGTGGGGAATAAGTGGGGGAAGACTGCTACCAAGTTACATTTCTCATATCTGAGCCATTTCAAATATATAAATAAGCTCTATTCTAATTGAAATTGAAAATATTCTATTGACCTAATTAGAGTTACTCTAGGGAAGAACCTGTTACAAATTATTTCATTATGTAAACTGATATGGATGGACAGAGTTTAAAGTTTGGTAATCATTATAAATTGATCAGCTATGCCTTGGTTGGTTGTATAATTTGTATTTTTATAGTAAACTTAAATTGGTAATTTTCATTTTCAATGAATACTAGTATTACAATAGTACTACAAATAACACCAATGGATATAGTTCTTAACTCTTAAGGGTTGATATTGACCACTTTGGTGAACACTGGTTTACTTGTCAATGGAACTAAGTCCCAATAAATTGTTTCTATCATTACATCTTACATTTACAGGCATTTGGTATAATCTTTATTAACTCTGTTTGATTGTGAATGTTAATCAGGAGTCCAAAAGATCCCCCCCTTTTTCCTCCCAATCAAATATTTTGGAAGGATTACCTTCTCATTGTTATAAAATAAGCTAAAAGCTTATCATATGTGGCCGGAGAATATATAATAAACAGTAATGATGCCAAAATGATAACAGGTGTGCCACAAGGATATCACTATGGATATATTGTCATTGGCTCCCTTATAATTCTGTTAAGGATCCGTGTGTTGTATGACATCTGGGACGATGTTCATTTGTTAGTTCTGTTCCACGCCTGACTTACTGCATCTAAAGCCGAACATGAACTGCTAAATGCAATTTAATTCACTTCAGTAGAAGTATTGCTTTCAGATAATAGGATATAATACTTCAATTCCATTCTGCAACATTAGACTCCATCTTAAATACTGTGTAAAGTTTAGGACATCACATTTGAGAAAGGATTGAGGTAAACTATATAGGCTCAGAGAAGAGTAACAAAAATTATCACAAGACTAGAAACTAAATCCTGAAAAGACAAACTAAATCCTGAAAAGACAGACTGAAACCTGAAAAGACAGACTGGATGGGTTACCATATGTTGAAACTTCAGAGGAGAAGTTGAGGTAGAACATGATAGCACCATTGAAGTACCTGAAGGTTATTGCCCCTCAAAAGGCCATAATTTGTTTACTGTTGTTCTTAATGTTCAGAATAGTTTGACAATGAAACCAAATGCCCAGAAATGTGGTGAGCCCTGGATGTATTCAAGTGAAGCTGGGGCAGCTGCTTGTCAAAATTATTATAAACTGAATTCTTACACTGAGCAGCAGGTTGGACAAAGCCTAAAATCGCCCATTTTGACTCAGATTCTGTGATTACCCCAGTAATTAAGCCTGCAGTTATCCATGTAATTCTAACATGGGTTCCACTTCTCAGATGTCAGAGTGTTGATGAAATATTATCATAAGAACTGGCTTTTCTGTAGAAAGAGCCATCTTAGCATACAGATTTGTCTTACAATACAATAGTACAGTTGGAAGGGACCTTGGAGGTCTTCTAGTCCAACCCCCTGCCTAGGCAGGAAACCCTATACCGTTTCAGACAGATGGCTATCCAACATCTTCTTAAAGACATCCAGTGTTAGGGCATTCACAACTTCTGGAAGCAAGCTGTTCCACTGATTAATTGTTCTAACTGTCAGGAAATTTCTCCTCAGTTCTAAGTTGCTTCTCCCCTTGATTAGTCTCCACCCATTGCTTCTTGTCCTACCCTCAGGTGCCTTGGAGAATAGCTTGACTCCCTCTTCTTTGTGGCAACCCCTGAGATATTGGAACACTGCTATCATGTCTCCCCTAGTCCTTCTTTCTCTTAAGCTAAACATACCCAGTTCCTGCAACCGTTCTTCATATGTTTTAGTCTCCAGTCCCCTAAACATCTTTGTTGCTCTTCTCTGCACTCTTTCTAGAGTCTCCACATCTTTTTTACATCGTGGCGACCAGAACTGAATGCAATATTCCAAGTGTGGCCTTACCAAGGCATTATAAAGTGGTATTAACACTTTACGTGATCTTGATTCTATCCCTCTATTTATGCAGTCTAGAACTGTGTTGGCTTTTTTGGCAGCTGCTGCACACTGCTGGCTCATACTTAAATGGTTGTCCACTAGGACTCCAAGATCCCTTTCACAGTTACTACTACTGAGCAAGGTATCATCTATACTGTACCTGTGCATTCCATTTTTGTTGCCTAAATGTAGAACCTCACTTTTTTCACCATTGAATTTCATTTTATTAGATAGTGCCCAATGTTCAAGTTTGTCAAGATCCTTCTGTATCTTAAGCCCATCTTCTGGAGTGTTGGCTATTCCTGCCAGCTTGGTGTCATCTGCAAATTTGATGAGTTCCCCATTTATTCCCTCATCCAAATCATTGATGAAGATGTTGAAGAGTACTGGGCCTAAAACAGAGCCTTGGGGTACTCCACTGCATACTTCCCTCCATGTAGATGCAGTTCCATTGAGGACTACCCGTTGAGTGCGGTTGGTCAGCCAGTTACAAATCCATCTGGTGGTGATGCTGTCTAACCCACATTCTTCTACTTTATCTAGTAGTAGGTTATGGTCCACCTTATCAAAAGCCTTACTGAAGTCCAAGTAAACTATATCGATGGCATTCCTCTGGTCCACTAATTTTGTCACATTATCAAAGAATGCAATAAGATTAGTCTGGCATGATCTGTTTTTGACAAATCCATGTTGGCTTTTGGCTATTACTTTGTTTGCTTCTAGGAGTTCGCAAATTTGTTGCTTGATTATTTTTTCCAGAATCTTTCCTGGTATTGAGGTCAGGCTGATAGGTCTGTAGTTTCCTGGATCTATTTTTTTCCCTTTTTTGAAGATGGGAACCACATCAGCTCTTTTCCAGTCCTCTGGTAGTTCCCTGGTGTTCCAAGATCTCTGAAAGATATAATTCAGTGGTTCTGAGATCTCGTCTGCTAGTTCCTTCAGAACCCTGGGGTGTAATCCATCCGGTCCTGGTGATTTGAACTCGTCTAGGGTAGACAGGTGCTCACTTACCATTTTCTTCCCTATTTCAAGTGGATATGAACCTTGGGTTTCATTACATATTTCCATTTGAATGATTTCAGACTTCTTTTGGAACTTAAATATTTCCTGATGGAAAAGAAGTGTTTTTCAAAACTCTAGGAAGGTGAATAAGCCAATCATTCAGCATTTCTCAACCTTCTACAAGGCCTATCTCAAATATAATATATATAAAACTTGTCAAAGTCTGCCAGAGCAACCCCCTTATTATGTTTATATTATTTAAATTAAGCAATGTAATGTTGATTGGGTTGAGGAAAATGTAATTGGAGTGGGTAGATGGTATGGTTAGATAGACTTTCACCCCTGGGAACATTAATTTAAATTCCACATTGAGCCTGAAAAGAGGGTATATTTGGTGGTCTCGTCTTCAGTCACTGTTGAGGCCCATTATGAACCCACCAAATAATTTAGCATGACTGCCAGCCTCTCATCAAGTGAATCAAGGAAAACTGAAACCCTGTAACTGTTTCTGCATGGAAGAGGCAATTCTGTGGGTTAGTCCCATGTCTAAAGCAAAAGATAATGTCTAATGATCATCCAGTATATATCCCTCCCTCTTCAATATATGAGATTGTTACAACTGGTGTAATGTTTAAATGCTTCATATAATGAACCAGCTTTAAGGAGAAGATCTTTTCAGTGTAGCATTCTATAATCACTACATTGTGAATATTATAAAGGCCAAAAAGACAAATATGAAATCAGCAGATCAGTAATTATATATATAATATACTAACTTTTGGAAAATAAAATTCATAGTTACACATCCTTTGAACTAAAAATATGATTGCGTTTTCAACATTGCTTGTCAAGTTTTAATTATCTGCTTATATTTATATTTAAATGAGAAACATATGTAATTAAGTAATAGGAAAATGATGAGAAGTACAATGATGTGGTGAAAAGTCATTCCATGGTTTTCTGCCTTCTTAAATGATTTTTACTTTATGTTCCTCATAAAAAGGGAGTGCTTGAAAGTTAATAATCATTATCTTATAGGGAATGACTACTTTATTTTGCTAATAGCAAAGTGTCTATTAATGGAGGTTATCAGAGCCAACTGCTTAAAGGGATTGATGAGAAGGGTTTGCTAATATAGATTAAGGAGGAATTAGCATAACTGAAAAGGATGTAGGATACTTCTACAGCAAAATAATTCTATGCTATATAATTTTCATGCTAAAGTTGCTCTGATGCTGTAGGGAAAAAATAATTAAGAAACATTGCTACTAGTAGTAATATGAATTACATTTTAAGATGTTATTCCTTGTACCAATGAGGGGGAAAACAGTGTACTGGCCAGTTTTTGCAAATGGGCTAGGAAGATTTTTGAAATTTCAGAAGTGTCATTGGCTATCAATGCAACTTCATCAAAAAGGTGCCTGATAACTCAACCCAGTGTAGCACAACCAACCCAAGCTGTGAAAAGAATAAAACTGCCATACATCAAAAACTTCTCAAAACCCATCAACAGACTATTGCATCCACATGGCACAACCGTAGCACACAAACCATCTAAAGCCCTTAAAAACATTCTAAGTAAACCAGCAGCCCCAGAAGAAAAAAAAAAAAAGAAATTGTCTACAACATATAGCAGCGATGGCGAAACCTTTTTTGGCTCGCGTGCCATAAGTGGGGGGAGCGCAGGGGGTTATGTGCAGGTGTGCCGCACCCATAATGTAATGTGCGACCCTCCCAGTGCACATGCACGCACTATAGGCGCGACCCCCCCCCCCAATTTTTGCATGCTTTTTTCGCCCTCCCCAGGCTCCAGAGGCTTTATAGGAGCATGGGGAGGGCGAAAACAGCCTCCCCCACCCCCCGGAAGCCCTCCAGAGGCTTCAGGGACCTTAAGGAGGCTTCCCTGAAGCCTCCGAAGCAGTCAAAACGACCCTCGGAGCAAACAGGAAGTCCATTCCAAACTTCCGGTTTGCCCGTAGGGCCGGTTTTATGCGCTCCGGAGAGTGCCAACACATAGAGAAATGAAGATTCATAAAATAGCCCAAATGGGAACAAAAAGACCAAAACATGTCCTCATCAGCAATCAACCCTGATATGAGCAGAGATTAACACCAAGATTAACATGAGGCCAACCATAAAGAAGCAAACAATACCCCAATCAAGGAACTGCTAAATACAGTAAGATCAGAGTAAGCAACAGCCCAATCAAGAAACTCCCAAGACTACTCCCCTCAACACTGATAGTACAAGCTACAAGTCTATAAAATGAGAAAAAACCCTACTCAACAGTAATACTGATGATGTTACCTAATTTGGTAATGAAATGTCTGCAAGAAAACAACCAAGCACTAAGGACCCCCCAAATTTCATTGCCATGTACCTCTGCTATTCCTTGTCCTGTTTTTAACAGAACATTATTTGAATGTTTTGTTTCCCCTGAAATATCAAAGATGCAGCATCGTAATGGGGCATGTGAGAGAATATTGGCTTGTTCGTCATAGTTTTCTAAAGAAGAGTGGTTCCACCATGCAGAATGCAGCTTTTTATTTCTCAATGGGCTTTCTCAACATTTATTTCAGAGTTGAAGCCACGCTTTTATTACTATCCCTCATGATCCAGTTTCACCGCTGAATCTGTTTTTACTTTATACGAACCTAATTTTTTTTAAAAGCAGAAAAATGGGTTATATTTTCCGTTTACTTAAAATGTAAGCTATAGTTGAGATGGAAAGGAACAGAAATTAAAATTAAAAACAAAATAAATACTAACTGCAGGAATAAAAGGTCCTAGATCTAATTTATCACTTATTTGTAACAAAGGCAATGCCTTTGCCAATGGTGGGTGTGGCAGGGAAAGGATACTGTAAAATCTCCATTCCCACCCCACTCCAGGGGAAGGTTACTGTAAAATCTCCATTTCCTCCCGATCAGCTGCCTCGGGAGGCAGAGAATAGATGGGGGCGGGGCCAGTCAGAGGTGGTATTTACCAGTTCTCCAAACTACTCAAAATTTCCGCTACCGGTTCTCCACAACTGTCAGAACCTGCTGAATACCACCTCTGGGTCTGCTGGGCTGGATTATACCATATTTGCATTGGCCCTCCTGTTCAGTCTGATGCCTTTTGGTTTCCTCTCGTGCGCTGTTCTTGATGGCGGCTTCTTTGCAGTACCACAATGTCACCTGATAGGACATCCTAGGAGGGGAGAATCTTCCATCTTTTCTTGTGGAATTTTAGGAGTGTTTGAGTGATCACTCAATATTTGCCTAGTTGGAGAATTCTTTTTATGATTCAGTAACTATGCTTGTTTTAGAACTTTCTTTTTCCACCTATTTTAAGGAATAATAGATATTAATAAAGATACATCATCGGTCTCTCATATTGTCTACTCTCCTGGGGGGAAAAATTAAAAGTTTCATCTTTGGTTGAAAAGTGGAATATCTGACTATATAAATGCATACGTCAGTGTATTTGCAAGGAATAAATTCATGACATACCTGTAAATGAGTTCAGAAAGTGAAATAAAACATAGCTGTCTCGGAACTTCTTTTTAAAGTAAATAGTTTCCATTGTGCTTAATAAATACACTCTGCTAAAATGTCATTTCTATTTAATAATCTGTAACATCCTATTTTAAACTTTGAAAAGAATGTTTTTCATTCACAAGTGGAAAATGGGAATATGTCTGTGTATAATTTAACATGAAGATAGATTAACAAGGTATGAGAAAGAGGGAAAGAAAGAAAGAAAGAAAGAAGAAAGAAAGAAAGAAAGAAAGAAAGAAAGAAAGAGAAAGAAAGAACCCACATCCATTTGAAATCCAGAGACCTTTACAATGCTACAAGTAAGTAAAAGCAGATGTTGTAAAGTTTAGAAAATCAAGACATTATTTTCCTGTTTCCATTGAATTTTTCTAAACACATTATAAATAAGCTTTGAAGTAATACAAAATACCCTGTTTGTTTTGCTGATAGCATCTTTTTGTAAAAAACTTTATTGATGCTTGTTTAAGTTATAGACCAAATGATACCTTCATCCTCGGTTAAACAATTAACTTTATCCCTTACAAATACAATGCAAAAAGGCTGGCGAGGTCTAAGATGCTAACTTGCAAAAGCCTATCAGAATCGTTTCAAATTTGAACTTTGAGCAGCAAGAATATATTCCCTGCTTTAAATGTAAAAAAACCTATACACAACTGAGTAGTTGCCTCAAAATAGCTTTGTGCCTATTTAGGCTCCCCCCCCAACCCCAATATGGTTTTGAATGACTAGCAGTGGATGAAGGAAAGGTGGGGCGAATGGGTGCTTAATTTGCTCCCCTCTGGCTATTTTCTGTTTTCAAATTTGCTCCATTAAACTGGATTTTCCTTTCAAGAGAAAAAATATATAAAAAAGAGGGGGGAATGTTTCCCATATATTTTCCATTCAGTGGAAAAAGAGGCTTGATTGGGGCAATGTGGAGTGAAAAGCTGCTATAAAGAAAGGTGATCCTCTCGTTCCAGTGATTATTTTTGGTTTAAGAAACGGATTGGGATCCTCAACTCCCTTATTCTAATTACAATGGTTGTTTGTTAATAGCAATAGCACTTAGACTTGTATAAAACTTTACAATGCTTTACAGCCCTCTCTAAGCAGTTTACAAAGTCAGCATATTGCCCCCAACAATATGGGTCCTCATTTTACCCACCTCGGAAGGATGGAAGGCTGAGTCAACCTACAGCCTGGTGAGATTCAAACTGCCGAACTGCTGGCAGCTGCCAGTCAGCCCAAGTAGCCTGCAGTACTGCACTCTAACCACTGCACCACCACGCCTCAGCCCAATAGCTCCTTATAATTAATCTGTTAATCTAATCCAAATTGACCCTTTTTATGAATCTATTACCTTTAGACTGATTAACTTACTGATTTCAAAACATTCAAAATGAGTGTCTCATTTGGCATGGAACAGCCTCTTTTGTAAAAAAGATATTTTACTGCAGCTCTAACCTTGAGATTCCCCCTGGTTCAATGACAAGAACCAGGAAAAGAAAAAACCTGCTGCCACTGTTGGAAAAGTTTCCCATCAGCAAAAGTGAAGCATGACTGGTGAAATGCATTGATCTCTTCCTATAAGTATCAGTGTTGTCTAGACATTTTATGATATGCTTTTCATTAGTAAAATCTGGGTCTCATCGAACCAGTGACGTGCGGTCAGTAGAGGCAGGGGAGGCAGGGCCTCACCTCTCTTCATGGAATAATAGTATATAATATTATATACTATATATAATATTATATACATCCGTCCGGCCGCGCCTGGGAGACGCGGAGGGAGCAATGTTGTCGGCGCCTCCGGATGACGAACCAGTCGCTTGCTTTCGTCATCGGGAGGCCGACAACATTTCTGCCTCCACGTCTCCCGGGCGCCGAAGCAGTCCGGCGAGCGAGCGAGCGAGGCAGCGAGATCTTTGGTCACTCGTCCACCGGACTGCTTCCGCATCTCCCGGGCGCGGATGGACGAAGGGAGCCAGAATGGCGCCGAAGCAGTCCGGCGAGTGAGGCAGCGAGATCTTCGGTCACTCGTCCACCGGACTGTCTTGGCGCCATTCTGGCTCCCTTCGTCCATCCGCGCCCGGGAGATGCGGAAGCAGTCCGGTGGACGAGTGACCGAAGATCTCGCTGCCTCGCTCGCTCGCTCGCCGGACTGCTTCGGCGCCATTCTGGCTACCTTCGTCCATCCGCGCCCGGGAGATGCGGAAGCAGTCCGGTGGACGAGTGACCGAAGATCTCGCTGCCTCGCTCGCTCGCCGGACTGCTTCGGCGCCATTCTGGCTCCCTTCGTCCATCCGCGCCCGGGAGATGCGGAAGCAGTCCGGTGGACGAGTGACCGAAGATCTCGCTGCCTCGCTCGCTCGCTCGCCGGACTGCTTCGGCGCCATTCTGGCTCCCTTCGTCCATCCGCGCCCGGGAGATGCGGAAGCAGTCCGGTGGACGAGTGACCGAAGATCTCGCTGCCTCGCTCGCTCGCCGGACTGCTTCGGCGCCATTCTGGCTCCCTTCGTCCATCCGCGCCCGGGAGATGCGGAAGCAGTCCGGTGGACGAGTGACCGAAGATCTCGCTGCCTCGCTCGCTCGCTCGCCGGACTGCTTCGGCGCCATTCTGGCTCCCTTCGTCCATCCGCGCCCGGGAGATGCGGAAGCAGTCCGGTGGACGAGTGACCGAAGATCTCGCTGCCTTGCTCGCTCGCTCGCCGGACTGCTTCGGCGCCATTCTGGCTACCTTCGTCCATCCGCGCCCGGAAGACATGGAGGCAGAAATGTTATCGGCCTCCCGATGACGAAAGCAAGCGACTGGTTCGTCATCTGGAGGCGCCGACAACATTTCTCCCTCCGCGTCTCCCGGGCGCGGATGGACGAAGGGAGCCAGAATGGCGCCGAAGCAGTCCGGCGAGCGAGCGAGCGACGCAGCCTGATCTTCGGTTGCTTCCAGAGCCGGAGCGGGATGGAGCAGCCATCGCCTTGGAAGTGAGTCGCGCGGACGGAGCTTTGGGGCTGAGGAGAGAGGCAGGGACGGAGGGAGTGGGGGGAGAGGAGCCGCCCCCCTCAACCCCCAGGCAATGGGGAAAGCTTTCCCGAAATGGGGGGGGTGTCGCGGGAAATAAAAAGGGCGCGCGCTGGGGGGGGACGAAGGAGGCTTTGGCGTGCCTTAGAGGCGGGCGGGCAAGCAACGAAAGGAGCAGCGAGGGCGGGCGGTGGCTGCAGGCGGCAAGGCTTGAGCGGGGTGAAAGGAACTGGTGCCGGTGGAGGAAGTAATGCTACGCCGCGGTCCCCTTAATGTTCACTCAGGAAGGCGGAGAACGAGACCACGTGGTCTGCACACGTGGTCTGCACACGTGGTCCCATTCCCCGCCTTCCTGATGACGTCACCAGCCTCCCCAGCCATAACCCTCACCGCACGTCACTGCATCGAACAATAAACGAAATTAACAGAAAACATACAAAAACCTGCTCACTCTATCCTTTAACTATAAAGCAATGAGAAATATATGTCTCTAAATAAATCTTTTCATTTTCACAATTAGGAGTTACTCCCAGCAACAGAATAATTTGCAGCTTTGAGTCAAGACTGTTTTAAATTGTACAGTACTGGTCCAAAAACATTTTAATACAGGGAGATTTTCAATATATTAACATGTTCCTTTTTCTATGCTAGATATTATAGTTGACCTTGGGCAGGGTATAGGCACAGACTGAAAAGAAACCTTCCGTGGCAGTTCTATTGTACAATTAATCCTTGCGTATTTTATCTGCATTTTAAAATGAGTTTTTAAATACATTTTGTAAAAAATAGAATATAGACCAGTGGATTACTCCAAAATATTGGCAGTCTGTTTATTGCTATCAGTTTCCTGGAGAGAATAAGCCATGATTATATCATCTGAACTAAAGCAACACTATTTGAAGAAAAGGTTGAATATCCTGAATAATCTTTGAGAAAGCTTCCATGTTATCTATTTTTTTATTTTTTGTGAAGGCCCTTCTAGAGGCAAGTGGTTAACTACAGTGGAAATGGAAAAAAACCAAATTTGGTTGTTATTTCACTTACAAACAAAACATTCTGGTAATTTATTTTATTTTATTTATTTTAAACATTTATATAACCACCCATCTAATATCGAACTATGGATGCCACCTCTAGATTTTAAGTATTTTTTTTAAATCCTACATATATTTCATGTGAGTGCACAAAACAAATAAAATATTATTTTTGTATATTGACAATTCTGTAGTGGTAATTTGGATTTCATGGTGTTATATTCCAGTAAGAGGAAGGGGGTTTGACATTTTAGTGATCTTACAGAGGTGATAGCATTGTTTATTACTTTAGTTTAGATTTATCATTTTTCTAAACTGGCTTGCTCTGGTTCAGTTTGGAGGCACTATACATTTTTCTAAAACTGACTCACAGAATGTACCTCTGGTTTTGGAGTAGATGATTATTAAATCATTCTACTAAGATCTATGAAATTTATGGTAAATCTCTCAATTATTAAAAAGAAGCATGTTTGTAAAATTGATGATGGGGTGGCTGTAAATATATATTTCACTGGATGTTGATATTTAAATTTATATATTTTAGAAACTATATGTTAATATGTAGCTTGGGTTTGGGCCAAATAAAAGTATTCCATGGATGGAAATGCTTATTTTATTTAAAAAAATCTTGCAGCCTCTAGTATAAATTTTCCATTGATGGAAGGTCTAGGCAGGGGGTTGGACTAGAAGACCTCCTTTCCCTTCCAACTCTACTATTGTATTGTATTGTATTGTATTGTATTGTACTACTTCCATCAGTGTTACTTCTTTTTGGCAGAATAAAAATGATGCAACATTTCTTCCAATGACATGCCAAATGTTTTCAGTGGAGTTTCATTCAGGTTATTGCCAGTAAAGGCAAATCCTTGAATTAACTTACTATTGGTTTTAAAAAACAATATATACTTCTAATTGAGGAAGAGACAACAACCTTGTGTTAGGCATCCATTTTTGTATTTAAAAAATTTTTTGGGAGGATTTTCTAAAGCTCACAGAAGCAGAACAAAGGTGGTCCGTGTTGGTGGTTAGTATTGGGAGAAATTGGTAGTTATTTGGGGGTGGGAATTGGAACTTGAACAAGACTTGTGCGCCATTTTTTTCCTTCTTCCCATTCCCTGTTGAAAAAGAGGAAATTCCTGTTTGTTGGTGCTTGTTGCTAAATATTTGTGTGGTACAATTTCTGCAGGTTCTTCAGGATACTGTTCTCTTGGGCCACTTATGGTTTACAAGATACCTCCTATGGTAGCAAGCTAATGCTAGACCTGAGGATTGCTCGTCTCCAAAGAGAAGATGGTATCTTTACAGTATAAGCACAAACATTACAAAATTGTAGCAGATGGCTACACCCTAAAACAAATATCCTATCCAGTCAATTTTCTGGTTTTTTTTTTTTTTTTGCAATCTTTTGATTACATTTCCTAATCTAAAGCCCTTGTTACACCTCCCTCCAGATCGCTGGAGAATTGGAGGAGCATGAAACAAGTGACTCTAGAGAGCAGAAAGTGCAGCTGCACTTGAGAAATATGTTTTATGGCTTGTTTGCATACTGCTACTGAGGGGACCTGCTGAATGCATTATTTTGATTATGAAAAAAAATGAAAGTGGCAGTAAACATTGCAGCGCTCTGGGAAGGAAGCCTGACATCTGCTCTGTGAAGAGCTGGCTGGGGAATATTCTGCAATAATATGAGCTTTACAGGCTACAGTACTTTTGGCACAACACACCTTATTTGACAGTGGAAATTAAGTATGTCATATACTTAATCCATAGCTGACATTACTTCTCAGATCTAGTTGTGAGCCAAAAATATTTCATGGTAACTTGCAATGATATATACTAATAAATTATTCTAATAATGTGTAGGAGGGTGGATGGATATGAACTCTTAAAGAGTAATTAGCACTTCAGATTTTTACATGGTCACACCCAAAATGTTTGAGCCTTCCCCTCCTACATGGCCTCCAGCTGTTATGTAAGTCCCTTCCCAGATGTGTACATTCCCTCTGATGTCACTGGAGATACTTGGATCAGAAAGTAGTAAACATAAGTGAATCCAAATTTAACTTCAGAAGCACATGGAAACATATGGCAAGCTGGCTAAATTGTTGTGATTGCAATGACAGATGGTATGCAAAGTATGATTTATTAAAAAATAAAAAAGTTAGCACTAAAATGTTCCCTGAACTTGCACAGCTGAAAATGTTTTCTTTCTCCACTATTCTCGATAAATAGTGAACACATGAAGATGACTTATTTGTTCAGCATTGTCTATTCTGATTAGCAGCAGCTCCAACACTTTTCTGTTTTTAACTCAACTTCCTGAAATCTCCTACAGTATATAAAACCGTTGGCATGGAAACTAAGCCCTCTGTATGTAAAATATTATTGCACTGCAGAGTTATAATTATGCCCTAAGGAAAAAGGTGAAATAAATGGGTATGGTCACAAACCAAATTTGTTGTCATGTGCTGTAAAATATTTGCTCAAATTTATGCAGCCTATATAATATCCATGATGCATTCATATCATTAATATACCAGGAAAGAAAGGTGCCAGTGAATAAGAAATTCAAAGTCTTCTGGGTGGTGACATCGGGACCAGTGTGTGGAAGAAATCAGGGCTCTGACTTCTTATCTAAATCTACACGTTTGGAGGAGCCCTGCAGGGGTACGCTGATCTTGGAGAGAGACGCGAAGGAGTAGGGAAACCCTAGGTCGGACTAACGAGGCGGAGGGCGACGACTCACTACGATGTGGGGATACCCTTTTAATCCGGCGTGCAAGCGTCTGCCTTGTTTCAATGGTGGACTTGAAGTCTCGACAAACTATCTAAAAGGGAAAGGAAGAATTTAATCAACCTGTTGTGTCATTGAGTGGATTAGTGGATTGGCTTGCGAGTGGAAACAGTGGTGAGTGTTGGCAGAAAAGGAAGATCGCAGAACAGAATGGGCAAAGCAGTGAGTCTCTAGAGATCGGGTGAGAGCCCTATAACCGAGCGGCCATCTGTAGGAATGAGAGCGGCAGATTTTTAGAGGCAAAGACCTGCCTGAAAGAACTGATTGGTGTAAGTGAGCGATCAGAGGGGAAACAACAAGAAAGAGCACGAACTGACTCTAAGACATACAGACTCAAGTGGTGGAAAAGAAACCAAGAAAGAAGGAGGACTTGGAGAACAGTGGTGTGCTTGGGGACGGCGGCTGACAGATAGCAGTTAGGAAAAAGAAGAGGACAACGAAACGGAAGGGGAAAGCTGATGCAACAGCTGTGCTGAAATTATCTAGAACTATTTAGAACAGAAGAGCGTGGACAATTTTGCAAAGACTGAAAAGAAAAGTATTCAACCCAGAACTTAAAAAAAAAGTAAAAGAAAAGGTATTAAACGAATTGACTGCATTAATAGTTTAGTGAAATAAGTTACAATTATATGTGCAGCAGCTGCCAAAAAAGCCAACACAGTTCTAGGCTGCATCAACAGAGGGATAGAATCAAGATCACGTGAAGTGTTAATACCACTTTATAATGCCTTGGTAAGGCCACACTTGGAATACTGCATTCAGTTCTGGTCGCCACGATGTAAAAAAGATGTGGAGACTCTAGAAAGAGTGCAGAGAAGAGCAACAAAGATGATTAGGGGACTGGAGACTAAAACATATGAAGAACGGTTGCAGGAACTGGGTATGTTTAGCTTAAGAGAAAGAAGGACTAGGGGAGACATGATAGCATTATTCCAATATCTCAGAGGTTGCCACAAAGAAGAGGGAGTCAAACTATTCTCCAAAGCACCTGAGGGTAGAACAAGAAGCAATGGGTGGAAACTAATCAAGGAGAGAAGCAACTTAGAACTGAGGAGAAATTTCCTGACAGTGAGAACAATTAATCAGTGGAACAGCTTGCCTCCAGAAGTTGTGAATGCCCCAACACTGGAAGTCTTTAAGAAGATGTTGGATAGCTATTTGTCTGAAACGGTATAGGGTTTCCTGCCTAGGCAGGGGGTTGGACTAGAAGACCTCCAAGGTCCCTTCCAACTCTACTATTGTATTGTATTGTATTGTATATATAATATTTATATATAATATTTATAATACCTATAAATGAGTACTCAAATCTATATTCATATTTATAAACAAGTAAGTGGAAAGCTTGTGGATATCCATATATGTATGTATGTATGTATGTATGTATGTATGTATGTATGTATGTATGTCTCTCTCTCTCTGTTTGCTTTTTCCTTATTATTACCGGTTGTTATTGAATAATTTAG
Organism: Natrix helvetica; assembly: GCF_964273705.1. Taxonomy (NCBI): domain Eukaryota; kingdom Metazoa; phylum Chordata; class Lepidosauria; order Squamata; family Natricidae; genus Natrix; species Natrix helvetica. Next base: position 58,682,912 of record NC_138548.1, read on the forward strand.
AGTTATATATAGACATTATTTAAGTTGCTTATTATTAAGTATCAGTAATAACTGACAGACAACCAGTAACAGTAACTGATTTATTCAACTTAGTAACTGAACTGAACTGAAAGCCGGTTGACAGCTATTTATATTCTCCAGCTGTCAAGCCGGTAGCCAATAGGGGCTTGATGCTCGTGCCGCCCTGGAACCTGTTTAAAACGACCAATCCTGGGCGCGCGTGGACAGGCCTCCTCTAGCGCCACCTGCTGGTGGACGCTCCGAGAATACAACACTCCTTCCCCCTTGTCCGCGCATGCGTAATCCTGGAACCTGGTTGGCCTTCTGCGCACGCGCTGCGATCTTCTTAGCTGTGGAGTGACTGCCGCCGTAGAGGGAGGATTGCTTCGAGGAAGTGTCCATGAAGGGCCAAACCGTGGAACTCCTCCCAACTCACCAGGTAGATAGCTTGCCGGTATCGGATCATTGATTTGGCCGCCGGAGCTAGTTGTTCGCTCAGATCTGGGCTGATGGGCGGCGTCAACAGGTCTTTGTGAACTTGGAATAACATTTGGAACATTTGAGTTGTTTGACGCTGCACCGGTGTCTCTTCGCCTCAGCTGATCTATGTGCCTCCTCCACACTCTTCCATCTCCAAGGAGGACCCTATAGGAACAGGGCCCCGTTAGCTCCGATACAACACCAGGCACCCATTTAGGATCCCCTGCAAAGTTTTTAGCGAACACTCTTTCCCCTACCATGAAAACCCTAGGGGGGGGAGAGGATGGGTAGGAAGGGGTAGCGTAAAAGGGATGTAATCTGTCTAACGTCGTACGTAGTTTCCTTCCCATTAACAACTCGGAAGGGGCTTTGCCAGTTATTGGGCAAGGGGTGGTGTGCTGGCATCTTAAGAATGTGGCTACTCGTTGCTGCATTGGCAAATGAGCCATGCGTGCCAGTGATTCCTTGGCCGTGCGCACCGCGCGCTCTGCCATTCCATTAGCCGCCGGGTGGAAGGGAGCCACGGGAGCGTGGCGAATGCCTTGGCGTTGGAGAAATGTCTGAAATTCTTGTGAAGTAAATTGGGGCCCGTTATCCGACACTATGATGTCAGGTAACCCATGTGTTGTGAATAAGTTGTCTAAGATTTTTATAGTGGCTGCAGACGTAGTGGAATGCATAGGGAACATTTCTACCCATTTTGACCACGCGTCAATTACCAAGAAGAAGGTGGTTCCCTCTATTGGTCCTAAAAAATCCACGTGGAGTCTGCTCCACGGCGATCTGGGTTGTTCCCATTCTCTGGATGGGGCTGCTGGTGGTGCGGGGCGGACCTGCTGGCATTGGGGGCATTCCTGTACCCACGCTGCAATGTCCGCATCCATGGAGGGCCACCATATGTAACTGCGCCCCAGGCACTTCATACGGACAATGCCAGGGTGGCCCTCATGGAGACGAGATAGCAGTGCCTGGCGCAATTTGCTTGGGATTACTATTCTGTGTCCCCAGAGGAGGCAGCCTTGGAGAGATGACAGTTCCGTTCGGCGGCGGTAGAATGGCAGTAGTGGCTGGTCTATATCAGAATTAGGCCATCCACTGCGGACGAAATGAATTATTTTTGAGATGATGGGGTCTGCTTTGGAATGTATTGCTATGTCTGATGCAGACAGTGGAAGTTGCAATTCATCTAAAAGGCAGATTGTTTCTGTAGGAGCTGGGTCCAATACCGGAATCGGTAAAGGGCAGCGGCTCAAAGCATCTGCATTGCCCATTGCTATGCCTGGCTTATGGATCAGCGTGTAGTTATAGGCTGATAAGAATTCCGCCCAACGGGACATGCGGGGAGATAAAATTTCTGGAGTGGGGCGGTCGCCAGCTAAAATGCCTAGAAGTGGTTTGTGGTCCGTTAGGAGGGTAAATGGCCGCCCATACAGGTAATGGTGGAAACGTTTTACTCCCGCAACGGCGGCCAGCGCCTCCTTGTCCAGCTGGCTATAATTACGCTCAGGCTTGGACAAGGTGCGGGAGTAGAACGCTATGGGGGCCTCTGAGCCGTCAGGATATACATGGCTCAGCACTGCGCCAACTCCAAATGGAGAGGCGTCGCAAGCTAGCTGCAGGGGCCACTTCTCGTCGTATTGCGCTAGTACTGGTGGAGCTGTCAAAGCCTTTTTGACAGCCGCGAGCGCCTGCGCCTCGCGGCTGGTCCAGAGCCATGGTGCTGAAGTGTCTAAAAGTCGGTGGAGGGGCTCTGCTAACGACGCTTTGTGTGGAATGAACGACGAATAAAAATTGAGGAGGCCTAGGAAAGCCTGCAACTCAACCTTATTGGTTGGGGTTGGTGCGGAAAGGATTGCCTCCACTTTTTTTGGTGATGGGTGGATTCCATCTTTATTTATTAGGAATCCCAGGAATTCTACGGCAGGGACTCCCAATTTACACTTTGATGCCTTAAGATGGAGGCCTGCAGCCCGGAATTTTTGGAGGACCGCACGTAGGGATTTTATTAACGTGGGGGCGTCTTTGGCTGCGATGAGCACATCATCGAAATAGGGTGTGACCCCAGGAATGCCATGGAGCAACCGCTCCATCAATCCCTGGAATATTCCTGGGGCCACACTGACGCCGAATTGCAGCCTACGACATTTAAAAGCCCCGCGGTGGGTGACTATTGTCTGTGCCAGTGCTGTGGCTTCATCAACAGGTAGCTGTTGATAGGCCTGGGCTAGATCCAATTTTGCGAATATCTTACCTCGTCCTAATGTGTGTAGTACGTGCTGGACTACCGGTACTGGGTGGGGATGTGCTTGGAGGGCTTTATTAATTGTTGTTTTAAAATCTGCGCATATTCTTACAGAACCGTCAGATTTTAGGGGAACAACAATTGGAGTTTCCCAAGGGGAAAAATCAACTGGTTGTAGAACTCCTTGTTCCAGGAGTTTGTCAATTTCCGCGTCTACCTTCGCCTTTAAGGCGAATGGTAGACGTCTGGCCTTAAGCCTGATGGGAGCTATTGAAGGGTCGATGTTTAAAGATATTGGGGAGCCCTTGTAGCAGCCTAATGATGGTGAAAAAACATCTTTGAATTCCGCAATTAGTGAGGTGAAATTGTTAGTAGGTAAGGAAGAGTATTGCGTTGCATGGATGCCAGTTATTGACAAACCCAGAGCACTGAACCAATCGAGCCCCAATAAAGAGGCCAGGGGATCCTGTACCACTAATAATGGTAGGTGGCCTGTGAAGGAGCCATAAGTAACTAGTAGCTTAGCGCAGCCTAGGAGCTTGATGGAGTTTCCCTGGTAGTCTTTCAGGTGGCAGTTTGCAGGGCTGAGTTGCTTTACTTTGTAGTGGGGTAGAATAGATGATAATGTTTGCCAAGAAATAATTGAGCGAGCTGAGCCTGTATCTAGCTCCATAGAGCAAGGCCGGCCTTCGAGGAAGATAGTCAGGTGCATCTTACCGCGACCTCCTGCAGATGCGGATGCTGAGTCGACAACCCATTCGGGGTTGTATTCTTGTATGTCTCCCAGAGATAGAGAATTTAGGCGGCGATTTGGTGGGGCAGGTGCAGAAAAACGGTAGGCAGCATTTTGATTTTGTGGCCGGTTGTCAGGAGCGGATGAGCGGCATATTGCTGCTAAGTGTCCTTTTTTCCCGCATTTCCGGCAAATAGCTGCCCTAAATCGGCAGGTTGAGCGTGCGTGCTTGCCGCCGCAGCTCATGCAGGCGCGACTGTCTCTAAAATTTAATGATTGCAGACGATCTATTGCTAAGTCAATTTCTGATTGTATAGAGGAGGCTAGTTGTTGATGATTTACTTGAGGCGATGGAAACTGTTGTCCCGTTGGCAACGGCTGTGGCAACCGTCTACGGTCAGGGGTTGACTGTTCGGCCATCTCCGCTGCGCGAGCCTCATCAACGGCAATTTTCAAAGTGAGGTCTGACCGGGATAGAATTCGGCGATGTAATTTAACGTCTTTCAGACCATAAATAAATTGTTCCAACAGGGCTTCGTCCAAATCAGCAAATTCACAAGGAATAGCAGCCGCACGGAGCGCAGCCACGTAGTGGCTTATGGATTGCCCCTCTCCTTGAATGCAGTGGCGAAAATCTTGTCGCCTTGCAAAACGTGAAGGTGCCGGTTCATAATGTGTTTTTAATTTTGCCATTAATGTTTCCCAAGGCACCGTGTGTACAGGGGTGGGAGCTGAGAGAGCTCTGGCAGTTGCGAACATTTCTGGTCCACAGTAGTTTAAAAATATGCCTCTTTTCCTCTCCAGGGAAAGGCTTGTTAAGTCGTGTGCCAGGAGGAAACATTCAAACCTTTCCACAAACGCCTCCCAGGTTTCTGCCTCCACACGAAATGGGGCGAACATCGATGAAGTTGTCATTGTAACTTGTTTTGCTGGGTTGGATCCGCCCGTCCTCGTCGCCAGTATTAAGTATCAGTAATAACTGACAGACAACCAGTAACAGTAACTGATTTATTCAACTTAGTAACTGAACTGAACTGAAAGCCGGTTGACAGCTATTTATATTCTCCAGCTGTCAAGCCGGTAGCCAATAGGGGCTTGATGCTCGTGCCGCCCTGGAACCTGTTTAAAACGACCAATCCTGGGCGCGCGTGGACAGGCCTCCTCTAGCGCCACCTGCTGGTGGACGCTCCGAGAATACAACACTTATATTGCTTTAGGACTACTGTTTGTGGATTATTATAGATAGAACAAGCTAAGTTAAGGAATTTTTTTTAAAAAAACTTAATAGCAAAGCATATATATTATATTATCAGTAATATCTAATGTAATAGTGTATAGCCTATTAGTAGCAAATTTCGGATTGTGATTAAAAGGGGGGGAGACTATTGATAGAGAAAAAAAAGATAAGTTGAAATAAAAATAACAGTCAAGATATTGGATGCTAATTTGGGACAACATATATAATATACTAAAAGAACAAGATAAAATTTTAAAAGAGTTGGCGAGTATCACAACAACATCACTGAAAGCTGGGGAAAAGACAACTGTAAATCCAGCGACAAAGGTATTGACTGCTTCTCCAGCATCCCAAAGGTCAACAGAAGGAATGGCTACAATGAAAAAACCAGATTCCAGATAAAATATCGAAAATGTGCAGGCAGCATTGCTAACCATCCATGAAACTATGACCAAGCTTCAAGAGGCAGTAGCTAAAAACCACAGTGAATTGAAAACGAATATGAATGAAATGAAAATAGAGATGAGTGAAATGAAAAATGAAGTTAAAAATGACATACATAAATTAGATGATAAAATGGGAATAATACAACAAATGCTGGAAAAAAATGAACAGTCAATAAAAGCGGTAGAAAAAAGAACAGAAAAACAGAGAAGAAACTAGACTTAGTTGAACAGCAGATGAAAACATCAACCAAAAACTTAGAAGACTCCCTCATCCACCTGGAAATGGATCATGCAGCATTTTATCTCCGATTCCAGAATGTAACAGAGACAAAAGAGGAAGATTTACAAATGATAATGTCGGAATTAATAGCAGAGATGTTACAAAGAGACAAGCATGAGATCCTAAATGAATTGGACGATATATACAGGGTAAGCACTAATTATGCCAGAAGACACCGATTGCCTAGAGAAGTACACATTAGATTCGCGAGGAAAAAAGTGAGATATATAATTTATAGAATAACAAGAGACGAGCCAATGGTGTACAAAGGGAAAGAGATACAAACCCTGAAACAAATCCTGCGAAGAGTGAGGGAGCAACGGAGAGACTATCAATTTCTGGCCACACAACTGATTAAACGAGATATATTATTTAGGTGGTTGGTACCTGAAGGGATGCTGGTAACTTGGCAGGAGAAAAGGATTAAAGTTGACAATTTGGAGAAGGCACAAGATTTATATGAGCAACTAGTAAGCCTGGAAGCGGAACAGAGCAGTAAGGAGGAGTTGGAATATAGAAGCCAGGAAGAACAACAACAGAGAACAACAGAAGGAGAACAAGGAGAAAGTAGTAGGGACGAGAAAGAGCAACAGAGAGAGGAGGAAGTGAGACCAAAAAGAAGGAGCCGAAAAAGAAACTAGAGTTAATAAAAAATAAAGACAGGCAGAGAATTAGGAGGATGGAAGAAGAAAATAAATTATTGTCAGTAAATATTAACGGTTTAAATTTGCCAACAAAAAGAAAGCGTATGTGCAAAATTAACAAAACAAAAGGCAGATATAATATGCTTACAGGAAACACACATTAAAAAAAAGATATAAAATACCTGGAATGTCCTAAATTAGGAAAATTATATGCAGCATCAGTAGAAGAAAAGAGAAAAGGGATAGCGGTATATGTTAAAGATGGGATAATCTAATTTTATGCAAACCCAAAGGAAATAATGATAGAGATAGGGATAAACCAAAAATCAGTACTACTGGTAGCACTATATGCCCCAAACAAAAATCAGAAGGACTTTTATAAAAAAACTATATGAAAAAATTAGAGAAATTGGATTGAAGAATATTTGTATAATAGGAGATTATAATGCCATAGTGGACAGTAAAAAAGATTACATAAGTGACAAAAAAACTAAAAATAAAAAAGTATTACCAACAACTTATTTTGAGATGATGGAGAAGCTAAATTTAATAGATATTTGGAGAAAAATGGAACCAGAAAAAAAAACAATTTACCTTTTACTCCAATCCACATCAATCCTGGTCACGGATTGATATGGCATGGATTAATGGGGAAATTGGGGCAGAAATACATACAATTAAAATATTACCAAATACGTGGGCGGATCACAACCCCATTAAAATAATTTGGGAATGAAAAAAAACTAGACGAAGATGGATGTTAAATTTGCAAATATTAAAAGAAAAAGAATTTATTCAAAAATGTAGAAACGAATTGGAGTTATTCCTTAAGGAAAACACAAAAGAACAGACATCTGTACAAAATCTATGGGACACCATGAAAGCTTATTCCCGCAGAATTATTATAGCGTATTCAGCAAAAAGAAACAAAGAGAAATGGGCACAACAGAAGATATTAGAGGAGGAAATTAAAAATTTAGAAATAGAATTACAAAATAAGCCACAAAATGACAAAATTAGATAGGATTGGATGTTAGCAAAACATAAATTAAATATATCAGACCAGGAAGAAATGGTAAAGGGCCTAAAACTAACAAAACAGAACTTCTTTGAGCAAGCAAATAAACCGGGGAGGTGGTTGTCGTACAGATTGAGAAAAGAGAGAGAAAAAAGATTAATATATCAACTTCAAGAGGAAACTGGTAAATTACAACATACAATGGAAGGGAAGAAAAAGATTGCATACAAGTACTTTGAGAATCTGTATAAAGGGGAAAAAGTAGATGAAAAACAAATAAAAGAATATCTGAACGGAGAAGAAACACCGTCAATAACAGAAGACATGAAAGAAATGTCAAAAAAAAATAACGAAACTAGAATTGAAACAGGTGATTCAAAAACAGAAAAATAATAAAACGCCAGGCCCAGATGGATTTCCAGTAGAATGGTATAAAATAATAAATGAATTGAATGAATTGATAGAACCCTTGATGTTGGAGATGTATAATGAGGCACTGATGAAAGCAAAAATACTGGATTCATGGTGGGGAGAACATATTACATTAATATTTTAAAAAGGTGCAGATAAAAAACAGATTCAAAACTATAGGCCAATCTCATTGTTAAATGCCAATTATAAAATATTCACAACAATAATAGTGGAGAGATTGAAAAAACTATTAATTGACTATATACATCCAGACCAAAATGGATTTCTCCCAACAAGACAAATTAGGAATAATACCAGAATAGTAGCAAATATCTTAGAGTACTATGAGGCGCATCCAGAGAAACAAGTGGCACTTGTTTTTCTGGATGTACAGAAGGAATTTGTCAATTTAAATTGGGAATTCATGACGCAACAAATTAAGAATATGAAATTAGGGGACCAATTTGAAAGATTAATAGAAACTATATACTCTACCCAAAGGGCAAATATATTATTAAATGGGGAAAGTACAGAGACCTTTAAAATAATGAAAGGAGTAAGGCAGGGTTGCCGACTGTCACCTCTGCTCTTTATCCTGACGCTTGAAAGTCTGCTAATAAGAATTAGACAAAAGTCGAAGATAAGAGGAACTAAAATCAAAAGAGCAGAGTATTAAATTCAGGCCTTTGCAGATGATTTGGTATTCATTATAGAAGACCGCTAGAAACAGGAAATAGTCTAATGCGAGAATTAGAAAAATATGGAGATGTAGCAGGGTTAAAGATTAATAGAGAAAAGGCTAAAATGATAACTAAAAATTTGAAGGAAGAACAAAATAAAGAATTAGAAAGAATAATAGGACTGCAAGAGCTATGTTGGCACATCTGGGAAAAGCCGAATCTGAAAGCTTCCAGGTTCTCTCCACCCAGCTGAAAGTTCAAGATCCTGCCCTAACACCCACAAATTCATCACATGATCCAATCTTCCACTGCCATGAACACAGATTCCTCCCAACCAGATCCGGCCAGGTGCAGAGACAAAGATGACCTTGGGTTTCTAAGAAGAATGTTATTACGGCTATATATCACCCAACTCCATATAACCGCCCTCCCATTTCCCCACATTAGAAAGTAGACAGTAGAAAGTGTGGCAGACCTGAAGTCCAAAAGAAAAAATGGCTTGCATCTTTTAGAGAGATTTAGAGAATTATCTTCAAAATCCAGAAATTGATGTAGAATTCTTGCCTATCCTAATTACATTAAAAAGGATAAAGTAATTTGGTGGTAGTTAAAGAGAACATGCAAACTCTAAGACCGACTGAGCCACAGATCTATGGGATAGGCATTAGGCAGGTGTAAGTTAGCTTCATTTCTGCAATTTATACTAGTTTTATTAGAATCAATGCTATCTTTGGCACAATGAGGCAATGTCACAGGTAGTAGATAGTAAAAGGTGGTTATACCATTTTGGGAGAGAAGACTGTATGCCGTATCTTCCATTGAGCTATCCTACTATCTTCAGACTTTTGCCTCATCATCAATATGGCAAAATGGCAGCTTTGAGGGATGATAAAAAAGTGGAAAAATAATTGTACTATTGGTTTTTTTTTTGTGTCTAGAATAGGGGTATCAAACTCATGGTGTCATGGCAGCATCATGTGATGTATCGGGACTTCATTCCCCTTTGGTAAACCAGGCTTGGGTGTGGCCAGCACATCTGGCACACCGGCTGGGAGTTTGACAGCCCTGATCTACAACCTTCACTATGTATTGCATATCTGTTCCTAATTCACAATGAGGCACTCATCAACTGCTCACCTGATGTACTATCTAAAACCTGTGAGGACAGTACTTTCAGCAACTAGAGCCCTGTATTTTTAGTTGTAGTTGCCCTCGATAATGAGTTGTTAGAATTATAATTTAGAAAACCTTCCAGATAGTGGATGTTCTCAGATTAGAACTGACCTTGTTGATCCATGTTGGACAAAAAGAGGCTTCCTGTTTTGAGATCTAATCAGAGTAACAAATCTATCTTGGCTGTAATCTTTGGCTTTACTTCATAGGTTGTTCTGTTGACTCTTATCCTCTTGGGCAAGTTCTGGCTAACCCCTGACAGCTGCCTATAGTTTAACCGTAACATGTCAACATAGTTGGCTCACATTCAAAAGTTGATCTCATTAAGTCCTTCCTTGCTTTCTTAGACCCAGGAAGCTAAAATTTTGGCGTATGTATAGTTCAAAGCATTTATGATTTCTGGAAAAGTCCAAATAAGAGAAATTTCTATCTTTCCCAATATGGGAAAGGAGAATGAAATGTATCCCTCAAGCAGTAAGGCACTTCTAAGTAGTTTATCAGAGTGAGTTTTAGTGGTTATATGGCCTGTGAGATTCTGATTACTAGACAAACTGACAGTGGAGAAGGAAGGAGGGAGGGAGGGTGGGAGAGAGAGAGAGAGAGACCCATCCACTAGTCTTTTCGTTTGCCTCATATTCCATGCTAACATTCCTGCACAGAGTAACCCAATACATATCTGGAACAGCACAGGAGACTGTTAGAATTTGGCTGTCTTTTCATATTGCTGAACAAGATTTACACTGATGGAAGCAGGAACTTCCAGTAGTGACTGAAAGGATTTTGCTGAATGCAGTGTTCAATGCAAGCTTCATTAACTTGTGTGTGTTGTATCTCTGCTTGTAGAGAGTTTCAAAATATGACCTCTGAAAACTTGATCTTTAATGAGTCCCTCGTGATTTTGATACTCTTACCCATCATTTTTATATTAGTAAAACTGCTAATCTCACAATAGAACACTATGGAATATTTTTAGTAGCATAAATTTTCCTTTCAATTTTACATAAAACAGGAACCACTTTTAGGGAGTGGGGTGTTGGAAAGATAATGTAAAATTGGTTTTGAGTTAAATTCCAGTACTATTAGTCACTTGGGTTTTATCAACTGAGAAACGATTTCTACAACCGAAAATCTATTGTAAATAAGAAAATGCTGACAATGGCCAATTTTGTTACTGTATTTTTTCAACCATATTTGCTAAGGAAGAATGGTTCATTGCAACACATAGAAAATAAATCCATAGTCATGTACTGTACAGATTTTCCTTTTTGTTTTTCACCACTAATATTTTGACAATGTTCTGATGACAAGATCAGGACTGAAATACACCTGTTCCAGTGCTGGGATTCAGCCAGTTCGAACCACTTGGGGAGAACCGGTTGTTAACTTTCTGAGCAGTTTGGTGAACTGGTTGTTGGAAGAAGTCATTAGGGCAGAGAACCGGTTGTTAAATTATTTGAATCCTACCACTGACCTGTTCCCTTTTGCCTTTTGTCAGGAACTTAAAACCCATTCTTCTAAATAACCTTTCCTTTGTATTGCCTGGTTCTATTTTTTAAGTGCTCTTCTTCTCTAGTAATCATTTTATTTTGGTTTATATGAAATATAATTATCTCAACCTGCATAATTAGGAAAAATACACATTGCCTTCACTTCTCAGTTCTAAAAAAAACCTCTACAGTGCAAGATATGTCTTAAAATCTAAAACTAAAATACAACAAAATCCAAGAACACAACATACCTACAATAATTTGTAAACATGCCTAATTCGCAATTCCAAAACCAACAGATGAGCTAAAATATGGTTGTATTTGTAAATCTGCACTTTTCAAATAAAATGTACAGTAATTTTTCAGATAATATCTAAAAGACACCCTGTAAATTATTTTTTAAAAGGTAGGCATGAAAAAAAAACCTATATATAAGATCCAGATAGGACTAAATGAATATGAACTTTCATGCAGACTATTTACAAATATTTATTGATGTGAACATGGACTAGAAAATAGAGAAACTTAGTAATGCTGAAATTGTTAGATAGACCATTCCCTGCTTTCAGATCCTTAGATAAAAAAACAGTGAATTTAAAATCTAATTCATGTTTACAAATTGGAAAAAAGTATCTAGAATACTATTGGAGAAAGTGTTGCTAATTTGTGTTTGATTTGTATTTGCCTACTGAATTGTTTGTTTTTACATGTACACATTTTAAAGTCAAATTTGCAGGAATAGCTTATTCTGATTGCACTGATTGCTTTGTACAGATAGCAAATGAGAAACTTTTAAAAACAAAACTGTTAGAAATAATCTAAATCAATGGACATCAGGATAATCCTCAAGCAAGTTTCTTAGCTGTTTTTAATTTGCTTTGTGGCAGGATAGACTAAGACATTTCACATTCTGCCTTCTGCTTACTTGTTTCAAAACTCATCGGCCTGTACCAGGTATTGGATTTACATGTCTGTTTTTCCAGGCACATCAGGGTTACCCAGAGAGTATTATGAAAGGAAAAGCAAGCAGGAAGAACACTGTTTTGAAAAGCAGTTCCTTAGTACCAATGCTGCTGTGAATATTTTTTTAAACACATTGCTTACTGCTGTGGGTTATGTGGACGCAGGCTTAGTAATCTTGGTGCAGTATTTCAGAGTTAATTTAACTTCATTATACTTCATCGGCTGCCTCTTTCTCTTAAGCTTTTTCGGTCTAGATTAATTAAATATACTATGTAGTAGTCCATCATCATTGTGTAAGACATCAATGTGTCCTTTGATGACGACAGGGACCTCAAGTATTCTGTTTTACTAAATCATCTTTTTAAAACCTCCTTACTAAATATGTGCAAATAAGGCTGCTCAGAATACAGCAAGATATGTTAGTTTTCTGCTACAATCAAAATTAAGTCCATTGCACACAACTGCAAATTTATTTAAAGCATTTATATATCGGTTCCTATTAAAATCCTCAGAGTTTAAAATTCAAAATGATCGAAAAATAGATCAAATCTATGTGGATTTTCCCAATAACTGTATCTTTTTAGCCACAATTTGTAAAATGGAGGTGATGACAATTCCTATCCCAAAGGTGCTTTTCCTTCAATTACTTTAGAACTGAAGAAGCTTCTTAGATAAGAAGCGAAACATTTTCAAAGAAAAAAACCCAAGAAAATCCAGCTGCCTTTTTCAAAAGCACCTTTGGGACAGTCATGAGAGCATTTCAGCATTGAGAATCTCCATAGATATAACAATTCCTACTAAGAAAAATACCATTGATCATATCACATATGATATAAAAATGTTATAAAATAAGATGTGATTAGTGGAATCAAAACAATTTTGCTTGTCTGGAATTACTATCTATAAATGTTGAATCTTTATCAAATATTAAATGACATTACTTTGTCCCATGTTTGAATCATTATTTGGGGAATTTGCGAGGACTGATATTTGATAGCTTTGATGTTACTAAGGGCATCTTCTAGTGCAGGGGTCTTCAAACCTGGCAACTTTAAGACTTGTGGACTTCAACTCCCAGAATTCTCCAGCCACCATAGCTGATAGAAAGCAAGCTAGCTAATCAACCAGCTCAACAGGAAAAAAACACTCACATTGAAGTCATATTTTGTAAATAATAATGGGTCTCATGTATTTACATGGAATTTATGTTTATTCGTGAAGCATTGTAACATACTTATAAATTATGTCCTTCTGTTTTTGACAATTGTTAGATTTTTAGCATCTACTTGTGAAGTTTAGATTTACTGTTACTGTGATCAGAGAGAAGTTTGAATATATGTATTTCTGTTAGTAAAGATGTAATGTAGCCAAAATCAAATTGTACATTCATTCTAAAGTGAGTGAAATAGCCAGCTGCGTATCACAAACATTGTGACAAACAGTGAGTGAAATATAAGTATTGGTATTTAATAGTATTTAATGGTATTTAATAAAGTACAAGAAATAAGCTTTAAAATTTTTCAGAAAATAGCTTAGTTAGAGCTACCAGATATCTGAACAGGCAGATACAACTGGAAAAGAAGAAAAATAGGAGGAAAAGGAGGATCGATTAACTGTTTAATATTTGTATTTACATTCATTGGAAGGAAGGGGCTACAAATTTGTAAACAAACAATGGGAATACAAATGGAAAGGAATGTTCTAGTGCCAGCTCTTTGGCTCACGAGGGGTTAGGAGATAAAGGAATACATTGTGTAACAGATTAAGATCTTGTCAATTTCAGGTAAAAGTTGTTAATTTGCTGTTAACACCTATTAGGAAAGCACTGTTCCTAATAGAAACTGTTCCTAATAGAAAAACTGTGCAGGAAGAGATACACAACAAGCAGAAATATATTTGATTTTTAATGTTATGTCTGTTGGACAGAGGACATGAGGACAAAGAGGAAGACATATCCTCCTTTTGCCAGGTGTCTGACAAATCTAATCTTCCATTCAACTAACATAGACTTTATCTAAGTTTGCATTTGCTACACTACAAATCTTAATTCAAAACCAGAAAAAGGATGGTTGTGCTAAGAATACAATTGTATATGTGTTTACTTATACAATGAAAGTAAGTAAACACATAAGTACAAAGTAAGTCCTACTGATTTCATTAAAACTTGCTGACCAGAACATTTGTTGACTTGGAATGGGAACATTGTCATTCTTCGTATGATACTCATTCCACAATGTCTTTTGATTTTAGGCAGCCCACCGCTTCATTTGGGATTTTTTTAAAGGAGCTGTAGATTTAATTTTATTCTTCATGAGAGTCAGATAAAAGGCATGAAAGAAGATAATTAAGATAGCTGGAAGAGAGAACAACAGATTGAAACAAGGAATCTATTACATTGCTTCAAATACCACTCACATTTGTCTCTGGACCAGATCTTGATCTAACAATCTATAGTTGCCTCCCTATAGTTTTTCTAAATTAAGGACTCCCACAACCTCCACTGTCTGGTGGATGTGATGTATTAAACCCAACTCTTCTCTTTTCCTAATTCCATCAGACCTAAATTAACCCACCCTGCCTTCAGATAAAGCCACGTGCAATACCATCTGAACCAAAAAATAGAAGACTCGCTCATCCACATACAATCTGGGCAGCTCTAATTAGGGGAGAAGCCCCAACGTCCCACCCTTATTCAGAGACACTCACTGGATTACCCCAACATTCCATCTCCTTAATGGGAGGTGGGTTTTCACTGCTTTGCTACTGCTCCAGAAAGGGCTAACAGTTTAAATAATCCCAAATACACAGACAAGGACTTGTGTAACATCCCCAAAACCTGCCACATAAGAACCTCAAAATTTCCCATCTTGTAACTCTCAATTTCTATTAAATGATTTGCTTTCTCATTATTTGAGGTTCTTCTTTCTTGTAAAGTTAGGGCCTAAAGATAAGTGGTTGGTTATTTCTCCTCAGCATTATGCTACATTCTTGTAAACTTTCAGAAACACACTGTTTTATATGTTGAGAATGCTCCAGGTTTTAAATCCAGAGGACATATCTTCTTTGCTGCTTTGTCTGTGAAAGGCTACAAAAACCTTGATTTTTTCCCCTCTGAACTCTGGGTCACCATTAATGGCTTTTTTTTTATTATGGAGGGTTTACAGTTGCCTTGGTGCAATAGTTTTTATTATACTCAAGTGTCTTTTGATTATTTGCCTTTGAGCTTGTATACTGGCTGAATTGCACATCTATTGGGCAACTAAATGAAAGGACAAAATAAATAAATGACAAACAGTAGAATTATAAATTGGGAGGTACAAAGAGCAAGATTAAAAATGCAATTGAAAAAATGCAATTTGTGATAGTGAATGTATTGGGAACATTCTTTAAGACAGACCTTCAGTATATCCATTTAATGTTGTTTAAAAGATTCTCAATATTAGTAGCACATGTGACACATTGATATTTTTATAATAGGTGAAGTGGAATGAAATTTAAACTTTTGTGGTCTATTTTCTTAAATTTTGGAGAGGAAGATAGTAATTATCTCACTATGTCATTAATGGTATCTGTATAAGTTGTTTGGGGTTCAGAAGTAATAAAAAGTCTATTTCTGACTTTCTAACTCATTTTAAATGTAGATTTCATCATCTTCAGAATTTTTTTATACAATCATTTTTAAAACATTATTGAAACAATATAGCAATTGGTAAGATAAAGTATTTTGAGAAAATACACTGCTGCAAATGTTACTGGTGGGATGAGTGTACAATTTATAAAGTTCTCAATTTACTTTTTTAAAATTTGGCTGACAGGATTGAGGGCAGAAGAGCTAGAGTTTTTAAACCTCTCCCAACATCTGGGTATTGCAGTGTATTTTTATTCCAAGCACAATAAAACAATCCTACTTGCTGGTGGTATATGACATAATGACCCAAATATGTTTTTAAAAAATCATTTATTGCTGTACATAAACAGCTAAGTTAGCACTAGGGATGATAAAATAACAGTGGTAATTCTTTCTTAAGCTGAGAACCATTGGTGGCCCATTAGGATTCCAGATGTGGCCATGTGTGCTTTTCCATTTGTTTTCCAAAGACTAGGGCCTGGACCTTTGGTATCTTGGTTGTGGTTGTCAGGCATGTTGGCTTTTCAGCTTGAGGTCTTCCTGGAGAAACATATTGACCTAACTAATAGCTATAATGCAGCTTATTGTCTTGGCCTTAGTTTGTTAGGAAAAGCCAGAGAGAGGGCAGACTTTTGTCAAAGGTCAAACACCAGCTTGACCACGTTTTCTGCCTAGTTAAAAAAAAGGCTTCTGCAAGATGAAGATGGTATTTGAGCAGAGTGAAAGCTGAACGTTGAAAAGTCTTTAAAATGATAAATTCCTAGTTCTCTAACAGTATTTACTTGAAATTAAGCGTGTAGGGATGACTCCCCAGCAAATTTGTCCGTGGCTGCAACTACCATAAGCATTATTCCCTATTCTATGACAGTGATTTTTTTTTGCTAAGAAATTATTGCATTTTAATTTAAATCGGAAGAGGAAGAGAAATAACTAGTATAGGAATGAAGAACACTGCCTCATTTGCAGTTCTGAAAAGAAAATCAGATTGTTCTGATCTTGTTTGTTTTTGGAAAACTGATAAAAAAATTGCTGATGTTTATTCCTACATAATGTTAAAAAGATGAGCGTGCCAGAACAGTTCATGAAACAAATGTGATAAATGGAATTTCTGATACTTTGGGGAGCCATTCCTCATTTAAATATTCCCGGGTATGCCATTGGGCCCACCCACTCAGGATGAACACATCCACATGCAATGCAGTTTGGTGGAGCACATTTTAGTGCTGCCATTCAGAATGAATAATGATCTCAGGAAACTACTATGGCATAAGAAACCAAAACAATTATTCAATCATGTATTCCTTTGTGAGTTGGATATAACCAAATCAGTCTTTTAACAAGTCTGCGGCATGATGATGTTGAATTTCTATTTTGCAGTTTATGAATATTTTTTACCAATCAAATGACACCCTCCAGAGATGCCATCTGGGTTGTCATCCCTGGCCCCCTTTTTGTGGAAGGGGTGTTGATATGTTTTAATTCCACAGGGACCCTCTTTTGCATCACTAGGCTTCCTGTTCGCCTTGACTTTATTTGATTTTAATTTTTTAAAGATTACATTCAATACTGGCAGAGAGGAGCTTTGTACACATCTGTTCTGTGAACTGCTTACTGCAGTACTGCGTTATCAGTAAACTCACGCCATACTCACCTTTAGAAACCTTCAACCTTCGCAGTAAAAGAACAGCTTTCTGAACAGGAAAGAGATGAATAAAACATTCTTCTGAGTGCTTGGAGCAGATTTTCTAAATTTTGCCTGGCCAAAGGTTTTCCAAAAGCCTTAGTCAGTCTTTGGACTCTGAAAATTAGCTGGGTAAATAATACAGTTGCTGCTGACTGTAAATTAAGCCAGATGACTACTCCGCACAGTTCAAGTCAGTGAATGGTGAGATAGTAATTGGAATGAAAATCTGCACCCTGGCAAGATCTCATACTAAAGCACAAAGTATACAAGTGTTCCTTATTTAACAATCATAATTGGGACCAGCAGCTCTGCCGTTAAATGAAATGGTCACTAAGTGAAACCACAACTTTGCTTATAATCTTATTTCAGCTTTCATTTTCTTTACAGACTGACTAAGATTGTAAATGCAAGGATTAGTTCCCAAAGTTATCACTGTTGTAACTGTGAACGGTCACTAAATGAGGCAGTTGTTAAATTGGGATGACCTATAATCCTAATGAAAGAAAGTAAATTATTCCTTGCTTTCATGATCATGGCACGAAGTGGAACTATTTGGATTTATCAAATGCTTATTACATCACAGATTGGTGAAATTGAGGCAGCCAGCTACTGACAGATTAAAACAGCACCTACAACCTGGATGCTAAACCTAAATAAAGATAAAAGCTAATTAAAGTGTCACAGATTACCACATCTTGTACCTTCTTGCAAATCTATCCAGCTTCTTGTGAGATTTTGGGATGCATTTAGTGTATTGTGAGACACTAAATCACAATAAACCTGTAGATTTTCTAACAACACCATTCAATTTAAAGGCAGTTCCTGTGAACTTTTATTAAAGAAGCTCACCTTAGATATTTTCATGTAGGTAATTTCCAGCCAATATATAATTGACTCAGGTCCAAATGCTTATACTTTGGTTGAGGTAATTATTGCTGCACTTTCAAATTGATAGGTGGGAGTTTGATAGTGTCACTTTTCGTTTTGGTCCAGATATTTGAGATGATGATAATGATATCCTTTTGGAATTTCTGGTGAAAATATCAATGACATAAGCTTTTTTCTCCTTTTTAATCCACTCTACCCGTGATGGCGAGCCTATGGCACGTGTGCCACAGGTGGCATGCGGAGCCATTTGTCAGGGCATGCGTGGCTTGCCCTGTCAGCTTGCCAGCGTGCATGCGCACTCTAGCCAGCTGACTTCGGCCTTCTTTTGAGGCCATTTTTTCACCCTCCGGAAAGCTCCTGAATCCTCCGGAGTGCGAAAAACCGGCCCTACGAGTAAACCGGAAGTTCAGAAATGGACTTCCGGTTTGCTCGTAGGGCCAGTTTTAGCCCTCCAGAGCATTCAGGAGCCCTCAGGAGGCTTCCCTGAAGGCTCCAGAAGGCAAAAAGCAACACTACGAGCAAACCGGGAAGTGACTTTCGGTTTGCTCATAGGGTCTTTTTTTGCCCTCTGGAGTCTTCAGGGAAGCCTCCTGGAGGCCCCTGAAAGCTCCGGAGGGCTAAAACCACCCCTACGAGCAAACCAGAAGTCTGTTCCTGAACTCCCGGTTTGCCCATGGGGCTGGTTTTTCGCGCTCTGGAGGCTTCAGGGAAGCTCCTGAAGGCTTCAGGGGGCCTGGGGGGGGGGAGGCTGTTTTCTCCATCCCAGGCTCCTATAAAGCCTCTGGAGCCTGGGGAGGGTGAAAAAAGCAGTCCAAAAATTGGGGGGGAGGAGTGCTGGTCATGCACGCATGCGCACTGGGGTCGTGTGCAAAGCATTATGGGCGTGGAATGCCCGCCCATGACCCCCCGTGCACTCCCCCTGCTTTTGGCACGCGATCCAAAAAAGGTTCTCCATCACTGCACTATACGGAAGCAGTTGGGTGTCGTTATGAATCAGTGTCCATTAGTAATGGGCTGCATGAAGTAATAGAGATGTAATACTGTCAAAACTAAAATTATTGATTGCAAGATTACCATGGTACATTGATCAATAGATACAGTTTTTCATTTTTTAGTCAGGTGGATATATAGACAGAAGCACCTTTGATCAGTTTTGATGAGATCAGATCTAGCCACAATGACAAATACCTTAGGTACCTTTAAACTGGATTTATGAATTGAGTTCTCCATGAATTATCTTTGGAAATTCTTCTCTCTCTGTCTCTCTGTCTCTCTTCCCTCCCTCCCCCTCCCTCTCCCTCCCTCTCCCCTCTCTCTCATGCCACCCATGTCACCAAAGGCAACTCTAAGCAGCTTATAGACATTGGTGAGAATAAAATACAGAACAAAATATTAAGACAATAAATAAAAATCTTAAATTGAAAAAATAAACTAAGCAGGATGGAGAGGGAGGGACACAGAGAGGAGGTGGGGTGTTCTCTATTCCAGTAGCCACCCCCAATACATCACACACACACCCAAGGACCTGAATTTATTTATTTATTTATTTATTATTAGCGTTTATATACCGCCCCCTCTCCCGAAAGGGACTCGGGGCGGTGTACAGTCCGTACCAAAATACAACAGATTAAAACGTAGAAATAACTATATAAATACATGTATAAGAGGAGGGTAAAATGTGCCAAACTGTACAGCTAATAAATAAATCAATACAAAAGTTTAAAATATCAAGTTAAATTTAAAACAATATCCCTCTAAAAACCAGTAAGAATGTGTATGCCAGGAGGTAGACGTTAAAATTATGCCAAACCAGCCAGTCGGAACAGGTGTGTTTTCAGTTTCTGTCGGAAGGAGCGGAGGTCAGTAGTGGTTCTAATATCGGGGGGGAGGTCATTCCAGAGGGTTGGGCCCATGAATGAATTTATCCTTTACTAAGAATGTGATGGATATTATTTGTCAGGTCTTACTGAAGCTGTCCTATTTTGGTTACCTAACTCTTCCTAGGCACAAGTATTAGTGATGATTTTGAAAACTCTAAATAATTTAGAATTAAGATGTATTATAGTCCTTTACTTCCTGCACTAACTTTTCGGTACCCTATGTTTTGATAGAGAGGGCCATTTTTTTTATAATGACATAAACCTTTGGAAGTTTATTTGGCCTTTTCCAATATGACTTCTCACTTTATGTCATTTTTTTTCTTTTTTAGGCAGAACTTTGCTTTTCAGATAAAAAACAGAAGTATAGTCTCAGTCTTAAATGCTGCATTACTTTTTATTATTTTTATTTTCAATTATATTAGCTTTCCTCCATTGTGCTAAGGCACCAGAAGGACAGGATATGCAATGTTTTATATTTTTTTTATTTGTGTATGTTTGTAGATATTTCAAATATTTAAAAAGAGGGATTTAAAAAAATCTTTGTAATGTTAACTCTCAGCAGTGTTAGAGATCTGGTATCGATGAAGATCTAGATTTAAAAATTCAGCATTAATTTTAAAAATTAGATAGTATTCTATAATGTTCCTGTTCTTACCATCATTCTTTGTCTGTATGAAAGATGTGTGGTTTTATCCAATTGTATTTCTTAGACGTTCTAAGTAGTCCTCATTTTCTCTTATAGAAAAAAAACTTGGATCAGCATATGGAACTGAGCAAATCAAAGATATGAATTAAATATTTTGAGGTTCAACTACCAACAGGAGTTTATGTACCAGAGTTTGATGCTCCCAAATTATCTGATGTCAGTCAAGCATCTCAGTTATGAATTGTTTATGGAGATTTAAAAGCTGAATGTACTAGATCAAAACAGAATTCATGCACTCCAGGATGGTTTTCATTAGTAGAGTTCTTTCTTTAAAATACTATTATACTATTTTATATGTATTATTAATAAGCTAAGCCGAAACATGTTTTCTAGCAGAAAACTATTGGCCAGTTGGTTTCCAAGAAGAAAGGTAAAATCTGTAAGCCAAGTTTAATGATTCTTTAGAAAAATAGCAGGATAGTAGAAAAAGTATTTGAAAGCATCCTTGCCAACATTTTTTTCTGTACAACATTTATCATATAGTCTCTAAAATCATAGTGGTGTCTGATTTACACTTTGGGGATGAACAGTAATTAAATTTATAATAGGGTGTACTCCTCCAGTGTCTGGTTGAATTACAGTTTGAGATGTATATCTGCCTGGCATTTTTGTTCTCTTTTTATTCAGGCCTGCATAGAATTTAGAAATTAAATTTAACTGAGCTTCAGTAAGTTTCACGATGAAGAGAGGTACTTTGCAGCTTGTGAGGGGAAGAAGGATTTGACCACATTGATTGAAGTGTGCTTGCTGAGTTCAGTTTGGCCATAATGATGAACAGCAAAACCTTTATGGATATAATAAAGAATCTGAACTTGATAAACATACAATTCAACCAAAAATAAGTAAATATAATTCAATCATTCCTTTAATTCTTCACATTTGTGACTTTGTTTTAGTCCTGTTCTTTAAACACATACTTCCAAAGATGGTGGAAGAGAGTGAAACAGCAGCTCTTAGACTTATTCTGAATTCATGCATGTCAGTTCCACACATTGGTAAACTGTATCTATCGTCAGAGATCTTATTATTGCTTACTTTCCATGACCATATCGATGCATATACTGTAAGTATAATCTGTTTTACTGACCAGCAGGAGGATGAGCCAGGTGATCTTCTCTTTCGTCTAGGCATTCAGATGCATGCATTGAAACAGTGAGAACAAGGTAAGAGTCCTGTGGGATCACGCAACATGCTATTGCTGTGACTGATACAAATGCACTAGGCTTGGCATGAAAAGGGACTGTAAACATTTTTCAAAAATGTTAAAGGGCAATATGATTTGAATAGAGCCTTATGCAATGGCTACCTGTATTGCCTTACTCTATTCTTCCTTTCCCTTTTATCCAATGGATGCCAGGATCAAGAAGCGTTGGGGGGCTGCTCCTGACACAGTGAAGCTCGACTCCATATGGGGATGTTGTTCTGAACACTACAAGGGGCCTCTAAATGCTGTTTCCCTTCCTCAGCTGCACGAGAGTTTCTGGGGATGTTTGGCTGAGAGCTTTAATCCATGACAATTGATAGTGAGAGCATCATTTTTGCCCTTTCCCCTTGATGTTTTTAAATAGCATGGATCTGGGAATCATTCCCACATTGAGAATCATGCAGAGAGGGGTTCAGATTAAGTTTCCATTTCAAAACAGTAGAATGTAGCCTGTATATATTTAACAGTACGATTATGATTCATTTCAAGAGAATTTGAGTACGAGTTAATGTCTGATCCTTTTAATAACCTACAGCGCGCTGGAATCTTTTTCTTTCTTTCCATGAAACACTTAATTGCATTATAGGAATCTAAAACATACATGCTAATTCACCACACAGTTAGAAGGCACATTTCTAAAGGATTATGTTGAAGGAAAAATCAGCCCTTTTTTCCTGGTGTTTTGTCTGAGTAGGGATTATTTGAATTTATCAAAGAAAGGAGAATACACAACACTGGAAAGGAAAAGAATTGTGTTTTGGAGCAGCACTCCCCTGGACCATTTAATCCTTCAATTTATTCCATAGTTTGAACTGGGCTTGTCGTTTTCTGATCATCTTAGTGTATTTTAGCAGCTAATCATTCAAACTAGGAATAAGGCATGGCTTTAGGGAAGTTACCGACCTGGTTCAGTAATGGTGTTAAGCCACTATTTACTTTATCAGGGTTAAAAGGGCTGTGCACATTTCAAAAAGAATTTTTAAAAAGTGCTTTGGACCTCACAGAAGCACGTACTTTTCTGCTAGTCATTAAAGCAGCCCAACTTTTTTTCCAGGACTCCACTTAAGCCTGAAAGAAAGAAATAAGATGTTGCTACTTTTAAGAGTCTCATAATCTTTTATTACTGGATTTCTTAAAATAGCAGGAACTCTTGTTCAGGCTCTCATAGAAGTTGGAAAAAAACGTTAGGCTACTTGGATGAATCACAGAAAAATAGTACACTCATAAGAAAATCACTTTTTCTAAAACATTTTGGAAGAGTACACATTCAGAACTGATTGGGTTTATACATTTACTCACACTATTTATTATCTGTGGTTGATAGAACACTGAGTTATACACACACACACATGTGTATGTGTATATATATATATGTGTGTGTGTGTGTGTGTGTATATATATATATATATGTGTGTATAAGTATGTATGTATATAAAGTGGATATATATATATATATATATATGTATGTATGTATGTATGTATGTATGTATGTATGAATGTATGTATGTATGTATGTATGTATGTGTTTCTTGTAATTTATTAGAAATATAAAAAATGTAATAGTGACTCAGTTTCCTGGAATACTATGAAGCTGTTTTATGCAAAAGTTCAGTTTCTCAATATTGAATACTTTTATAGCTTCAAATGTCAATTCATCTTTGCATGCTAAACTTAAAAAAAATTAAACTCTAGGAGCCAATGTTGTTTTTAATGCAGAAATAATGTTGAAAGTAAATATTTAATCATTAGTTTTCAAACTCCAGCTAGTGTATTTTTAAAAAATGATTGCCCATATGTAATGCATAATATCTACATGTAATACAAAAGACAGCTCCCCCTCTGAACAACTGGAATGGCTTAGCGTTTTAAACTTAAATTATCATTTCCTTAGAACAGATATTCTACCTTAGTATGACATAAGTAAGTGTTGTGTAATTGTGTCTTGAAAGGCAAAATAAATTGGCATTTAGAAAAGCCTATAGGTATATCCATAGATGATTGTATTTCTAGATATTTTTATATGCGTACAGTGGAATTTCTGATGCTACAGTAAATTAAGGAGTTGGATGCTTTTCATATGCTATCCTATTTCAGTAACACAGAACAACCTTGAACCACACTAGAGCAATAATTACCTAACCTAAATCAGAGACAAGCTCAGCCAAACAGCTGTTTTCATTTTGTTAGGAGATCCATTTGATTTACTCTCTTGGTCAGCTTTCATTATGGTATAAGACAAAACTTCAGTTTAGTTTTTAACCCTGAATTCCCAGGCTTGTTTGTAGGCTGCTATAAAATTGCATGCTTGAACTATCAGAGCCACTCAGCGTGCTCGAGAGCTACTGTTGTGTTTTGTATGTGTTCTACTTTCTAGGACAGAGGCCAATTGTACAGGCTAAACAAGTGACCCACCTGTTGTCATTAAAACCAAATTCCAGTGAAGTAAGCTTTAGACATTCTTATTTGTTCATATGCTGACCAGTATACAAGATTGGCTTATCTTTAACTGTCCACTGTGCAAGGAAATTTACATGTAAAATTTCCAAAGAATGCATACATAATAAATGGTTTTGCAAGTACACTCCCTTTGGTTCTTTCTCTACCAATCAAAAGAAGGCTTTTATCAAAAAGCTACACAGAGCTTCATAAAATGTGCCTCTTAGATATACTTCTGTTCAACAATTCAAACTTCAAACTTAAGTTCCAAGGAGAACATCAAATGTTATGAGTGGTGTGTATTTGTTACTATGGCACTATCTGGATATGTCCTTAGTGGCTGTAAACAGCTATCTCCAGAAACATTTCATTTCATTTATTTAGTGATCACATATTTGAACCACCCATTCCCTCACAGAGGGACTCTGTATTAGCATTGCTTGCTAAAGAATAAAACATGTTATGTGGCTAAGCCTCCTTTGCATAGAAGTGAAGTTGCTAGGTAGCATGCTGTGCTCGTAGCATGCTTTACTGTAGCATTTATATTAGACCTTTGAAAAGATACTTTTAAATTATAAAAAAGAATTCTGTTAATACATTCTCTCCTTGAAATTATGAGTGAAAATTGTAATAGTTGTTTTCTACTTCCCTAATGTGTAATAGTTGTTTCTACTTCCCTAATGACAATGGTACTAAAGTTATTAATTAGGAACCTTAAGCAAATTCAAGGAATTTTATGATGAAAATCTATTCTTAATCTGTTAGTGCAGCAATACATGGAACTATGCCTTTTTTATTGCTGAGCTAGGTACATAATGAAATTATCCAGTAAATGAGAGCCAAATTTGACCTGAGAATTTGATCTAAATAAGATAGCTGTTGTTCATTTCTTATCTAGATGATACTTGCAGTGTTTGGATTCTAACAAAAGTTTCTTCATTGTATTACTATGGGCCACATTCAGAATAATGCTATAGAATTTCCCTTTCTTGTGTCAACTCCATGCCCCCCAAACTTTTTCCAGATAGTTCCTCCAACTTTCTGAAGCAGATTGTCTGTCTGTCTACCTATCTTCTTGGCAAAGCTGTTGACAGATGTTGTTCAAAAACATATACTTAGTAGCATATATACAGATTGGATATAAGATATAGTTCCTTATGCATGCCTTTTACTAGATTTTATGCTAGAACCATGGGGAAAATTAGATTTACAAAATTTATTTTCTTTATTGATATGTAGATTCATATCCTATAATTGTTCAAGGAGCTCAAGATATTTTATGTAAAATCTTCATTTCACAAAATGTCCCTATTGGATAGGTTGAGATGAAAAAATTTAGTAGTCAAAAATCATCCAATGAACATTCATAGTTTAGGGTGGACTTGAATCTGGGCCACATTCATCTAATACTCTAATCATGTTGTTTCTATAAAATGTACATACTCTCTCGCATATCTTCACTTGAGAAACAATTTTAATATCACCAAAGAATCAGTTTAAAATATAGTAAAGTTAAATATTGCAATGTGTACTTAACATTTGATAATTCTCTGTAGTTCTTTGATCTATTTTGCTATTTTAATGTTTTTAACATATTATTTAATTAATGCAAAAGCTATTAATGCAAAGTTCAGTAAAACCACATAGGTTTTGTGCAGTGCAATTTGAAAGCTCAACAACATATCTGTAATGCCAGGTACACTTTTACATTTGACAATCTGTCTGAAATTGAAAGCACAATGCACAATTGCAACCATATTACATTTCAATCCATGAATTCTTGAGTTGGCAACCATGAAAAATAATAACTTTACTTACCAAATAGGGTTTTTTCCCCTTTTAGTCAAACAAGTTGTCAGTCTTTATATCTAATTTAACCAATTCTTCTTCATCTCCATTTTATTCCTCCTTCATTCAACTATTTAATGGAAGCAAAAGTTAAATGAAGTTTTACTGATTAATGCATTTAAATCTACCTAGCTGGCAGATTTAATACAAACAAGCAAACAAACAGACTTTAGCCAAAGGCCCAAAACAACACACATAACTTTAGCTACTTTGACCTCAAAAGTGTTCAAGTTCAGGATGTTTTGCCCAACCCCAATATTCAAGACACCTGGATTGATTATCCCTACCTGTTATCTCAACCAAATCCTTTTGCCTGTTGCAGTTGAAGACCTGTCAGTTCAAAGAGTGCTCCTACAAAGGAATTTTCTTTATGCCTGTTCTGTGCATGTAACACAATAAAAATAACCAACATAAAAATGTGATCTTAAAAAATAAAGTTGATTTTACAAATGAATATCTAATAATTTATAATGCCTTCAATTTGTACTTCTAGTGGTTTAGTACTACACCATGTTAAATAATCATATTACATTGTATCCCCCCACCACTTCCACTTAACTAACAGAGTTATACTAAGTCAATCTGTTTTATATCCTCAATCAACAGATGATTGTATTTGGTAATAATTTATCGAGAATAAAATCTGTTTTTGAAACTAATCACCTCATGTTAGGTCTGCCCTTTTTCAAATCCACCATCTGATATTCATTTTGTCT
Source organism: Natrix helvetica (assembly GCF_964273705.1). Taxonomy (NCBI): domain Eukaryota; kingdom Metazoa; phylum Chordata; class Lepidosauria; order Squamata; family Natricidae; genus Natrix; species Natrix helvetica. The sequence continues at coordinate 58,709,696 of NC_138548.1, forward strand.
GTAAGACAAACATACTGATGAAAATGCAAATGCCACAGGATGTGGACTGTGGAAAGAAGCCGTTCTATTACTCTCTTTAAAACTTGTATTGGCTTAGGAAATTCTGTGTTTTTCTCATTCAAAGGCCATATTTTCATATCAAAGTAGAGAAAATTAATGTTATATCATGGCTAAATATTTATGAAATAAGAACCATCTAATTCTAATGAGTTTTTAATCTTTGATTCATTTAGTTCAACTGAATTCAAGAAGGCAAAAATTAAAAAATGCCTGGACTACCTTAGTGATTTCAGGTATAGATATACTTTTTTAAAATGAAAAACAGAAGAAAGTACAGGATTACTTGTATGTTGCAAACTGCTATCATGATGGGTCACTGACTGAATTGAAAAATTCTTCATATATTCTCTTCTGGATTCCATAGCAGTATAATGTGTATACATTCCACATGCATTTCTGATTTCCCTCCAGTATTTTCTTTCAGAGCATGTCCTGTGAACTATCAGACTGACCTTTCAATACTCCTGAATTGAGAAAACATTTTACACATGTGAATTTCCAAAAGGAGAAATAAATGCTGACACTGCATGTGGAAAAAAAAATACTGCGTAGCAATCTATGAGCCAGTTGAATTTTCCTCATTGGAATTCAATGCCATGCTTTTCCTTGCAGGTGGTCACCTGCGTTGTAAATGCATCTCTTAAAAGACCAAGATGGATGCCTAAAATTCCATCCCCTTCAGCATTATCACTGCTGCTGAAACTATTCCTGTGATGCTGCCCCTAACAGCACTGCCATTAGTATGATTGCCCCAGATTTATTAGTAGTCATTCTGACAGCTACTTGGAAAAGCTTTATCAAGCAAGATGATTTAATAATTATTTTTCCACAGGCTGACTGTTGTTGTTACATTTATGAATGGAACAGCTGTGCTAGAGAGTCATTACATTAAAAAAAAGAGGCTATTCTGAAAGAATTTGGTTCCAGGACAGAAAAATGTGACACATGAACCTTTGGTTGACTTGACAAAGATATTTTTGCCTCCACTTCACTTAAAACTTGGATTGATGAAACATTTTGTGAAAGTGATGAACTAGGAAGATGAAGGTTTTCAATATTTGACACAGATGTTTCTGAGGATATCTGAGGCCAAGGTTAAGAAAGGCAGTTTTGTTGTTCCACAGATAAGATAGGTCATCAGTGACAAGCAGTTCAAAGATCTGTTAGTGTGGCCAGAAAAAAATCACCTGGAAAACATTCAAGGATGTCGTTGAGTATTTTCTTGACAACTACGGAGCACCAAACTGCATTCAGCTGGTTGACAAACTTCTTAGCATAAAAGATCATAAAGTACAACATGTCACTGAAGAATCATTTTCTGCCTTCATATTTGGATTTCTTTCTTGAAAATCTAGGTGCAGTCATGACAAACTTGGCAAATGTTTTACCGAGACATTGCTACAATGGAAAAAGCATATCAGGGCAACTGGAATTTATTATCAATGCTGGCTGATTATTGTTGGATACTGCATCATGATGCATTCATACAAGCAAAAAAAGGAGCGAACAACGGTTTTGGCGCTCTTGAACTCATGCAGCATATCAGAAACATTATGCAACTATATACATTATAGTCATTAAAAGTTAATTTCATATTTATCAAGAAATTTACATGCTGCAGTCACTCTGAAATTGTATTTGTATTCAGTTTGAAGAGGTCTGTCATAATCACCAAACGTTTTTCAGGAAACAACATTTTTTTGGGGGGGAAAACTTGTTGTCCAGTCTTATAAGAAGTCCCCAGTTAACTACTCAGAATTGAGACTGGACTCTGTCTTTGAGCTAAGCAGTCATTAAGTGAGTTGTTCTCATGACCACTTTGTTCAGGGACTGCAATCCCAGGCCTTGTTAAGCAATTTCACAAGTTGTTAAGTGAACAACTTGAGAGGCCTTCTTAGTGTCTCTGGAGCTGCAGGGAGGGAAGAATTTTGAGCTGCATAACTGTAGCAGGCATGCATCTTAACATCCTTTTCTCCCTGTCTCTATCGGGCTCCCCCTGGAGGTGGAGAGGGGTGGATTTTGGGGGATCCATGCATACTTGGATTTCAGCTGCCGAGGATCAAACAGGTCCAAAACTTGGGGTTCTTTTTTTCTTGCCTCTGCAGAGAATTCCACAAGGACCCCAAGCTCCACACAGACCTATATGGAATCAGTTCATTCCTGATCATATTTTGGTAGGGAGAGAAGGACTACAAGATCCGACTACCGAAATCCAGGCAGGCATGGATCTTAAAGTCCTCTCCTTAATCCTGTGGAGCAATTTCTGCAGAGGCAGGGAGAGAGGGATTTTGAGCTCCATTCCTGCTGAATTTTGATAGCTGAGGTTCAGGCGTGCATGGAGCTTTGGGCCCTTCTTTTCCTGCCTCTGTAGAGACCCCTACGGAGGCAGAGAGAGAAGGATTTTAAGCTCCATGCCTGCTTGGATTTTGGCTGCAGTGAACTCTTTCAGCCAGCCCTCAGAGATGAGAATGAGTCCTCTTGGCAGGCAGCAGCAGCTTGCAACCTTCCCTGCTGGCTTCCCCATTGATTTCTCTCCAGGAGAGAAGAGTGGAAATGACGATTACATTTGGCTCTTGGCAACACATCGTAAGTGCTGCAGGGGTATGTGTGTGACATTTTGTGGGAATCAGAAGTGCTTTGCAGGCTCTAAAGCCCAGTGGTGGGATTCAGTAAGTGTAACAACCAGTTTGCTTCGCGTGTGCTTTGCACACACACATTGCATTCGAAATCAGCACTAAATCTTACCTTTTTCTGCAGATCCGCTGAGTAAAACAGCTGAAATGTAGCAATACACTCAGCTGTGCCAATCAGTTGGGCTTCAAATAAAGGAAATATAGGATAAAATAGAGCAGGGGTGGGGCAAACTGATTGCCGGAACTACCGGTTCACCCAAACTGGTCCAAACTGGCTGAATCCCACCCCTGGTAAAGCCCCCTTTCTGAGGCTATCTTGATTTCAAATAGGGGTTAAATGATTGGTCATTAAGCGAGGACTATCTATAGCTTAGCGGCAGGGAGGAAAAACATAGTTTATCTTAGCTGAGAGGAGGAAAGACGTAGCTCGAAAGGAAAGCCCCTTTCATGCAAATTGGCATGATGGGCAAGGAAACCCTTTTGACTAATCAGTACGAACAATACTAATTTAGGAGAATCAGTTATTGAACTTAGGAAAAGGCAGCTTCCTATATTCAGCATAGAAAAGTTTGTGAAGAAAGGTGTGAAGTAACTAGTGAGGTCTTCTAAGGAATAATTCTTTTAATCTTCCAGTTACAGCCTCCGGGCTATGCATGGCCTTACCCAGCTTTAAATGTTTAGAAACCGTAAATTCTTTGAGGAGCAATGAATTCCTGTGAAACATAAAATGATCTCTCAACTTGAATATTTAGGGAAGGAAATTCTTAAGTGTTAATTTGAAGCAATTATCTAGGCAGCAGTATGATACTCAATACTGATAACATTATGTAGCAATATTTATTTTTTAAAATCTTAAAAGTCTAGAAAGCTCAACTGTTTCATGCCACTCATATCTTCAGTGGAAGTGAATTTATGGAATTCCCGCCTCAAAGCTTTGTTAACAATAGGGACAAAGCTGGCTACATGGAGCTGATTAGTATGCCCTAAATAGGTGATTGGCATTTCCAGCACAGACAGTGATAAACAGATATGCGTATGCAGAACTGTACTTCCATGCATAATTTGAAGTATTTTTCATAAAAACTATTATGGTATTCAGTGGAGGTCTGTGAGATAAATCACTGGTAGAACTTTTGACCACCTGATGATAGCGTATACTGAAATGATAGGAAGTTGGGTTGTGTAAGAAGCACCTGGTTCCATTCAATGGCTACAGATACTAATTAGGGAATCTAAGCTACCAGCAAGCGACATTCTTGAATAATAGTGATTAAACTACAGTTTTCTACTGGTCTCTAATAAGTATGAAAATCCTGTCCAACCACTCCAATAATTTTGCAGAGATGATCAGCAGCAGAGTGCATTTGGACCCTATAGATCAGTGGTTCTCAACTTTCCCAATGCCACGACCCTTTAATACAGTTCCTCATGTTGTGGTGACCCCCAACCATAAAATTGATGCCTCGGTTCCTAAGATCATTTAAAATATGTGTTTTCCGATGGTCTTAGGCGACCCCTGTGAAAGGGTCGTTCGACCCCCAAAGGGGTCCCGACCCACAGGTTGAGAACCACTGCTATAGATTGTTTCCTCGTTCTGGGATAGAGAGATTCACAGTATGTCCATATTACGTGAATCTTCTTCTTCTCTCTATATATTTGGGCATATTTGCACACATACACACACAATACAACTACATACCTTTTACTAATTTTGCTAATGTATTAGCTACCTGGCCCTAAAGCATTTTTTGGGGAGAAAGAATCCCGAAAAGCTGTTTGGGAAAACAAAATCATGGGAAAAAATGAAATACAGCTGCTTTCAGAAATACAAAATAGCACAAAGCTTAAACTCCTTTCTACTGATTGGCTGGATTACATGCAGTGTGGGTCACTGCTTTATAATAATTGCCAGTTATTTTCCCCCATTAAAATAAGCACCAACTAAATATTAGAAACAGTCTTAAACTGAATTGGGAATGTGGATACGCCTAGAGCTTTTATTTTTATTGCCTGAATAATATGAAGACCTAAGAAGGCAACATTTCATATGCTATAATATATTTTATGTACTAAAATCTAACTTGATTTTCCAGCATAGCAACACCTAGAATCAAAAATAAGAAATCCTAAAATTCAATATTCTCAGGGAAGCTTCTACAAAAGTAGATGCCAATGTTTCCAATGTCTCCTAATGTATAAAAATGGCTCTACTAAATGTAATGCTATAATACAATTAAAATCCAATTATCAAATGGAAAATCAATAACATAACAAATTAACTAGTATCCAAATATAAAATTTCCAGAAATTTGAGACAGAAAGTTACAATAAAATTCATGAGGCTCCTTCAAATTTTCTCTTAATCTCTATGAAGAATAATGAGTGTACAGGTTTATCCCCAAAATAGTGCCAAATCTTAAAAAGCTTAAGGATGGGGACACTTTGGAAGATTTAGAGATATAGATATATTCAACATACACACACCTGAATAGGGGTAAGATATGGGCCTGTAAATATTAAATGGCTATAATACACAATAGGGACAAACATTTTCTCTGTTAAAAGCAAGGACAATACAAGAATCAATAGATGGAAATAAAAAAGTAGATTCTGGCTGGGTATTAGGAAGAATTTCCTGAGGTTATAAGTTGTTAAGCAGTGAATGATTTGCAAAAGATTTTCCCCAGCTACAGGTTTCAAACATAGTTCTATGTCTACCTATCTAGGATGGTTTAATCAATGGATTCTGCACTGCGTAATGGACTAGAACAGAAGACCTGTTAAGGCCCTTCCAACTCATTCAATCTATCATTCTATAATTCTGCTAAATAGATTGATTAGAAGCCCAGATATGGCAGAACATGAAGATAACCTGGATATGATCAATAATAGCTAATGAAAGACCCTATACTATATATTGGAGGGGGAAAAAACAGAACGTCCACTCTACATATTCCACACTAGACTGAAGTTCTTTAGTTCTAGACTAAAACTAAAGGACAGAAGAAAGGCAGAGAAAGCACTACCATCATCAAGAACTTACTTTTATCCATATACAACATCAAATTGGGTGAACCTCCTAAAGACGCCTGCACAGTATTGCAAAATAGAGGCCCAATTTAGAAATTTTGAGGCTATAGAATACTATAAAATAAAAATTATATTAAAACATTACATAATACAGGCACCAATGACTCCTATGTTCAGTTCCCAAAGGCTCCCTGAGAAAGCCATGATTTTATCACCCTCTAGGGCAGTGATTCTCAACCTGTGGGTCAGGACCCGTTTGGGGGTTGAACGACCCTTTCACAGGGGTCACCTAAGACCATCGGAAAACACATATTTTCGATGGTGTTAGGAACCAAGACACCAATGTTATGGTTGGGGGTCACCACAACATGAGGAACTGTATTAAAGGGTCGTGGCGTTGGGAAGGTTGAGAACCACTGCTCTAGGGTGAGAGTAAGAGTCATCCTCATCTTGGAAAGCAGGCTATTCCATAGTAGGGAAACTCTAGAATGAATGTATACCATTGGTCCCTCTCCAGGTGAATAGAGGGGAGTGGATGGGATTTGTAGTATCCATATGTAATAGGATACAGAATGAGATATTAAATACATTAAACCATTTCTGCTTGTGTATTGTAGGAAAGAGACTGGCAGAGATAGGGGGACAAGTTAAACGAGTAATCATTATAGAGTCTCCATACAGTCACAAGAGGACAAGGTCTACCTCTCCTCCCTTAAATGCCATTGAACCTTATCTAGTGTTACCCAGATGCAAACTTAGTTGAAATGATTCCTGTGCAAAAAAAATCAGTAAATTTTAACCCTTCGTGTTTGGGCCTGGTTCTGTACACCTGTACACCTGACAGGTATAGATTGTATAGTTTGATGAAAAGCAGCTGCATATGGGTGGAACAAAGAAATGCCACTACCCTCTTTAGCTTCATTCTCCCTTTCCATCCACTCATCAGACGTTTTGGATGTCAAATCCTCATAATTTACAATCTGGTAAAAAAGAAAAAAGAAACACACACATGAAGCCTATATGTATATTGTGGAGAATCCATTGTACATAGGGATGGCTTGCTAAGTACCCCTTGACTAAAACAGTGGCTACTTACCCAATGTATGGAAAAGGGGGGACATTTTCTAAACAGATGCCCTAAACCCTGTTATTTGGGAATTAGTCTATTCCAAGCTCAGATAGCCTAGAGATGGGGACATCTGGAAATTAAGTGGATCCAAGGCAGCTGCAGTTCTTCATTAATATTAGTTCCTTTCTGCTCATCACAGACAAAATGGCTAATAGACTTCTTTTGTAGCAACCAGAACTACCAAAATTTAATCCAGAGAACACGTCTCTGATTAGCAACACACATTAGAAAATTTTACAACACAAGAGTTCCAGTACTCTTGGTACATTATTTTCAAATAAGAAACTCTCACATATGCAATTTAAGATGGTAATATTTTGGTTAGTTTCCTCTTTGTATTTTTGCTGTACAGGAAAGGGGACTTGTGAAGGAAAGGTACATTGTATCTGTTGATGGTTTTGGAAGTGATTACTCCTCTTATTAATGTGAGAATCCATTCTCATATTGGTCTTCCAATGCCATTGCCAGCCCTGGTGGATCCTGATGCTATATAATTTACTAGACTCTGTAACTGCATGCATAAAGGAAAACCTGCTATCATTTCCAACTTTCCCTTTTTTTTTCTTTTTATAAACTGGACCTCAGTACAATCTATTATTGGAATCACATAATAGTTTGCATGAATATTTAACTGCCTTTAACACTTATGAACAGTTTAAATACACAGTGAGCATTTTTGGCCTGCCTAGAAGTCCCCAGTCTTCACATGACTTATGAATCATATTTTTCCAGAATATGTTGGAAAGCATTTTGATAGTTTAATAGGCTGACTTGCTAACCAAGATGCCATTCAAAAGTGGCACCATCCCCTCCAAGGAATTTTACTGTCAGCCAAATTCTAAACTGTTCACAGTAAACAATTATAATGTTCTGTAATTGTTGCGGATCTCTCACAAAACTCACAGCCATATCAAATGGCACAAGTGGTTTCCACTTTTGTATCTCTTACATTCCTACTCAGGAAACAAGCAACCTGATTTTCTATCACAGAAGCCTGATTATTTCATTTCCTATGAATCACGCCCCTTTCTTCCTGTGGCCTGAAAACTTTGCCTAGCCAGGCATCTATGGGAACCTGGGGCCAGAAGGGAGATGCCTAATCTGACTGATCAAATGTGCACCTAGCAGAAATGGGACCCATATGGATATAGGTTTATTATATAGATTACCTTCAGGAATAAACTTCCACTTTGCTCTCCCCATTTTCTTGAGCATGGGGAGAACTGGACCACAATGATCAATTCTATGTACAGAATCTTCTTTTTTTGAGGGAGACAATGATGCAATTCTGCTGAAAGAGCCAGCCAATTGGATACTTTGATGTAAGTAAAACTATCTGTCTCTTGCATTGTGACTACTAGTGGTCTCAAGTTAAAGCAGATGTCAAAGCTCATATTTCTTCCTGCCATATCAGTGTCCATGCCAAACCTTTACCACCAGGACAGCCAAATTGCTCATACTCCATGCTTACTGACCGAAACCTTACAACACAGTTTTCTTGAGCATTATTACTGATGTACCATATTCAGACCTGAATTTAATTATTATTTCGTCCAATTTATTATGGCCACTCATTCTAGTAGTCTCTGGATGAACCTGAATACCATCTTGGATACGGTTGACTTCACTTCCTTTTATCTCCTGTCTTGGCCTAAGTGGCCTGTCAATTTATTCACTATATTTTTCAGCTCCAAGTTGAACCAAATAAATTTGCCTCATTATACTTCATTCATAGTCTATTTCTGGAAAGTTTTATCCCCCTCCCCCGCTCTCTCTCTCTCATCTTTCCCCTGTGCATCAGAGGACTATTGCCACCTTTGCTTTGTTGCCATATAAAATATCAGCAATCTAATAAACCTAATCTTTTGCCTGTATCTGAATTCACTCATAATTGCCCACTTCATTCTTCTACTTGAATATCACTAGTTTAGCTTCATACAGCTACCACCCAGTTTCCCTGTTCTTCCCCTATGTCAAAGATCTCCTGCTTTCTCTAGGAACTTCAGATAGCCGAATAACTTCTCATGGAACAATTGGATCTTCCCAAGGTTTCCTACAAGCATGCCATTAGCGGTCATTGCAGGCTCCTGTCACTTTAAGGCAGAAAGCCTCTTTGCCATTTAGAACTATTATCATTTTAATTGCATTGGAATCTATAGTATATTGATTCACTTCACAATTGATAATCTGAGCTAGCATGACCAAATAGCAGGCCTTAAGTGTAAAACTATCTTCTACTATGAAGTCTTTCATACATACTTATTCTGTTACAATTAACATACTGTAAAGCTAAAACAAAAAGCCCTAAATCTTCTATGGAAAGTAAAATATTGCTTTTTGTTATCTAAAAGTATGATTTATTTAACGTATTTGACAATTTTATTCTTTAAGATAGTATGAACATTTGATATCTCAATGGGACAAAAATAAGTTAAGTGGTCTCAAACTCTCCGCATGTACAATAAGGGATGCGTATCTTTAGAGGGGGAAAAAAGAGAATTGGAAAACCAAGGGATGAGTTTCTAAGTATCTAATATATAGTTCTAGATATCCTTTTGGGGTGAGGAATAATGTAGCATAACTAATCAGAATCATGTTAAAGATAATAGACCTGCTTGCAGCCAGTTAACTTTCTTAGATATCAAAAATAGCTAATGGCAAACTAATACTGTAATTTAGTTATCCAGTTGTGGGATTGACTAGACAACTGTTCCTCTGGGAGTAATTTAAACCTTAATTTTAAGGAATGTGTCCTGTTACAGGTTAAACATCTATATACAGAGGTTGTATCTTTGTGGTTTGTGCCGGGCCTAGGCAGTGCCTCTTTCCATATACATTTTAAATTAAATCTGTGTTCTATGAAATCCACATATTGCCTTCAGAGACCACCTACATCAAAACACTGACATCATGTTTTCTTCGAGATTCATTGTGGTAAATTGTACAGATTAGGCTGCCAGCCCTTTACTATTGTTACAAGTGAACAGTTTTGCTAATCATGCAGAAGAGAGGTAACTGCAGCAATGCTGGCTGAGTGCACATTTGTTTATACTTTTTAGAGGAAAGGAATAATTAATCTAATCTGCTATCACATACCCCTGTATGCATTGGCGTCCCTCAGCCTCACCAATATCAGTCCCCTGCAGTTTAAAATTGATTGTATTTAAGCACTTGAACTACCTATATCTATGTATTGTTTGTACTTCTTCATCCAGTCTAAATTCAGTTTTATACTTTCTAACTACACTAGTCAGACTCTTCTCCAAGAAAATCTGTCAAAAATTATTCTGTTCTTAAGATGCTTGAAGAGTCTTGTTTTGCTACATGAGACCAGATGAGTTCCTTTTGCTTTGAAACACCAATTTGTTTCATATATTATTTCCATGAATGTATATTTTGAAGTTTTTGATCCTAATCTCTACCTTTTTCTTGTCCCGAGCTTAGAAGCAGAAATTCAAAGGGTTAAAAAATTAAAAGGGTGAGAGAAAAATAATTTTGTTTTTAAAATGGCAGCTGCGCAAATCTGCTCATGGTTTTGGAATGTTGAAACAACTCCTGGTGAGGTGTATTAATGGGCAAGTGGTGTAGTCATAGGTATCAAATGCCTTTCCAGTTTATCACAAGGAAAGGAAAGGAAAGGTTGTGTATATCCATTCTTCACTCTCTAAAACACATTTATATATATACAAGAAAGCTACATTTCTGTGGAGATACATAGCAGAGTTTTTAAATATTCTGTGGTATATGATAGGGTAGAATACAAAATTTGAAATATAAATGCATATATATGCTACGTTCTCATTCAGGGTTAAATTAAACAAAAAAAAACAAACCTAAGGAACTTCAGAAATAGATGATTATTTAACTTGAACTATTTTCTGGATTCATATGATACAATGTGCTGGTTCTTTTAGCCTACTGTAGATGCAATTTCTTCTTGTGGTTTATTAACCATACTTTAACCATTATATTAATTAATTTACCATTATATTAATTATCCGTATTATGGTTTACTATGTCATGTGAATGGTTCCATCGTAAAATAATACCCAGCTAAATACCCAGCTAAATACCCAGTAAAATAATACCCATCATAAAATAATACCCATTATACTATTCAACTTCTGATGTTCATCAATGCTTTGTTTTGAATTATTTGGAAAATATACTGTGCATCTGGTATGCTTATTTGCTTACTGTTTGCATTTGGGAGGCATACACAGTTTATACTAGATCGTTCGCTCTTAATATGTCATTATTTTTAGGGGTGTATATTTTCTGAATAACTTCAGTGCATGGTGATTTGGCCACTTGTGTTTATATGAGAAAAAACTTGAAGATGCTGCAAAAAGGACTGGTTAAAAAAAATCAACTCTTCCATTTAAAAAAATCGACTTATAAAAACTGCAATGCCATTCTAATATATTTGCTCGGGCAATTTTTTGGATGGAAAAGCATAAGTGAGTAATTAGATAATTGCTGCCTTGATTGGGCTTAATAGGAAACATTTCAATTAGGCTGGAACTACATTTGAGAGGAAGTGTGGGGGGGGGGGAGGGTTACAAAGAGAAACATTCTTGTCATGCAACTGTCAGCTTTTCCCCACACAAAGAAATGGTATTAAATGGATTTACTCTATGAAAACGAAAGAAAGAAATAAGAAAGAAAGAAAGAAAGAAAGAAAGAAAGAAAGAAAGGAAGAAAGGAAGAAAGAAAGAAAGAAGATTGCAGCAATTAAACATCCTTGAATAGTCAAAAATTAGAATTATGGTCAAACCAATATAATTTTTTGATGATATTTAACACCATTAGTTTTATACAGCTCCTGTCTGCAAGAAATTAAGGTTTCAAAATCTATGGATGGAAATTAGATTTTCTTCCTGATGAGAGAGAAAAGGGAGAGGAAAAAACCAAAAATGAATATTAACATATTTTTGAACTGTAATTTTTGTTCAGTCTGAGCTTTTCCAGTGAGAGGTGTCCATGGAGGAGCAAGGACAGCTTCACAATGAAGATATTTATATCTAGCAGCTTGTTCTTTGACACTGAACACCTTCCTTGTTTGCATGCTCAATTGAACTATAGGACCTGCGCTGGATAAGTAGGGATGGAAGAAAAATGCATTTATCTCATTTTAATATTTGATATTTGAGAAAACATCGCTATTCGTCAATGGTTGCAAAGTTACCAAGTGCAGGGATTCACTTAACAAGTGTGGCAAGAAAGGTGATAAAATGGGGAACAATTCACTTAACAAATGTCTCACTTAGCTACATAAATTTTGGGCTCAATTGTGATCGTAAGTCGAGGGCTACCTGTTCTACGTAGGCTAGCACTACTGTTCGGGCTGACAGTTGCTTTTTGGAGATTCAGACGAATTGCCCGGCCTTCTTCTTTTTTGACAGCCTTCTAAGTCAGTGCAGTGAGGCCTGCCTGAACCCTTGACTTTATGTAATCAATACTTGTGGTGCCCCGTAGAGCATCTGCCTCTCTCTAAGGCAGGGGTGTCCAAACTTGGCAACTTTAAGACTTGTGGACTTCAACTCCCAGAATTCCCCAGCCATTCTGGGAGTTGAAGTCCACAAGTCTTAAAGTTGCCAAGTTTGGACACCCCTGCTCTAAGGAAACTATGGTTGAAACCTTATTTACAATTCATTTTTATTACACCTCAGCTAATTTTAAAAATCAGAAGTAAAAATTCTCTGCCAAGCCCCACTTTTTTCTTTCGCTTGAAAAGGAATAATAGATATTGCCTTGTCGAATCTTTTCTGTCAAAGAACTTCAGAGTATGGACAGAGAGACTAAGGAGGGCACAGCCAAAATTACAAGTACATTGAGCATGAAATTGAAGAACTCAAGGGAGGGTTTCATTTTCTCATCTTAAAATCAGAAAGAGACCTCCTGGCTCTTGAACACAATTTTCCACACAAAAAGCCAGACTGACAATTGATTCCCATTGTGTTATTTTTCTTCCTCAATATGATGCTTAAAACCAGCCAACCTTTTGTATGGTGTTTATTGAAAACTAGATTATTGTGTACGAGAATGGGTTTGTTCATACATATGTCTAATATGTAGACCAGTGACGTGTGGTGACGTTTATGACTGGTGAGGCTGGTGACGTCATCAAACCACGTGGTTGCTCCGATCGCAGGGGCGGCTTTTCCCGGCTGGAGAGGGGATTTGCCGGGCGGCTGCTCAGGTCAGTGAATGGCGCTTTTCCCGGCTGGAGAGGGGATTTGCCGGGCAGCTGCTCATGAGCATAGTTACCTCATGGCTGCTTCGCCCCTGAGGCTGTGCCCGGCTCTTCGGGAGCCAGTTCACAAGAGAGCAGCCGCCCGGCAACTCTCCCCTCTGGCCGGACAGAACGCCACTCGCCAACCTAGCGGTATACCGAAGGCGGCAAGCAATGTGAGCGCTCCCCCCACCCCCGGCTCCTGTAACTTGGCGCTTTCGGGATAACGGTAGGTCAGTGAGCGCGGGACAGGTTGTATTTTCGGGGAAACACGGTACCCAGGCATTTTTTGCATTGGGCGAGCCAGGGATCCTTGCAAGGGGAATGGGACCACGTGTGCAGGAGGCTCCTCAGCGCACAGCCTCAGATTAGCAGAGCCGCGATCCCCTTCCCCTGCACACGTGGTCCCATTCCCCTCCTTCCTGAGGCAAGATGAAGGGGACCGCGGCTGCGCTGATTGAGGCTGGAGCTGAGGAGCCTCCTGCACACGTCCCATTCCCCTTGCAAGGATCCTGGGCTCGCCCGATGTAAAAAATGGTGAGATCGGCACACTTGGGGCTGCTGCTGAGATGTCCAGGGAGGCTAAACCAAGCCGCGCGCCTCTCCCAGCCACTTTCATGGCTTCCTGGAGTAATTCTTTTTTATTTTCATGATGAGAGTGGTGAGGCTCCGCCTCCCCTGCCTCCCCTGACTGCACGTCACTGATGTAGACAGTGAGTCTCTTTTGAGACCTTCTTCCACCTTGGTCTGGAGTCTGTTTAGTTTAGAAATACTTGGCCTGAGGTGAAGGACTATTGGGGGCTTGCATATCTG